>NC_057797.1:538927709-539527709 GCF_018294505.1 Triticum aestivum | reverse complement strand
CATGCATATTAATACCCCTCTGATTATGAACATGAATATGATTTGTGAGTAGTTACGTTTGTTCCTGAGGACATGGGAGAAGTCTTGCTATAACTAGTCATGTGAATTTGGTATTCGTTCGATATTTTGATGAGATGTATGTTGTCTATCCTCTAGTGGTGTTATGTGAACGTCTACTACATGACACTTCACCATTGTTTGGGCCTAGAGGAAGGCATTGTGAAGTAATAAGTAGATTATGGGTTACTAGAGTGACAGAAGCTTAAACCCTAGTTTATGCGTTGCTTCGTAAGGGGCTGATTTGGATCCATATGTTTCATGCTATGTTTAGGTTTACCTTAATACTTCTTTTGTAGTTGCGGATGCTTGCAATAGGGGTTAATCATAAGTGGGATGCTTGTCCAAGGAAGGGCAGTACCCAAGCACCGGTCCACCTACATATCAAATTATCAAAGTACCGAACGCGAATCATATGAGCGTGATGAAAACTAGCTTGATGATAATTCCCATGTGTCCTTGGGAGCGCTTTCCTTTATATAAGAGTTTGTCCAGGCTTGTCCTTTGCTACAAAAAGGTTGGGCCATCTTGCTGCAATTCATTTACTTTTATTACTTGTTACCGGTTACAAATTACTTTATCACAAAACTATCTGTTACCGATAATTTCAGTGCTTGCAGAGAATACCTTACTGAAAACTGCTTATCATTTCCTTCTACTCCTCGTTGGGTTCGACACTCTTACTTGTCGAAAGGACTATGATAGATCCCCTATACTTGTGGGTCATCAAGACTCTTTTCTGGCGCTGTTGCCGGGGAGTGAAGCACCTTTGGTAGGTGGAATTTGGTAAGGAAAAATTTATATAGTGTGCTGAAATTTACTGTCACTTGTTACTGTGGAACATAATCCTTTGAGGGGCTTGTTCGGGGTATCTTCACCCCGACCAGTACAGAAAAGAGTTGCTCCTCAACGTACAGAACCTATTGAAAATGTTTACTTTTAAATTCCTTTGGGAATGATAGAGAAACTACTAGCTAATCCTTTTACAGCAGATGGAACATTGCATCCCGATTTGCACCTAATCTATGTGGATGAAGTTTGTGGATTATTTAAGCTTGCAGGTATGCCCGAGGATGTTATCAAGAAGAAGGTCTTCCCTTTATCTTTGAAGGGAAAGGCATTGAAATGGTTTAGGCTATGTGATGATATGGGATCATGGAACTACAACCGATTGCAATTGGAATTTCATCAGAAGTTTTATCCTATGCATCTTGTTCATCATGATCGTAATTATATATATAATTTTTGGCCTCGCGGAGGAGAAATCATCGCTCAAGCTTGGGGGAGGCTTAAGTCAATGTTATATTCATGCCCCAATCATGAGCTCTCAAGAGAAATTATTATTCAAAAATTTTATGCTCGGCTTTCTCTCGATAAACGCTCCATGCTCGATACTTCTTGTACTGGCTCTTTTATGATGAAGACTATTGAATTCAAATGGGATTTATTGGAAAGAATTAAATGCAACTCTGAAGATTGGGATCTCGACGAAGGTAAGGAGTCAGATATAATACCTAATTTTGACTGTGTCAAATCTTTTATGGATACTGATGTTTTCCGTGAATTTAGCACTAAATATGGACTTGACCGTGAGATAGTAGCTTCTTTCTGTGAATCCTTTGCTACTCATGTTGATCTCCCTAAGGAGAAGTGGTTTAAATATAATCCTCCCATTGAAGTAAAATTAGTTGCACCTACAAAAGTTGAAGAAAAGACTATCACTTATAATGTTGATCATGTTGTTCCTACTGCTTATATTGAGAAACCACCTTTCCCTGTTAGAATAAAGGATCATGCTAAAGTTTCAACTATGGTTCGTAAGAGTAATACTAGAACAGCTACACCCCCTAAGAAAATTAAAGTTGAACCTAGTATTGTTATGGTTAAAGATCTCTTGGCAGATAATATTGATGGGCATGTTATTTGCTTTTGTGATGAAGTTGCTAGAATTGCTAGACCTGACACTAAAAACAATCATAGACATGTTGTAGGCATGCCTGTTATTTCTGTTAAAATAGGAGATCATTGCTATCATGGCTTATGTGATATGGGTGCTAGTGCAAGTGCAATACCCCATTCCTTATATAAATAAATTATGCATGAATCGCATGTGCTGAGATAGAGGAAATTGATGTTACAATTAAGCTTGCCAACAGAGACACTATTTCACTAATTGGGATTGTTAGATATGTTGAAGTCTTGTGTGGGAAAGTTAAATATCCTGCTGAGTTTCTTATTCTTGGTTCCCCACAAGATAACTTTTGTCCCATTATATTTGGTAGACCCTTCTTTAATACTGTTAATGCTAGGATATATTGCAAAAAGGATGTTGTTACTATTGGTTTGGGAGATATGTCTCATGAGTTTAATTCTGCTAAATTTCATAGACAACCCCATGATAAAGAATTGCCTAGTAAAGATGAAATTATTGGTCTTGCTTCTATTTCCGTGCCTCCTAATGATCCTTTAGAACAATATTTGCTCGACCATGAAAATGATATGCTTATGAATGAAAGAAGGGAAATAGATGAAGTATTATTTAAACAGGGACCTATTTTGAAACACTACTTGCATGTTGAAATCCTAGGGGATCCTCCTCCACCCAAGGGTGATCCGTGTTTGAGCTTAAACCTTTACTTGATACTCTTAAATATGCTTATATTGATGAGAAAGATATATATCCTATTATTATTAGTGCTAACCTTTTAGAGGATGAAGAAAAGAAATTATTAAAAACTCTGAAGAAGCACCGTGCTGCTATTGGATATACTCTTGATGATCTTAAGGGCATTAGTCCCACTCTATGTGTCGGTGTACTAGAATAGGGGTACCCTAGTACCCCGAACTTGTGCACGAGCAGTTGCAGCACCCCACGGCAAGGCTTGCCGGGAGAACGCCAAGATCCTCCGTGGTTCCCTTGGAGCCATTCAAGAACAAAGTATTTAAGCTCAGGAGACAAGGCCCCGGCAAGAGGAGCTTGCCGGGAAGGCCAACCAAGGCACTCCAAGGGACTTGCCGCGACGCGCCACGCGCTCCGGCAAGGCAAAAAGGCCCCGGCAAGAGGAGCTTGCCGGGAAGACCAACCAAGGTACCTCGAGGCCCGGTGAGCGACAAGCTTCCGGACCTGACAAGATAACAACAGCGGCAAGGCGCTTGCCGCGGCAGGCGGCAACTCTGTGCCCACGCTCCAGCGCATCCACCAACGTGTCTCTCTGGGGGCCTTTCCAGGCACGCGTGGCAGGAGGCTGTGCAGCCAGCAGTGTGCAGTGGCATGCGAAGCTGACAAGATCGCCATCGTGGCAAACGGTGGCGCCCCTAATGGTCCTTTTCTGCACTGTTTGGGCGACCCAGACGGGCATTTAATGCCCTTGTCCCCTGCCGTCAGGATTAGGTAGGGTGCACTGTACAAGTAACTGTACCAACCACCTCACTTTTTACATTTGTACCCTTCTCTATGTTGCCACCTGTCGGTGACCCCTTTAGCGTATAAAAGGAGGCCCATTCGCAATGTAGGGGGGGTTCGGTTCGACTGGTTCGCGAAGTTCGACTAGTTCGGAACCCAGAAAAACACTAGGCTCTCTCTCTGGAGCAAGAACACAAGATAATACAACCAGACAAGCAGCAGTAGGAGTGTTATCTCTCCGGAGAGCTCCGAAGCTGGGTAAAACTGCTCGTGTGCTTCGCCTCGATCTGCTCTTCGTGCGATCTCTGCCCCCCGCCGAACCGAAAGGGGCCCGGTCCGCCGGCCCCATAGTGTTCGTGGGTCAGTTTCCCCGACATCTTTGGCGCGACAAGGAGAAGGCCCAGGAAGGTGCTGGGGGATCCGGCAAGAAACGTCCCGGCCGAGGAGGACGCCACGGCAAGGCCAAGCAGCGGCAAGGAGACAGACCTCCTCGCGGCCGCGACAAGGATGAAGATGACGACGACGATGAAGACATGGACGATGAGGAGACTGATGAGCAGGAGTTCCAGAAAGCCACAGAGGTCCTGTGCGTTGACGGTGGTGCTTCTCTGCACACCTCGCACCGCCAGTTCAAGCAGTGGGTGCGGGAAGTTAATGCAGCAGAACCACCCGTCGAGTCACGCAAGCCTCTGAAATGGTCCAGCACGCCTATCATCTTTGATATTGAGGACCACCCTGATCGCATAACTGCGGTCGGGTGCTTGCCGATGTTGGTTTCACCAACAATCCGCAACCTCAAGGTCACTAAGATGCTAGTTGACGGCGGGGCCGGCTTGAACCTGATCTCCTCCGCGGTGCTCCAGAAACTCCAAATCCCTCACAGCGAGCTCGAAGAGACCGGTACATTTCAAGGAATCAACCCGGGAAGAAGCAAGCCGAAGGGAAAGATCACGTTGCCGGTAACATTTGGCAGCAAGCTGAACTTCAGGACTGAGAGGGTCACATTTGATGTTGCTGACTTTCCATTACCTTACAATGGAATCCTTGGCCGTCTGGCACTCGCCAAGTTCATGGCAGCCTCTCACTATGCGTACAACGTACTGAAAATGCCAGGCCCAATAAGTGTCATCTCTGTCCCTGGCGACAAGAAGGATGCTCTTATCTGTGCCGACAAGATCTACCGGGAAGCAGCAGCCGCAGCAGAACACAAGACACTTGCCGCTGAAGCTCCCGGGGGGAAGAAGAAGACCAAGTCCGGCAAGAGCTCTGATGCCCACTCCGGCAAGCGCACCTCTTCGGAGTGCTGCGCTACCGTCGAGGACGCACCATCGAGCTCCACCGGCAAGTGTAAGAAGGCAATGACAGCTCCACCTGAGACCAAGAAGGTGTCCGCCAAGGAGGACGGCGCTGGTGGTACCTTCACCATCAGCGCCACTCTTGACCCCAAATAGGAAAGCGCGCTCGTTGCTTTCCTGCGGGCAAATGTCAACGTGTTTGCGTGGCAACCGTCTGATATCCCTGGTGTTCCCAGGAAAGTAATTGAGCACCACCTTGCCGTCTGTCCTCATGCGCGGCCCGTCAAGCAGAAAGTCAGGAAACAGGCAGTGGAGCGCCAAGAATTCATCGCAGAAGAAATCAAGAAGTTGGAAGCAGCAGGCCTTGTCAGAGGAGTGCTCCATCCCACGTGGTTGGCCAATCCTGTTGTCGTGCGCAAGGCTAACGGGAAATGGAGGCTTTGTATTGACTTCACTGATGTTAATAAAGCTTGTCCCAAAGACCCATTTCCCTTGCCGCGCATTGACCAGATTGTTGACTCCACAGCCGGATGTGATTTGCTTTCATTTCTTGATGCATACTCAGGATACCATCAGATCTTCATGGCAGAAGAGGATGAAGAGAAAACCGCATTTATCACCCCATGTGGCACGTACTGCTTCATACGGATGCCTTTCGGTTTGAAGAATGCTGGTTCAACATTCGCAAGGGTAGTCCACCACGCTTTTGAGCCGCAGATGCACAGAAATGTGGAAGCCTACATGGATGACATAGTGGTCAAAAGCAAGAACAGGGCGACCCTGATTCAAGATTTAGACGAGACATTTGCAAATCTGCGCAAGATCAACCTCAAGCTTAACCCCGAGAAGTGCGTGTTTGGAGTCCCTTCCGGCAAGCTTCTCGGGTTCTTCGTGTCTCAGCGGGGAATTGAAGCCAATCCCGACAAGATCAAGGCCATTGAGCAGATCGAAGCACCAAAGCGCGTCAAGGATGTACGAAGGCTTGCCGGTTGCGTGGCTGCTCTCAGCAGGTTTATCTCTAGATCTGCTGAGCGCGCCCTGCCATTTTTCAAAATTTTGAAAAAGGCAGGTCCAATGAAATGGACTCCGGAGGCGGAGGCTGCGCTGCAGGACTTGAAGAGATACCTGTCCTCCACTCCAACACTTGTCGCACCTAAGCCGCAAGAGAAGTTGCTGCTGTATATAGCGGCAACCAATCAAGTGGTTAGTGCTGCGTTAGTGGCGGAGAGGGAGGCAGATGATGAGCCAGCAACCACGGCAGATGCATCCAGCGACAAGCAGGGGGCTTCGCCGACAAGCTCTGGTCCCGACAGAGATGGATCTGCGCAGGAGCATGATAAGATGCAGAAGAGAATGGTGCAGCGTCCAGTTTACTTTGTCAGTTCCCTTCTACAGGGGGCTAGATCAAGGTACTCTGGTGTGCAGAAGTTGCTTTTCGGCCTCCTCATGGCCTCGAGAAAGCTGCGCCATTACTTCCAAGCACATGAGATCACAGTCGTCACTCGCTTTCCGCTGAAGAGGATACTGCAAAATCCAGAAGCGACAGGCAGGATTGTCGAGTGGGCGCTGGAACTGTCAAGCTTTGGCCTCAAGTTTGAGAGCACTTCAACTATCCAAAGCAGAGCATTGGCAGAGTTCATAGCAGAATGGACGCCAACACCAGATGAAGAAATTCCAGAGACGAGCATCCCCGTCAAAGAGGCAAGCAAAGAGTGGCTGATGTACTTTGATGGTGCCTTCTCGCTGCAAGGCGCCGGTGCGGGCGTGCTGCTTGTCGCGCCCACCGGAGAGCACCTCAAGTACGTAGTCCAGATGCACTTTCCCAAGGAGCAAGCAACCAACAATACTGCAGAGTATGAAGGATTGCTTGCCGGTCTCAGAATCGCAGCAGACCTTGGGATCAAGAAGCTCATTGTCAGGGGTGACTCACAGCTTGTCGTCCGCCAAGTGAACAAGAACTACCAGAGTCCATTGATGGAAGCATATGTTGATGAAGTGAGGAAGCTAGAAGAGCACTTTGACGGCCTACAGATGGAGCATATCCCAAGAGCTCAGAATGACATTGCTGATGGCCTGTCAAAGTGCGCCGCACTAAAGTTACCTGTGGAACCAGGGATCTTTGTGCTCAAGTTGACTCAACCATCCGTAACACCATCAACTGGACAAAGCAAGAAGAGGAAGTTGGTTTCTGGTGACTACTTTCCGGCAGAGCTCCCCGAAGCCGCCGCCAAGAAAGTCCCCAAGATCAACACCAAGGATGCTGAGGGGCAGTCTGCTCCGGCAAGCCTTATGGTTTGTTCCGTTGAAGCAGACGCTCCCGACAAGTTTTGCTCCGGCAAGCTTGCCGGGGAACATCAAGCTCCGGCAGGGCCGCAAGTCCTTGCCGTAGAAGCGGATGTTCCCGCAGCAGCAGATGTGCCTTTAGTCCTTGTTGTCGAGCCACAAGCTCCAGCATGGGCACAGCAGATTGTCCATTTCCTTCAGACAGGAGAACTTCCCGAAGAGCAAGAAGAAGCGGAAAAAGTAGCCCGGCAGTCAAGTATGTACCAGTTTGTCGATAGCATACTGTACAGAAGAAGACTCAACGGTGTGAAATTGAAGTGTATTTGCCGGGAAGATGGACAAAAGCTGTTGGCAGAGATACATGGAGGCATATGTGGCCACCACATTGGCGCAAGAGCACTTGCCGGCAAAGCTTTCCGGCAAGGTTTCTTTTGGCCGACAGCCCTCCAGGATGCAACTGCACAAGTAACCAAGTGTGAAGCGTGCCAGTTCCACTCCAAACAGATACACCAGCCAGCTCAAGCTCTCCAGACGATCCCTTTATCCTGGCCATTTTCGGTCTGGGGGCTCGATATCCTCGGCCCTTTCCCCCGAGCTGTCGGGGGCTTTGAGTACTTGTACGTCGCAATCGACAAGTTCACAAAGTGGCCGGAAGTGCAGCCAGTGAGGAAGGTGACAGCACAGTCAGCAGTCAAGTTCTTCAGGTCAATTGTTTGCCGTTTCGGGATCCCTAACAGGATCATCACCGACAACGGCACGCAATTCACGAGCCGCACCTTCATGCAGTACGTCCAAGACCTTGGCGCCAAGGTCTGCTTCGCTTCTGTTGCTCATCCGAGAAGCAACGGTCAAGCAGAGAGGGCAAATGCTGAAGTGCTGCGCGGGCTCAAGACCAGAACTTTCGACAGGCTGCGCAAGTGCGGAAGAAACTGGATCGAGGAGCTGCCGGTGGTTCTTTGGTCGATCAGAACGACGCCAAATCGAGCCACTGGCCAGACGCCTTTCGCTCTAGTCTATGGAGCAGAGGCAGTTCTCCCCACGGAACTCGTATACGGATCGCCTCGAGTGCTCGCTTATGATGAGCTTGAGCAAGAACAGCTGCGACAAGACGACGCGCTGCTCCTTGAGGAAGATCGTCTTCAGGCTGCTGTACGAGCTGCTCGATACCAGCAAGCTTTGCGCCGCTACCATAGCCGCAAAGTTAAGGCCAGAAGCTTCGAGGAAGGCGACCTTGTTCTTCGGCGCGTTCAGTCCGCCAAGAATTCCAACAAGTTGACGCCGAAGTGGGAAGGCCCTTATCGGGTGAAACGAGTCACAAGGCCCGGCGCTGTCCGCCTTGAGACCGAAGATGGCATTCCGGTGAGCAACTCCTGGAACATAGAACATCTTCGTAAGTTTTTCCCGTAGGGCGCGGTTGCCGGAACCCGTTCCGGCAACCACCTTTTGTACAAGTCTTGCCGCTGTTGCATGTAATCCTTTGTACAAAGCCGGGCGCAGATCCCGTGCATAAATAAAACCCCATGTGCTCCGCACAACTTGTCCATTTCATGCATTAGTTTCTTTCTTGCATGCGTTATCTGACACTTTGTGCAGCACCTACATCCGGTAAGCAATAACGAGCCGAAGGGCTCCATATCATTATTTTCTCTTCTTTCTTCTTTTTCAACAAAGGAAAAGAAGGTTCCCTCGCACACAAGTTTGCCGGGGGGGGGGAAGGAGAAGATTGTGGTATGGACCAGGCGTCGTTCAAGCAAAGTTTTGCCTTGCCGGGAAGCAAACGACAGAAAAGCTAAGTTGCCAAAGTTTGAGCAATCAGTTTTTAAATTTTTGAGTTATCTTCCTCGAACGACCCTGCTTTGTATGGAAAACCTGTGCGCGGAGGAACCAACTCGTGGCTAGTTGCGCCCTTACTTTGTTTCGAGTCCGCTCAACAACTTAAGTGTGCTGCATCTAGTCGCGACAAGGTTTCTTGTCGGAAGCAGCGCCGCCAGCAGGCTGCTGACGTTCCGCACTCAGCGCTCGCGGCTCGGGTGCCTGCGCCGACAAGTTCCCTAGAAGCGTAGGGTAAAAACATACAAAGGAAGGAATCTAGTAGAGGAAATAACATAGCAATTGATAACAGAAATAAAGTTATATTACAAGATAACTTGTCGCAGCTCTAACAGACTGTTTTCATAACATGATTAGCAGCGACAAGGGAAAAGAAGAAATGGGCGGCCTAGTCTACGCGGTCGCCCTCAACCCTCTTGATCTCGCTCACCTTGTCCACAATGGGTGCGACAAGGGCCTTGAGTGCGTCCCGATCGGCGTCTGGCGGCAAGGACTTGAGGACGTTGGTGAAGCTGAGGCCTGGATTGCGGAAGGCCACCTTCATCAGCACCTTCTGGAGAACCCCGGCGCAGATTTTGCGCGACTCGTCGGCCAGCTGCTTTGGGATCCTCTCCCGGAGCCGCTGGAGTGCCGTCGCCACGCCCTTGAAGAACAGGCTGAGCTTGGCGCTGGGTTGGAGATTCTCGTCGGAGGGATACCCAAAGTCCTCCATCCCCAGCTGCGCCAGCTCCTCGTTGATGACTGCGGCAATATTCACCAGACCCTCGGTCCAGTGCTCCACAGTGTCTCTGAATGAGTTCTGGGTAACTGCGATGCTCTCCAGCAGCGCCTTGTCAGCTTTGACCTTCTCCGACAAGGTTTTCTCCCGCTCCTTGGCGGCCTCCAGCGTCTGCATCAGCGTGGCCAGCTTCAACTCCAGGTCCGCATTGGAATCCTTGGCGGCGCTGAGCTCCTTGCCCCTCTCAGCGAGAAGACCTTGCAGCTCACCGTGGGCGGCAGCATCCTTCTCACGCTCACGCTTGAGCGCGGCAAGCTCCTCGCCGCTCTTCCCAATGTTGGCCTCCAGCTGCGCCACCTTCTCCTCCAGCTCTTTCTTGGCGGCCTCTGCGATTGCGGCAGCGTCCTTTGCTTCCTTGAGCGCCCCGCCAAGTGCTTGCTCGCGCTCGGCGAGCTCCTCCTCGTAGCTGTCGAGGTTGGCCTTCCGCTGCACCAATTCGCCTTCTCGCGCGGACTGCTTCTCGGCGGCCAGCCTTTGTTCCTCCTCAGCTTCGGCCTTCTCGAGAAGGAAGGCCGTGCGCTCCTCGTCGAGTCGCTCCCGCTCCTGTGCCAGGGACCGGAGAGCTTCTTGATTGTGGCCCCGGAGCTCCTCCGCGCGCTTCTCCATGTCAACTCCCGCCTTCGCGACAAGCGCTTCCCGGGAAGCCAGCTTGGCTTGCCGGGCGCGGTAGAGTGACAGCAGCTTCCGCAGCAGCTGCTCCTCCTCAGGCTCGCCACTGCTGCTGCTGGGCGCGTCGACCAACGACAGTCCAGCAGAGGCGAGCACCTCCCCATCGAAAGTTTCCCCCTCGACCGGCGCCCTGGAGCTCGACGCCCAGGGTAGCTTGATGAAGATATCGTCACCGGTCTTCAAGTAGGCGCCGGGCTGGGGCTCCTCGGAGCCCAGCCCCGCAGCAGCGGCAGAGGGATCGGCGGTCGGCGCAGCACCTGGCGCTCCTGCGGCCTCAGGGTCGTCAGTGCGATCGCCCGACCCCTCGCCGGCTTCTGCGGCGGCAGCCTTGGCGGCCTCATCGCCGGCGGTCTCATCAGCACCGGCCCCTTCTTCGTTGGCGGCGGCGTCGTCAGTACTGCCATGCGCGCCTTCCTCGCCGGAGCCCTCTGTCTCCATTAGCTCAGCAGCAGATGGGTCTGAAGAACGAAGAAGGGAGAAAAATCAATCAAAAATCCAAGATAAGAAAATCAGAAGAAGAAGAACCCAAGGGAAAGTTTTTGGGCAAGTGAATTACCTGTGCCAAGATCGGCAGTTGCGGTCCCGGCCGCCGCAGGATCGACGGTGCTGCCCCTTGCCGGAGAGTTCTCCCTTGCCGGAGAGCGCTCCCTTACCGGGAACCCCTCCCTTGGCGGCATAGTCGAAGCAGATGGCACTTCAGGACCAGCTTTCGGGCGCTCCTGATGTGGCTGCTCTGCTCCTACAGAAATCAACAAGCAAGATATCAACAAAGGAAAAAGCACTCATGCGCGCTCGACGGCAGAAAGCTAACTATGAACTTACGCTGGGGCCTGCGCTGGGGGCTGCTTTGAGGAGTGATTGCCGGGTCCGTCAAGGTGGTCTCGGACCCACCCCCTGCTGACACGGTGGGGTCATCTTCGATGACGATCACCGCGGCCTTGGCCCTCTTCGCCGCTCTCTGGGCCAGCGTCCTGAAAAGAAAGGAGTCCAGATTGAAGCAAGTCAGATACAAGATAAAAACAGCAAGATTGAAGAACTACAAGAGCACCAAAGAAACTTACTCTTCTTCCTCCTCGTCGGAGCTGAGCGCGGAAAGATCGAAGTCCGGCTCCCCTCTGGTGCGGCGAGGCGGAGGAGTAGGATCCCTTGCCCGCTTGGCGGGGGCGGTGGCAGTGGCCCGGGAAGATCCCGCTCCAGTTGCCGCTGCTGCGTGAGGCGCTCCCGCGGCAACATTGCTTGCCGCGGTAGAGCGTGTCGCACGGCTCGGCGGCTGTTGACCCGGCTGCCGCCCCGCTACGTCCGCGGCCCTGCGAAGACGCCTTCTTGGCGGGGCCGGGGGCTCCGCCTGCGGCAAGCTTTCTGAAGGCTCGGGCTCTTCCTCGCCGGCCTCGCTCGGCTCGGCTTCAGAACCGGCAGGCTCTTCCTCGCCAATGAACTCCACGCGCTCGGCAAGGTTTGCCGCCTCTGCAGCCTCCGCCTCCTCCATAGTGAACCCGAACACGCCCGCGGCAGCTGCGGCTGCAACCTCTTCCGCCCTAGTGGCGATGCGCTGCAGCTCCTCGTCGGTGGTGTCACGGGTGAGGCTCTTCTGCTCGTCAGCGTGGACCGGCACTTCTTCCAAGTTGTCGAAGAACGCTTGCACGACGTCATCCGCAGGCTCTTGCCAAGTTGGAACGATTCCGTGTGAATCGCACAACGGCATCATGGCGCGGATCCGGTCAAGCGAAGAATTATTGCACAATGGAACGACGCCCCTCGGCAGCGTGAATGGGTGCTGGGGTCGCGTTTGAACAACTCCAGGAGCATTGCATCCAGCTCCAAGACGGTGAAGTTGTAGTTGAGGCCCGGCCGCAGCCTCATGATGTCCGCCGAGTTCTTGAATTCCCAGGCGGGCCTCCCCCTCTCCTGCAGGGGGGCGATGCGGCGGCGGAGGAAATCTGCGCCTACAGCGCCTACAGTGAGCCCGGCAAGCCTGAGGCGAAGGATCCTAGTAATGGCGATCTTCAGCCTCTCGTCTTCCGGGGCCACGTTGCTCCAGTCATTGCCGCGCACTATTGGAGCTTGGCGCACGGCGGTGAAGGGCTGCGGATTCTCCTCGACGATCCAGCACCACTCCGCTCTCCACTCATCCCACTTGCTGCGGAGCTCACCCTCCAAGTACGCCTCCTTCTTGCCGACTCTCGAGATCCAGGCGATCCCTCCGGCAAGCGGCTCTCCTCTCTCTACCCGAGGTATGAAGAAGTGGCGGAAAAGGGCAACATTGGGGTGGACTCCGACAAAGTTTTCGCACAAATGTGCGAAAACTGCCATGGTCAGAACGGCGTTGGGGGTGAAGTCAAGGAGGCGGAAGCCGTAGGTGTTCATGATATCGCAGAAGAACTCCGAGAAGGGCGGGCAGAGCCCGCAATAGAAGAACAGCGCGAAGAATGGGTACCCGTTTGGAGCCAGCTCCGAAGCAGCGGCCGGGAGTACCCTCGTGCGCGGATGCGCCCGCGTCTCCGTCGCCCAAAAGAGGTAGAAGTACTCCCTCAGCTCCTACACGCCGAGCTAGGGGGAGAAGATCGCCCGCTCCTTCCGCAGCGCCGCGAGCCGCTGCGCCTCGGCCGACTTCACGCCCTTTCCCTTGTCGGCTTTCGGAGCCATGGCGGAGGTGGTGGGGGAGGTCGACGGCGTTGGTGATGCTGGTGGCAATGGGGGGCGGAGCGCTGCTCTCTCGGCTTCGAGAAGAAGGGGGGGAGCGGCGGAGGTTCGTGAAGATGGAGTAGTAGCAACCAGCGAGGGGGAACGAACTGCCCCTGTTTCCTCTGCTTATAAAGAGGGACGGGGCGGACGTTTCGCCCTTCCGAATAAAGAACCACCCACGATCTCTCCCACGATGCCGCATTCAACGCGTGCCGTTAGGGGAGAGCGCGGTGGATACGGAGCGAGATTCGGCGTGGCCCAGTCCGCGTGTGCCCGTGCCCTGTCTTGGGCCTGGCCCAACAGCGCTCGGCACCGTGTCTGGCCCAGGCCCGGGGGCTCCTGTCGGTGTACTAGAATAGGGGTACCCTAGTACCCCGAACTTGTGCACGGGCAGTTGCAGCACCCCGCGGCAAGGCTTGCCGGGAGAACGCCAAGATCCTCCATGGTTCCCTTGGAGCCATTCAAGAACAAAGTATTTAAGCTTAGGAGACAAGGCCCCGGCAAGAGGAGCTTGCCGGGAAGGCCAACCAAGGCACTCCAAGGGACTTGCCGCGACGTGCCACGCGCTCCGGCAAGGCAACAAGGCCCCGGCAAGAGGAGCTTGCCGGGAAGACCAACCGAGGTACCTCGAGGCCCGGTGAGCGACAAGCTTCCGGACCCGACAAGATAACAACAGCGGCAAGGCGCTTGCCGCGGCAGGCGGCCACTCTGTGCCCACGCTCCAGCGCATCCACCAACGTGTCGCTCTGGGGGCCTTTCCAGGCGCGCGTGGCAGGAGGCTGTGCAGCCAGCGGTGCGCAGTGGCATGCGAAGCTGACAAGATCGCCATCGTGGCGAACGGTGGCGCTCCTAACGGTCCTTTTCTGCACTGTTTGGGCGACCCAGACGGGCATTTAATGCCCTTGTCCCCTGCCATCAGGATTAGGTAGGGTGCACTGTACAAGTAACTGTACCAACCACCTCACTTTTTACATTTGTACCCTTCTCTACATTGCCACCTGTCGGTGACCCCTTTAGCGTATAAAAGGAGGCCCATGCGCAACGTAGGGGGGGTTCGGTTCGACTGGTTCGCAAAGTTCGACTAGTTCGGAACCTAGAAAAACACTAGGCTCTCTCTGGAGCAAGAACACAAGATAATACAACCAGACAAGCAGCAGTAGGAGTGTTATCTCTCCAGAGAGCTCCGAAGCTGGGTAAAACTGCTCGTGTGCTTCACCTCGATCTGCTCTTCGTGCGATCTCCGCCCCCCGCCGAACCGAAAGGGGCCTGGTCCGCCGGCCCCATAGGTGTTCGTGGGTCAGTTTCCCCGACACTATGCCAACACAAAATAAAATTGGAGAAAGACGCGAAACCGGTTGTTGATCACCAATGACGGTTAAATCCTAAGATGAAAGAAGTGGTAAGAAAAGAAATACTAAAGCTTCTGGAGGAAGGTATAATTTATCCCATTGTTGATAGTCAGTGGGTAAGTCCTGTCCATTGTGTCCCTAAGAAGGGAGGTATTACTGTAGTTCGTAATCATAAAGATGAATTGATTCCACAAAGAATTGTTACAGGTTATAGAATGGTAATTGATTTCCGCAAATTGAACAAAGCTACTAAAAAGGATCACTACCCTTTACCTTTTATTGATCAAATGCTAGAAAGATTATCCAAACATACACATTTTTGCTTTCTAGATGGTTATTCTGGTTTCTCTCAAATACCTGTGTCAAAAGAGGATCTAGAAAATACAACTTTTACTTGCCCTTTGGTACCTTTGCTTATAGACGTATGCCTTTTGGTTTGTGCAATGCACCCGCTACCTTTCAAAGATGTATGACCGCTATATTCTATGACTTCTGTGAAATGATTGTTGAAGTTTTCATGGATGATTTCTCCGTATATGGAACTTCTTTTGATGAACCTTGATCGAGTTTTGCAGAGATGTGAAGAAACTAACCTTGTCTTGAATTGGGAGAAGTGCCACTTTATGGTTAATGAAGGTATTTTCTTGGGGCATAAAATTTCTGAAAGAGGTATTGAAGTTGATAAAGCTAAAGTTGATGCTATTGAAAACATGCCGTGTTCTAAGGACTTTAAAAGTATAATAAGTTTCCTTGGTCATGTCGGTTTTTATAGGAGGTTCATTAAGGACTTCTCTAAAATTTCTAGGCCTCTGACTAATATCTTAAAAAAAGATGTTCCTTTTTTATTTGATGATGATTGTGTAGAAGCATTTGAAATACTTAAGAAAGCCTTGATTTCTGCACCGATTGTTCAGCCACCTGATTGGAATTTACCCTTTGAAATTATGTGTGATGCTAGTGATTATGCCGTAGGGGCTGTTGTAGGACAAAGAGTTGATAAGAAATTAAATGTTATCTAATATTCTAGTAAGACTCTGGACAGTGCCCAGAGAAATTATGCTACTACTGAAAAATAATTTTTAGCATTTGTATTTGCTTGTGATAAGTTCGGACGTTATATTGTTGATTCTAAAGTAACTGTTCACACTGATCATGCTCCTATTAAATATCTTATGGAAAAGAAAGATTCTAAACCTAGACTTATTAGATGGGTTGTCTTACTACAAGAATTTGATTTGCATATTATTGATAGGAAGGGAGCTGAGAACCCCGTTGCAGACAACTTGTCTAGGTTAGAGAATGTTCTTGATGACCCACTACCTATTGATGATAGCTTTCCTGATGAACAATTGGTTGTCATAAATGCTTCTCGTACTGCTCCATGGTATGCTGATTATGCTAATTATATTGTTGCTAAATTTATACCACCTAGTTTCACATACCAATAAAAGTAAAAGTTTTTCTATGATTTAAGACATTACTTCTGGGATGACCCACACCTTTATAAAGGAGTAGATGGTATTATTAGACATTGTGTACCTGAGCATGATCAGGAACAAATTCTACGCAAGTGTCATTCCGAGGCTTATGGAGGACACCATGCTGGAGACAGAACTGCACATAAGGTATTGCAATCCGGTTTTTATTGGCCTACTATCTTCAAGGACGCCCGTAAGTTTGTCTTGTCTTGTGATGAATGTCAAAGAATTGGTAATATTAGTAGACGTCAAGAAATGCCTATGAATTATTCACTTGTTATTGAACCATTTGATGTTTGGGGCTTTTATTTTATGGGACCATTTCCTTCCTCTAATGGGTATACACATATTTTAGTTACTGTTGTTTACGTTACTAAGTGGGTAGAAGCTATTCCAACTAGTAGTGCTGATCATAACACCTCTATTAAGATGCTTAAAGAAGTTATTTTTCCGAGGTTTGGGGTCCCTAGATACTTAATGATTGATGGTGGTTCACATTTTATTCATGGTGCTTTTCGTAAAATGCTTGCTAAGTATGATGTTAATCATAGAATTTCATCCCCATATCATCCACAGTCTAGTGGTCAAGTAGAACTGAGTAATAGAGAGCCTAAATTAATTTTGCAAAAGACTGTTAATAGATCTAGAAAGAATTGGTCCAAGAAACTTGACGATGCATTATGGGCTTATAGAACTGCATATAAAAATCCTATGGGTATGTCTCTGTATAAAATGGTTTATGGAAAAGCATGTCACTTACCTCTCGAACTAGAACATAAGGCATATTGGGCCATTAAAGAGCCCAATTATGATTTCAAACTTGCCGGTGAGAAGAGACTATTTGACATTAGCTCACTTGATGAATGGAGAACCCTGGCTTATGAGAATGCCAAACTGTTTAAAGAAAAAGTTAAAAGATGGCATGGCAAAAGGATACAAAAGCATGAGTTTAATGTAGGTGATTATGTTTTGCTATACAACTCTTATTGAAGAATTTTTTGCAGGCAAACTCCTCTCAAAATGGGAAGGTCCTTACGTCATTGAGGAGGTCTATCATTCTGGTGCCATGAAAATCAACAACTTCGAAGGAACAAATCCGGGGGTGGTGAACGGTCAAAGAATCAAACATTATATCTCAGGTAATCCTATAAATGTTGAAACTAATGTTATTGAAACCGTAACCCTGGAGGAGTATATAAGGGACACTTTCCAAAACGTTCCAGTCTTCAAAAAGGAAGAGGTATGTGGTACGGTAAGTAAACCGACTCCAAAGCAGTTCTAATAGCAATTTTTCTCCGTTTTGGAATATTTAAGAAAATAGGGAAATAAGAAGTAGTCCGGGAAGGACACGAGGCGTCCATGAGGGTGGAGGGCGTGCCCTACCCCCTTGGCGCACCCCTTACCTCATGGGCACCTCGTGTGCTCTTCGGACTCCGTTTTCTTGCACGATACTTCTTTGGGTGGTAAAAATTCATTATATATTCTCCCGAAGGTTTTACCACCGTACCACTGAATTATCCTTTTTTTTGTTTCGAAGCTGTCTTCTGCCAACAGATTTAGAGCAAGATGTCGTCTGAAGACTCCGACGAAGAAAAAGCTATGTCTACATCCATTACCGATCCAAAGACCTATGAGGACCTATCTCCTTATGGTCAAACTACGGATATGAGGAGGATCTCACTTGAGATTCAATGATTCAAGTTTCGGAGGAGGCCGCTACCTCAACCCTGGGATATGCACGTTGAAGTTCAAGAAGTATAGTCTCCCAAGAGGGCTAAACTGTCTAACAACCGATCTATTCCTTCTCGTTTCGGCAGAAAAGCAAAGGAGATTTATGTGACAAGGATCTTGAAGCTGGAATCGGAGGTCGATGATTTAAAGGAGGAGACCGCTCTTCTCAATTACAACATGAAAATGCTAAAGGCACAATTGTCATCATCATCACCAACAAAGAAGAACTGACTATCTGGTATGGCCACTCCCCTTGGCAACTGCCAAGCTTGGGGGAGGTTCCCCGGTATCGTATCACCATCACACCTTTTTACCTTTAGCATTTTTCTTAGTTTGACCCTTTTAGCAATATTTTGATCTAGTAGCATAAAGTTTTAGTATGATCAAGTTTTGAGTTTTGCTTTATGATCCTTCTATGTAATCGAGTCTGTGAGCTATATAATAAAGATTAGCATTGAGTCAAGGGCTTTGCCATCTTGCTATGATCTTGAGGGAGTAAAAATAAAAGAGAAGAGAAAGAATGAAAAGAATTAAAGAAATCATATGGATCTTATGGAGAGTAATGACTTCACATATAAAGAGTATGATGAGTAAATGTTGTTGAGAGTTGACAAACATAGTTTTGGTCATCGTTGCAATTAATAGGAAGTAATAAAGAAAGAGAGGTTTTCACATATAAATATACTATCTTGGACATATTTTATGATTGTGAGCACTCATTAAAATATGACATGCTAAAGAGTTGATGTTGGACAAGGAAGACAACGTAATGGGTTACCTTTTCTTACATCCGAAATAAATTATATTGTCATGGATCATCCAACATGTTGAGCTTGCCTTTCCCTCTTATGCTAGCAAAATTCTTTGCACCAAGTAGAGATACTACTTGTGCTTCCAAATATCCTTAAACCCAGTTTTGCCATGAGAGTCCACCATATCTACCTATGGATTGAGTAAGATCCTTCAAGTAAGTTGTCATTGTTGCAAGCAATAAAAATTGCTCTCTAAATATGTATGATTTATTAGTGCGGAGAAAATAAGCTTTATACGATCTTGTGATGTGGAAGAAATAAAAGCGACAAACTACATAATAAAGGTCCATTTCACAAGTGGTAATATAAAGTGAAGTTCTTTTGCATTAAGATTTCGTGCATCCAAGCATAAAAGCACATGACAACCTCTGCTTCCCTCTACGAAGGGCCTATCTTTTATTCTTGTCTTATACTTCATACAAGAGTCATGGTGATCTTCACCTTTCCTTTTTACATTTTATCCTTTGGCAAGGACAATGTGTTGTAAAGATCCTGATATATATAGCTAATTGGATGTGAGTTTTCATGAACTATTATTGTTGACATTACCCTTGGGATAAAAGGTTGGGAGGCAAAACTATAAGCCCCTATCTTTCTCTGTGTCTGATTAAAACTTCGTACCCATAACTATTGCGTGAGTGTTAGCAATTGTGAAAGACTAAATGATAGTTGAGTATGTGGACTTGCTGAAAAGCTCTTATATTGACTCTTTCCGATGTTTTGATAAATTGCAATTGCTTCAATGACTGAGATTATATTTGTTAGTTTTCAATGAAGTTTCTGATTCATACTTGAAATTGTGAATGAATTGTTACTTTAGCATAAGAAATCATATGACAATATATATATATATATATGTTGCTGTTATAAGAATGATCATGATGCCCTCATGTCCGTATTTTATTTTATCGACACCTCTATCTCTTTTTTGATTTCGGATTCTGCTTGAGGACAAGCAAGGTCTAAGCTTGGGGGAGTTGATACGTCCATTTTGCATCATGCTTTTATATTGATATTTATTGCATTATGGGATGTTATTATACATTATGTCACAATACTTATGCTTATTCTCTCTTATTTTACAAGGTTTACATGAAGAGGGGGAATGTCGGCAGCTGGAATTCTGGGCTGGAAAAGGAGAAAATATTAGAGACCTATTATGCACAACTTCAAAAGTCCTGAAACTTCACGGGAGCATGTTTCAGAATATATAAACTATATTGGGCGAAGGAAGTACCAGAGGGGGGCCACCCACCATCCACGAGGGTGGGGGGCATGACCTACCCCCTGGGCGCGTCCCCTGCCTCGTGGACCCCCTGGCAGGCCTCCGGTGCCCATCTTCTTATATATGAGGTCTTTTGCCCTGGAAAAAATCATAAGCAAGCTTACGGGACGAAACTCCACCGCCACGAGGCG
This sequence comes from Triticum aestivum, assembly GCF_018294505.1. Lineage (NCBI taxonomy): Eukaryota > Viridiplantae > Streptophyta > Magnoliopsida > Poales > Poaceae > Triticum > Triticum aestivum. Next base: position 539,507,926 of record NC_057797.1, on the reverse strand, counting down.
GAACCTTGGCGGAACCAATCTAGGGCTCCAGTGGAGCTGTTCTGCCGGGGAAACTTCCCTCCGGGAGGGCAAATCATCACCACCGTCATCATCATCGGGAGGGGGTCAATCTCCATCAAAATCTTCACCAGCACCATCTCATTTCAAACCCTAGTTCATCTCTTGTATCTAATCTTTGTCGCAAAACCTCAGATTGGTACTTGTGGGTTGCTCGTAGTGTTGATTACTCCTTGTAGTTGATGCTAGTTGGTTTATTTGGTGGAAGATGATATGTTCAGATCCTTTATGCATATTAATACCCCTCTGATTATGAACATGAATATGATTTGTGAGTAGTTACGTTTGTTCATGGGGACATGAGAGAAGTCTTGCTATAAGTAGTCATGTGAATTTAGTATTCGTTCGATATTTTGATGAGATGTATGTTGTCTATCCTCTAGTGGTGTTATGTGAACGTCGACTACATGAAACTTCACCATTGTTTGGGCCTAGAGGAAGGCATTGGGAAGTAATAAGTAGATGATGGGTTGCTAGAGTGATAGAAGCTTAAACCCTAGTTTATGCGTTGCTTCGTAAGGGGCTGATTTGGATCCATATGTTTCATGCTATGGTTAGGTTTACCTTAATACTTCTTTTGTAGTTGTGGATGCTTGCCAGAGGGGTTAATCATAAGTGGGATGCTTGTCCAAGGAAGGGCAGTACCCAAGCACCGGTCCACCCAGATATCAAATTATCAAAGTACCGAACGCGAATCATATGAGCGTGATGAAAACTAGCTTGACAATAATTCCCATGTGTCCTCGGGAGCGCTTTCCTTTAAATAAGAGTGTGTCCAGGCTCGTCCTTTGCTACAAAAAGGATTGGGCCATCTTGCTGCACTTTATTTACTTTTATTACTTGTTACCCGTTATAAATTACTTTATCACAAAACTATCTATTACCGATAATTTCAGTGCTTGCAGAGAATACCTGACTGAAAACTACTTATCATTTCCTTCTGCTCCTCGTTGGGTTCGACACTCTTACTTATCGAAAGGACTACGATAGATCCCCTATACTTGTGGGTCATCATGCCCCAAAGTTTCTACCGGAGAGTCAAGACGAAAACGTGTGCCAACCCCTATGCATAAGTTCACGAGGTCACATAACTCGCAAGTTGATCACCAAAACATACATCAAGTGGATCACATGAATATCCCATTGTCACCACAGATAAGCACATGCAAGACATACATCAAGTGTTCTCAAATACTTAAAGACTCAATCCGATAAGATAACTTCAAATGGAAAACTCAATCCATTACAAGAGAGTAGAGGGGGAGAAACATCATAAGATCCAACTATAATAGCAAAGCTCGTGATACATCAAGATTATGCGAATCAAGAACACGAGAGAGAGAGAGAAAGATCAAACACATAGATACTGGTACATACCCTCATCCCTGAGGGTGAACTACTCCCTCCTCGTCATGGAGAGCGCCGGGATGATGAAGATGGCCACCGAAGAGGGATTCCCCCCTCCGGCAGGGTGCCATAATGGGTCTAGTTGGTTTTCGGTGGCTACAGAGGCTTGCGGTGGCGGAACTCCCGATCTATGTTTCTTTCTGCAAGTTTGGGTATATATAAGAGGTGTTGGAGTCGGGAACAAGTAAGGAGGGTCCCCGAGTGTAACGCCCATGATGCGGCTATATCTCCCACGTGTCGAAGCACGACTTGGAGGCATAACCGCATTGTAAGCAATGTCGCAAGTGGGGTAATCTTCACACAACCCATGTAATGAATAAGGAAAAGAGATACATAGTTGGCTTACACTCGCCACATCACACAATAGCATAAATATCATTACATTCATCCAGATACAATCAAGGTCCGACTACGGAACCAAAATAAAGAACAACCCCAAATGCAACAAAGTCCCCGATCGCCCCAACTGGGCACCACTACTGATCGTCTGGAAAGGAAACGTAGTATCGTCCTGAGTCCTCATCGAACTCCCACTTGAGCTCAGTCGAATCTCCTGGAGCGGTATCATCGGTCCCTGCATCTGGTTTTGGAAGTAATCTGTGAGTCACGGGGACTCAGCAATCTCACACCCTCGCGATCAAGACTATTTAAGCTTATAGGAAGGGTAAAAGGTATGAGGTGGAGCTGCAGCAAGCACTAGCATATATGGTGGCTAACATACGCAAATGAGAGCGAGAAGAGAAGGCAAAGGCACGATCGATAAACTATGATCAAGAAGTGATCCTAGAACAACCTACGTTCAAGCATAACACGAGACCGTGTTCTCTTCCCGGACTCCGCCGAAAAGAGACCATCACGGCCACACACTCTGTTGATTCATTTTAATTAAGTTAAGTTTAGGTTATCTACAACCGGACATTAACAAATTCCCATCTGCCCATAACCGCGGGCACGGCTTTCGAAAGTTCAAATCCCTGCAGGGGTGTCCCAACTTAGCCCATCACAAGCTCTCACGGTCAACGAAGGATATTCCTTCTCCCAAGACAACTCCGATCAGACTCGGAATCCCGGTTACAAGACATCTCGACAATGGTAAAACTAAACCAGCAAAGCCACCCGAATGTGCCGACAAATCCCGATAGGAGCTGCACATATCTCATTCTCAGGGCACACCGGATGAGCCAGACGTCGGGTTGGCATAGACCCTGGTTGCCCAGGGGGCCCGACATCGCTCAGGTTGGACCAACACTCAGAGGAGCACTGGCCCGGGGGGGGTTTAAAATAAAGATGACCCTTGAGTCCGCGAAACCCAAGGGAAAAAGGCTAGGTGGCAATGGTAAAACCAAGGTTGGGCATTGCTGGAGGAGTTTTATTCAAGGCGAACTGTCAAGGGGTTCCCATTATAACCCAACCGTGTAAGGAACGCAAAATCAAGGAACATAACACCGGTATGACGGAAACTAGGGCGGCAAGAGTGGAACAAAACACCAGGCATAAGGCCGAGCCTTCCACCCTTTACCAAGTATATAGATGCATTAAAATAGACAAGATATAATAATGATATCCCAACAATAAACATGTTCCAACAAGGAACAAACTCCAATCTTCACCTGCAACTAGCAACGCTATAAGAGGGGCTGAGCAAAGCGGTAACATAGCCAAACAACGGTTTGCTAGGACAAGGTGGGTTAGAGGTTTGACATGGCAATATGGGAGGCATGATAAGCAAGTGGTAGGTATCGTAGCATAGGCATAGCAAAAGAGCGAGCATCTAGCAAGCAAAGATAGAAGTGATTTCGAGGGTATGGTCATCTTGCCTACAAAGTTCTCTGAGTTGACGTTAGCTTGATCCTCGTAAGCGTACTCAACGGTTTCCTCGATCACGTACTCGTCTCCCGGCTCTACCCAAAGCAATAACACAAGCAAAGGGAGACACAATCAACCACGTGCAATGCACAAGCAACATGATGCAAAACATGGCATGATATGCGGGATGCGATATGCGGTGCATATGCATGCTTCAGAAAGGAAAGATTGAACCTGGCCTCAACCTGGAAAACCAAGAGTGCCACTGGAAATATGGGTTGGTTTCGGTCAAAATCGATATAAAGATCACCGGAATCGGATGTACGGTTTGCAAATGACAAGCAAAACAAATATGGCACCGATCTGCGATTAACAGCACGAGGCCATCTAAATGCATCAAGAACAACAAGCTACTGCACTCTAACATAGCAACAAAATACATGGTAGGGATCCACTCAAGATGCTTGACAAAAGATGAACACTGAGCTACGGCTAATTCACTCAATAGCAGGTTCAAACAAGCATGGCAAAAGTGCAAAAGATATCAGGTTACAGACTTAGTGAAAATAACATGTCAGGAATTTAACATCAGGAAGCAATGTTTAGAGCAAGATAACAACATGCTACAGGAACATATCATGGCAAAGCAAGGCATGGCATGAAGCTACTCAAAGCATACAACAAAAGTCCCTTACTGACCATAAGCCAAAAGGGATCAGAAAATACAATGGCAACCATGTGAACATAGCAATTATCGTTAACAGATTCAGACTTAGTAGAAAACTGGAACATGACAAAACAGATATTAAGTAGGCATGTTTACGAGCTCGATGCACTCACCACAAGGCATTTCATGATAAACTAAGCATACACCCAGCAAGTAGACATGGCATAGAAGCTAAACATGGCAAGAACAACCTCATAGCATGCATGGATCAACTACAACAACCTCGGCAAAAATGCTTAACACATAAACATTCTGCCAGGAACATTTTATAGCAAAAGTAGAGCTCGATTGAGTCAAGCTAGGGTGCTCCATAATTGCAAACAAAGACATGGATGGATAGAGCACAACAATATCTACAAAACATCCTTACGGATCATGCTCAAAAGAGGCATGGATCACTCTGTAGCAACAAGAATACATGGTATAAAAATATTAACAGGGCAAAGACTTAGAAGATTTCTAAGTCTCTGAAATCAGCAACATTACGAGAGCTACTTTGCATGCTTGTGCTAGTCACCACAGAGATCACAAAAATACATGGCATACACCCCTGTAAAGATGGCATGGCATACTTCAAAACACATGTAGGGCTCAAGTTCATAGGAGGCACTCATCAATCATGGAAAAAATGACAAAAGTGCATTTGCTGATAAGAATCTGAAACTAACATTGCATAGCCCTCTTGCAACAACATTTAGGGCATCAAGATGAGCTCAGATGAACATGGTGCGATGAAATGAAGTACTCGTCGAGACGAACAATTTGATATGCAACACGCTCGAAACGGAGCCACGGATGCAGAGTTATGGCATGATGAAAAATGCAAAAATTACTAAAAACGAGGGCAAAAGTCAACCCGATCCAGATCTAGGGTTCCTCGGGGGCACGCGAACCGAGGCGACAGCGGATCTCGAGCTCGCTGGAGATTCTTGCCGGCGTCGACGGGCGGTGGCAACCGGAGGGCGCTGCGGGTGCGAGGTAGTATGCCGGAGAGGGAGAAGGATGCGACCAGCGTCGAGCTCCTCCATGGGCGACACGCGCGCAGGGATCCGGTGGCCGGCTCGGGCGGCGCGAGGCCGGGCGGCGGGCGAGCTCGCCGGCGGAGGGGTCGGGCGGCGAAGGCGGTGGGGAACTCGGGCGCCGCGGCGGCGAACAGGCGCGGGCGCGGCGCGCGGATGGGCCGCGATGGGCTCCGGTGGGCCGCGCGGTGGGAGGAGGCGGCCGGACACGTGGCGCGTTCCTACTGGCTCGGGGCGGCGGGGGAAGTTTTGCTAGGGTTTCGTCCGTGATTTTTTGGGGGGGGGGAGATGCCTTTATATAGGTAGAGGGAGCTAGGAGGCTCCAAATTGAGCACGGTTTGCGGCCACGCGATCGTGATCGAACGACCTAGATGATGGAGGGGTTTAGGTGGGTTTTGGGCCACTTTGGAGGGGTGTTGGGCTGCAACACACACGAGGCCTTTTCGGTCCCTCGGTTAACCGTTGGAGTATCAAACGAAGTCCAAATGGCACGAAACTTGACAGGCGGTCTACCAGTAGTAAACCAAGTCCGCTTGGCAAGTCTCGGTCCAATCCGAAAACGTTTAACACCCACACACGAAAAGAGGTAGAAAGGGACACCGGAGGACATAGGAGCGCCGGAATGCAAAACGGACAACGGGGAAAATGCTCGGATGCATGAGACGAACACGTATGCAAATGCGATGCACATGATGACATGATATGAGATGCATGACAAAGACAAAACACACGAAGACAAAAACCCGACAACGAGGAAATATCATAACTTAGTGCCGGAAATGGCAAGAGTTGGAATACAAATATGGCAGGTTACATACGGGGTGTTACAACACTCCACCACTACGAAAGGATCTCGTCCCGAGATCTAGGACTGGAAAAACTCTGGGTACTCAGAACGGAGGTGGTCCTCGCGTTCCCAGGTGGCTTCACGGTCGGAATGATGTGACCACTTGACTTTCAGGAATTTGATAGACTTGTTGCGAGTCTTGCGCTCAGTTTCTTCAAGAATAGCAATGGGTGCTCATGATAAGACAGGTCTTCCTGGAGATCAATCTCTTCAAAGTTGATGGTGCGGTCAGGAGTCTTGAAACACTTGCGGAGATGAGACACGTGAAACACGTCGTGCACGTTTGCAAAGTTGGATGGAAGCTCAAGTTGATAGGCGAGATCGCCTCTTTTGCCAATGATCTTGAAAGGACCCACGTATCTAGGGGCAAGCTTCCCTTTGATACCGAAGCGACGAGTACCTTTCATTGGAGAGACGCGGAGGTAGACATGGTCTCCGATCTCGAAAGCCAAGTCACGATGCTTGCTATCATAGTAACTCTTCTGGCGCGATTGCGCGGCTTTGAGATTTTCACGAATGACTTTGCACATTTCTTCAGCCTCTGTGATCAAGTCATTGCCAAGAAGTTGGCGTTCACCAGTCTCTGACCAGTTAAGAGGAGTACGGCACTTCCTGCCATAGAGAATCTCGAATGGGGCCTTGCCCGAACTCGCTTGGAAGCTGTTGTTGTAGGAGAACTCGGCATATGGAAGACAATCTTCCCACTTCATACCGAAAGAAATGACACATGCCCTGAGCATATCTTCAAGAATTTGATTGACTCGCTCGACTTGGCCACTGGTTTGAGGATGAAAAGCTGTGCTGAAGCGAATGTTGGTGCCCATGGCCTTCTGAAAAGAATCCCAGAACTTAGAGGTGAAGATGCTACCACGATCTGAAGATATCAACTGCGGAATGCCGTGCAGAGAGACAATCCTGGAGGTATATAGCTCTGCCAACTGAGCTGCTGTGATAGATTCTTTGATAGGAAGAAAATGAGCCACTTTAGTGAGCTTGTCGATGACAACGAAGATAGCATCATTGCCACGCTTGGACTTTGGAAATCCAGTCACGAAGTCCATCTCAATATGGTCAAACTTCCATTCTGGAATGGCAAGAGGTTGGAGGAGACCAGCTGGTCGTTGGTGTTCTGCTTTCACTCTTCTGCAGACATCACATTCATTCACGAACTGAGCAATCTCGCGCTTCATTCGAGTCCACCAATACGACTGCTTGAGGTCCTGGTACATCTTTGTACTTCCAGGGTGAATAGAGAGGAGTGAATTGTGAGCCTCGTTCATAATGACTTTACGAAGGTCACCTTTAGGCACAACAATGCGATCCTCGAAGAATAGAGTATCCTTGTCATCAAGACGATAGCACTTGTACTTGGGTTGACTCTTGGCAATCCCAATCTTCACCTTCTTCACCATAGCATCAAGAAGTTGAGCCTCACGAATCTGATCTTCCAAAGTAGGAGAGACTTGGAGGTTGGCAAGGAATCCTTGAGGAACAACTTGGAGATTGAGTTTGCGGAAAGCTTCACAAAGCTCTGGTTGGTAAGGCTTGATAATCAAACTGTTGCAGTAAGCCTTCCTGCTCAATGCGTCAGCAATTACATTGGCCTTGCCTGGAGTATATTCAATACTCGGATTATACTCTTGAATCATTTCGACCCAACGAGTCTGCCTGAGGTTGAGGTTTGGCTGAGTGAAGATGTACTTGAGACTCTTATGATCAGTGAAGATGTCCACTTTTCTTCCCAATAAGAGATGTCTCCATGTTAAAAGAGCATGGACAACTGCCGCCAACTCGAGGTCATGAGTGGGGTAGTTCTTTTCGTTGGGCTTCAACTGGCGAGAGGTATAGGCCACAACTTTCTTCTCTTGCATCAACACTGCACCGAGACCTTGAAGGGAAGCATCACAGAAGACCTCGAACGGTTTGGATTCATCAGGAGGAGTCAGAACTGGAGCAGTGACTAACTTCTCTTTGAGGGTGTTGAAAGCTACGTCACATTCAGGCGACCAGACATACTTCACATGCTTCTGGAGGAGGTTGGAAAGAGGCTTCGCGATCTTTGAGAAGTTCTCAATGAACCTTCGACAATAGCTTGCGAGCCCAAGGAAGCTGCGGAGTTGCTTCACGTTCTGAGGTGGTTCCCAATTCACAATTGCAGACACCTTCTCAGGATTAACAGCTATGCCCTTGGCAGAGATGATATGCCCAAGGTAGAGAACCTCATCGAGCCAAAACTCGCACTTTGAAAACTTCGCATAGAACTGATGTTCTCTGAGTTTATCCAGCACCAATCTCAAATGCTTGGCATGATCCTCCTTGTTCTTGGAAAAGACCAAAATGTCATCGAGGTAGACCAAGACGAAGTCATTTGTGTAGGCGTTGAAGATGAAGTTCATCATGCGAGAGAATGTTGGAGGAGCGTTGACGAGGCCGAAAGACATGACAGTGTATTCATATGAACCATAGTTTGTTCTGAATGCTGTCTTGGGGATATCTTCTTCATGAATGCGAATCTGATGATAGCCCATACGGAGATCAAGCTTGGAGAATACTTGAGCACCTTTGAGTTGTTCGAAAAGCTCATTGATGTTGGGAAGTGGGTACTTGTTCTTTATGGTCTTCTTGTTCAATGGACGGTAGTCGACACAAAGTCGGTCCGTTCCATCCTTCTTCTTGACAAAAAGAACACCACAACCCCATGGAGAAGAACTTGGTCAGATGAGACCCATTCACTCTTGAATATTGAGTTGTTTCTTCAGCTCCTTCAACTCTTCAGGTCCAAGCTTGTAAGGACGTTTGCAAACAGGTTCCGTGCCAGGCTCAAGATCGATGACGAATTCAACTGGCCGGTGCGGAGGCATTCCTGGAAGCTCTTCTGGAAAGACGTCTTGATATTCGCAAATGACTGGAATCTGAGAGATGGCATCCAGCTCTCCCTTCTCGTTTAGAGAAAACAGTCGAATGGTATCATCACGAGCGGCAAAGACGATTACATCCTCAGAAGAATGTGTCAATTGAATCTGCCCAGCAGCACAATCAAGCTGAGCCTTGTGCTTAGAAAGCCAATCCATTCCGAGAATAAGATCAATATCCGAGTTACCAAGGACCACTGGAGAGGACAGAAATTTATAGTCGCCCAACGTGATAGTAACATCCGGGACCATAGAGCTTGCGTTCATGAATTTACCCAGAGAAACAACTGATAACTGCCTAGGTAAATCTTGGAAAGGCAACTCATGCTTAGATGCAAATGGTCTTGAAATGAAACAATGTGATGCACTAGTGTCAAAAAGAACTTTTGCAGGAATATCGTTAACAGGAAGGTTACCCATTATCACATCTGACGAGTCCTCTGCCTAAGCTGCGTTCATCAAGTTGACCTTTGCAGACTTGGGGTTATGCTTAACCACTGTGGTACTGGCAGATCTCACAGGAGGAGGAGGAAGACGCCTCTGATTGAAGCATTTATTGGCATAGTGACCCTTCTGCTAACACTTCTTGCACGTAACCTCCGAGAGCGGACGGTGATACGGATCACTTGATCTTGGAGCATGAGACGAAGTCTTGTTCTGAAAGCCTAGGTTGGGTGGGTGGGAAGATCCATTGCCACCTTTGCTCTTCTGCTGATAAGGCTGACAGAACGGAGGAGGAGAAGGCAACCAATACTTTTGCTGCTTAGTTGCCACTTGAGTTGAGGAAGAAGGAGTTGCATCCCTGACTCGCTTCTTGGAAGCATTGCACTTGAGCTGAGCAGTCTCTTGTTTCAGTGCCATATTGTAGAACTCATCGTACTTCTGCAGCTCAAAAAGCACGAGAGCTAGTTGGAGATCTTCTCTGAGGCCACCTCTGAACTGATAAATCATGCTCTTCTCGTCAGGGATGTCTTGCTTAGCGAAACGAGCGAGCTTCTGGAACATGATGTTATACTGGTAAACAGACAAGCTGCCTTGCTTCAGATTGCGGAACTCCTCACGCTTGCTCTCAACAACACTCTGAGGAATGTGGTGAGCTTTGAAGTCTTGATGGAATTCATCCCAGGTAATCACATGACCTCCTCTGGAATCTTTGTATTGCTGATACCATTCTGCAGCTTGGTCTTTGAGTTGGAACGAAGCAAACTTGACAAAGTCCTCGAGCCTAATGTTGCTGCACTCGAAATGCCTATAGATATCCACAAGCCAATCATCAGCGCCTGTTGCCTCGACACAGTTGCTGAAGGTCTTTGGCTGGTTTGCGAGGAACTGGTTGAGTGTAGCAAACTGATTCTGATTGTTGCCATGGCCTTGATTCCCTTGGTTGCGCTCTTGCAAGAGTTGCATGATCAGCTGCGTGTTGGCATTGGTAGCAGCCATCACAGCTTGCCATGCCTCTGGAGGAGGAGGTGGTGGTGGTGGTTTAGGATTCTGATGCATTGGAGGAGCCATCCTGAAGAGGGTGACATCCGTTAGCATCTTGTCAGACATATATTCAAGCTGAATCAAATGGATCGAAATTGCAACATATAGTCTTAACATCTGAACAAAATTGAACGAATGCATTCCAATTGAAATGGTCACACTTCCATAAATTGAGAAGCCACTTAGATAGAGGTAGAAGAATAAAACAACAAGGTACGTACAAGAACAAATACTTGGTGAAGATTACCCAATCACAAACCAAATATCCGCGGAAGAAATACTAGAGCTACATGAATTCCCACCTATGAAACTCCTGAAATTTTCCTGGTTATGCAATCAGGTGTTGGGGATACAGGGGAAGCATAATATCTCACCCAAAGCCAGCAAATCCTACATCCAGCAGTATCCATCCTTCAACACATAACCAAGAAACCTTCGGAAATCATTTACCTCAACCTTCGAAAAGCATCCGTTATACGAGTTATGGCAATACTCCCGAACTCCCGCCCCAGTACTGGGTGGCGTCGAGGTTATCTCACCAACAACTGCATAAAAGAGATTTTCGATGTCGGCGAAACTCAGGTATTCCAGAATTGCAACGATAAAATTGTGACGACAACACCTCGGAGCTCAACTCCCTGGGACACTGCCACAACCCCTAAATGTCAGGAGGCACCAAGAACAATGTTCTCGTCACAAAACCATCGGAACGATTCCAAGATACCCGCGTGATCCTAAATTTTTTTAGTGAAATTTGAGAAGAGAAGAGTCAAAACTCTACGTCAGGATGCCTCACCAGAGCGACGAAGGGACTGAGGAGTAAAAAGAATCCTACTCTCGATATATATAATCCTAAATGACTCAAAACATTTTTCTAGACTCAACAACGCCAACGATTCGATCAAGCAGGGGGCTCCTAAGTCGGGGAAGGCTCTGATTACCAACTTGTAACGCCCACGATGCGGCTATATCTCCCACGTGTCGAAGCACGACTTAGAGGCATAACCGCATTGTAAGCAATGTCGCAAGTGGGGTAATCTTCACACAACCCATGTAATGAATAAGGAAAAGAGATACATAGTTGGCTTACACTCGCCACGTCACACAATAGCATAAATATCATTACATTCATCCAGATACAATCAAGGTCCGACTACGGAACCAAAATAAAGAACAACCCCAAATGCAACAAAGTCCCCGATCGCCCCAACTGGGCACCACTACTGATCGTCTGGAAAGGAAACGTAGTATCGTCCTGAGTCCTCATCGAACTCCCACTTGAGCTCAGTCGTATCTCCTGGAGCGTTATCATCGGTCCCTACATCTGGTTTTGGAAGTAATCTGTGAGTCACGGGGACTCAGCAATCTCACACCCTCGCGATCAAGACTATTTAAGCTTATAGGAAGGGTAAAAGGTATGAGGTAGAGCTGCAGCAAGCACTAGCATATATGGTGGCTAACATACGCAAATGAGAGCGAGAAGAGAAAGTAAAGGCACGATTGATGAACTATGATCAAGAAGTGATCCTAGAACAACCTACGTTCAAACATAACACGAGACCGTGTTCTCTTCCCTGACTCCGCCGAAAAGAGACCATCACGGCCACACACTCGGTTGATTCATTTAAATTAAGTTAAATTTCAGGTTATCTACAACCGGACATTAACAAATTCCCATCTGCCCATAACCGCGGACATGGCTTTCGGAAGTTCAAATCCCTGCAAGGGTGTCCCAACTTAGCCCATCACAAGCTCTCACGGTCAACGAAGGATATTCCTTCTCCCAAGACAACCCGATCAGACTCGGACTCCCGGTTACAAGACATCTCGACAATGGTAAAACTAAACCAGCAAAGCCGCCCGAATGTGCCGACAAATCCCGATAGGAGCTGCACATATCTCGTTCTCAGGGCACATCGGATGAGCCATACGTCGGGTTGGCATAGACCCTGGTTGCCCAGGGGTGCCGGACATCGCTCAGGTTGGACCAACACTCAGAGGAGCACTGGCCCAGAGGGGGGGTTAAAATAAAGATGACCCTTGAGTCCGCGAAACCCAAGGGAAAAAGGCTACATGGCAAATGGTAAAACCAAGGTTGGGCATTGCTGGAAGAGTTTTATTCAAGGTGAACTGTCAAGGGGTTCCCATTATAATCCAACCGTGTAAGGAATGCAAAATCAAGGAATATAACACCGGTATGACGGAAACTAGGGTGACAAGAGTGGAACAAAACACCAGGCATAAGGCCGAGCCTTCCACCCTTTACCGACTATATAGATGCATTAAAGTAGGCAAGATATAATAATGATATCCCAACAATAAACATGTTCCAACAAGGAACAAACTCCAATCTTCACCTGCAACTACCAACACTATAAGAGGGGCTGAGCAAAGCGGTAACATAGCCAAACAACGGTTTGCTAGGACAAGAAGGATTAGAGGTTTGACATGGAAATATGGGAGGAATGATAAGCAAGTGGTAGGTATCGCAACATAGGCATAGAAAAAGAGCGAGCATCTAGCAAGCAAAGATAGAAGTGATTTCGAGGGTATGGTCATCTTGCCTACAAAGTTCTCCGAGTTGACGTTTGCTTGATCCTCGTAAGCGTACTCAACGGGTTACTCGATCACGTACTCGTCTCCTGGCTCTACCCAAAGCAATAACACAAGCAAAGAGAGACACAATCAACCACGTGCAATGCACAAGCAACATGATGCAAAACATGACATGATATGCGGGATGCGATATGCGGTGCATATGCATGCTTCGGAAAGGAAATATTGAACCTGGCCTCAACTTGGAAAGCCAAGAGTGCCACTGGAAAGATGGGTTGATTTCGGTCGAAATCGATATAAAGATCACCGGAATCGGATGTACGGTTTGCAAATGACAAGCAAAACTAATATGGCACCGATCTGCGATTAACAGCACGAGGCCGTCTAAATGCATCAACAACAACAAGCTACTGCACTCTAACATAGACACAAAATACATGGCAGGGATCCACTCAAGATGCTTGACAAAAGATGAACACTGAGCTACGACTAGTTCACTCAATAGCAGGTACAAACAAGCATGGCAAAAGTGCAAAATATATCAGGTTACAAACTTAGTGAAAATAACATGTCAGGAATTTAACATCAGGAAGCAATGTTTAGAGCAAGCTAACAACATCATACAGGAACATATCATGGCAAAGCAAAGCATGGACTGAAGCTACTCAAAGCATACAACAAAAGTCCCTTACTGACCATAAGTCAAAAGGGATCATAAAATACAATGGCAACCATGTGAACATAGCAATTATCGTTAACAGATTCAGACTTAGTAGAAAACTGGAACATGGCAAAACAGATATTAAGTAGGCATGTTTACGAGCTCGATGCACTCACCACAAGGCATTTCATGATAAACTAAGCATACACCCAACAAGTAGACATGGCATAGAAGCTAAACATGGCAAGAACAACCTCATAGCATGCATGGATCAACTACAATAACCTCAGCAAAAATGCTTAACACGTAAACATTCTGCCAGGAACATTTTATAGCAAAAGTAGAGCTCGATTGAGTCAAGCTAGGGTGCTCCATAATTGCAAACAAAGACATGGATGGATAGAGCACAACAATATCTACAAACATCCTTACTGATCATGCTCAAAAGATTCATGGATCACTCTGTAGCAACAAGAATACATGGCATAAAAATATTAACAGGGCAAAGACTTAGAAGATATCTAAGTCACTGAAATCAGCAACATTACGAGAGCTACTTTGCATGCTTGTGCTAGTCACCACAGAGATCACAAAAATACATGGCATACACCCCTGTAAAGATGGCATGGCATACTTCAAAACACATGTAGGTCTCAAGTTCATAGGAGGAACTCATCAATCATGGCAAAAATGACAAAAGTGCATTTCCTGATAAGAATCTGAAACTAACATTGCATAGCCCTCTTGCAACAACATTTAGGGCATCAAGATGAGCTCAAATGAACATGGTGCCATGAGATGAAATGAAGTACTCGTTGAGACGAACAATTTGATATGCAACATGCCCGAAACGGAGCCACAGATGCAGAGTTATGACATGATGAACAATGCAAAAATTACTGAAAACGAGGGCAAAAGTCAACCCGATCCAGATCTAGGGTTCCTCGCAGGCATGCGAATCGAGGCGGCGGCGGATCTCGAGCTCGCCGAAGATTCTTGCCGGCGTCGACGGGCGGTGGCGGCCGGAGGGCGCTGCGGGTGCGAGGTAGTACGCCGGAGAGGGAGAAGGACGCGGCCGGCGTCGAGCTCCTCCACGGGCGGCGCGCACGCAGGGATCCGGCGGCCGGCTCGGGCGGCACGATGCTGGGCGGCGGGGTTGGGCGGCGAAGGCGGCGGGGAACTCGGGCGCAGCGGCAACGAACAGGCGCGGGCGGCGGCGCGCGGATGGGCCGCGGGGGCCGCGATGGGCTCCGGCGGGCCGCGCGGTGGGAGGAGGCGGGCAACCACGTGGCGCGTTCCTACTGGCTCGGGGCGGCGGCGCGAAGCGTCCGGCGGGTGGCGGACATGTTCGGCGGCGGCGGGGGAAGTTTTGCTAGGGTTTCGTCCGTGGTTTTGGGGGGGGGGATGCCTTTATATAGGTAGAGGGAGCTAGGAGGCTCCAAATTGAGGACGGTTTGCGGCCACGCGATCGTGATCGAACGACCTAGATGATGGAGGAGGTTTAGGTGGGTTTTCGGCCCCTTTGGAGTGGTGTTGGGCTGCAACACACATGAGGCCTTTTCGGTCCCTCGGTTAACCGTTGGAGTATCAAACGAAGTCCAAATGGCACGAAACTTGACAGGAGGTCTACCGGTAGTAAACCAAGGCTGCTTGGCAAGTCTCGGTCCAATCCGAAAACGTTTAACACCCACACACGAAAAGAGGTAGAAAGGGACACCAGATGACATAGGAGCGCCGGAATGCAAAACGGACAACGGGGAAAATGCTCGGATGCATGAGATGAACACGTATGCAAATGCGATGCACATGATGACATGATATGAGATGCATGACAAAGACAAAAGCAACACAGGTACAAGAACCCGACAACGAGGAAATATCATAACTTAGTGCCAGAAATGGCAATAGTTAGAATACAAATATGGCAAGTTGCATACGGGGTGTTACACCGAGGCGGCCATGAGGTAGGGGGCGCACCCAGGAGGGTAGGGTACGCCCCCCACCCTCGTGGGTGCCTCGGGACTCTTCTGGCCCATCTCCAGTACTCCGCGGGCTTCTTCTGGTCCAAAAATTATCTCTGTGAATTTTTAGGTCAATTGGACTCCGTTTGGTTTTCCTTTTCTGCAATACTCAAAAACACGGAAAAACAGAAACTGGCACTGGGCTCTAGGTTAATAGGTTAGTCCCAAAAATCATATAAAATAGCATATAAATGTATATACAACATCCTAGATGGATAATATAATAGCATGGAACAATAAAAAATTATAGATACGTTGGAGACGTATCAACCTTCTTCTTGATAACATCCTCGGTCATACCTGCAAGCTTAAATAATCCACAAACTTCATCCACATAGATTAGGTGCATATCGGGATGTAATGTTCCATCTCCTGTAAAAGGATTAGCTAGCAGTTTCTCTATCATACCCGAAGGAATTTCAAAGTAAACATTTTCAGTAGGTTCAGTAGGTTGAGGAGCAACTCTTTGCTCTACTGGTCAGGATGAAGATACCCCGAACAAGCCCCTCAAATGATTGTTTTCCATAGTAACAAGTGACAGTAAATTTCATCACACTATATAAATTTTTCCTTACCAAATTCCACCTACCAAAGGCGCTTCACTCCCTGGCAACGGCGCCAGAAAAGAGTCTTGATGACCCACCAGTATAGGGGATCTATCGTAGTCCTTTCGATAAGTAAGAGTGTCGAACCCACCGAGGAGCAGAAGGAAATGACAAGCAGTTTTCAGTAAGGTATTCTCTGCAAGCACGGAAATTAGCGGTAACAGATAGTTTTGTGATAAGGTAATTTGTAACGGGTAACAAGTAACAAAAGTAAACAAGGTGCAGCAAGGTGGCCCAATCCTTTTTGTAGCAAAGGACAAGCCTGGACAAACTCTTATACAAAGGAAAGCGCTCCCGAGGACACATGGGAATTATCGTCAAGCTAGTTTTCATCATGCTCATATGATTCGCGTTCGTTACTTTGATAGTTTGATATGTGGGTGGACCGGTGCTTGGGTACTACCCTTCCTTGGACAAGAATCCCACTTATGATTAACCCCCCTCGCAAGCATCCGCACCTACGAAAGAAGAATTAAGGTAAACCTAACCATAGCATGAAACATATGGATCCAAATCAGCCCCTTACGAAGCAATGCATAAAGTAGGGTTTATGCTAATGTCACTCTAGCAACCCATCATCTAATTATTATTCCCAATGCCTTCCCCTAGGCCCAAACAATGGTGAAGTGTCATGTAGTCGACGTTCACATAACACCACTAGAGGAAAGACAACATACATCTCATCAAAATATCGAACGAATACCAAATTCACACGACTACTTATATCAAGACTTCTCCCATGTCCTCAGGAACACACGTAACTACTCAAAAATCATATTCATGTTCATGATTAGAGGGTATTAATGTGCATAAAGGATTTGAACATATAATCTTCCACCGAATAAACCAACTAGCATCAACTACAAGGAGTAATCAACACTACTAGCAACCCACAGGTACCAATCTGAGGTTTTGAGACAAAGATCGGATACAAGAGATCAACTAGGGTTTGAGAGGACATGGTGCTGGTGAAGATGTTGATGGAGATTGATCCCCTCCCGATGAGAGGATTGATGGTGATGACGATGGTGACGATTTCCCCTTCCCGGAGGGATGTTTCCCCGACAGAACAGCTCCGCTGGAGCCCTAGATTGGTTCCGCCTCGAGACGGTGGTGCTTCGTCCCGAAAGCTTCCTTATGATTTTTCCAGGGTAAAAGACACCTTATACCAGAATATGGGCATCGGGGGGCTTCCAGGTGGCCCACGAGGCAGGGGGCGCGCCCTCCACCCTTGTGGATAGTGGGTGGCCCCCTTCTGGTGCTTTCTTCGCCCTATATTTTTAATATATTCCAAAACTGACTTTCGTGGAGTTTCAGGACTTTTGGAGTTGTGCAGAATAGGTCTGTAATATTTGCTCCTTTTCCAGCCCAGAATTCCAGCTACCGGCATTCTCCCTCTTCATGTAAACCTTTTAAAATAAGAGAGAAAAGGCATAAGTATTGTGACATAATGTGTAATAACAGCCCATAATGCAATAAATATTCATATGAAAGCATGATGCAAAATGGACGTATCAATGCACATGCTATAGTGTATATAAATTGGTTGAAAAATCAAATCTTTGTCCTTGGGTGCATGCTTAGGTCCAATGCAAGAAATGGGAATGAATTTCAAACACTAGGGCACCGTTGATTGCCGGCAAAATGTTGAGATACTTTTTTTAAAATTCTAGTAAATCTAAAACTCGTCTGAAATTCATGAAACTTGGCATGCTATCATGGAATGGCACTCGATATGTTATGGTATTTTTCGTGTCCATTTTGAGAGAAGGCGCACTCGAATAACAACCAACAAAGGCATTTTGAAAAATAGCTCCCACTTTAATATCTCAAACGTTTGTATAATTCAAACCGTGTGCGTTCTGTTAACCATTCACGTGACACCATGTGTCTTGGTTTTAATGGCTCTTGATCACAAACGTTTTAGATAGAACACCTGTATGCAAAGTGAGAGCAGGATTTGTGCATCTCTTGAACGCAAACGGTTCTTTTGGATGACCCGTGTGCAACCACTTACAAACAATTTGGTAAGATTTGCATCTGTCATATTGGGTATGTTGCCATTTGTCAAACTGGAAAGATTGACATTTGTTGATTTAGTAACATTGCCATTTGTCAACCTTGTAACACTGCGATTTGTTAAAATATGAAGCTAAAAATCACTAGCAGTATCTAATTTTTGCAACTAAAATTCAGTAATTAAGCATAGATGGAGGCGAGGAGGCGTGTTCATGCAGTACTATTTGATTTGACAGCAGGCGGCGCAGTTCCCTATACGGCTTTAATGCAGACATGGGAGAGGGTAGCGCTTCCCGAAATGTTGAACGGCCAATGATGCACCCTTCTTCAATTAGCATTGTGTGAATGCATGAGGGAAGTAATGGGAGGAGGACCGGGAAAAGTGGTAGCACGATGTGAATGCAATGCAGTTTGCACTCATATAAAGGCGCCTTACCATTCCAATGCATCTACCACATTGTACGCACCTGAGCATTTGCCTAAGCACCTACACTAATAAGCGCAAAAGTGCCCACTCCAGACCCATGGCGGCAATGCACGCGAGCAGCCAGGGGCTGTGCCAGATGGTCCACGACGCCGGCCTGCGGCATGGCACCGAGGATCGTCTCCAGACGGTGTTGGCGACCGGCTGGTGGATGGCCGCCGTCGACGCCAGCTACGACTCTCAGTTGGACCAGATGATCATTGCCACCACCAACAAGTTCACCGTCGTCAAGAAGCTCGCAGACAACATCGCCGTACTCCTATAGCCCGCGCGCCCGGGCTCCTCATTGCCTTCCACCCTAATCGGCCTCCATGGTCGGAACCTCTTTCAAGTATTGGTGGCGTTGTGACTGCCCGCCGACACCATGAAGAATGTCCACCTGGAGGTCGCGCTCGCCATGAGGCGCCTCGCCCTGCAAGAATTCGTCGACCTACACATCGATGTGTATGAGCAAATCGTGTACATAGGTATCTACAAGGCCAGTGAGGATGCTACGACATTGGCCTTTCTCAACCGGCTGGAAGCCTTGGATGCCTTTGCTGAGAAGCACCTTGACCTCGCCACAAAAGCCGTTGCTCCTTAGCCGCTGGTCGGTGGCCCGATGCACTGAGTTGAGGAGGAGGAGGTCGTACGCTGATGGATGCATCTTTCTTCTTGCCTCCGGTATACCACAACTGCGATTGCATCATCGTGGCCTTAATTCTTATTGTGATACTACATTCTCATTCCAGTCAATACAGACATGTGCGATCCCTTTGCTTAATTATATGCATCACTATAACTAGTACTCTTCCGTCAATTTTTAAGTTGTGCTGCCAATGTTTGGGGCCGGTGCACGAACACGCACGTTCAAGTGCATGCGGTTGTGCCGGGCGAGGCGCAATGATGCAGTTACCCGCTACAAAAACTGCCATGTGGGGGACGTGGCATTGACCATTGGGCGACAATAGTCGGTTATCCGGGTGCCCAATAAAGGATGCAAAGAGGAATCCTACAACAGCAAGGACCAGCTGTTGGGAACGCAGTAATTTCAAAAAAATTCCTACGCACACGCAAGATCATGGTGATGCATAGCAACAAGAGGGGAGAGTGTTGTCCACGTACCCTCGTAGACCGTAAGCAGAAGAGTTATGACAACGCGGTTGTTGTAGTCGTACATCTTGATGATCGACTGATCCTAGCATCGAAGGTACGACACCTCCGCGAACTGCACACGTTCGGCTCGGTGATGTCCCACGAACTCACGATCTAGTAGAGTGTCGAGGGAGAGCTTCGTCAGCACGACGACGTGATGACATTGATGATGATGCTACCAGAACAGGGCTTCACCTAAGCACCGCTATGATATGATCGAGGTGGATTATGATGGAGGGGGGCACCGCACACGGCTAAGAGATCAATGATCAACTAGTGTGTCCATGGGGTGCCCCCTCCCCCGTATATAAAGGAGTGGAGGAGGGGAGGGGCCGGCCCTCTCTATGGCGCGCCCTAGGGGAGTCCTACTCCCACCGGGAGTAGGATTCCCCCCTTCCCTAGTTGGAGTAGGAGAGGAAGGGAAGGAGTAGGACAGAAGGAAAGAGGGGCCGCCCCCCCAAACCTATTCCAATTCGGCCTCCTGCCCAAGGGGGCGCACCAACCCCTTGTGTGCTGGTGTGCTTCCTTCTTATGGCCCATAAGGCCCATAACTTCTCCCGGGGGGTTCCAGTAACCTCCCGGTACTCCGAAAAAATGCTCGAACCACTAGGAACCATTCCGATGTCCAAACATAGGCTTCCAATATATCAATCTTTATATATCGACCATTTCGAGACTCCTCGTCATGCCCGTGATCACATCCGGGACTCCGAACAACCTTCGGTTCATCAAAACACATAAACTCATAATACCGATCATCACCGAACGTTAAGCGTGCGGACCCTACGGGTTTGAGAACTATGTAGACATGACCGAAACTCACTTCCGGACAATAACCAATAGCGGAATCTGGATGCTCATATTGGTTCCTACATATTCTACGAAGATCTTTGTCGGTCAAACCGCATAACAACATACGTTGTTCCCTTTGTCATCGGTATGTTACTTGCCCGAGATTCGATCGTCGGTATGTCAATACCTAGTTCAATCTCATTACCAGCAAGTCTCTTTACTCGTTCCTTAATGCATCATCCCGCAACTAACTCGTTAGTCACAATGCTTGCAAGGATTATAGTGATGTGCATTGCCAAGAGGGCCTAGAGATACCTCTCCGATACTCGGAGTGACAAATCCTAATCTCGATCTATGCCAAATCAACAAACACCATTGGAGACACCTTTAGAGCACCTTTATAATCACCTATTTATGTTGTGACGTTTGGTAGAACACAAAGTGTTCCTCCGGAATTCGGGAGTTGCATGATCTCATAGTCATAGGAACATATATAAGTTATGGAGAAAGCAATAGCAACAAACTAAACGATCATCGTGTTAAGCTAACGGATGGGTCAAGTCAAACACATCATTCTCTAATGAAGTGATCCCGTTAATCAAATGACAACTCATGTCTATGGTTAGGAAACATAACCATCATTGATTCAGCGAGCTAGTCAAGTAGAGGCAAACTAGTGACACTCTGTTTGTCTATGTATTCACACATGTACTAAGTTTCCGGTTAATACAATTCTAGCATGAATAATAAAAATTTATCATGATATAAGGAAATAAATAATAACTTTATTATTGCCTCTAGGGCATATTTCCTTTAGTCTCCCACTTGCACTAGAGTCAATAATCTAGTTCACATTGTCATGTGATTTAACACCAATAGTTCACATCTTTATGTGATTAGTTCACATATCCATGTGACTGATACCCAAAGGGTTTACTAGAGTCAATAATCTAGTTCACATGGCTATGTGATTAACACCCAAAGAGTGATCATGTTTTGCTTGTGCGAGAAGTTTAGTCTACGGGTCTGCAACATTCAGATCCATATGTATTTTGCAAATTTCTATGTCTACAATACTCTGCACGGAGCTACTCTAGCTAATTGCTCCCACTTCCAATATGTATCTAGATCGAGACTCGGAGTCATCTAGATTTATGTAAAAAGCTTGCATCGACATAACTCTTTACGATGTACACTTTTATCACCTCCATAACCAAGAAATATTTCCTTAGTCCTCTAAGGATAATTTTGACCGCTGTCCAATGATCTATTCCTAGATCACTATTGTACTCCCTTGCCAGAATCATGCTAAGGTATACAATAGGACTGTTACACAACATAGCATACTTTATAGAACCTATGATTGAGTCATAGGGAATGGCTTTTCATTCTCTTTCTATTTTCTGCTATGGTCGGGTTTTGAGTCTTTACTTAACTTCACACCTTGCAACACAGGCAAGAACTCCTTGTTTGACTGTTCCATTTTGAACTACTTCAAAATCTTTTCAAGGTATGCACTCATTGAAAAATCTTATCAAGCATCTTGATCTATCTCTATAGATCATGATGCTCAATGTGTAAGCAGCTTCACCAAGGTCTTTCTTTGAAAAATTCTTATCCTTTTATGCTATCCAGAAATTCAGTATCATTTCCGATCAACAATATGTCATCCACATATAATATCATAAATGCTACACAGCTCCCACTCACTTTCTTGTAAATACAGGCTTCTCCAAAAGTCTGTATAAAACTATATGCTTTGATGAACTCGTCAAAGCGTATATTCCAACTCCGAGATGCTTGCACCAGTCCATAGATGGATCACTGGAGCTTGCACACTTTGTTAGCACCTTTAGGATTGATAAAACTTTCTTGTTGTATCATATACAACTCTTCTTTGAGAAATCCATTAAGGAATGCAGTTTGGACATCCGTTTGCCAGATTTCATAAAATGTGGCAATTGCTAACATGATTCGGACAGACTTAAGCATCGCTACGAGTGAGAAAATCTCATCGTAGTCAACACCTTGTACTTGTCAAAAACCTTTTTGCGACAATTTGAGCTTTGTAGATAGTAACCTACTATCAGCATCCGTCTTCCTCTTGAAGATCCATTTATTCTCAATGGCTCACCAATCATTGGGCAAGTCAATCAAAGTCCATACTTTGTTCTTTATACATGGATCCCATCTCAGATTTCATGGCCTTAAGACATTTCACGGAATCTGGGATCATCATCGCTTCCTCATAGTTCATTGGTTCGTCATGGTCTAGTAACATGACTTCCAGAAAGGATTACCGTATCACTCTGGTGCGGACCATACTCTGGTTGTCCTATGAGGTTCGGTAGTAACTTGATGTCATCAAGTTCTACATTCCTCCCACTCACTTCTTTCGAGAGAAACTTCTTCTCTAGAAAGGATCCACTCTTAGCAACAAAGATCTTGCCTTTCGTATCTATGATAGAAGGTGTACCTGTAGCGACCAGACCTCAAACAGTCTGATCTCTGTGCTCCGGTGTCATCCCTGGATCAGTAATACTGACACCACACAGTACTCGGAGGATTTATAGCAGAGTAGCAATCACACACTTATTACATCGAGTGTCTCAAAAGATAACTTATTACAATAAATATGGCTTAAGGTCATCTAATAACGATAACAGTGGAAGGCTTGGAAGATAAGTGAGTCCATAAACTCCAACGACATCACTGAGTATAGAACCACGACCTAAAACTCCTTAATCGTTGTCTGAAAAGTCTGCAACATTAACGTTGCAGCCCGAAACGGGTCAGCACATGGAATATGCTGGCAATGTAACACATAGAGAGTAATGGAATGAAACAACTATACTATATGCATATTTGGCTGGTGGAAAGCTCTATGGTTACAATTTTGCGTAAAGCCAATTTTTCCCTACTTCAAAGGAATAAATTTTATTTAACTATCATGGTAGTTGTTAAACATTGAGAATGGTTGACAGCATTCTCAATCCCAATTAAGCATCATCATTAAACATAACCCAACAAAATTAATTTTTAGAGTAACATGTTGAGATTCACATGATAATCAAAGTACTAGATACTCAAAATGTCCATAACCGGGGACACGGCTAACCATGATTAGTTTATTACACTCTGTAGAGGTTTGCGCACTTTTCCCCACAAGACTCAATCGCCTCCGTTTGGTTTCTCGCACTACATGGTGTTTGAGAAGACAGATGACCGAGACATAGTCTTTCAGAAGCGCTAGCACCTTACGATCGGGTAGACCGTACCACCTACATCCCCTACATCTGCTAGTCTACCACTGTAAGAGTTCGCACAACTTAGTCAACTAAGCTAGAGCCCTTAATAGCTTGTGGCTGCACACGGAAGTTTCTAGTATGAATAGTCTCATGATCCCTTTGAGCCTGGGTGGCGGTCTGAAAGAAAACAGGCAAGTCCTGGAATACCCAGGTGCCTCAATCCACCCAAATGTGTATTTAAGTTTCCACCTTAGATAAATCATTAATTAACAAACTCACATCTGTCATGGATATCACTCACCCAATCCACGTCTACTAGCATAGCATGGCATAATAAGCAAACGTAGAAGTAACTCCCAAAGGTTTGATAATAAACAGGTAATAGGTACTACCTCAACTACTTCCCATCCCACAATTTAGTTAGATCCTAATCATACATTGTGTGAGGATTGATCTAATGCAATAAAACTGGGTAGTAGGAAAGGTATGATCAAAGTGTTACTTGCCTTGCTGATGATCCGCGAAACCTAACGATTCGAAGTAACAAGCGGTGCACTCCGGGTATTCTATCGCAGACAAACAAACAAGCACACAATAAGTACTCATCTAATGTACAGGTAAAACTCAAAATAAGAGATCTAACCAGAAGGTTCAACTTAAGAACTCTGGTTGGCAAAAAGAATCAAATCGAACGAAGCAACGAAAATCAAACGGCGAAAGAAAACAACTTCGTTCTAGCAATCTGGATCTAGGGCAAATTTTACAGTAGCAAAATCTTGTTTAAGTTGGTTAAATAGATAGAGAATTTCGAGACGAAACTCTAGGCGCTTGAATCACCTGATTCCGATAAACGAGCGAAAAGTTATACTAAAACGAAAATCGGATCAGGAATCGCGATCAGAAAAATCACGGATTTAATCCGAGAAAAAAAAACAACAAACGCTCGCTAGAACGAACGGACAAACGAACGCTCGCTATTTAAATAAACCGGAAAAACCGATCTATTAAAAAAACCGAATCTAAAAAAACCGACGGAAAAATCCGACGAAAACTGATCTAGTTTTTTTTTTAAAAAAACCGGCGGCCCGGGGCGGGAGCGGGTGGCGGCGGCGGCTTGGGGCTGGGCGGCTAGGGTTTCTCCTGGGGGGCTGGGCCGGCTTTTAAAGGCCGCCTCGGGCCGGAGTCCTATTCGGACACGGCCCGTAGGTTGGTTCGTTTTTTTAATTATTCCGCTCGGAAGAAAAATAAAAAGAAATACTAAACGAACTCCAAAAATTCCGAAATAAACTTTCACGGGCTTCTAAAATCAAGCCGCACAAGGTGAACATTTATTTGGGACCTAAATGCAACTTTGAAAAACGCACATTTTCCTAAATTCAAATAAAACACCGAAAAACTCCTAAATAAAATCTTATTTGATTTTATTATTAAATCCTCAATATTTCTTTATTTTGGGAAAGTCATTTTATTCCCTCTTTCATATTTTTGTAATAAAAATAATTGATGATAAAATAAATAAAATCAAATGATCCTATTCTCAAAATTTGAGAAAACTCAAATATGAAGATAACGAAATCTCCAACTCTCTGTGTGGGTCATTGAGTTGCGTAGAATTTCTAGGATCAACCAAAATGCAAAATAAAATATGATATGCAATGATGATCTAAGGTATAACATTCCAAATTGAAAATTTGGGATGTTACAGTACCCAACAGTTTCTTTTAGGTATCCTATGAAGACACACTTTTCCGATTTGGGTTTGAGCTTATCAGGCTGAAACTTTTTCACATAAGCATCACAACCCCAAACTTTAAGAAACGATAGCTTAAGTTTCTAGCCAAACCATAGTTCATACGGTGTTGTCTCAACGAATTAGACGATGCCCTATTTAATGTGAATGTAGTTGTATCTAATGCATAACCCCAAAACGATAGTGGTAAATCAGTAAGAGACATCATAGATTGCACTATATCCAATAAAGTACGGTTATGGCGTTCAGACACACCATTATGTTGTGGTGTTCCAGGTGGCATGAATTTGTGAAACTATTCCACATTGTTTTAGTTGAAGACCAAACTCGTAACTCAAATATTCGTCTCCACGATCAGATCGTAGAAACTTTATTTTCTGTTTATGATGATTTTCCACTTCACTGTGAAATTCTTCGAACTTTTCAAATGTTTCAGACTTATGTTTCATCAAGTAGATATACCCATATCTGCTCAAATCATCTGTGAAGGTCGGAAAATAACGATACCCACCACGAGCCTCAACACTCATCGGACCACATACATCAGTATGTATTATTTCCAATAAGTCAGTTGCTCGCTCCATTGTTCCGGAGAACGGAGTCTTAGTCATCTTGCCCATGAGGCATGGTTTGCAAGCATCAAGTGATTCATAATCAAGTGATCCTGAGATTTCTTTTTCCGGGGCTATGTGGTCTGGAAACTGAAGAAGAAGAACTCTTCTATGCTTCCAGAGTGGCTTGTCATAGCCAAATCCTTCCCTATACCTTTCCATTTTCATCCTAGCCCAAATCCCAATATTCTTTTTATCGGGGACATTCCTTTTCTATTAAAGGAATAACCCTATCTGCCCTAGGTTGTGAAGCAACCTATATTTCCATCACTCCTAAAATTCCCAAATAATTCTCCTAAATTGTCTGGGTCATATCTTTCTCAAATATGGCAAAATATTTCAGTGGCCATGTTTCCCGTCATCCTCAAATAATCATTTTCCTATTCTGTCCTGAATGGCAGATTGTGAAGCAAGTGCCATTTATCTTTTCCCAATTAAATCCAAACTTATTGGACATATTTTCATGTCCAAATAATTTCCTCATGACAAATTTCAACTTAATTTTCCTAGTAAATATTCCTGAGCAATTTTTCAAACTTCCTGTCTAAGGGAATTGGTTGTGAAGCAAGTACTAGCTAGGTTAATCCAATTGAGTTGAATTTTTGCATGGTCTTCCATATCATCAAATAAAAGCTCTCCACAAGATTTGAGCTCATGCTCTGCATCCCTGTGAGCACAACTTCAAATCTTTGCTTCTGTCCAAATTTTCAGTTAGTGAAGCAAGTATATTTTATATTGCCCCATTATTGCTCTAAATTTTTCTAGGCCTTATATTATCCATATAACCTATCTCCACCCAATTTGGGCATATTCCACCTGGCCAATTTTCCTCTAGAATTTTTGCAAGTTTCTGGTCAGTGGAAATGCTTGTGAAGCAAGTACCATTTTGGTTTATCCAATTGGTATGAAGCCTTTTGCAGCATCTTCAGCTGACCATATAACTCAGCCTTGCCCAAGTTGAGCTCATGTGGATACTCCATGTGAGAGCATCATCATAATCTTGATTCTGGACCCTTTTGGTCAGTTGCAAAGCAAATATATTAAGCTTTGATCTTTTTGCCTCCAAAACCACCAGGATCATAGTCCTCCCGTAGTTAAACACCCCAGACAACTCCATTTGACCCAATCAGCTCCCTGTTGATCACCAGTGCTCATGGAAAACTGATACAACAAAGTTTCAGCAATGTCACACTCCTCTCCTTGGCTCCTTCATGTTATATTTAACCTCTGGGATGCCTTGGGGATCAAGGACTAGCCCCCAGACAAGTTTTCCCAGCCCATTGTGTCCTTCCCGTGACATGTCGCGTGGTGACCGCGTGTATTTTTTGCCCGTGCACGCGCTCTGGATGCAACAAATGCGCTCTGATGCTTCGGCCTCTTCCTCCCCGTCTGTGCACTCGTCCACTCATCACCTGACCATGTCCAGCGTGTTCCCCGCGTCGTCGCCGTATCTCTGGAGCCCTTTCCCCCTCCGTCTTCTTCCCCAGTGAGCCATCACCGTCGTCGCACTGTTCTGACCTGTGACTGCGTCGTCTTCCGCGGCCATGTCCTCTTCCTTCTCTTGTCCCCGAGCTTTGCCTCGTCTCCGTCAGCTCTGCCACTCATCCGTTCCCTCGCTCGTCGCCTTGCCGCCCCTCCCCGTGACCCTTGGCCGCGCGTGCCCGTCGCCGGAGAGCAGACACGTAGCCGCGCGCGTGCCGCCTCACCCCCTCGCTGCCTTGGCTATATAAGGCCACCCCGAGGAGCCTCGCCGGAGCGCACCGGTCCTCCCCTGCATCGCGGGCAGGCGCGAGGAGGACGACGACCTCGGGTCAGGCGGGCCCCATCACCGTGCAGCCCCACCTGTCGGCGAGCGGGCGTTGACCCGGGCTGCCCTCGTGGATAAGTGATGGGCCCAGCCCCATGGGACCCGCATGTCAGCATTACACGCGCCCGGTCCCGCCGCCGCCTTGCTGGATAAGTGGAAATGCCTTTTGTTGAAATACGTTTTCAATAAGGGAAAGCGTATTCTGGTCTTAGTTCGGTTGGAAATGCGTTTTCTTTCTGGAAAAGCATATTTTCATTTAACTACGGCTAGAAATACGTTTTCTCTGCTGAGAAGGCGTATTAAACTAAATGTGCTTTCTATTTTTCAGCTCAGGGGCCTGTTTGTAGAAATATTTTTACAGATTGGTCCCTAGACTTTATGAGGCTATAACTTTTTGCTCGTAACTCCGATTAAGGTGAAACCAACGCCCACGTCTTCATCTCGTCGAGCCTGTTTTGTTTCCATAATTTTCACTATGGTTTGCCATACTGGAAATGACCATTTTTCCCTTGCCCCTAATCAGCCCCCTCCGGGAGCGAATCTTTTCTGGCGAATCTTTCTGCGGCTTCACTGCACTTCTCCCCGGAGCCTTCTTCATCACCAGGCAAGCCACACCCACCATTTGCATGATAGCCATGCATAAGCATTGGTTCTAAACTTGAATCTTTAATAACTGTCTGTTTGTTTTGCTACTACGGCCGGTATTTCGGTTATGCTTATGGATCGGTGTTTACCGTCATGCTATGTTTTCATGCACTCTGTTATTATTTTCTTCGTGCTAGTATTACTTTAATATTGGCAATGTTTGGTAGTAGTACATGTTGGTGATGGTTTTCGGTGCCTGACTATCGTCTGTTCCGAGTACCGTTGTTATGCATGTTCCTTTGCATCCAGCTGATTAAATACTTGCATGGTAGTTTTATCATTATGTTATTGCATGGTATTTATTGTTGATGCTAGTGGCCATGTTATGCTATGGGTAGTGTTCTAGTTGTGATATCCATGCTTGTTAGTATGCCATGCTCATCTAGATAAATGGTTAAATGTTGTTATGCTCGTTCATTGGGATGCACCCCCATGCTTATGTTAATATCATGTTCATGCATTGTAGTTGCATCATGTTATTTTTATCATGACTCAGCATATTGCATTCAAGTTTAAACGGATTAAATTGAACTTGAACAACTGTTGGCTCAGTCATGGTGCCACCATATCGAGCGGACCAGTGCAACCACGCTTACCTCATGGGGGGTCCTAACTGGGTCTATTGTCATGCCTCTCGTCGGTGCCTCCCACGAGGGAAGGTTATGCGCGGGCACTACCTTGGCCAGGTAGGACGACATAATCCTTTTGTGCACTTGTTTTTTGTAAGGATCCTTGTCCCCAATTGGGACCGTTTTGCCACGACGGTGGCCGTTGGTGCCTTAGGCACGAGACCACCCAGGACTTAGCCCAAAGGGGAGTTGGTCGGAGTGGTCCGGAGAGTGTCATGGCAGTAGGACAGTTTTGTCGGAACGCCGTTGGTCCACCCGAATGGGAGTGCGAGGCCATGGGTTCCGTGGTGTGGGTACAGTGTGCTAACCTCTGCAGTGTGTGTGTGTTAAATCTATCGATAGCCGTGCCCGTGGATATGGGCCCAGTTCGTATTGGTCACACTATGGGTCAACAGTAATAATAATGATGTGCTTAATAACAACCCCGGTTCGATGATGAAAGAAGTTGGTTGATATTTATGTGACTCTGAGAGGATCACTGTGGTATCGTGAGTACCAACTTGTTGGATATTTGGGATGTTATGCGAGAGTTAAGGGTAAAAGTCAAGCTCCTTGTGGTCATAAATGATTACTACGGTATTGTTAATACCAAGCTTGATTGGATCCTGAGATGATCGTGTGATGTCCGTGGTGGTAAGTGATGCATGTGATGGTTACGAGGTAACCCGAGCAGAGTAAGTTGGTGCATGATAGTTTCATCATGTTGCATGCTAGTCTCATCATGTTCATACGTTTATGCCATGCTCATATTGTTCTACCTATATCATGTTGTACATGCCATGTTGTTCTGATAGTATCATGTTCATCATTGCTTAATAATCTATAATTGCC
This sequence comes from Triticum aestivum, assembly GCF_018294505.1. Taxonomy (NCBI): domain Eukaryota; kingdom Viridiplantae; phylum Streptophyta; class Magnoliopsida; order Poales; family Poaceae; genus Triticum; species Triticum aestivum. Next base: position 539,477,873 of record NC_057797.1, on the reverse strand, counting down.
ATGCCATTGTTTATCTTGATTGCTTTGGTTGCTGTGGGCTTGCAAGTACATTCAATGTAGTAACCTGGCGTGTCATGCCAGTCTGCAGGTCATGCCAGTTTGATTGCTTGTTTGCGGTGGATTTCTTGTTTGTGAGCTAGGATAAGCGTTCCAGCCAGAGTCCCTGCGGAGTGGAGTTCATCACCGTCTTCGCTATTCCCCTGCCAGGAGTTATTCCGCTGCATCGTGTTGTTCTGCTGCTTGCATGGAGCAACCATGGCAGGCGTAGTGTCGCCGTGCCGATGTAACCCCCTTGTACCCAATATAGATTGTAATAAAGAGCAGATTTGTTCTATGCTAAGCAGTGCCGTATTCCAGAAGACTTCTCCTCGATCTCTAGGCTGGAATACAGGGCGTTTTGGTTTCTCTGAGCCGGGGTGCCACAGGCTTGCTGTTACAGCCTGATTTTTGGCCCTTCCTTTTTCTTTTGTTTTTCCGAGGTTTTTGCCTGAGTTTTATTTTTCTGTGGCTTTGTGGTCTGGAAACTGAAGAAGATGCCCTCTTCTTTGCTTCCAGAGTGGCTTGTCACTCCCAAATCCTTCCCTAGACCCTGTCATTTTTATCCTAGCCCAAATCCCAATATTATTTTTATTGGGAATATTCTTGTTCTATTAAAGCAATAACTCAAATTTCCCTAGGTTGTGAAGCAACCTATATTAACATCACTCCTAAAATTTCCAAATAATTCTCAGAAATTGTTTGGGTCATATATTTCTCAAATATGGCAAAATATTTCATTTTCCATGATTATCATCATCCTCAAATAATTCATTTCCTATTCTGCCCTAAATGCCACATTGTGAAGCAAGTGCAATTTGCCTTTGCCCAATTGACCTCAAACCCCTTGGAAATCTTTTGCTGTCCATATCATTGCCACATGCCAAAGTGCAACCTCATTTGCCTAGTAGTTATTTAATTATGATTTACCAAAGTTTCTGTCCAGAAAGAAACTTTGGAAAGGAGGTACAAGCTAGGAATATCCAAAAGAGTTGCAATTTTGCATGGCCCTTCATATCCTCAAATCATAGCCCTCCATCAAAGTTGAGCTCATGTCATGCCTCCATGTGAGCACAACCTCAAATCTTTGATTCTGTCCAAAATTTTAGTTTGTGAAGCAAGTGTATTTTATCTTGCTCCATTATGGCTGCAAATTTTCTTAGGCCTTCTATTATCCATATAACCTAGATCCACAAAATTTGGCCTCATTTCATATAGCCATTTGCCCTCAGGAATTTTCTCAAGTTCCTGTTCAGATAGGAGCATTATGAAGGGAGTACCACTTTGGCTTGTCCAAATGGTCTGAAATTTTTATTTCACCTTCATATGACCAAATCATTCTGCCATGCCAAATTTCAGCTCAAGTGGTTACTCGTAGTGAGCGCCACTTCATCATTTTGATTCTGGACCCATTTAAGCAGTGGTGAAGCAACTCTATTAAATCTTGGTCCATTTCCTTTCAAACTTCACAAGACTGTAGTCCTTCCTAATCTAAACCACCCAGATATCAAGATTAGTCCTTAATCCCACTAGTTTGATCACCAAGATGTGGTCAAGTTTGCAACAGCAAACTTGCAGTGAAGCCACTCTCCTCTCCTTGGCTCCTTCTCTTGATCCATCGACTCCCTCGGCTTATATGATGAAGGGACTCATCACTAGACAACTCACCACAGCCTCTTGCGTCACCTCCTTGCCGGTCACAGTGGTGACCATCGTTTTGGCATGCTCTGAGCGTGTCCAGAGCGTCATTTTGCTCGGGCACGGCTCGTGGTCGTCGCGTTCGCTCACCCGTGCATGTCCAGCGCGTTCCCCGCGTTGCCGCTGTCCTCTTGGACTCCTCTCTCCCTTCGACAGGGCTGTAATGGCTCTCGTCGCCACGCGTCCATGGGCACGCTGTAGCCGAATGTTGCTTTCCTCCTCTGTCTTCTTCCTCCTGTGACCCCTTGGCCTCCTCTGCCCCATGGGCTCTATAGCGCGTCCGCACCCCCGTCGTCATGATCCCGTGCCACCCCGTGCTCGCTGAGCCTCGCCGGGGCTTTGGCCGAGCTTGAAAGCGGCAACCGGCTCGGCCCCCACCTCCATTGTCGTTTCCAGAGCTCTCTCGAGCCTTCCCGAGCTCGCCCGAGTCCTCCTGATCCTCCGTGAACGCCCTAGACTCATATCCACTCCCTCCCCATGCCTCTGCTCGCGCCAGCGCGATGGCACACGCGTCACCACAGCCGCGTCTAAGCACCACGTCACTGCGACTATATATAGCCCCTCCCCGTGGCTTTTGAGCACTCTAGCAGCCTCTCCTCACTCCAGTAGCCCTCCTCGACCACTCAGCTGAGCTCGAGAGCCTCTCCTCGCCGTGATTGACCGCCATGACCGCTATGGACTCCCTCCTAAATTAGCTCAATCCCGAGCCCCTTTCCTCCTTCTATCACCACCAGTGCACCACCTAGTCCCCGTAGGTCCTCCCCATCTACTCCGTTCGTCGCCGGACAAACCGTAGCTCCAACCTCGTCCAAATCCGAACCTCCGTCTGCCGCGGGTGATGCCCCGCTCGCCTTCGACCTCTCTGGCGACCGCGCCACCCATAGGCAGGTCCGCCTCCGTCCCCTGAGTCCAACGATAGGTCGGGCGTCGACGTTGGTGGCCGGAGCTGCGAGCACGGCCGACGGCGCCGTCCCTGCCCGCTGGCCACGCGGGCGAGCGAGAGGAAGCGAGGAAGACGACGGCACCCGTCCCCTGCCAGTGGGTCCCGTGAGTCAGCCGCACAGCCCGTTGACCCCGCCCTCGCTGACGTGGATTAGTGGAAACATATTCATCAGAATACGTTTTCGCTAACAGTAAGCATAAACAGTTGCGGTTGCGGGCGGGAAAGTGTTTTCAGTTCACCGAAAGCGTATTTCCTCAAGTGCATGTTCTGTTTTTAGCCGAGGGCCTGTTTGTGAGGATTTTCCTTACAAAAAGGTCCCTGGTAGAAAAACAACTATATTTTTTACCCGTAACTCCGACTGAGGTGAATCCAATGCCTACTTCTTCGTCTCGTCGAGCCCGGTTTGTTGGTGTCACTTTCATTATGGTTTGACATACTGGAAATGACCATTTTACCCTTGCCCCTAATCAGCCCCTCCGAGAGAGAATCTTTTCCGGCGATTCTTTCCGTGGTCGTTCGGCACTTCTCCCCGGAGCTTTCTTCATCCCCAGGCAAGCCACAACCACCATTTGCATGATAGCCATGCAGTAGCATTGGTTTTCAACTTGAATCTTTAATAATTGTCTGATTGTTTTGCTACTGCTGTCGTTATCTCGGTTATGCTTATGGATCAGTGGTTACTGTCATGCCATGTTTTCTTGCACTTTGTTATTATGTTCTACCTGCTAGTATTACTTTAGTATGGCATGCTTGATAGTAGTACATGTAGATGTTGGTGATGGTCTTCGGTGCATGACTATCGTCTGCTCCGAGTACCGTTGTTATGCAAGTTCCTTTGCATCCAGTTGGTTAAAAGTTTGCATGGTAGTTTTATGGTTATGTTCTTGCATGATGTTTATTGTTGATGCTAGTGGTCATGTTATGCTATGAGTAGTGTTATACTTGTGACGTTCATGCTTGTCATTATGCCAATCAGTTGGATATGATTCATTATTGATATGGTTGGTAGTTATGTTGCACCCCCATGCTTATGTCGATATCATGCTCATGCATTGTAGTTGCATCATGTTATTTTTATCATGGCTCAGCATATTGCATTCAAGTTTAACCGGATTAAATTGAACTTGAACAACTGTTGGCTGAGTCATGGTGCCACCATACCGAGCTAACCAGTGCAACCACGCTTACCTTTATGGGAGGTCCTAGCTGGATCTATTGTCATGCCTCTCACCGATGCCTCCAACTAGGGAAGGTTATGGCGTGCGCTACCCTGATCAGGTAGGCGGACATAAGCCTTGTGAGCCCGAGTTTGGTTGTGTGCACATGTCCCCGTTTGGGACCGCTTTTGTTTTGCCACGATGGTGGCCGTTGGTGCCTTTGGTAGGCACGGGGCCACCCAGGACTTGGCCCAAAGGGGAGTTGGTCGGAGTGGCCGGGAGAGTGTCATGACGGTAGATCGGTTTTGTCGGAACGCCATTGGTCCACACGTATGGGAGTGCGAGGCCATGGGTTCCGTGGTGTGGGTAAAGTGCGCTACCTCTGCAGAGTGTGTGTGTGTGTATTAAATCTATCGATGGCTGTGCCCGCGGATATGGGCCCAGTTCGTAGTCGGTCACACTATGGGTCAACAGTAATAATAATAATTTTCTTAATAACAACCCCGGTTCGATGATGAAAGAAGTTTGTTGATATTTATTGTGATCACGAGAGGATCACTGTGGTATCGTGGATACCGAGTTGTGGATATTTGTGGTATTATGCGAGAGTCAAGGGTAACAATCAAGCTCCTTGTGGTCATTAATGATTACTACGATATTGGAATACCAAGCTTGATTGGATCCTAAGATTATCGTGTGATGTCCATGATGGTAAGTTCATGAATGTATTGGTTACGAGGTAACCCGATCAGAGTAAGTTGGTGCATGATAGTGTCATAATGTGCATGTTAGCATCATCATGTTTATATGTTCATGTCATGCTTATATTGTGCTATTGGTATCATGTTGTTCATGCCATGTTATTCCATGTTTAACCTGTAATTGCCATGTTGACGTTTGTCTTGATTGCGCTTGGTTGCCGTGAGCTTGCAAGTCCATTCCATGTACTGACCTAGCATGTCATGCCAGTTTGCAGGTCATGCCGGATGTGATTGTTTGTTTGCCGTGGATTCCTTGTTTGCGAGCTAGGATAAGTGTTCCAGCCAGAGTCCCTGCAGAGTGGAGTTCACCACCGTCATCATTGTTTCGCTGCTAGATTTATTCCGTTGCTTTGAGTTGCTCCGCTGCTTGCATAGAGCAAGCGTGGCAGGTGTAGTGTCGCCGTGCCGATGTAAACCCCTTGTACCCATATAGATTGTAATAAAGAGCTGATTTGTGCTATGCTAAGCAGTGCCGTATTCTAGAAGACTTCTCCTCGATCTCTGGGCTGGAATACTGGGCGTTCCGATTTCTCTGAGCCGGGATGCCACACAAAAGCCCATCAGCATGTAGTTTCTTCATGCACTTTACATCAATATGACCAAAACGGCAGTGCACAAATAAGTTGCACTATCATTATTAACTTTCACTACAAAAAAATACACTTCTGTGATGATACGTGTTTGTCACAGTAGGTCACGTTTTCTGTCATGCATGTAAATCCATGACGATTTTATGACAGAATCAAGATAGTCATACCTGTGCTATCGTAGAAGTGTTCCATGACATTACCAAAATTATCATCACGGAAGTGTCCACTTCCATGACGATAAATCGCGCGTCACAGAAGTGCTTTCATCAAGGGTGACCTACACGTGGCATCCACTGTAACGGAACGCCGTTAAGCTATCGGGTTTGGTTTTGGATCCGATAACCCGTTAACAGCCCCGACCAATGGGGATTTTCCATGTGTAAAATCATCATTGGCTGGAGGAAACACGTGTCGGCTCACCATTGGGACAGATGTCATCCACTCATTGGACCCAAAGTGCCTATGATATGTCGACATGTGGCACGGCCTAACAGAGGCCCATTCCTGTGAAAAGGTCGACCCGTTTGACTTGGTCAAAAGGTGGCGAGCCGGCCCACATCAAGCCTGTTAACGACATGTTCGCATTTTTACAGCAAGATTAACAAGACTTTCCCCAAGTCTTCCCAACGGTTCTACTTGGCACAAACACTAATTAAACACAAAAAACACAACCTAAACAGAGGCTAAATAAATTATTTATTGAATAACAGCAAGGAAAAATATTGGATTATCTCCCAACAAGCACTTTTCTTTAAAGCCTTTTTAGCTAGGCATTGATAATTTTAATGATGCTCACATGAAAGACAGGAATTGAAGCACAAAGAGAGCATCATAAAACATGTGACAAACACATCTAAGTCTAACATACTTCCTATGCATAGGCATCTTATAGGCAAACAAATTATCATGGCAAGCAAACACTAGCATATGCATGGAAGAGGAAAGAAACAATAGTAATCTCAACATAACGAGAGGTAATTTAGTAACATGAAAATTTCTACCACCATATTTTCCTTTCTCATAATAATTACATGTAGGATCATAATCAAATTCAACAAAATAGCTATCACATAAAATATTTTCAACACGATCCACATGCATGCAAAGTTGACACTCTTCCAAAATAGTGGGATTAACATTAACTAAAGTCATGACCTCTTCAAACCCACTTTTATCAAAAATTTCATAAGATTGAACATTCTACAAATTTGTGGGATCTAAAGTTGATACTCTTCCAAACCCACTTTCAATAATATTGCAAACACTATTATCAATCTCATATTCATCATGGGGCTTAAATAAATTTTCAAGATTGTAAGAAGAATCACCCCAATCATGATCATTGCAACAAGTAGAGGTCATAGCAAAACTAGCATCCCCAAGCTTAGGGTTTTGCATATTATTAGCACAATTTATATCAATAGAATCTATACTATCATTATTGCAATCATGCTTTTTATTCAAAGATCCATCGGGAATCAATCCATAAGGTACTTCATCAAAATTTTCAGATTCACGAATTTCAAGCAAAACTTCATAAAGATAATCTAGTGCACAAGACTCACTAGCAATTGGTTCATTATAATTGGATCTCTTAAAAAGATTAGCAAGCGGATGAGGATCCATAGATGTTTAGGTTCTCTGTTTAGTAATAAATAAACAACTATTCCAACCAAATGAGCAAACAAGCCAAGTAAGACATCAAAGCAAATGGAAAGACGAGCAGAAGAAGGGCAAATAAAACGGCAAGGGTGAAGTGGGGGAGAGGAAAACGAGAGGCAAATGGCAAATAATGTAATGTGGGAGATAGGGATTGTGATGGGTACTTGGTATATTGACTTTTGCGTAGACTCCCCGGCAATGGCGCCGAAAATCCTTCTTGCTACCTCTTGAGCACTGCGTTGGTTTTCCCCGAAGAAGGGATGATGCAGCAAAGTAGCGTAAGTATTTCCCTCAGTTTTTGAGAACCAATGTATCAATCCAGTAGGAGGCTACGCGCAAGTCGCTCGTACTTGCACAAAACAAATAAATCCTGGCAACCAACGCGATAAGGGTTGTCAATCCCTACACGGCCACTTACGAGAGTGAGATATGCTAGATATGATAAGATAATATTTTTGGTATTTTTATGATAAAGATGCAAACCAAAGTAAAAAAGCAAAGGAAATAACTAAGTATTGGAAGATTAATATGATGAAGATAGACCCGAGGCCATAGGTTTCACTAGTAGCTTCTCTCAAGAGCATAAGTATTCCACGGTGGGTGAACGAATTACTGTTGAGAAATTGGCAGAATTGAGCATAGTTATGAGAATATCTAGGTATGATCATGTATATAGACATCACGTCCGAGACAAGTAGACCGACTCCTGCCTGCATCTACTACTATTACTCCACTCATCGACCGCTATCCAACATGCATCTAGAGTATTAAGTTAATGAAAACAGAGTAACGCCTTAAGCAAGATGACATGATGTAGAGGGATAAACTCATGCAATATGATGAAAACCCCATCTTGTTATCCTCGATGGCAACAATACAATACATGCTTTGCTGCCCCTACTGTCACTGGGAAAGGAAACCGCAAGATTGAACCCAAAGCTAAGCACTTCTCCCATTGCAAGAAAGATCAATCTAGTAGGCCAAACCAAACTGATAATTCGAAGAGACTTGCAAATATAACCAATCATACATAAAAGAATTCAGAGAATATTCAAATATTGTTCATAGATAGACTTGATCATAAACCCACAATTCATCGGTCTCAACAAACACACTGCAAAAAGAAGATTACATCGAATAGATCTTCACAAGAGAGGGGGAGAACATTGTATTGAGATCCAAAAAGAGAGAAGAAGCCATCTAGCTAATAACTATGGACCCGTAGGTCTGAGGTGAACTACTCACACTTCATCGGAGGGGCTATGGTGATGATGTAGAAGCCCTCCGTGATCGATGCCCCCTCCGGCGGAGCTCCGGAACGGGCCCCAAGATGGGATCTCATGGATACAGAAAGTTACGGCGGTGGAATTAGGGTTTTGGCTCCGTATCTGATCGTTTGGAGGTACGTAGGTATATATAGGAGGAAGGAGTACGTCGGTGGAGCAACAGGGGGCCCACGAGGGTGGAGGGCATGCCTGGGGGGGTAGGCGCGCCCCCTACCTCGTGGCCTCCTCTCTTGTTTCTTGACGTAGGGTCCAAGTCTCCCAAGTCTTGTTCATTGTGAAAATCACGTTCCCGAAGGTTTCATTCCGTTTGGACTCCGCTTGATATTCCTTTTCTTCGGAACCCTAAAATAGGCAAAAAATAGCAATTCTGGGCTGGGCCTCCGGTTAGTAGGTTAGTCCCAAAAATAATATAAAAGTGGATAATAAAGCCCAATAATGTCCAAAACAGTAGATAATATAGCATGGAGCAATCAAAAATTATAGATACGTTGGAGACGTATCAAGCATCCGCAAGCTTACTTCCTGCTCGTCCTCGAGTAGGTAAATGATAAAAACAGGATATTTGATGCGGAGCGCTACTTGGCATTATTTTAATGTAATTCTTATTAATTGTGGTATGAATATTCAGATCCGAAAGATTCAATACAAAAGTTCATATTGACATAAAAATAATAATACTTCAAGCATACTAACAAAGCAATTATGTCTTCTCAAAATAACATGGCCAAAGAAAGTTCATCCCTACAAAATCATATAGTTTAGTCATGCTCCATTTTCGTCACACAAGAATGCTCTCATCATGCACAACCCCGATGACAAGCCAAGCAATTGTTTCATACCTTAGCAATCTCAAACCTATAAACTTTCATGCAATATATGAGCGCGAGCCATGGACATAGCACTATGGGTGGAATAGAATATGATGATGGGGGTTATGTGGAGAAGAAAAAAAGGAGAAAGTCTCACACCAATGAGGCTAATCAATGGGCTATGGAGATGCCCACCGATTGATGTCAATGCAAGGAGTAGGGATTGCCATGCAATGGATGCACTAGAGCTATAAATGTATGAAAGCTCAACAAAAGAAACTAAGTGGGTGTGCATCCAACTTGCTTGCTCACGAAGACCTAGGGCACTTGAGGAGGCCCATTGTTGGAATATACAAGCCAAGTTCTATAATGAAAATTTCCCACTAGTATATGAAAGTGACAAAACAAGAGACTCTCTATCATGAAGGTTATGGTGCTACTTTGAAGCACAAGTGTGGCAAAGGATAGTAACATTGCCCCTTCTCTCTTTTTCTCTCATTTTTTATTTAGGCTTTTTTCTTTTTTTATATGGCCTTTCTCTCTCTTTTATTTATTTATTTATTTCCTCACTTGGGACAATGCTCTAGAAAATGATGATCATCACACTTCTATCTATTTACAACTCAATGATTACAACTCGATGCTAGAACAAAAGATGACTCTATATGAATACCTCCGGCGGTGTACCGGGATATGCAATGAACCAAGAGTGACATGTATGAAAGAATTATGAACGGTGGCTTTGCCACAAATACTATGTCAACTACATGATCATGCTAAGAAATATGACAATGATGAATGTGTCATGATAAACTGAATGGTGGAAAGTTGCATGGAAATATATCTCGGAATGGCTATGGAAATGCCAAAATAGGTAGGTATGGTGGCTGTTTTGAGGAAGATATAAGGAGGTTTATGTGTGAAAGAGCGTATCATATCACGGGGTTTGGATGCACCGGCGAAGTTTGCACCAACTCTCAATGTGAGAAAGGGCAATGCACGGTACCGAAGAGGCTAGCAATGATGGAAGGGTGAGAGTGCGTATAATCCATGGACTCAACATTAGTCATAAAGAACTCACACACTTATTGCAAAAATCTACAAGTCATCAAAAACCTCGGCACTACGCGCATGCTCCTAGGGGGATAGATTGGTAGGAAAAGACCATCGCTCGTCCCCGACCGCCACTCATAAGGAAGACAATAAAAAACACCTCATGTTTCAAATTTGTTACACAACATTTACCATACGTGCATGCTACGGGACTTGCAAACTTCAACACAAGCACTTCTCAAATTCACAACTACTCAACTAGCACGACTTTGATATTATTACCTCCATATCTCAAAACAATCATCAAGCATCAAACGTCTCTTAGTATTCAATACACTCCTAGGAATTTTTTTACTAATCTTGAATACCTAGCATATTAGGATTATTTAAGCAAATTACCATGATATTTAAGACTCTCAAAATAATCTAAGTGAAACATGAGAGATCAATAGTTTCTATAAAACAAATCCACCACCGTGCTCTAAAAGATATAAGTGAAGTACTAGAGCAAAACTATATAACTCAAAAGATATAAGAGAAGCACATAGAGTATTCTAACAAATTCCAAATCATGTATGGCTCTCTCGAAAGGTGTGTACAGTAAGGATGATTGTGGTAAACTAACAAATAAAGACTCAAATAATACAAGATGCTCCAAGCAAAACACATATCATGTGGTGAATAAAAATATAGCTCCAAGTAAAGTTACCGATAGAAGTAGACGAAAAGAGGGGATGCCTTCCGGGGCATCCCCAAGCTTTGACTTTTAGATGTCCTTAGATTATCTTGGGGGTGCCATGGGCATCCCCAAGCTTAGGCTCTCGCCACTCCTTGTTCCATAATCCATCAAATCTTTACCCAAAACTTGAAAACTTCACAACACAAAACTTAAAGTAGAAAATCTCGTGAGCTCCGTTAGAGAAAGAAAACAAAAGACCACTTCAAGGTACTGTAATGAACTCATTATTTATTTATAGTGGTGCTAAAACTACTGTATTCCAACTTCTCTATGGTTTATAAACTATTTTACTAGCCATAGATTCATCAAAATAAGCAAACAACTCACGAAAAACAGAATCTGTCAAAAACAGAACAGTCTGTAGTAATCTGCAGCTAGCGCAATATATGGAACCCCAAAAATTCTGAAATAAATTTCTGAACGTGAGGAATTTATCTATTAAACATCTTAAAAAATAATTAACTAAATATCACTTTCCAAATAAAAATGGCAGCAGTTCTCGTGAGCGCTAAAGTTCTGTTTTTTACAGCAAGATTAACAAGACTTTCCCCAAGTCTTCCCAACGGTTCTACTTGGCACAAACACTAATTAAACACGAAAAACACAACCTAAACAGAGTCTAAATACATTATTTATTGAACAACAGGAAGGAAAAATATTGGGTTGTCTCCCAACAAACGCTTTTCTTTAAAGCCTTTTTAGCTAGGCATTGATAATTTTAATGATGCTCACATGAAAGACAAGAATTGAAGCACAAAGAGAGCATAATAAAACATGTGATAAACACATCTAAGTCTAACATACTTCCTATGCATAGGCATCTTATGGGCAAACGAATTATCATGGCAAGCAAAAACTAGCATATGCATGGAAGAGGAAAGAAACAATAGTAATCTCAACATAACGAGAGGTAATTTAATAACATGAAAAATTTCTACCACCATATTTTCCTTTCTCATAATAATTACATGTAGGATCATAAGAAAATTCAACAAAATAGCTATCACATAAAATATTTTCAACACGATCCACATGCATGCAGAGTTGACACTCTTCCAAAATAGTGGGATTAACATTAACTAAAGTCATGACCTCTCCAAACCCAGTTTTATCAAAAATTTCATAAGATTGAACATTCTCCAAATATGTGGGATCTAAAGTTGACACTCTTCCAAACCCACTTTCAATAATATTGCAAACACCATTATCAATCTCATATTCATCATGGAGCTTAAATAAATTTTCAAGATTGTAAGAAGAATCACCCCAATCAAGATCATTGCAACAAGTAGAGGTCATAGCAAAACTAGCATCCCCAAGCTTAGGGTTTTGCATATTATTAGCACAATTTATATCAATAGAATTTATACTATCATTATTGCAATCATGCTTTTTATTCAAAGATCCATCGGGAATCAATCCATAAGGTACTTCATCACAATTTTCAGATTCACGAATTTCAAGCAAAACTTCATAAAGATAATCTAGTGCACAAGACTCACATCATTATAATTGGATCTCTTAAAAAGATTAGCAAGCAGATGAGGATCCATAGATGTTTAGGTTCTCTGTTTAGTAATAAATAAACAACTATTCCAACCAAACGAGCAAACAAGCCAAGTAAGACATCAAAGCAAATGGAAAGACGAGCAGAAGAAGGGCAAATAAAATGGCAAGGGTGAAGTGGGGGAGAGGAAAACGAGAGGCAAATGCCAAATAATGTAATGCGGGAGATAGGGATTGTGATGGGTACTTGGTATATTGACTTTTGCATAGACTCCCCGACAACGGCACCAGACATCCTTCTTGCTACCTCTTGAGCACTGTGTTGGTTTTCCCCGAAGAGGAAGGGATGATGCAGGAAATTAGCGTAAGTATTTCCCTAAGTTTTTGAGAACCAAGGAATCAATCCAGTAGGAGGCTACGCGCGAGTCCCTCATACCTGCACAAAACAAATAAATCCTTGCAACCAATGCGATAAGGGGTTGTGAATCCCTACACGGCCACTTACGAGAGTGTGATATGATAGATATGATAAGATAATATTTTTGGTATTTTTATGATAAAGATGCAAAGCAAAGGAAATAACTAAGTATTGGAAGATTAATATGATGAAGATAGACCCGGGGGCCATAGGTTTCACTAGTAGCTTTTCTCAAGAGCATAAGTATTCAACGGTGGGTCAACGAATTACTGTTGAGAAATTGACAAAATTGAGCATAGTTATGAGAATATCTAGGTATGATCATGTATATAGGCATCACGTGTGAGACAAGTAGACCGACTCCTGCCTGCATCTACTAGTATTACTCCACTCATCGATCGCTATCCAGCATGCATCTAGAGTATTAAGTTAATGAAAACAGAGTAACGCCTTAAGCAAGATGGCATGATGTAGAGGGATAAACTCATGCAATATGATGACAACCCCATCTTGTTATCCTCGATGGAAACAATACAATACGTGCCTTGCTGCCCCTACTGTCACTAGAAAAGGACACCGCAAGATTGAACCCAAAGCTAAGCACTTCTCCCATTGTAAGAAAGATCAGTCTAGTAGGCCAAACCAAACTGATAATTCGAAGAGACTTGCAAATATAACCAATCATACATAAAAGAATTCAGAGAAGATTCAAATATTGTTCATAGATAGACTTGATCATAAACCCACAATTCATCGTTCTCAACAAACACACCGCAAAAAGAAGATTACATCGAATAGATCTCCACAAGCGAAGGGGAGAACATTGTATTGAGATCCAAAAAGAGAGAATAAGCCATCTAGCTAATAACTATGGACCCGTAGGTCTGAGGTGAACTACTCACACTTCATCAGAGGGGCTATGGTGATGATGTAGAAGCCCTCCGTGATTGATGCCCCCTCTGGCGGAGCTCCGGAACAGGCCCCAAGATGGGATCTCGTGGATACAGAAAGTTACTGCGGTGGAATTAGGGTTTTGGCTACGTATCTGATCGTTTGGGGGTACGCAGGTATATATAGGAGGAAGGAGTACGTTGGTGGAGCAACAGGGGTCCCATGAGGGTGGAGGGCGTGCCTGGGGGGGGGGGGGGTAGGCGCGCCCCCTACCTCGTGGCCTCCTCTCTTGTTTCTTGACGTAGGGTCCAAGTCTCCCGGGTTTTGTTCGTTGAGAAAATCACGTCCCCGAAGGTTTCATTCCGTTTGGACTCTGTTTGATATTCCTTTTCTTCGAAACCCTAAAATAGGCAAAAAACAACAATTCTGGGCTGGGCCTCCGGTTAGTAGGTTAGTCCCAAAAATAATATAAAAGTGGATAATAAAGCCCAATAATGTCCAAAACAGTAGATAATATAGCATGTAGCAATCAAAAAATATAGATACGTTGGAGACGTATCAAGCCTCGCAGTGTGCAATATAGCTACGAGATCATGTCGTCTGTTGGAATTTCACTTTCGTACAGTTGGCCTTGTTCTTTGAACAATTCACCTACAAGAAGATAGATTTGTGTGGCACATGCGTAAATAGGACTTCAACATGTGATGTGATCACATATATATAATGTACCTAATACTTCGGATCAGACCAGTGTTTAACGAGTCCGCTCCAGTCTTCATCCGATATATTTTCCACTGGAGATGTTTGGGAAAGTTCACTATTAGCCTTGCCTTCAAAGTGAGTTTTCCTCAAGTTATACCGATACTGTCACAGAGCAGACTTGGAAACATGGGTGCAAGCTTTTCTGGTTGCATCATCTTGGCTATCCAACTTGAACCTCATCTGTTGAAAATTATGGGAGTCTCATTATCAGCAACCTAGAAAGTATGGGAGAGAGCAAGACGATATTACTAGTTTCCATACATAACTATACTTAGAGATAAATGGTCGAGGAAGGTGCTGAATTGGGTTTCATCTTTGTCATTCCTGTACTGAATCCATGTTGGGAGGATATGTACATGACACCTAACGGCAACCGCTGCCTCTGATACTAACTTGGCTGACTCTGTAGCATCACGTGGCCTTTTTAAACCTGCCTCAAGATGGATCTCCATTCTTCCTCTAGATTTAGTTAACCTATCGAGCATTATCCCTGATGTTTGTTTCCTCTTGCGCCTAGGTGCTAGTCCAACAACAAACATAGGAAGTGTTAGTGTACATCAAACTGTGAGACTACATATAAAGAAGCATGCAACTGTAACTTGACTCCAGCAACTACCTTCTTGCTGTTGAAGCTCACAAGGTTCATTTGATCTTGCCAACTCGTCTTGTGTCAAGAGTTCTTGGGAAGTAGTGTCAGGTGGCAAGGGAGCTTGGGATCGTGCTGCTAGCTCAGTTGACGCACGAGTAACTCGTGCAACTGGTAGTACTGTGGAAGGTGTTGCAAGAACTAGGGTTGTCTCTGCTTGTTTGGTGGCAGCTATTTGTTTCTGTTTGGCTTTTTCTGCAGCTCGTGTAGCATGGGATACCCTGTTTGTAGAATTTTCCGCTGGACTTTGACCTTCTATTGCACCATTAGTACCAGCAGAATCTGCAGGATTCTTCTAGTTCCGTTCCCTGCCATTTTGTGTTTCTTCCTCTTTCTCTGTGCCATGTTAAGTCAAGCCGACAAGAAAAACAAATAACAATTTAGTTCTTCAGAACAAATTGATGCGCGATACAGACAAACTGAACTTTCATGTTAGACAAGCACATGATAGGAGGATGTAATATGTACGAAAAATAGGACGGAAGAGATAGCCAGAACTATGATGTGTAAACTAAGAAGAAGATATTTCACTAAATTAGAAGCGATGAAATGAAGGTAGACACCATATGAAAGATGCTACAAATATCGCCCTGCCAAGTAAATAGTGTCTCATCATAAATGACATTTAAACAAATGTGAAGCGGTACAAGAAATAAATAATATGCATGATGCAAACAACATCACACTACCAAGTTAGAGGCCTCTCGTCATTAGTGCCATTGCATATTCACAGCTTATGATGTGTAAACTAAGGAGAAGGCATTTCAACAAATTAGAAGCAATGAAAGCTAGACACCATATGAAAGATGCAAAGAATATCACTCTACCAAGTTAAAATTGTCTCGTCATAAGTGCCATTTCAACAAATTAGTAGTACAAGCTAGAAAAGAAGGCGAGATGTAACCTATATCACACTCCGAAGTCAAACGTGTCTTATGATAAGTGATTGTTGCAGGTTACACAACAGTAGTAATTTGATGTAAGAACATGGTGTGATAGACAGATATTGTATGTTCTAGAAACAGGAACATGTGTCTTATTCAAGTATAATGTGTAAAGTAAGCAGATGGAATTCAACAAAATTAGAAGCAATACTAGCTAGACATCACACATAACATGCAACCACATATAACAGTGCCAAGTTAGAGGGAGCACCGGTGATGATGCACTAGGGAGACGTGCTCATCATAAACACAACTACGTTGAGTGTATATGCATGTGTTGTCTTGGAAATCATCTTGGGGGGATGGAGGAGTAGAAACTGTAGAGGCCCTCCATTTGGAAGGAGCACCTTTATCCGCTGCCTTGCTAACTTCCTTCCGCTTTATTGATTTTGAATTGTCAAGTAAAACCGACAAGAAAAAGCAATAAAATTCTCTCTTCATAACTCATTCATGCATGATATACTGACAATCACTACTTTGATGCAAGGCAAACACATGATACCAGGATGGAATATGTATGAAAAATGGGACGGCATGGCATGTTCACAACTGTTTGTGTAAACTAAGTAGAAACCATTCCAACAAATAAGAAGCAATGCAAGCTAGACACCACATGAAAGATGCAACCAATATGACTCTGCCAAGTTAAAAGCATCCCATCATAAATGTAATTTCAACAAATTAGAAGCAGCACATGCTATAAATCATATGAAAGATGCAACTAATATCACACTGCATATACTAAAGGTGTCTCGTCATATTGATTGATGCGGGATACAAAAAAACAATAGTTTTATGTAAGGACATGCTTAATAGACAGATGTACTATGTACTAAATACAGGAAGGCATGTCACATTAACAGGTATAATGTATAAGCTAAGCAGAATAGCACATGCAGTTTAACCAGATTGTAAGAATTACAATCTAGACACCATATGCAACATGCAACCACATATCACACTGCCAAGTTAGAGCAAGCACCTGCGATGCTAGTGTAGGGGAAATGCGGTAATCAACTACAGAGCTACGTTCACTATCTTCATCTAGCCTTGTTGTTTCTTGAGAATCATGTCGGGAGGCTGACGCTGCATTCTTTAAATGAGGAGTAGTCCAGTTGCCCGACTGCCTCATCATAAGTGAATTGATGAGGGATACACAAGAACATTAGTTTGGTGTAAGAACATGTTTAATATAAAGATGTACTAGTATGTACCAAAAACAGAAAGGCATGTCATATTCAAAGGTATAATGTGTAAGCTAAGCAGATGCAATTTAACTAAATTGGAAGCAATAAAAGCTAGACATCTGGCTGGAGTGGTGAGCATGATCATCTAGGACCTGAGAGCCTGGTGGGAGGCGGGCTGCTTCACCACCATCGCGGCTTTTTAGTTGGCTTCCAGGTGATGCCTGTCTTTGCTGGGCTTGTCACTGGCTCGGCCAGTGCCCTGACTAGCTATTTGTCTTCTGGTGCTCACGGGATGGTGGTTCATGTAAAAAATATCTTTCCTTATCTTAATAAAGACCAAGTTCGGCCTTTCGAATACAAGCTAGACTCCATATGGAACATGCAACCACATATGACACCACGAAGTTAAAGCAAGCACCTGGGATGGTGGTTAATTGCGAGCGAGGTCATCAACTCCAGAGCTATGTTTACCGTCTCCATCTACTCACACTGCACCCTTTATAGCGCTGTAATGTGTCGTTCTTACCCTATATAGAAAGTTGGAGCAACTTCTCTCTTTTCTTTTCTACTTCTCTCGAGGCAGACTCTGAAATACCCTTGCATAAAAACACAATAGTGAGAGTATGGGTGAAGTGTGTGTAGAACTAGTGCACTGTAAAAGTAGCAGATAGCAGGTGGCTGAAAAATAAATGACAGGAGACATATGATAGCTCTACAACATTGCATGGCAAACAAAATTAGATTCTACTCCATATGATTTTGTAATATATGAGCACAGGAAATGCAGGTACTCCTCCAGTACACCACCACATGTGGTCATATCAAGATAACAGTTGACTGAAAATAAATAGGTCAGTCGATTTTTTAATGAACCTTCCGATCTATAAGGAACGGGCAGATGGCCTTCGTCTACCTCCCGCCAGTCACTGTTGACGATCTTTCTCAAACCGCCAGTGACCACCGGCCCAAATCCCTGCCTCCGCCACCCCGCCCTCCTCTCGACCTGACACCACCACCGTGCTTGGCAGTGCCCCCAGGCCATCCCTTTAATCCTGGCCGACCTCTAGATCGGGCGCTAGTAGCTCTAGGCCCCACACACCCCTAAGATAAACACCAAGGCGCTGCTTCCCTGGTGTAATAGGCGGACTAGCGCCTGTTACACCGGGGAATGCTTCCGTTAATAGGGAATCAACTGACCAGGAATTGAAATTCAGGGGGGCGACGGACCTCTAGCTAAGGTGAAATAGTATATGAGGAGAAACCTTGTGCATCACGAGTTACTAGGAACATCTAGTATCAAGAAGAAGCGGTCAACTAGTGTCTTCTGTGGGATGAATACCGTGCAAGCAGACACGTAAGATTTGCATGAATAAGGGAAGAGGAGTACCCTTATCGGTTGCCAGTGTGGTCTCCTCCATATGTCGCGGCGATCTTCTTTTTTCTCCCGAGGGAACCAATGTTTTGGAGAACCGTGGATCCTTGGACAAACCCATGGCCAAATTGTTGACTGTGTTACCGTGGCCGTATATCAGCGGAGGGGAAGCAGATTCGAGGCAGCGAAGGACGGCGTAGCAGGAACATCTCCGGTGCGGTGGAGGGTGGCGAAGTTGGAGCGGCAGCGGTGAGGCGCAGGACGGCGTGGTTGAACTGGCTCGGGTACGGATGGCTCGACCTCGTCTTCAACTACTAGCCGTGGAGGGCGTTGCGGTTGAGGTTGCGGTGGACGACAACGTTGGGGTATCGGCTCCGCATGTGATGGAGGAGGGCGGCGGTTGATGGGTGGGATGGGGTGGCGGACGGAGGACGCCGGGGTTTCGCGGCTGGTGGAGAGGTAGTTTTTGCACCCACGGAGTATGAATGGGGAATCAGATGGATGGGCGGGGGGAGGGGGGAGAACCATGTTTCGGTATGGGACGCGCTTTTTTTGGCTTTTTTGAACAGAAGATGGGTCGCGCTTGTTTGAAATTTGGGGAAAGTACAAACTTTGCCCCCCTCTTAAATTTCGGACCTACTGCGGGTCGGGGGTAGGATGGTAATCCCAGGTGTCCCAAATAGTGGGCAGAAGCGATTTCGACCGCACGCATGTGTGCTTAGGCGACCATTGTGTATGGATGTTTTTCGAAGGCGGTTGCGTGGCGTCTAGATGAAGCTACAAACCTACCCCGGTTTAGACCTTTGGACGTCGGGCCGGTAGGTTTCACGGGTCGGAGTTATTAGAAAAGTAAGTTCCTTGTACTACAAAACATTGGTCTCACGCGGTTTCAGGCGAGTAGAGGCTCTTTTGGCGCTTCGTTCAAAATTTTGAAACACAAGCATTCATGTTTAGAGTACTCTTGAACTTTCAGGATTGACCTAAATAGACAACGTTAAATTTGACCTTGTATGTTTGAAAACCTCATTAAATTATCTGCTTCTTTTTGAAATTTTGACAATTGAAAATCCTATAACTACAATTATTTTGGAATGGAGGAGCTAAATTTGAATCTATTTTGTACACGACTACATATGCTATTATGTACAAAATCAGAGCAAAGATTGGTGCCCCCATAATTTAGGTATGATTTACAGATGCCATGATATCAAATTCAAATAATTGAATGGACTTCATGTTGAATTCGTTTTTTTAAACCACCTTAAGTTGAATTCAAATGTATGCTAGTTCATAGGTAGCTATTTATAATGTTCATTGTGTAACTTTCGTATGAATAAGAGAAAAGTATACTTTTCATTCCTTAATTCTTGGCGAAGTCTAGATTTGGTCCCTCAACTTCAAAACCGGACAACTTGCGCTCTTAACTACTGAAACCGGCCAAGATTCATCCTTGGTCACGGTTTTGACCGGTTTTGGTGCTGTCCCAACCCGGTTTTGACCGTGCCGACTCAAATTCGCATACCTTTTCCAAGTCCGTTTAATGTTTTCAAATTCGGGTATTTTTTTCAAATACATGAACTTTTTAAAAATTTGTGTACTTTTCCAAATCTGCGTACTTTTTCCAAGTTCACATACTTTTTTTAAATCCACGTACTTCTTTAAAGTTCATGTGGTTTTTTTAAAATTCATGTAATTTTTAAAAATTGACATACTTATTCCTATTCACATATATTTTTTTGGGTTTGAAAATTTTATGTGAAATTGAAAACGTATGCGGATTTGAATATCTTCGCGAATTAGAAAAAAATGTGTGGATTTGAAAATTTATGTCAACTTGAAACAAGTATGTGAATTTCAAACAAAGTTCATGGATTGGAAAGGAACACGGATTTCAAAAAAATACACGAACTTTAAAAAGTATGCGGATTTGAAACAAGTACGCGAATTTTAAAAACAGATGGATTTGAAAAAAAATACTTGGATTCGATAAAATTACACGAAGTTGAAAAAATACACTGATTTGAGAAAATTACGCAAATTAAAAAAATCATGGATTTGGAAAAGTACACAAATTTCAAAATACTTCACAAATTTGAAAAAGGTATGTTTATTTTTGAAAAAATTGCATGACCTTGAAAAACTATGTGGATTTGAAAAGAGTATGTGAATTTTAAAAAGTTCACGGATATGAAAAAATTACGCGAATTTTAGTCGGCACCGGTCAAAACCGGGGTCAGTCAGCACCAAAACCGGTCAAAATCGAGATCAGGGACAAACCTTGTCCGGTTTCGTTAGTTGGGGGTGCAAGTTGTCCAGTTTCGGAGTTGAGGGACCAAATCTAGACTTCACCAAGAGTTGAGGGACGAAAAGTATACTTCTCTCTATGAATAATGTGCTTTACACACACAACATGAACTATACTCACGTTTATATTCGATTGCTAAAGCGATGCATTGTCTGGAGTTCAAAATACTAACTATGTGGATCAATTGTGTCGAATAATAACATAGACATGCTCAAATTCGATAGAATCTAGATGTCTGATGGTTCAATGACCGTTCCTTACGCGAACTGCAGATATCATGATTCCATCCTAATATTTGGATACAATTTATATCTTTAATCAATGTGTACAATAGTCTTTTACGTGTAGTTTCACTCTCCATCGGTGGTCTCTCACACATGCTCACACACTCTCTCCCGAGGTGTCTTTCTCGCACACATGCTCTCGCTATAACCCTCCCTCCCTCTCGTAACCATTTACGACTGTTTTCACTAACCTTTATCACAAGCACTCTTCCTCTCGCAAGCATACACACACACAATCCCCATCGAGCCTTTCTATATACATAGACCTACCTACGTGTCTCCTGTACACACATTATCTTTAGGCTTGTCTCACGCATTGTCTCACACCTCTCTTCCTAATTGACGAGTATGATTCTAGCAAAGCATTCTGTAGGATGCCCCTTAAAGTTAGGTTGGATGAATAGTAATATCAGAGATAAAGGGGTTACCTTAGTCCGAGAACCTAGGGTTACAAATCCTAGCCGGCTTTGTCAGTGGACACAGAGTCCTTCACAATTATGCTATCCTTTTCTTGTATGACTAGTCATCCATGGGTCTCCCTAAATGCGTCACGGGCCGACCAATGTGGCGCAGGATGGAACTGAACGAAGGGCCTCACCTCGACCCACCGGACCTCACGCGGTGACACACCCTCTGCACCCACGTCTCGTTATCTTCTCACACCCACACATACCAACACAGACACCACACACAAAAAATAATATTCTCCTGGTGCCTCTATCCACTCCCCCCTTGCATATACACACTCAAGGGAATCTCTCTCCGTGACGTCATATTCGTCTCTCTCTCTCTCTAGACCACTCTCATTTCTCGTGCTATCTCTCCCACGCCCCCGCCAGCCCCTCTATCCATGCCTCTCTCGAATACGTAATACACACACATACCTCTCTAGGCCCTGCCAAATGCATCAACTACACATTCACACATGTTACATCACGTACCCCATTGATCTAAAAAGCCCTCTCTTCACGTTTATTTCGCATACAACATTCCTTTTGAATAAAGTGTGGCCAAAAAATTATTTTAGAATTTCTACATATATACAACATTACAAAGTTATATGGAGGAGTATGAACACTAATTTGCATTGCATGGTTGCCCACAATGATATTTATTCCGCACTGTGAATTTGTATATTTTTATACTATATATAAAGTTAGTCATAATAAAGAGAAATGAAGAGCATCTCTCTCTCCATCGCATACCCCCCCTCTACGCCCCTTTCACGTACGCACACAAACTATCTCCAGGTCCTCTAAAAGTAAGCCCCCTGCACATTCACGCATGTTTCATCTTTCTCTCGCGATATATACAGTGACGATCATTGTATTTGAAGCGAAAGCACGATACGTACATTGGACTTCAGAATCCACTCATTACGGTCACCATTTATGTTTTGTGGTTATTATATAGTCACGGGCTCACCGTACAACTCTGTATTTGCTCTAGACACGACTAGTTGACCAGTTAAACGCTCCATGTGGCACCTCTAGTGTTGCATCACATTATCTCACTACCATCGGGCCCACCTGTCGGCTTGTATCTACTCTACATCTACACTCTTATAAAATACACTCTTATAAAAAACAGAGTTGGTGATGATGGTGTGCCTGCCATCCTGCAATATAGGCCATCCGATTTATATCTGACGGATAGGAAAGAAACGATGACAATTTTGCAAAAAGGTACCCACACACCTCTCCACATTTGCAATAAGCCTCCCTATTTCAAGAACTAGTCATACAAATGCATCTTGATGTTACGTGCAATGCACAGGCATCTTGCTAGTAAGAATGAAAAGAAACGACAAAAAAATATTGGACGGTGGTTTGAAGTCATGACCGTGGGCACAACGAACAAGGTGGCCTTGTATTGGTATGCCGAGCCGTCTGTTTTAACACACCTGCGCTGGTGTGGTGATTATACACACATGCACGCATGCACACGAACTGCATGCATGCAACACTCACACGAACACATGCACCCACGCACGCACACAACACTCACACGTACACACGCAGCCACGCACGCACGCAACACTCACACGTACACACGCACACATGCATGCACACACCAGTACACCACACGACCAACACACACTCTCACGCTCAAGTGCTCAACCTACACGTGCATGCGCACACATCAGGCCCTGACAGACACATACACAACCAGGTGATTCCCGCGCACGGGTTGGAGTCTTGTCGCGCCTGCGTAAATTTGTGTTTATCTGACCTTTTCCCTATGCGAACTGACAGGTGGGACCCACAAGGAACATGGTCAATTTAACTAGTCAACATGGTGCCACGCAGACTATTTGGCCGGTCAACAGAGTGCAATCCGATGCTGAACCGTGAGCAAGTGACCGTATAATCACCGCAAAACGTATATAGTGACCGTAATCAGCTTATTCTGAAGTTCGGTGAACGTATTACGCTTTTCTCTCTGTAGGCCCTCCAAAACTACATCTCTACACGTTCTCGCATGTTACATCTAACAACTATGCAATACAACACTACTACTACACTCTAACACAATAAATCATATGTGTTTTTAGTTTTACTAGATATCATATTGTTACTTAATTATTCAGTTTGCATACATTAAAATTGCCTTTGAAATGTATGGCCAGTATCATATACCCGCGGGAAAAATCCCGCCCTTTCCTGTTTAATCGGGTTTGTATCGATGGATCGTGCGAAACAGCAAAACTATAGTACTATACAGTACAAGTGACAGTTCACTGGGCCGTCGTGTCGTGTACTCCTCCGTCGTAAGAGTGGAGTGCTCGCTTTCATAAATCTTCTAGTCCCTTTCGCCGACATGTGGGACATCAAGCTACCGGGTCCACGTGCCATACCGGAATACAGTGCAGAGCAGCCGGGGTGAAGCACCCAGTCATGGCGCCGGCGTAGTAATGAGCAATGAGGCGTCAAATCACAAAGCTGCACCTTTCCCGCAGTTAAGTTGGAGGGACGAAGTAATAATGCTAAAAAAGAAGTTGGAGGGATGAAGCAACCATCATTTCACTCGTTGCTGAATCCGCTTCTCCCTCATCTTCTTCAAGTTAACCACGTGTTGCTTCTGCCGTTGTTCTGCCTCATGTGGGACGCGGATCGGCTTGGTAAAGCACTGACACGTGGGACCGCATGTTAGCAAACCGCCAGGACAACGTCCTCTAAAAATAAGAAACCTCCCCCGCCATCCGCGCGGCAAAATCACCTCCTTTTTACTAATCTTGATTCTATAATTTTTTAGATCAATATAATTGAGATTTGTATAGATAGCACACAGGAGCAAAACCAAGTGGTACGGTTAAGGGCATCCACAATGTGTAGCCAAATGTGAAAATAGCTTTTGGCATCGTGGGAACCATTGTGGACGGTGTTGCCAAAGCCAAAAGGATGGAACCGAAGCTCCCTGATTGATTGATTGAAGGAATAGAAAAATGCAACGTCTCTCCTCTTTCTCCCGTGCTTGGACGCATGTACATTATAGAGCACAGAGTCTAGTCTCCTGTCCCTTCTATCACAAATCACAAAGCAGTGAGGTGTCAAATCACAAAGCACGAATGAAGCAACCATCATTTCACTCTTCGCTGACTCCGCTTCTCCATCGTCTTCTTCGAGAAACCATCTCACCGCACTAAGCTGGACGGACGACGCTATTGTGTACTAGTAGTACTAGTACATTTACGCGTCCTTTGGTTCAACGGACTTCCTGGATGCAAATAAGGCGGTTGTCTCGGCTTGCAGGCGGCACTTGCGAACGACTTACCGTGGTCTCCCTCAATGGTTTTCTCCGTCGAACGCACTTCGCCAAACCACAACGTTCGAGATATCATCGACGTCACCGCAATGGGGAAGGAAGTCAAATATAATAGTTACTACCTCCATTTTTTTGTACACAAGGCCAGTATATCAAAATTACAATTTGCAAAAGGCCACTAACACTAATCGAGGCAAAATTGATGGGTTTTTTTACCCTTGCTTTATAGCTGTGCATGCAGCCCGGGAGTGATGACAGACCAAACGCATGCATGCAGCATGCATATAAGAGGCAGGGGAAGCGCGCTTGCGGAGAATCCGAGAAGACTCAAGCAGGAATCAAGGAAAAGGAGCCAATGACTCCATGCGTATTAAGAGCCATACATTTCTCTAGGTCCTTGCATGCAGGGGTAAAATTGTCCAAAATAATGCACGGGGTGGTCTGCTTGGTATGCGTGCGCCGAGTTATACGCAAACTAAAAAAGAACGGAGGGAGTATACTAGCAACCAAGGACATTAATATCCCCTGCATGCATGCGGAAGTGAGAAGGTTGGTTTGCATGGCGCTGCATTAATCAAGCGATGACGAGTGAGATGGTTAGCTCTTTGGGCTTTGCAGAAAAAAATACGCATTAATTGACACGTGAAATGAGGATTTGTATCGATTAATTCCGCGAAGGAAAACCCCGCCTTTCTTTTTTAACACTAGTACTCCTAGTACGTACTTATCCTGTTTGGGTCTAGGCCTTGAATTGCCATACTTCGCCACACATTTTTGCCAAGCTTGCCTAAAGTTTTCAAAATGAAAAGGAGGTACACTTGCGCACGGCTGTCGCGGTCGCACTGCACCCTCACACGGTCGCTCCTGCACGCCGCGGTCGCACCGCACCCTCAGACAGTTGCTCCTGCACGCCGCAAACACAACCAAGGGAATGCACCCTCACTGACACGTGTTGTCGCATGTGAACAAACCAAACTCAGCCATCCTACCGCTGACACATAATTTTGGTTCATAGAGTATGTTTATCCAACCGCATGTTGGGGAGTATCCGTACGGCCCGTGCGGTGGTCTGTTGGGGAAGAAGAAGAGGTGAGGAAGAAGGGTTAGGAGACGTAGGATATTCATCCAACCGCCTGAAATGGTAGACTGACCCAAGTCAGGCGACTTGCATAACAATATATGTTTTTACACAGCAAAAGATCCATAAAAACAACAACATAAAGAAAAACTATCACTGCTCGCGGAACGAGACGGCCTCGTCGTCTTTGGCTGCTGGCGTGAACTAGCCGTAGCTGCCAATGTGTGTCTCCGCACCGTGGTTGCCTCGGCCTCTAGCTCCTCATTCACGCAGAGCGCGCGGGTGCTCTGCATGGACGAGAGCGCCGTCCGGTTCAAGTCGAAGACGTCTGGTTCCGCCTGCAGGAGGGCCTCGATGGCAGCGGCGTCCGCGTGCTCTGCGTCGAGTCGAGCCTTCGCCGCCCGATTCAAGTCCAGGATGTCCGGTTCCACCTGCAGGAGGGACTCGATGAGAGCGGCATCCGTGCACTCCGCGTCGAGTTGAGTCTCTGCCACCCGGTTCAAGTCCAGGATGTCCAGTTTCGCCTGCAAGAGGGCCTCGATGGGAGCGGCATCCGTGCGCTCCGCCTCAAGTTGAGCCTCCGCCGCCCGGTTCACATCCACGACATCCGGTTCCGCCTGCAGGATAGCATCGAATGGCAGCGGCATGCACGCGCTCCACGTCGAGTTGAGCCTCTGCCTCCCGGTCCTCCTTTAGTATCGCCAGGTTGAACCGCTGGTCCGCCTGCACCATGGGGGACTCGGACGCCGGCACGAAGTCGACGTCCATCATCTCATACCCATCAGGGGCCTTCTGCGTCCGGACCTCCGCCATGAACATTGGATCGGCTTCCTCCTCCTCGTAGCTTGGCTCCAGAGAACTCGGGGATTGGCCCGCCGCAAAGCGAGCTTGGGAACGGAGGTCTGTGGTGCGGACCGCTGCCGTGATTTCTGCGCGGCGCTCCGGCGTCAGCATCTTGTAGTACGTGATCTTGCGGCGCACCACGGCTTTCCGGCAAACTAGGGGACGCTTGATGCGGGCTAGGGGATCGAAAGGTGGGGGAAGGGGCTGGAGATTAGGTGTGGTTTTAGGGCAGTGGCTGGTGTAGGCCGAGCAGCGAAGGTTCTAGTGTGAATAGTGGTTCCGGCGATGACCGGTCAATCGATTTTGACTGTACATCGCTCTTGTCGCGTTAGCGTTGCAGCCCGGCAAGCTGGACCCTCCACGTCACTCACCGAATGGAACACGCTTCGTCTTGCGTTTTCGCTTGCTTGTGGGACCACAGTTGAGAGCAAACCGACGTCCCTCCCCCTCCCCCGCCCGTGTCATTTATACTAACACTCCCTTCGTCTTATGCGGAGTAAATAAAAATAAAGGGAGTATACTACAGATGAGGATACCCTGACGTGGCTGAACCCATTGAGTAACTGACATGCGGGGCCTAGCAAGCATGGGGTCCGCCAATAAGTGACCGAAAGGGAGGGTAAGGCAGGGATACCTACGCCAGAGGATCCACTTCCACTAATACTCCCTCCTTCCATTTACTATACAGGGCCTAATGCGTTTTTCGAGGCTAACTTTGACCAAATGTTAGAGTAATAATATATGACATGCAACTTACACAAAGCATACTCCCCTTACTTTTTCACATCTCTCTCCTCCACATAGGCCCTATATAAATGGAAGGAGGGAGTACTACTATGAGCACTGCATACTCTAGTACAGATGTTGTCAGTACTCCACTAGTACTATTGGACAGGGAGCTTAAAAAAGTTACTATTGGACTGGCTATACGTGGCGAAATCCTAGTAGGAAGAGCATGCGCGAGAACAAGCACATTCACGTGGTTGAAAACAAATTGGAAACCATCTCGAGTACAAATCTAGGAGTACTTACGAATCTAACGATATTGATTGGGCGTTGTTGAATGTTGATACTTTTTTGATCAAAGTAGAGATACTTTGACTACACATAAAACTTATATGTAAACTAGAAAGGATAGGAGGGAGTATATTGTACGTTCAAAAAGAAACGAACATTGAATACCCTTTATATATGATTTGCGGATGCTATGATCACCGGTTCAAAATTTTGAATCTGCCTTAGGTATCACACATGCCCCCACTCGTTCTCTCTCGATTTCATCTCGGGGTCCGGAGATTGATTGAAAGAGGACTAGGGTGGGTACAATACATTCATTTCACTTATGAGCGTACAATATACTCCCTCTGATCCCCACAGACCCCACCGCGGGTCATTTCTATCGTAGAAACAGACCAAACCTTTATCTCCTTGCACGAAACGCAATTGATCTCTGAACATCAATCGATCTCGTCAACATGTGTCGAGGCATGAACCGAATGGGATGTCAAAACTAAGACGCGAAGCGACACGTAGTGGAGGAAAAGCGAAACTTTAAACGAACCATTTGTTTGTATGCATGTCAGACAAATTACAAAACATTGGAAATCCAAGCATGGTCTAGGCCCACATGCAAATGATACTCGACGGAATGTTCAAATGAGGCATCCGAGAGGATGGACTCGACCGGAGGGTGACATGATTGATGGAGAAGAGGGTTGGAGAGGAATGAGAAATAAGCAAACGCCACATGATTATACTTGAACGGCTCAAATAAACAATAAGTTGTCTTGCTTGGCCTACATAGTGAAAGGCCTAATGCGCAACGCGGAGCACTGACGCTCGAATATGGCCGGGAAAACAAGGAAACCGACATGTGGGGCACACCTGTCGGGACGACGTAGCACAGACTAGTCCAATGGAGGAGCTGGCCCATGACCTCCTTGCCACCAGCAACTGTTCATGTGGGTCCAGGGGGCCAAAAATGTGGCGCAGCTCCAGCACCGCCTATGGACACAATGACCGTGGTGAGCGACATGCTCATCATCGCTAGACATGGCCGGTTTCAGTGTGCCGAGGGTAGCGTTAGTGCGGTGCCACGACCAATAGTATGTTTGGTTTGTGCCCAAGGTTGCCCCATCAAAGCATTGGGCAGCCAAAATTTTGGTTGAGGTTTTGGTTGCCCATGATTTGGCCGACATTGGCAAGAAAAATGAACTAGAGTTGGCTAGAGTTCATTGGTATGCCAAAAAATGGCAACCATCCAAACAAAGACCAATCTTTGGGTCATGACCAAAATTTTGGTAAGGTGCACTTTGGCCATAATCCAAACACACCCCAACACCCGGCTTGTCGAGGATGCACGAGGCGCCGGGACTAGTCCACGGACTGGTGTAGCGCGGCCAACTGCATCCTCAGGACCTGAGACCATGCCGGGTCATCTTGCTTATTCAATGACATGCGGGGATCGCATGTGAGCAAAGGGCATCTCCAACGTTGCCACGACCGCAGCTGACTACCATGGCACACCAAAAACCCTCGTCCCTCGCGCCATCGCGCGGTGCGTTCCCAGCCAGCGCCAGCTGCCCGCATTCATGCCGTCCATCCGTATGCCGTCGTTAAGAGGCTCAGTGCCC
The DNA here is from genome assembly GCF_018294505.1 of Triticum aestivum. Lineage (NCBI taxonomy): Eukaryota > Viridiplantae > Streptophyta > Magnoliopsida > Poales > Poaceae > Triticum > Triticum aestivum. The sequence continues at coordinate 539,448,505 of NC_057797.1, read as the reverse complement.
GAGGAACCAACTCCAGTGACTTAATGACGCACCAGGACGCTTGGCCTCACCGAAATGCGCTACTTAAAGCGGCAACGCCCAGCTAACCTCCACACCATAGCGCATCGTCCTCCTACCTGGCACCACATCCGCCATGACCGCAAGCGCGAACGCTCTGCGTGAGAGCTTGTCTTCAGGGATGAAGCTCGAGGTCGCCGCCCTCACTCAAGTCGCCTCTTGTGACGCAATAGCGGCGTAGCCGGATGCGGACGCGACCGCGCAAGCGGTGGCCACGCTGGCGGCCGATGACGGGAGCACCGGCAGCCATGCGTCCTACTTGCCGCCGTCCAACGTCTGGCACTGCCGAGGTCGGGGACTCCTCCAAGGATGAGTAGGGCATGGGAGGCGGCATGGCATGCATGGTGTGCCAACTGGCAGGTCCCTATCCCGTGTTCTACTCTTCCTCGCCGAAGACCGTACCTTCACTTCACGAGTCTTGAACCCCGCCCCCATACATAGAGATCGCAGATGGAGGACGTCGGTCGCTGCCGTAGAATAGGTTTAGGGTCGGGTTTATTTTATTTTTCTGTCCTATAAAAGTTTGAAATGTAATGAAAATCTGCCGTGTTTGCATTAATCTCGGCCGGTGTATATGAACTTTCACAATAATATAGTATATTGTAGGAGTACTAGCAAGATACCCGTGCGTTGCACGGAAGATCAAGATCTTGTGGGAGAAAAGGATGAATGAGGGAGGGCCTTATCTGCAAATGTGGAGAGGAGTGCGTGTAAATTTTCATAGTTTCCTTCCTATCCATTAGGTATAGATCGGACAACCTATATTGCAGGATGACAGGCACACCATCATCACCAACTTGCTTTTTATTGAACCGAGACAAAGCTAACATGCGAAGTAAAATAAGCACATAGGGTCTATACATACACAATTTATCTTAGGCACTCCAATAGTACGTCCCCTACACATTCACGCATTTCACATCTTTCTACATCTACGGGAACCTATGAAAGGGTTAACGTAAATTGCCTCTCTCTCTCCTCCCCTGATTTTCATGGTGGTGGGCCCCTCCCTCCCCCCAATCTACAATCAACTGCTCACACATTTCACATTACGTTAATTACATATCTGGGATTACGTAGGTGTAGCATTACTCGTCCTAAAAAACCAAACTAAGCCAACCTCCCAACATATCGCGCGGGAAAAGACCCGACCGTGTCGTTTTAGTTGGGATTACCGGATTACTAGTAGTAGTATCGATGGATCGTATGAAGAAACACGTTTTTTAGGGGGCGAAGCACCTAGTTTAAAAGGAAAAAAGGTGGTACACTCACAACACCCCTGTCGCGGTCACATTGCACCCCACACACGTTCGGTCCTGCACACGACTCGCACAAACTGAACGCGCTTTGGCTTGCCTCTTCACTGACACGTGGGACTGCACCTAGAGAAACCGACCATGCGCCAAACTCCCCTCGCCCACCGCGCGAAAATCCTCCCCCACCCAAAAATTCCCCCTAAATCCTAGATTCAACCGCCCTTCGCCCAACTACCCAATAATATTCCCCAACCCCCCCCCCCTGTCCCCCTCCACTCCATTCACTCCGCCAAAGCCACCCTCCCCGCCGCACTGATACGTCGGCGCCGCGGTTTGTCGTGGGGATGCACAGCGATCCTCTCACTCCCACAGTACGCTCTCGTAGACTACCATCCTCTAATCGTGCCGCCACCGCTGGCGACGTTCTTGTGGAGGCGCACAACACTCAGCGCCGTCACCACTAGTGATGTTCTTGTGGAGGCGCACGGCGGTCAGCACCGCCACCGCTGGCGATGTTCGTGTGGAGATGCACGGCGGTCAGCTTCTCCCACAGTAAGCGCATTCTAGACCGAGGCCCCGTGCATGTCAGTGTAGCGCTGAATGTTAGCTGATAGACGCTGTTAATCGCACTGTTTGCCGAAGTAGTTTATAGTCAATATGCTCTGCTTAAGAAGCTTCCTTGCCCTGTTCTGCACTCAATCTGCTTAGCTGAGATGGCATGCCAAGGCCGATTAGTTGCTAAAATATCCTGTCATATATTTATTGTGACGTAGATTGCCATGGTCTAGTAGCCAATCTGTTAGGTGAAATAGCTCTACACCATTTTATACTCGATCTTTGTTGTTGCGATGGCCTTCGATAGTTTGATGGCTGTGTGCTCGGCCTCATTAACTGTTGAAACAGCCTGCCATAATTTAGCACTCAAATCTGCTTGTTGAATTAGCTTTACTATATTTCATTACTTAGATCTGCTCGTCCAAATATCTTGCCATAGCTTTAGACATCGACCTAGGTATTTTTCTGGGCTCCATATAAAGCATATATGTATTTCCTATAATATCTAGTAGAAGAACTAATTTATATGTCTAATAGATGGACTGGACTTGGATAACTTCTGCTCGAAGATTCTCCGCTGCATATGTCGAGGGGGTTGAAAACTTCATGAACTTTATCAGAGCAGAGTACGGTGGTCCGAAATCAGATGTGCTCTGCCCGTGTAGTAGTTGTATGAATTCAGTTACAAGACCCCAGTCAACTATGCAAAATCATCTACACTTGTATGGGATGTCGGTCACATATACTAGGTGGGTTCATCATGGTGAAGCTGTGAACGTCAATGTTATTGACTATGTGGAAGCAGCAGACCACCATCTTGATCTGCCTGATGCTCAGGTGGAAGAGGAGGAGGAGGAGGTGGTGGCGGAGCCAGTGAGTTTGACCAACATTGAAACAATAATACGAAATGCTCGCGCATTCCGTGAACTTTCACCTGCAGAAGAAAAATGATGGGCCCGCATGTTGGAACAATGCAACGTGGCTGTCACCCCAGGAAATAAGCTGTCAGTATTCTCAGCTATGGTCACCTTTCTTCAGGTGAAGACATCTGAGCGGATGACCAACAAATCATTCGATGCGATGTTGGCTGCTTTCTGCAAAGCTTTCCCAGATGCGTCTGAGCTGCCACACACTGATATGTCTCCAACGTATCTATAATTTTTGATTGCTCCATGCTATATTATCTACTGTTTTAGATGTTTATGGGCTTTATTAAACACTTTTATATCATTTTTAGGGACTAACCTATTAACCCAAAGCCCAGTGCCAGTTTATGTTTTTACCTTGTTTTAGGGTTTCGAAGAAAAGGAAAATCAAACGGAGTCCAATTAACCTGAAACTTCATGGAACTCATTTTTGGAAGGAAAGAAGCCCAGAAGACTTGAAGTGCACGTAAGGGAAGCTTTGAGGAGGCCACGAGGTAGGGGGGCGCGCCCACCCCCCTAGGGCACGCCCTTCACCCTCGTGGGCCCCTCGTGGCCTCCCTGACGTACTTCTTCCGCCTATATATCTCCATATACCCTAAAAACATCAGAGAGCACAATAGATCGGGAGTTCCGCCGCCAAAAGCCTCCGTAGCCACCGAAAACCAATCTAGACCCGTTCCTGCACCCTGCCGGAGGGGGTAATCCTTCTCCGGTGGCCATCTTCATCATCCCGGTGCTCTCCATGACGAGGAGGGAGTAGTTCTCCCTCGGGGCTGAGGATATGTACCAGTAGCTATGTGTTTGATCTCTCTCTCTCTCTCTCTCGTGTTCTTGAGGTGATACGATCTTGATGTATCATGAGCTTTGCTATTTTACTTGGATCCTACGATGTTTTCCCCCGTCTACTCTCTTGTAATGAATTGAGTTTCCCCTTTGAAGTTATCTTATCGGATTGAGTCTTTAAAGATTTGAGAACACTTGATGTATGTCTTGCCATGGATATCTGTGGTGACAATGGGATATCACGTGATTCACTTGATGTATGTTTTGGTGATCAACTTGTGGGTTCCGCCCATGAACCTATGCATAGGGGTTCGCACACGTTTTCGTCGTGATTCTCCGATAGAAACTTTGGGGCACTCTTTGAGGTCCTTTGTGTTGGTTGAATAGATGAATCTGAGATTGTGTGATGCATATCGTATAATCATACCCACAGGATACTTGAGGTGACATTGGAGTATCTAGGTGACATTAGGTTTTGGTTGATTTGTGTCTTAAGGTGTTATTCTAGTACGAACTCTAGGGCTGTTTGTGACACCTATAGGAATAGCCCAACGGATTGATTGGAAAGAATAACTTTGAGGTGGTTTCGTACCCTACCATAATCTCTTCGTTCATTCTCCGCTATTAGTGACTTTGGAGTGACTCTTTGTTGCATGTTGAGGGATAGTTATGTGATCCAATTATGTTATTATTGTTGAGAGAACTTGCACTAGTGAAAGTATGAACCCTAGGCCTTATTTCCACACATTGCAATACCGTTTACGCTCACTTTTATCATTAGTTACCTTGCTGTTTTTATAATTTCAGATTACAAATACCTTTATCTACTATCCATATACCACTTGTATCACCATCTCTTCGCCGAACTAGTGCACCTATACAATTTACCATTGTATTGGGTGTGTTGGGGACACAAGAGACTCTTTGTTATTTGGTTGCAGGGTTGCTTGAGAGAGACCATCTTCATCCTACGCCTCCTACGGATTGATAAACCTTAGGTCATCCACTTGAGGGAAATTTGCTACTGTCCTACAAACCTCTGCACTTGGAGGCCCAACAACGTCTACAAGAAGAAGGTTGTGTAGTAGACATCAAGCTCTTTTCTGGCGCCGTTGCCAGGGGAGGTGAGTGCTTGAAGGTATATCTTTAGATCTTGCAATCGAGTCTTTTAATTTCTTGTTTTATCACTAGTTTAGTTTATAAAAGAAAACTATTAGAAAATGGAATTGAGTTTGTCTCATACGCTTCACCTTTTTAATATCTTTCGTGAGTATGATGGAAAGGATAATTGTGCTCAAGTGCTAGAAGAAGAAATCTATAAAATGTTTGGCACTAAATATTTGAATGATGAGCATGATTGCAATGTTGTTAGTATGAATTCCTTGAATATCCATGATGCTAATGATATGCAAAGCCGCAAGCTTGGGGAAGCTATGTTTGATGAAGATGATATTTTCTGTCCCCCAAGTTTTGATGAGCAAATTTATTATGATGAAAGCATGCCTCCTATCTATGATGATTATTGTGATGACACGTATGCTTTAAAGAATAATAATAACAATGAAACTTGTCATCTTGATTTCAATTTTCAATCCCATGATAGTTATTTTGTTGAGTTTGCTCCCACTATTATTCATGAGAAGAAATTTGCTTATGTGGAGAGTAATAAAATTTCTATGCTTGTAGATCATGAAAAGAATGCTTTAGGTGCTGGTTATATTGTTGAATTCATTCATGATGCTACTGAAAATTATCATGAGGGAGGAATATATGCTTGTAGGAATTGCAACAATATCAAGTTTCCTCTCTATGTGCTTAAAGTTTTGAAGTTATGCTTGTTTTACCTTCCTATGCTAGTTGATTATTGTTCCCACAAGTTGTTTGATCACAAAATCCCTATGCATAGGAAGTGGGTTAGACTTAAATGTGCTACTCATATTCTTCATGATGCTCTCTTTATATTTCAATTCTTATCTTTTATGTGAGCATCATTGAAATCATCATGCCTAGCTAGGGCGTTAAACGATAGCGCTTGTTGGGAGGCAACCCAACTTTATTTTTGTTCCATCTTTTTGCTCCTGTTTAGTAATAAATAATTCATCTAGCCTCTGTTTAGATGTGGTTTTATGTCTTTAGTTAGTGTTTGTGCCAAGTAGAATCTTTGGGAAGACTTGGGGAAAGTCTTGTTGATCATGCTGTAAAAAACAGAAACTTTAGCGCTCACGAGAATTGCTGCCATTTTTTGTTGGAGAGTGCTATTTAGTTAATTCTTTTTGAATATGATTAATAGAGAAATTCCTCAGGTCCAGCAATTTATTTTATAATTTTTGGGTTCCAGAAGTTTGCGTTAGTTACAGATTACTACAGACTGTTCTGTTTTTGACAGATTCTGTTTTTCGTGTGTTGTTTGCTTATTTTGATGAATCTATGGCTAGTAAAAGAGTTTATAAACCATAGAGAAGTTGTAATAAAGTAGGTTTAACACCAATATAAATAAATAATGAGTTCATTACAGTACCTTGAAGTAGTGTTTTGTTTTTTCTTTCGCTAATGGAGCTTATGAGTTTTCTGTTAAGTTTTGTGTTGTGAAGTTTTCAAGTTTTGGGTAAAGATTTGATGGACTATGGAACAAGTAGTGGTAAGAGCCTAAGCTTGGGGATGCCAAGGCTCCCCAAGGTAATATTCAAGGACAACCAAGAGCCTAATCTTGGGGATGCCCCGGAAGGCATCCCCTCTTTCGTCTTCATTCATCAGTAACTTTACTTACAACTATATTTTTATTCGCCACATGATATGTGTTTTGCTTGGAGCGTCAATTTATTTTGTTAGGATTTTCTTGATTTTATTTAGAACAATGTTTTGCATCTTTTATTTCAATAAAAGTGGCATTGATAGCCTTTACTATGCCTATGTTACAAGTATACATGTTGCTGTTTGAAAACAGAAAGTTTACATCTGTTGCAATAATTCCCTAGAAAAGTCAGAATGTGATAAAATGTTGAAACCTTTTGCATATTAAGCTCTGATAAATTTACTACAGTGGTAATTTCCTTTCATAATTTTTGGAGCTAGGTAAGTATGGATGTTGCAGCATTCTTTACAGACTATCATGTTTAGGCAGATTGCTGTTATGTTTGCATTGTTTGCATATGTTTGCTTCTTTAATGATTATATTTGAGGATAGGACTATTAAATATGCAGAGGCATTTAGTATGAAATGTTGAATACTAATTTTAGTGATTTTCTACGGTAGAGTATGATAAGGTTTTTGCAATAGTTTATACTAACTTATCTCACGAGTCCTTGTTGAGTTTTGTGTGGATGAAGCTTTTGAGATTTAGGGAGACCGTGATATGAGAGGAATTAAGGAGACACAAAAGCTCAAGCTTGGGGATGCCCAAGGCATCCCAACATAATATTTCAAGAAGTCTCAAGCATCTAAGCTTGGGGATGCCCCGGTTGGCATCCCACCTTTCTTCTTCAACAACTATCGGTTAGTTTCGGTTGATCCTAAGTTTTTGCTTCTTCACATGATGTTTGCCATTCTTAGAATGTCATTTTATTTTGCTTTGCTTGCTGTTTGAATAAAATACCAAGATCTGAAATTCTTAAATGTTAGAGAGTCTTCACATAGTTGCATAATTACTCAACTACTCATTGATCTTCACTTATATCTTTCGGAGTAGTTTGTCATTTGCTCTAGTGCTTCACTTATATCTTCTAGAGCATGGTGGTAGTTTTATTTTGAAGAAATATATGAACTCCCATGCTTCACTTAGATTATTTTGAGATTCTTAATAGCATGGTAATTTGCTTATATGCTAGGTATTCAAGAATAGTAAAAACTTTCTTATGAGTGTGTTGAATACTAAGAGAAGTTTGATGCTTGATGATTGTTTTGAGATATATAGGTAATAATATCAAAGTCGTGCTAGTTGAGTAGTTGTGAATTTGAGAAGTGCTTGTATTGAAGTTTGCAACTCTCGTAGCATGCACGTATGGTAAACGTTATGTAACAAATTTGAAACATGAGGTGTTATTTGATTGTCCTCCTTATGAGTGGCGGTCGGGGACGAGCGATGGTCTTTTCCTACCAATCTATCCCCCTAGGAGCATGCGCGTAGTGCCGAGGTTTTTGATGACTTGTAGATTTTTTCAATAAGTATGTGAGTTCTTTATGACTAATGTTGAGTCTATGGATTATACATACTCTCACCCTTCCATCCTTGCTAGCCTCTTCGGTACCGTGCATTGCCCTTTCTCACATTGAGAGTTGATGCAAACTTCGCCGGTGCATCCAAACCCCGTGATATGATACGCTCTGTCACACATAAACCTCCTTATATCTTACTCAAAACAGCCACCATACCTACCTATTATGGCATTTCCATAGCCATTCCGAGATATATTGCCATGCAACTTTCCACCGTTCCGTTTATTATGACACACATCATCATTGTCATATTGCTTTGCATGATCATGTAGTTGACATCGTATTTGTGGCAAAGCCACCGTTCATAATTTTTCATACATGCCACACTTGATTCGTCGCAATCCCGGTACACCACCGGAGGCATTCATATAGAGTCCTACTTTGTTCTAGTATCGAGTTGTAATCATTGAGTTGTAAATAAATAGAAGTGTGATGATCATCATTTTCTAGAGCATTGTCCCAAGTGAGGAATAAAAAAAGAGAAAGGCCATAAAAAAGAGAAGGCCCAAAAAAAGAGAAAGTCCATAAAAAAGAGAAGGGCCAAAAAAACAAAAAAAAGAGAAATGAGAGAAAAAGAGAGAAGGGACAATGCTACTATCCTTTGCCACACTTATGCTTCAAAGTAGCACCATGATCTTCGTAGTAGAGAGTCTCTCATGTTATCACTTTCATATTCTAGTGGGAATTTTTCATTATAGAACTTGGCTTGTATATTCCAACAATGGGCCTCCTCAAGTGCCCTAGGTCTTCGTGAGCAAGCAAGTTGGATGCACACCCACTTAGTTTTTTTGTTAAGCTTTCATACATTTATAGCTCTAGTGCATCCGTTGCATGGCAATCCCTACTCCTTGCATTAACATCAATCAGTGGGCATCTCCATAGCCCATTTATTAGCCTCGTTGATGTGAGACTTTCTCCTTTTTGTCTTCTCCACATAACCCCCATCATCATATTCTATTCCACCCATAGTGCTATATCCATGGCTCGCGCTCATATATTGCGTTACTAAAGTATGAAACAATTGCTTGGCTTGTCATCGGGGTTGTGCATGATGAGAACATTCTTGTGTGACGAAAATGGAGCATGACTAAACTATATGATTTTGTAGGGATGAACTTTCTTTGGCCATGTTGTTTTGAGAAGACATAATTGCTTAGTTAGTATGCTTGAAGTATTATTATTTTTATGTCAATATGAACTTTTGTCTTGAATCTTTCGGATCTGAATATTCATGCCACAATTAATAAGAATTACATTGAAATTACTCCAAGTAGCACTCCGCATCAAAAATTCTGTTTTTATCATTTACCTACTCGAGGACGAGTAGGAATTAAGCTTGGGGATGCTGATACATCTCTAACGTATCTATAATTTTTGATTGCTCGATGCTATATTATCTACTGTTTTAGATGTTTATGGGATTTATTATACACTTTTATATCATTTTTGGGACTAACCTATTAACCCAGAGCCCAGTGCCAATTTCTGCTTTTACCTTGTTTTAGGGTTTCGAACAAAAGGAAAATCAAACGGAGTCCAATTGACCTGAAACTTCACGGAACTCATTTTTGGAAGGAAAGAAGCCTAGAAGACTTGAATTGCACGTAAGGGAAGCTTAGAGGAGGCCATGAGGTAGGGGGCGCGCCCACCCCCCTAGGGCGCGCCCTTCACCCTCGTGGGCTCCTCGTGGCCCCCCTGATGTACTTCTTCCGCCTATATATCTCCATATACCATAAAAACATCAGAGAGCACAATAGATCGGGAGTTCCGCCGCCAAAAGCCTCCGTAGCCATCGAAAACCAATCTAGACCCGTTCCGGCACCCTGCCGGAGGGGGTAATCCTTGTCCGGTGGCCATCTTCCTCATCCCGGTGCTCTCCATGACGAGGACGGAGTAGTTCTCCCTCGGGGCTGAGGGTATGTACCAGTAGCTATGTGTTTGATCTCTCTCTCTCTCTCTCGTGTTCTTGAGGTGATACAATCTTGATGTATCGCGAGCTTTGCTATTTTACTTGGATCCTATGATGTTTCCCCCCCCTCTACTCTCTTGTAATGAATTGAGTTTCCCCTTTGAAGTTATCTTATCGGATTGAGTCTTTAAAGATTTGAGAACACTTGATGTATGTCTTGCCGTGGATATCTGTGGTGACAATGGGATATCACGTGATTCACTTGATGTATGTTTTGGTGATCAACTTGCGGGTTCCGCCCATGAACCTATGCATAGGGGTTGGCACACGTTTTTGTCGTGATTCTCCGGTAGAAACTTTGGGGCACTCTTTGAGGTCCTTTGTGTTGGTTGAATAGATGAATCTGAGATTGTGTGATGCATATCGTATAATCATACCCACGGATACTTGAGGTGGCATTGGAGTATCTAGGTGACATTAGGGTTTTGGTTGATTTGTGTCTTAAGGTGTTATTCTAGTACGAACTCTAGGGCTGTTTGTGACACCTATAGGAATAGCCCAACGGATTGATTGGAAAGAATAACTTTGAGGTGGTTTCGTACCCTACCATAATCTCTTCGTTCATTCTCCGCTATTAGTGACTTTGGAGTGACTCTTTGTTGCATGTTGAGGGATAGTTATGTGATCCAATTATGTTATTATTGTTGAGAGAACTTGCACTAGTGAAAGTATGAACCCTAGGCCTTATTTCCACACATTGCAATACCGTTTACGCTCACTTTTATCATTAGTTACCTTGATGTTTTTATAATTTCAGATTACAAATACCTTTATCTACTATCTATATACCACTTGTATGACCATCTCTTCGCCAAACTAGTGCACCTATACAATTTACTATTGTATTGGGTGTGTTGGGGACACAAGAGACTCTTTGTTATTTGGTTGCAGGGTTGCTTGAGAGAGACCATCTTCATCCTACGCCTCCTATGGATTGATAAACATTAGGTCATCCACTTGAGGGAAATTTGCTACTGTCCTACAAACCTCTGCACTTGGAGGCCCAACAACATCTACAAGAAGAAGGTTGTGTAGTAGACATCACACACCTATAGTAAAATGAAGAATTTCCTCCGTGCGGTTGGAATTGGATATGATATGATCCATGTTTGTAAGAATAATTGTGTTCTGTTCCGGAAGGATTATGCCAACTTAAGTGAATGCCTGAAATGCAAATCATCAAGATGGAAAGATGGCGATGCTGTGAAGAGGATTCCTCATAATGTTCTGAGACATTTTCCAATTACACGAAGATTGCAGAGGTTGTTTCATGATGCCGAAACAAGAGAGGATGTACTGTGGCATTCTAGGAACCAGGAGTACAGAGATCAGAATCTAATGAGCCATTCATCACATGGTAGTGGGTGGAAAAGCTTCAATTAGAAACACAAAAAGTTTGCTGCTGACCCGAGAAACATTAGACTGGGCTTAGCTTCAGATAGATTTAACCCATTTGGCCACTAGAGAGCCACATATAGCATGTGGCCAGTGCTTGTTATCCCTTACAACATGCCTCAAAATGTCTGCACCAAAGAATCAAACTACATGATGGCCTTGCTCATCCCAGGTCCAAAAAGTCATGGAAAGGATTTTGATTTGTTCATGGAGCCTCTTGTGGAGGAACTTCAACAGCTGTGGAGGGGTGTTCTCACTCGAGACCTATATAGCAGCCCACCAGCTAATTTCTTTCTGTGTGCTGTTATAATTTGGTGCATCCATGATTATCCGGCTTTGGGCACTATGTCAGGGCGAACGACACATGGTTACACTTCATGTGTTCGCTGTGACAGGAATCCGCTGTCATACGCAATACTTAGCAAGATCTGTTACATTGGACACTGCCGTTTCCTTGCCAAGGACAAGCCGCATCCTAGAAAATACCGAAGACATGTGTTCAATGCAAAGCATGAAAACCGTGATGCACCAAAGAGGCTCACCGTCGATGAGTTGCAAGTGGAATTAGAGAAGGTCACACATATTACACCAGGAAACCATCCTGGTAATGGTAGCGGGAAAAGGAAGCGTGACAGGGCAGAAGAGAGATTATTGTTTACCCGCAGGTCCACTTTGTGGGACTTGGAGTATTGGAAAGATTTGGATCTACAACATAATCTTGATGTGATGCACATCGAGAAAAATATATGTGACAACATTATCGGCACACTTCTTAATATTGAAGGCAAGACGAAAGATACCTTAAAATCTAGGATTGATTTGACACACCTGGGTATCAGACAGGATTTACAGGTGCAAGATGAAGGTAAACTATGGGATATGGCACCAACTGTGTACGTCTTGGACAAGGTAAAAAGAAAAGAATTCTGTGAGGTCCTGTCACGTGTGAGATTCCCACATGGATTTGCTTCCAACCCTGAAAGGAGAGTCAGTGCAGATGGAAACAAGGTACAAGGGTTGAAAACTCATGACTGCCACGTCCTACTTCAAAGGGTTTTACCTGTTATCCTTAGAGGATTGGGCCTCCCTGACTTATACAGAGCAGTTGCAGAGTTGGGACAATTCTTCAGGGAACTCTGCAGTAGAAATATCAGGATAGATGCTTTGGAGCATCTTAGAGACAAGATACCAACTATCCTATGCGACCTTGAGAAGATATATCCTCCAACCTTCTTTGATGTGATGGTGCATTTGGCTGTTCATCTACCTGATGAGGCACTACTTAGAGGTCCAGTACAGTATGGCTGGATGTACCCTATTGAAAGGCGGCTAGGCACTTTCAAGGGCTATGTTAGGAACAGAGCTAGACCCGAGGGTTCCATTGCAGAGGCCTACATTGCTACAGAAGCGTTGACATTCTGCTCAAAATACATTGAAACAGCTGATCAGCTTAGCAAAGAGGTGGGTGAAGACAATCCCGGGCTCAATGTTTTCGATTATTCTGTTCGAGTTACAGGGAAGAGTCGACAAGAGGACAAACCTAAAGATTTGGACAAAATGGTTTGGTATGTGTTGAATAACTGTCCTGAGATACTACCTTATATCAAGTAAGTGCTAAGTACTGCAGCTTATACATCGTAATCTACTAAACTTGCAGCACATTCTTATATATTTAGATGTTTGACGCGATCACTATGTTGTGCAACATCTATAAAAAGGAGTTACTGCTGCAAAATCCAAGAAACATTGACAAACTGGTTATGGCATGATTTGCGAAATGGTTCAAGAGCCATGTAAGCTTTTGAATTGCACTGTCAGTTTTTTTAATATATTGAGTACATAAGATGATCAGCTTGTCCATTTTCTAACCATTGGTTAAGAAGATGTGGGAGGATGGGCATGCAGTTGATGATGCCCTTTACTCACTAGCAATGGGTCCTGATACTCGGGCAAGACATTATGAATCTTGCGTTGTTGGAGATGTGCACTACAACACCCTTGCACGAGACGAAGGCAGGAAGACACAAAAAAGTGCCATCATGAGCATGGATACGTATGACAAAGAGACAACTGAAATGTATGCTAACATAACAGACATTGTTTAGTTGCAGTATATCTCCAGTTTCGAGGATCATCAGTGTGTGGTTCTGTTGTGCTGTCGTTGGTATAACCTGTTTTCCAGGATCACAAAACCAAGAGCTGATGATTATTTCAAATCCATCAATGTCAAGGCAGCGTACCAAACCAACGAGCCTTTTATTTTGGAAAATCAAGCAACGCAGATATTTTTCTTGGAAGACACATTTGCATGTAGCGGTGACTGGAGAGTATTGCAATGGTTTGAGCAGAGGAATTCGTTTAATGAAGTTGCACAACAAGATGATGCTTACACTGCTCTTGATGTACAAGATAACACAGATGTTCCTAATATCTTTGAGAACCATCACGTCAATGACGCCGGCAAAAAGATTGCCTGTCGTGTTGTGGACATACAAGAGTTGATCAAGAAGAAGCCAACGTTCGAGGACGTTGAGGACGAAGAAGAAGATGACACCGTGGGGAATTACGATTCAGACTGATACACATGGTGAAGATGTTGACGCTGCTGCTGCGGATGATGATTACATCGCTTTTGTCGTATTTTCCTGTCAGAAGATGTTTTTTATCTATTATGTGAAATTGTGTTTGCTATGACAACTGAAACCTGAAGAACATGTTGTTTAGTATTTTCCTGTGAGAACATCACTTGTTATGTATGCTGATTTGTGTTTGGTGATTGTATGATGACTAAAACATGATGACATTGTTGTTTAGCTGTACTCATATTTGGCTATGAAATTTGAATTTGATGACATAATTTGCTGTTGGACTGCAATTTGCTCGACGTCTTCGAATGAGAACAAAGCTGACCCAACATGGCCTCTGCTAATTTATTTATTTATTACCAAAAAGGCCTATGCTATTTATTTATTTATGAGCAAAAGAGGATACCCCCTAATTTCCGTTAATAGAAATCATTAGATGTTCACAACACTACGCCCAGCCTGCTACAGAGGTTTCATTCATTACTAGTTTCATCAAAGTGCTCATGTCATAGCCACTGAATACATCATGAGTGCTACATACACTGCAAATAAAGAGACAATCATCCTATAGAGCACATCGATTTTTCCCATTATCTTCACAAGCTCTTTCATCTCCTCATTACTGTCAAGGCCATTCAGCAGCTATTGCTTGGACATGATCAGAGGAACTACATCTTTAACCTTCTGCTCTGCATCTTCCTCTTCTGCTGTTCCTTCAGTTACTTGTCCAACACCCCACCCTGCTGGTATTGGGATTCCTCGGCTAACCAAATAATCAGCGTAGTTGCACTCCCCCACATCAGCAACTTACCAGAAATACAAATCACACGAATCTTCCCTTTTCTGCATGAATCAAATTGGAAGATCATCAACCAAACTATTAAAAAAATCAGCAACTGAAAGCAGCAGAACAATGCTTAAACATATTATTACCCCATGATTCAGGCATTTGTAGAATACTCGGCCAGGGTTGAGGATTGTGGTTGAGATGCGATGGATGACTCTGCGTGATTTGCAGCAGTGGCACCACACCAACGGCAGTGGGTTGCGATGAGCAACTGGCTGCGGTGCGCGTGCCGGCGGGGGTGTGATGAGACCCACATGCGATGGTATGGGTGGCGACTTGGCGCATATTTGGTTGTTGCCTGCTGAAGAGCAGGTGGACGAGCAGCCAGCGGACATGGTTGCCGCGGCCAGAGCTTCTGATGCTAGGCAGAGTAAGTAGAGAAGAGGAGAAGCGAACTTTGGATATGTCAGTTTCATTGCTTGCAGAGTAGCATAACACCATATATAGTCATAGTCTAGGTTTGGATTCAAACCAGCTACAGGAGCATGTCTCTCTTTTTTCTAAAACTCAGCGACATCTCTTTACTAGTACACTAGCTTCTTCTATACGCCTTCTCAAGTCTTTGATTCCTCCAGCTGACATCTGGGACCCACCGGAAGGGCCTCTGTATTTCACGAAAAAACGTGCCCCCCACTGATAGGTTGGACCCACCAGCTATCTTCGCACGCAAGGAAGTGCCTCCTTATTACGCACAAAAAATGAATACCCCCTGCTAGCTGGAACCCAGCATAGTGGGAGGTTGACTTGTGGGCCTACCAAGTTGACGGGGATGGAGGGCTTTGTTAACTTAGTCAATATGAACGATTCTAGCTCCAGTTACCATACGATGTTCATCCAACGGCCATATTGCTTCTTCAACCTCTGGTCTTCTTGCCCCAGCCGCCCAAACCAGCGCCGATCGTGCCTCGTGCTCCCGCCTCCCGTGGCTGGCTGCGATGCCGCAGAGGCCTCACCGCCCCCTACTACTCCCACCACTGGCCAGGACATCCCTCTACTCACCCACACCCCCTATTATTTTGCAGCGACGACAGCCTCAAACCGCAGCCGAACCCGTGAACCCTCATACTCCTCTCCATGTGGGCATCCACTGCTGCGTCTTCCCCGGCTCCGTGTTGTCCCCTTCCTAGGCCTCGCCGTCGTCCACCGCGTTGGTGCTCTCGGCGCGGCATGGTCAATGTGGTCAACGACCGACTTCCATCGGAAGAGTACTGTACGCGGAGAGGCTGACAGCTGGGTCCACGGCCGCAGCTGGGTCCATGGCCACAACCTAGTTTTTTTGTGATTTGCCAAGTAAGTCGCTTTGTCAGGCCTGTTGGGCTGCAAATCTTTCAAGATGAGGAGAGCTTCGTCTGACTGGCCGAGAAAATGGCCTATCAGAAATGAGAAATGGGCTGTATGATACGTCTCCATCGTATCTACCTTTCCAAACACTTTTGCCCTTGTTTTGGACTCTAACTTGCATGATTTGAATGGCACTAACCCGGACTGACGCTGTTTTTAGCAGAATTGCCATGGTGTTATTTTTGTGCAGAAATAAAAGTTTTCGAAATGACCTAAAAATCAATGGAGAATTATTTTGGAATATATAAAAAATACTGGAAGAAGAATCCACGTCAGGGGGCCTCCACCTGTCCACGAGGGTGGGGGCGCGCCCCCTGCCTCGTGGGCCCCCTGACGCTCCACCAACCTCAACCTTGATACCATATATTCACTTTCAGGGAGAAAAAACCCAGATAGAAGGATTCATCGCGTTTTACGATACGAAGCAGCCGCTAAGTCGTAAACTCTCCCGGGAGGGCTGATCTGGAGTCTGTTCGGGCCTCCGGAGAGGGGAATATGTCGCCATCGTCATCATCAACCTTCCTCCATTACCAATTTCATGATGCTCACTGCCGTGTGTGAGTAATTCCATCGTAGGCTTGCTGGACGGTGATGGGTTGGATGAGATTTATCATGTAATCGAGTTAGTTTTGTTAGGGTTTGATCCCTAGTATCCACTGTTTTCTGAGATTGATGTCGCTATGACTTTGCTATGCTTAATGCTTGTCACTAGGGCCCGAGTGCCATGATTTCAGATCTGAACCTATTATGTTTTCATCCATATATGAGAATTCTTGATTCTATCTTGTCACTAGGGCCCGAGTGCCATGATTTCAGAAGTCTATTGTGTTATGATCCGGCAACCCCGAAGTGACAATAATTGGGACCACTCCCGGTGATGACCGTAGTTTGAGGAGTTCATGTATTCACTATGTGTTAATGCTTTGGTCCGGTACTCTATTAAAAGGAGACCTTAATATCCCTTAGTTTCCAATAGGACCCCGCTGCCACGGGAGGGTAGGACAAAAGATGTCATGCATGTTCTTTTCCATAAGCACGTATGACTATATTCAGAATACATGCCTACATTACATTGATGAACTGGAGCTAGTTCTGTGTCACCCTAGGTTATGACTGTTACATGATCGATTGCATCCGGCATAATTCTCCATCACCGATCCAATGCCTACGAGCTTTTCACATATTGTTCTTCGCTTATTTACTTTTTTGTTGCTGTTGTTACAATCACTATAAAACCCCAAAATATTACTTTTTCTACCGTTACCACTACCATGATATTACTTTGCTACTAAACACTTTGCTCCAGATATTAAGTTTCCAGGTGTGGTTGAATTGACAACTCAGCTGCTAATACTTGAGGATATTCTTTGGCTCCCCTTGTGTCGAATCAATAAATTTGTGTTGAATACTCTACCCTCGAAAACCGTTGCGATCCCCTATACTTGTGGGTTATCAAGAACATTATCTGGCGCCATTGCCGGGAGCATAGCTCTATTCTTTGAGACACTTGGGATTTATATCTTCTTATCATTATGAAGAATTTGAAAGATCCAAGAACCAAGATCTATCCCTCAACTACGAGGGGAGGTAAGGAACTTCCATCTAGCTCTGCACTTGATTCACCTTCTGTTTTAAGTAAGCTTGCGACACCTAAACCTGCTTCTTCTATTAATTCTGATATGTCGCATGTTATTGATGATGCCAACTTCCGCTATGCATGATACTTATGATGAAACTACTTCTATACTTGATACTACTGTGCCACTCGGTGAATTTCATGATGAACAACTTGCTAGGGCTAGAGAGAATGAAATTATTGAAACTGATAATATTAATGAAAGTGATGATGAAGATTCTCCCCCTAGATATGAATTGCCTGTTGTTCCTGAGGGTTATGTTATGGATGATGAAACTGCTAGAGACTTTCTTGCTTGCAATGATAGGAGTGATCTTAAGAAACTATTAGCTAAGCTGAAACAAAAACTTTGAATGCTAGAATGAAATATGTTCCTGCTTATGCTACTTCACCTATCTTTGTTACTGATATGGATTATGATTTCTCTGTTGATCCTGAGTTAAATACTTTGGTTGAATCTGATCCTTTCTATGGCTATGAATCTGAAACTATTGTGGCACATGTTACTAAATTCAATCATATAGCTACCCTGTTCACTAATGATGAGAAAACTCGCTATTATTATATCCTTAAATTGTTTCCGTTCTCATTAAAGGGTGATGCTAAGATATGGTTTAATTCTCTTGATCCTGGTTGTGTGCGTAGTCCCCAGGATATGATTTACTACTTCTCTGCTAAATATTTCCCCGCTCATAAGAAACAAGCTCATTTAAGGGAAATATATAATTTTGTGCAAATTGAAGAAGAGAGTCTCCCACAAGCTTGGGGGAGGCTTCTCCGATTACTTAATGCTTTGCCTGATCATCCTCTCAAGAAAAATGAAATACTTGATATCTTTTATAGTGGACTAGCCGATGCTTCCAGAGATTACCTGGATATTTGTGCTGGTTGTGTTTTCAGGGAAAGAACAGTTGATCAAGCTGAAATTCTATTGAATAATATGTTGACTAATGAAAATAATTGGACACTTCGTGAACCAACTCCTAAGCCAACTCCGAAGAAAAGGGGTATTCTATTTCTCAGTCCTGAAGATATGCAAGAGGCAAAGAAATCTATGAAAGAAAAAGGTATTAAAGCTGAATATGTTAAGAATTTACCTCCTATTGAAGAAATACATGGTCTTAATTTGCCGCCTATTGAAGAAACACATGGTCTCGATAACCCGACACAGGTAGTAAAGGTAAATTCTCTCTATAGATATGATAAAGCTGAAATCCCTCCTGCTAAGTTTGCTAGCCAATGTTTGGATGAATTTGATAACTTTATGGTTAAGCAAGAAGATTTTAATGCTTATGTTGGTAGACAATTGAAACTTAATGCTTACATGATTGAACACTTGAGTGATTATATGGCTACTGTTAAAGGTGAACTTAAACTTATTAGTAAACATGCTTCTATGGTTACCACTCAAGTGAACAAGTACTTAAAGCTCAGAATGATTTGCTCAATGAATTGAATAGTAAAAATAATGACTTTGTTGTTAGAGTTGCAACTAGAGGAGGTAAAGTGACTCAGGAACCTTTGTATCCTAAGGACCACCCTAAGAGAATTGAGCAAGATTATCAGAGAGCTAATATAGATGCACCTAGTCCTTCTAAGAGGAAGAAAAAGAAAAATAATAGGACTTTGCATGCTTCTAGTGAACCTGTTATTGACACACCTGAGAATCCCAATGATATTTCTATTTCTGATCCTGAAACACAATCTGGTAATGAACATGAACCTAGTGATAATGTTAATGATGATGTTCATGTTGATGCTCAACCTAGCAATAATAATGCTGTAGAAATTGAACCTGCTATTGATCTTGATAACCCACAATGAAAGAATCAACGTTATGATAAGAGAGATTTTGTTGCTAGGAAGCACGGTAAAGAAAGAGAACCATGGGTTCAGGAACCCATGCCCTTTCCTCCTAAACCATCCAAGAAAAAGGATGATGAGGATTTTGAGCGCTTTGCTGAAATGATTAGACCTGTCTTTTTGCGTATGCGTTTGACTGATATGCTTAAAATGAATCCTTATGCTAAATATATGAAGAAAATTGTTACAAATAAGAGAAAGATACCGGAAGCTGAAATTTCCACCATGCTTGCTAATTATACTTTTAAGGGTGGAATACCAAAGAAACTTGGAGATCCAGGAGTACCAACTATACCATGCTCCATTAAAAGAAACTATGTTAAAACCGCTTTATGTGATCTTGGAGCCGGTGTTAGTGTTATGCCTCTCTCTTTATATCGTAGACTTGATTTGAATAAGTTGACACCTACTGAAATATCTTTGCAAATGGCTGATAAGTCAACTTCTATACCTGTCGGTATTTGTGAGGATGTGCCTGTCTTGGTTGCAAACGTTACTATTTTAACAGACTTTGTTATTCTTGATATTCCCAAGGACGATAGTATGTCTATTATTCTTGGAAAACCCTTTTTGAATACTGCAGGGGCTGTTATTGATTGCACCAAAGGCAACGTCACTTTTCATGTTATTGGTAATGAGCACACATTACACTTTTCGAGGAAACAACCTCAAGTCCACATTATCAATTCTATTAGAAAAATTTCCACTATTACTATTGGAGGTTTTGAATTTCCTCTTCCTACTGTCAAGAAGAAATATGATATTCTTATTGTTGGGGACATGCATATCCCCGTTGAGGTAACCTAGTGTTATTCGAAAATTCTCCGGTTTCATGTTATTCGAAATGAGTTTGTTAACAAGACCTGATCAACCTTGTTAGTGGGTTCCTTTTGATGAGCATGAGATGGATGAATTTAGAAAACACAACTCTCTGCACCCTCTTTTTACTTTCTGTTATTTATATTAAATAAAGCAAAATTAGTATTTTTCGGTCTGTTTTCTGAATTATCAATGCAATAAAAATATCACAAAAATAAAAGTTCTCCAAATGCCCTGAAAATTAAATATGATTTTTTCTAGAATATTTGAGAATATCTGGCAGTGAGAACACAGCAGGGGAGCAAGCACCTGGCCATGAGGGTGGAGGGGGAGCCCCCTGCCTCGTGGGCCCATGGTGGCTCCCCTCCACTTATTCCAGCTACCACACACTCCTTCTTCCTGCCAAAAACATCACTAGCCAGCTCAAACCCGAGTCCAAGCTCATCTTGCTGCCATTTTCGATCTCCTTGCTCAAAGCTCCATTCACAAAACTGCTTTGGGGGATTGTTCTTTGGTATGTGACTCCTCCAATGGTCCAATTAGTTTATGTTCTAGTGCTTTATTCGTTGCAAAATTTTGCTGCTTAGGTGACCCTATTCTTGAGCTTGCATGTCAAATTTATATGGTCCCAAGTAGTTCTAATGCATGATATAGTCTCTATACACTTGTAGGAGTAGTTGCTATCAATTTTGTTGAGTTTGGTTCACTTTTATTTTGAAGTTACTAACAATTTTAGAAATTTTAAGAAAAAGATGAAGATATTTTTGAGGGGCTCATCGAGCCGAAGCTCGAAGGATAAACAAAGTGAAGAGAACAAGAAGCCCAAGTATAATCTCCCTCGCACCATGGAGGTTCGGCCGTGTGAATGGCCTTGTGATGATTTCTTGAGAGCAACCAGGATTTATGATGATTTCTATGAATTGGCTGAGAATGCAGGCCTCACCGCCTTCCTCCACGACCAACGGGAACAATATCTCTTACTCACCAATATCTTTGTGCAAAACTTTCATTTCCATGCTAGGAGCTCACCTCCTACAGTGGAATTTTATTTATATGATGAGCATAAGGAGATGTCACTTCATGATTTTTGTCGGGTTTGTTTGATCCCTTTTGAGGGCAGTGTAGAGGAACCACATCTTGATGGTGTGGATGGATTTATTGATACAATTGTTGTAGGGGAAACGAGGAAAGTTTTCGATGCAAGAATCACTAGCATACATTTTCCAGTTTTATGTTACTTCTCAATATTTGCTAGTAGATGCTTAATTGGTCTTGAAAACTATGGCAACCTTAGTGCCCTTGATATTGTTATTTTGTGCCATGCCTTGTTATTCCACATGAGTCCACAATACCTACCTATATACGGTATCTACCTACCATTCCAAGTAAATTTGTATGTGCCAAACTCTAAACCTTCAAATAAACATTCTGTTTTGTATGCTCGAATAGCTCATGTATCAACTAGGGTTGTCTGTATCTTCCAGGCTAGGCGGGTTATTCTCAAGAGGAGTGGACTCCGCTCCTCACTCACGAGAAAAGGGTTGGTCACCGGGATGCCCGGTCCCATGCTTTATGCAAATCAAATCAAAACAACTGCAAACAAAACTCCCCCGGGACTCTTGTTAGTTGGAGGCACGCGTTGTTTCGAGCGAGCCATGGATTGATGCTTGTTGGTGGAGGGGGAGTATAAACTTTACCATTCTGTTTGGGAACCGCCTATAATGTGTGTAGCATGGAAGATATTGAGATCTATCGGTTGTTATGTTGACAATGAAAGTACACCGCTCAAAATATTATTCATATCTATTTCAAAACCGAGCTCTAGCACCTCTACAAATCCCTTCTTCCCTCTGCGATGGGCCTATCTATTTACTTTTATGCCGAGTCATCAACCTCTTATTAAAAAGCACCAGTTGGAGAGCACTGCTGTCATTTGCATCCATTACTGTTAGTTTACATTGAGTATGACTTGACTGGATCTCTTTTACCATGAATTACAATGTCTACTCAGTCCTTGAACTTTAAAGGTGCTCTGCATTTATGTTTTGCGGTCTCAGAAAGGGCTAGCAAGATACCATCTTGTCATATCATATCATGATTGTTTTGAGAAAGTCTTGTCATCCGAGATTTATTATTATTGCTCGCTAGTTGATTATGCCCTTGATATGAGTACACATGAGACCTAAATGTTATTGTGAATATGGTTAGTTCATAATCTTTGCTGAAAACTTGAATGCTGGCTTTACATTTTACAACAACAAGAGCAAACCGAGTTTGTAAAAGTTTTTCTTTATCACTTTCAGTTTATCAACTGAATTGCTTGAGGACAAGCAAAGGTTTAAGCTTGGGGGAGTTGATACATCTCTGTCGTATCTACTTTTACAAACACTTTTGCCCTTTTTTTGGACTCTAACTTGCATGATTTGAATGGAACTAACCCGGACTGACGCTGTTTTCAGCAGAATTGCCATGGTGTTATTTTTGTGCAGAAATAAAAGTTCTCGGAATGACCTGAAAATCAACAGAGAATTATTTTAGAATATATAAAAATACTGGAGGAAGAATCCACGTCAGGGGGGGCCTTGCTACCTCTTGAGCACTGCATTGGTTTTCCCTTGAAGAGGAAAGGGTGATGCAGCAAAGTAGCGTAAGTATTTCCCTCAGTTTTTGAGAACCAAGGTATCAATCCAGTATGAGGCCACGCACGAGTCCCTCGCACGTACACAAACAAATAAAATCCTCACAACCAACGCAATAAAGGGGTTGCTAATCCCTTCACGGTCACTTACGAAAGTGAGATCTGATAAGATAATTTTTTTGGTATTTTTATGATAAAGATGCAAATTAAATATAGCAAAAAAATGGCACTAGAAATAGCTTGGTGACGGGAGATTAATATGATGGAAAATAGACCCGGGGGCCATAGGATTCACTAGTGGCTTCTCTCGAGAGCATAAGTATTATGGTGGGTAAACAAATTAATGTTGAGCAATTGACAGAATTGAGCATAGTTATGAGAATATCTAGGTATGATCATTTATATAGGCATCACATCCGAGACAAGTAGACCGACTCCTGCCTGCATCTACTACTATTACTCCACACATTGGCCACTATCCAGCATGCATCTAGAGTATTAAGTTCAAAGGAACAGAGTAACGCTTTAAGTAAGATGACATGATGTAGAGGGATAAACTCATGCAATATGATATAAACCCCATCTTGTTATCCTCGATGGCAACAATACAATACGTGCCTTGCTTCCCCTACTGTCACTGGGAAAGGACACCGCAAGATTGAACCCAAAGCTAAGCACTTCTCCCATTGCAAGAAAGATCAATCTAATAGGCCAAACCAAACTGATAATACGGAGAGACTTGCAAAGATAACCAATCATACATAAAAGAATTTAGAGAATATTCAAATATTGTTCATAGATAAACTTGATCATAAACCCACAATTCATCGATCTCAACAAACACACTGCAAAAGAAGATTACATCGAATAGATCTCACAAGAATTGTGGGGAACTTTGTATTGAGATCCAGAGAGAGAGAAGAATAATGTCCAAAACAGAATATAATATAGCATGGAACAATAAAAAATTATAGATACGATGGAGACGTATCAAGCATCCCCAAGCTTAATTCCTGCTCGTCGTCGAGTAGGTAAATGATAAAAACAGAATTTTTGATGTGGAATGCTACTTGGCATAATTTCAATGTAATTCTCTTAATTGTGCTATGAATATTCATATCCGAAAGATTCAAGACAAAAGTTTAATATTGACATAAAAATAATAATACTTCAAGCATACCAACTAAGCAATTATGTCTTCTCAAAATAACATGGCCAAAGAAAGTTATACCTACAAAATCATATAGTGGCTATGCTGTATCTTCACCACACAAAGTATTTAAATCATGCACAACCCCGATGACAAGCCAAGCAATTGTTTCATACTTTTGGTGTTCTCGAACTTTTTCAATCTTCATGCAATACATGAGCGTGAGCCATGGTGTCGGTGTCAAAACTGGCAGATCTCGGGTAGGGGGTTCCGAACTATGCATCTAGGCGGATGGTAATAGGAGGCAGGGGACACGATGTTTTACCCAGGTTCAGGCCCTACGTCCTGCTTGATTAATATTGATGATATGGGTAGTACAAGAGTAGATCTACCACGAGATCAAGGAGGCTAAACCCTAGAAGCTAGCCTATGGTTTGATTGTTGTTCTGTCCCTACGGACTAAAACCCTCTGGTTTATATAGACACCGGAGAGGGCTAGGGTTACATAGAGTCGGTTACAATGGTAGGAGATCTACATATCCGTATCGCCAAGCTTGCCTTCCATGCCAAGGAAAGTCCCTTCCGGACGCGGGACGAAGTTTTCAATCTTGTATCTTCATAGTCCAGGAGTCCGGCCGAAGGTATAGTCCGGCTATCCGGACACCCCCTAATGTAGGACTCCCTCAGTAGCCCCTGAACCAGGCTTCAATGACGACAAGTCCGGCGCGTAGATTCTCTTTGGCTTTGCAAGGCGGGTTCCTCCTCCAAGTACTTCATAGAAGATTTTGAACACAAAGGTAGTGTCCGGCTCAGCAAAATAAGTTTCCACATATTGCCATAGAGAGGAATAATATTTACACAAATCTAATCTACTAACGTATTCCGTAGCGTGACATCACACCCCAGCCAAGTCTTTATCCGAATCGCTTTACTGTCCCACCTCAGCGTGTTTAGCGAGGCGGTTTCCTTGGCACATCTTGTTAAAGTAGAGATTGTGTCCCCTTATTCCGGGATTCTCATCAATACGGGTGTGGGTAACCCAACCGTACCCGTTGGTATGTTTTCTTGATCAAAGGCGAGTCCCAAACGGTCACGGGGAGGGCCCTTGGTATTCAACCTCTTATAAAGAGACCAAGGCCCTACTCCTTTCTTTCAATCTCAAACGAGTTCGCCCTTCGCCTCGAGTTCCAACACCCAAGGCTCCAGATTTCAGGTGCTTCGAACCTTCGATAATGTTTGGTTCCGACCTTCGAGGCTGATGGATGCCCTCCTCCGTCACGGAGGGGGACGTGCTGAAGTTGAGAGAGGCCTGGTTCTTGACCGGCGAAATCTCGCATAGGCTGCCTGCTCAAGGGCAGGTCATTCCCACTCCCAAGCCTGGTGAGAGTGTGGTGTTCATGTCTCACTTCCTTCGGGGGCTAGGCTTCCCGACGGATCCCTTCGTGAGGGGGCTCATGTTTTATTATGGGATGGAATTTCATGACTTAGCTCCGGAGTCGATCCTCCATATTTCCTCATTCATCGTCGCGTGTGAAGCCTTCCTTCATATAACTCCTCACTTCAGACTATGGCTCAAGACCTTCAAAGTAGATCCGAAGATGATCGAGGGACGGCACGCGGATCGCGGAGGTGCTTTTATAAGCAAGAATGCTGGTGCTCCATGGCCCGAGGGCTCTTTTCAAGGGGAGTCCAGCTTATGGCAACAAGAGTGGTTTTATATCACAGCTCCCAGGAGCACCAAGTGGGTGGCGCTGTCGGCGTTCTGGGAACGGGGGTCCCTAGACTTGCCTGCCTGCGGCCTACGGCGTGGCTCAAAGGGGGCCCAGCACGGCCCGTCTTCATCGACGCAAACCCAAGACCCTCGCGAGGGGCCAAGCCTCGCGGGGCGGACGACACGGAGCTTCCTCAGGCACAGCCACATCAGGCTGGCTCGCGAGGTGGCGGAGAGATCAAGGCGGGGTACCTCACGAGGTGCCCGTGACGCAAGCCATGATGACCAAGGGCGCCAGGCGGGCGCCAGCCCGCACAGTGTCCTCCTTTCCTCTTTGGTGCAAAGGGAGCAAGCGCAGGCGAGAGCATTAAGCAAAGGCACCCGTTTCGGTGCAACGAGACCAAGACCAGTCCAACAGCAGGGAGGAAGTCATTGTGGAGCCCAAGCCAGCGTCACCACCAGAGTCTTTGGCAGGCGAGGACTAACTTTAGTCAGGATAAGTGTACCAGATGTTCCCCTTCAAAATGGCCAATTGTTGGCGCCCTTCCCGCTCAATATTTGGGAAGAGGCCCAGGGCCTTTGCCTATAAATAGGACTAGCCACCCCCGGGGTAGGGGGGATCCAGAATTGGCCAACCCAGAAACTAGCGAGGGAAAATCGGATCGAGTAGCATCACACACATAGAGAGAGAAGGGTGACTGAACTCCTCCTAGCAGTTCATCCCCACAGCCAAGAACAGACCCTCGCGAGGTTGTTCTTCCTTGTATTCCTCATCATCATCAGCCCAAGAGGCAATCCACCACACCACACACTGGAGTAGGGTATTACACCACAACGGTGGCCCAAACCAGTATAAACCCTGTGTCTCTTGTATTGTTCTTTCCATAGATTAGATCTCAGCGAGGCAGAGGGGTGCAGGTAGGTAGAAGGCGAAATCTCCGCGCGCACCCCAGTGTTCGAAACTCAAGGGTCTGCCGGAACCCGAAATCCGACATTTGGCACGCCAGGTAGGGGGTGCACCGGAGTTTTCCCTTCCGCCACCGCCACGACCTGCCTCGCGATGAGAAACGCGTCGCCCGCTCCGGCCGCCGGCGCCAGCACAGGGGCCAGGGGGCTCCGAGCCCTGGCCCCAGCCCTGCAACGGGTACGGTGGTCGGACCAGTTCAAGCCAACGATGCCACCGTGCTACGGCGGCGCGACTGATCCGCTGGCCTTCTTGCTGGCGTACGAGGAGGCCATCCTCAAAGCTGGAGGTGACGATAGGGTCATGGCCAACTGGCTCCCCATGGCCCTCAACGGCGCTCCGCGCGCATGGCTGCTCCACCTGCCGGCAGCCTCCATGGCCTCTTGGGAAGAACTCCGCGGCCTCTCCCCCGCCCACCAAGCTACACAGCACCCCCGGTCATCGCGGCCCTCCTGGGTGGCTCGCAGGCGCCGCCTACAAGTCGCCACGTCAAGCCGTTCATCCGCTGGGTCAACGCCGCTTCCACGCGGCAGGGGGCTCTCCCGGACCGGGCGACGCCCAAGGCCGGCCTGACCTTCAGCTTGGAGGACCACCCCTCCAACTCGGCCTCCTCGGGTGCGCTCCCCATGCTGTGCACACCCACCATCTGCCAGGTGGCCGTCACCAGAACTCTCATCGATGGCAGTGCGGGCCTCAGCGTGCTCCTGATTGAGGCCTTCAACCTCCTCTGCATACCCCTGGAACGGCTGCAACCCAGCCAGCCCTTCTCAGGTGTTGGGGGCGGATCGTCTAGCTCCTTGGGACAGATCCGGCTCCCAGTAACCTTCGGCACCTAGAACAAATTCCGCACGGAGCTGGTCGACTTCGACATCGCCCCCATCGGCCTCCCCTACAACGCCATCCTCGGCTACCCAGCGCTGGCCCAGTTCATGGCCGCGACGCACCCGGCGTACAACCTCATGAAGATGCCCGAGAGCAGTGGTGTCCTCACCGTGCATGGGGACACCGGAGACGCGCTGCGAGTGCTCAAGCTCGCCTTCAAGACGGCGGCGTCGGCACAGCCCGCCGACTCAGAGACCCCCGAGCCCAAGGGGGCTGCACCCGCCAAGAAGAAACAGTTGTTCACCCAAGACAAGGCAAAAACCAAGCAGATACCCGTTGATGAGGACGGGTCCACCAACGCCACTTTCACCATAGGCGCCAACCTCGAACCCGAGCAGGAGGAGGCCCTGGTCGGGTTCCTGCGCGCAAACAAGAAGGTATTCGCTTGGGAGCCTGACCAGTTGGCGGGGATTCCTAGGAGCGTAATCGAGCATCACCTCAACGTGTGCCCCAACGTGCGCCCTGTGAAGCAAAAGGCAAGGCGGCAGTCCACAGAAAAGCAGGCCCTCATCGTCTAAGAGACCCACAGACTAGAAGCCGCTGGGATCATTCGCGAGGTCCGATACCCGGATTGGTTGGCCAACCCTGTCGTTGTGCCAAAGAAGGGAGGGAAGGAGCGCATGTGTGTCGACTTCACCAACCTCAACAAGGCATGCCCGCAAGATCCGTTCCCGCTCCCCCGCATCGACCAGATCGTCGATTCCACCATGGAATGCGACCTGCTATGCTTCTTGGATGCCTTCTCTGGGTATCACCAGATCAAGATGGCGGTAGACGACGTCGAAAAGACAGCCTTCCTAACCCCGTGTGGAGTGTACTGCTACACATGCATGCCCTTTGGGTTGAGTAACGCAGGGGCGACCTTTCAGCGGCTGATGCACATCACCTTAGGCCCGCAGCTCGGGAAGAATGTTGAGGCTTATGTCGATGACATTGTGGTGAAGTCTCGGGAGGCCAGGACCCTGATACAAGACCTGGAGGAAACCTTCGCGAGCCTCAACGCAGTGAACCTGCGGCTCAACCCAGAGAAGTGTGTGTTCGAAGTCCCCTCGGGCAAGCTCTTGGGTTTCCTCGTGTCCCACCGAGGCATCGAGGCTAACCCGGAAAAGGTCAAGGCGGTCGAGGACATGAGCCCGCCAAAGACCCTCAGAGAAATGCAGAAGCTCACTGGGCGCGTGACTGCGCTAGGGCACTTCATCTCCAAGTTGGGGGAGCGAGCGCTGCCCTTCTTCCAGCTAATGAAGAAAAAGGGGCCCTTTGAGTGGACCGAAGAGGCCGACAAGGCATTCGAGGATCTCAAGAGATACTTGAACAGCCCTCCGGTCATGGTGGCTCCGCGCCCTCAAGAGCCCCTGGTGCTTTACCTCGCCGCCACTCCCTACTCCGCCAGCGCAGCCATGGTGGCGGTTAGAGAGGAGCGTCAAATCAAAACCACAACAGTAGCCCGGGACAAGGCAAAACAGGAACAAGGAAGGCACATAGAAACCGCCATCGCGGTAGAGGAGGATCAGCCACCGCAGAGGAGTGCACCGGAGGCGGAAGAGGCCCCTCTCCCAGATGGCCAGCCTCAGGAGGCCTCATCGCCTCAGGAGGCGCCATGGTCTCCGAAGGGCGCCACCAGCACTGACACACCCAACCTCGTTGAGCACCCAGTGTACTTCGTCAGCACGGTGTTGCGGGACGCGAGGGCACGGTACCCCATGCCTCAGAAGCTCCTCCTCGCGCTACTGGTGGCCTCGCGCAAGCTGCGACACTATTTTCAGGGTCACCCCATCAAGGTCGTCTCGTCATACCCCCTGGAGAGAGTGCTCAGGAGCCCTAACTCAGCTGGAAGGGTCGCTGAGTGGAACATAGAACTACAAGCATTTCAGCTCGAATTGAGCACGACCAGAGTCATCAAGGGAGGAGCATTGGCGGATTTTGTGGCAGAATGGACGGAGGCACCAGGCCTCAAGGCCAACGAGGATCGGTCCCTCCCCCCGGGAAGCGAGGCGCCAGAAGGCTGGGTCATGTACTTCGATGGGGCGTTCTCCAGGCATGGCGCTGGGGCTGGGGCGGTGCTTATATTGCCCACTCAGGACAAGCTCTACTATGTTGTACAGCTCTGTTTCCAGGAAGGTGAAAAGTGTTGGAAATATGCCCTAGAGGCAATAATAAATTAGTTATTATTATATTTCCTTGTTCATGATAATCGTTTATTATCCATGCTAGAATTGTATTGATAGGAAACTCAGATACATGTGTGGATACATAGACAACACCATGTCCCTAGTAAGCCTCTAGTTGACTAGCTCGTTGATCAATAGATGGTTACGGTTTCCTGACCATGGACATTGGATGTCGTTGATAACGGGATCACATCATTGGGAGAATGATGTGATGGACAAGACCCAATTCTAAGCCTAGCACAAAGATCGTGTAGTTCGTATGCTAAAGCTTTTCTAATGTCAAGTATCATTTCCTTAGACCATGAGATTGTGCAACTCCCGGATACCGTAGGAATACTTTGGGTGTGCCAAACGTCACAACGTAACTGGGTGGCTATAAAGGTACACTACAGGTATCTCCAAAAGTGTCTGTTGGGTTGGCACGAATCGAGACTGGGATTTGTCACTCCGTGTGACGGAGAGGTATCTCTGGGCCCACTCGGTAGGACATCATCATAATGTGCACAATGTGATCAAGGAGTTGATCATGGGATGATGTGTTACGAAACGAGTAAAGAGACTTGCTGGTAATGAGATTGAACAAGGTATCGGGATACCGACGATCGAATCTCGGGCAAGTATCGTACCGCTAGACAAAGGGAATTGTATACGGGATTGATTAAGTCCTTGACATCGTGGTTCATTCGATGAGATCATCGTGGAACATGTGGGAGCCAACATGGGTATCCAGATCCCGCTGTTGGTTATTAACCGGAGAGTCATTTCGGTCATGTCTGCATGTCTCCCGAACCCGTAGGGTCTACACACTTATGGTTCGGTGACGCTAGGGTTATAGAGATATTAGTATGCGGTAACCCGAAAGTTGTTCGGAGTCCCGGATGAGATCCCGGATGTCACGAGGAGTTCCGGAATGGTCCGGAGGTAAAGAATTATATATAGGAAGTGCTATTTCGGCTATCGGGACAAGTTTCGGGGTCACCGGTATTGTACCGGGACCACCGGAAGGGTCCCGGGGGTCCACCGGGTGGGGCCACCTGCCCCGGGGGGCCACATGGGCTGTAGGGGGTGCGCCTTGGCCTTATGGGCCAAGGGCACCAGCCCCAAGAGGCCCATGCGCCAAGAGATAAGGGAAAGGAAGAGTCCTAAAAGGGGAAGGCACCTCCGAGGTGCCTTGGG
Source organism: Triticum aestivum (assembly GCF_018294505.1). NCBI lineage: Eukaryota > Viridiplantae > Streptophyta > Magnoliopsida > Poales > Poaceae > Triticum > Triticum aestivum. The sequence continues at coordinate 539,417,571 of NC_057797.1, read as the reverse complement.
GAGGATGGACTCCTCCCTGGCCGCACCCTTCCTTGGAGGAAGGGCCAAGGCTGCGCCCCCCTCTCCCTTGGCCCTATATATAGTGGGGGGAAGGGAGGGCAGCAACACCTAAGCCCTGGCGCCTCCCTCTCCCTCCCATGACACGTCTCCCTCCTCCCGCAGCGCTTGGCGAAGCCCTGTTGGAATCCCGCTACTTCCACCACCACGCCGTCGTGCTGCTGGATCTCCATCAACCTCTCCTTCCCCCTTGCTGGTTCAAGAAGGAGGAGACGTCGCTGCTCCGTACATGTGTTGAATGCGGATGTGCCGTCCGTTCGGCGCTAGGATCATCAGTGATTTGGATCACGACGAGTACGACTCCATCAACCCCGTTCTCTTGAACGCTTCCGCGCGCGATCTACAAGGGTATGTAGATCCACTCCTCCCTTGTTGCTAGATGACTCCATAGATAGATCTTGGTGACACGTAGGAAAATTTTGAATTTATGCTATGTTCCCCAATAGTGGCATCATGAGCTAGGTCTATGTGTAGTTTCTATGCACGAGTAGAACACAAAGTAGTTGTGGGCGTTGATTTTGTTCAATATGCTTACCGTTACTAGTCTAATCTTGATTCGGTGGCATTGTGGGATGAAGCGGCCCGGACCGACCTTACACGTACTCTTACGTGAGACTGGTTCCACCAACTGACATGCACTAGTTGCATAACGTGGCTAGCGGGTGTCTGTCTCTCCCACTTTAGTCGGATCGGATTCGATGAAAAGGGTCCTTATGAAGGGTAAATAGCAATTGGCATATCACGTTGTGGTTTTTGCGTAGGTAAGAAACGTTCTTGCTAGAAACCCATAGCAGCCACATAAAACATGCAAACAACAATTAGAGGACGTCTAACTTGTTTTTGCAGGGTATGCTATGTGATGTGATATGGCCAAAAGGATGTGATGAATGATATATGTGATGTATGAGATTGATCATGTTCTTGTAATAGGAATCTCGACTTGCATGTCGATGAGTATGACAACCGGCAGGAGCCATAGGAGTTGTCTTAATTTATTTATGACCTGCGTGTCAACATAAACGTCATGCAATTACTTTACTTTATTGCTAACTGTTAGCTGTAGTAGTAGAAGTAATAGTTGACGAGCAACTTCATGAAGACACGATGATAGAGATCATGATGATGGAGATCATGGTGTCATGCCGGTGATGATGATGATCATGGAGCCCCAAAGATGGAGATCAAGAGGAGCAAAGTGATGATGGCCATATCATGTCACTATTTGATTGCATGTGATGTTTATCATGTTTATGCATCTTGTTTACTTAGAACGACGGTAGTAAATAATACGATCCCTCATAATAATTTCAAGAAAGTGTTCCCCCTAACTGTGCACCATTGCGACAGTTCGTTGTTTTGAAGCACCACGTGATGATCGGGTGTTAGATTCTTACGTTCGAATACAACGGGTGTTGACGAGCCTAGCATGTACAGACATGGCCTCGAAACACATGCAAAACACTTAGGTTGACTTGACGAGCCTAGCATGTACAGACATGGCCTCGGAACACAAGAGACCGAAAGGTCGAGCATGAGTCGTATGGTAGATACGATCAACATGAAGATGTTCACCGATGATGACTAGGCCGTCTCACGCGATGATCGGACACAGCCTAGTTGACTCGGATCATGTAATCACTTAGATGACTAGAGGGATGTCTATCTGAGTGGGAGTTCATAAGATGAACTAAATTATCCTGAACATAGTCAAAAGGTCTTCGCAAATTATGTCATAGCTCGCGCTTTAGTTCTACTGTTTAGATATGTTCCTAGAGAAAATTTAGTTGAAAGTTGATAGTAGTAATTATGCGGACTAGGTCCGTAAACTGAGGTTTGTCCTCATTGCTTCATAGAAGGCTTATGTCCTTAATGCACCGCTCAGTGTGCTGAACCTCGAACGTTGTCTATGGATGTTGCGAACATCTGACATACACATTTTGATAACTACGTGATAGTTCAGTTAAACGGCTTAGAGTTAAGGCACCGAAGACGTTTTGAAACGTCGCGAAACATATGAGATGTTTCGAGGGCTGAAATTGGGATTTCAGGCTCGTGCCCACGTCAAGAGGTATAATACCTCCGACGATTTTCTTAGCCTGCAAACTAAGGGAGAAAAGCTCAATTGTTGAACTTGTGCTCAGATTGTCTGAGTACAACAATCGCTTGAATCGAGTGGGAGTTGATCTTCCAGATGAAATAGTGATGGTTCTCCGAAGTCATTACCACCAAGCTGCTTGAGCTTCGTGATGAACTATAATATATCAGGGACATATATGATGATCCTTGAGATATTCGTGATGTTTGACACCACAAAAGTAGAAATCAAGAAGGAGCATCAATTGTTGATGGTTGGTGAAACCACTAGTTTCAAGAAGGGCAAGGGCAAGAAGGGATACTTCATGAAACGACAAATCAGCTGCTGCTCTAATGAAGAAACCCAAAGTTGAACCCAAGCCCGAGACTAAGTGCTTCTGTAATAAAGGGAACAGCCACTGGAGCAGAATTACCCTAGATACTTGGTAGATGAGAAGGCTGGCAAGGTCGATAGAAGTATATTGGATATACATTGTGTTAATGTGTACTTTACTAGTACTCCTAGTAGCACCAGGGTATTAGATACCGGTTCGGTTGCTAAGTGTTAGTAACTCGAAATAAAAGCTACGAAATAAACGGAGACTAGCTAAAGGTGAGATGACGATATGTGTTGGAAGTATTTCCAAGGTTGATCAAATATCGTACGCTCCCTCTACCATCAAGATTGGTGTTTGCGTTGAGCATAGACATGATTGGATTATGTCTATCGCAATACGGTTATTCATTTAAGGAGAATAATGGTTACTCTGTTTATTTGAATAATACCTTCAATGGTCTTGCACCTAAAATGAATGGTTTATTGAATCTCGATCGTAGTGATACACATGTTCATGCCAAAAGATAGTAATGATAGTACCACCTACTTGTGGCGCTGCCACGTAAGTCATATCGGTATAAAACGCATGAAGAAGCTCCATGTTGATGGATCTTTGGGCTCACTCGTTTTGAAAAGTTTGAGACATGCGAACCATGTCTATTGGTGTATATGCATGAAGAAACTCCATGCAAATGGACCGTTTGGACTCACTTGATTTTGAATCACTTGAGACATGCAAATCATACCACATGGGCAAGATGACTGAAAGCCTTGTTTTCAGTAAAATGGAACTAGAAAGCAACTTGTTGGAAGTAATACATTTTGATGTGTGCAGTCCAATGAGTGCTGAGGCGTGTAGTGGATATCGTTATGTTCTTACTTCACAGATGATTTGAGTAGATGTTGAGTATATTTACTTGATGAATCACGAGTCTGAATTATTGAAAGGTTCAAGTAATTTCAGGGTGAAGTTGAAAGATCGTCGTGACAAGAGGATAAAATATCTATGATATGATCATAGAGATGAATATCTGAATTACGAGTTTGGCACAGAATTAAGACATTGTGGAAATTGTTTCACAACTAATACAGCCTGGAACACCATAGTGTGATGGTGTGTCCGAACATCATAACTGCACCCTATTGGATATGATGCATACCATGATGTCTCTTATCGAATTACCACGATAGTTTATGGGTTAGGCATTAGAGACAACCACATTCACTTTAAATAGGGCACCACGTAATTCCGATGAGATGACACCGTATGAACTATGGTTTAGAGAAACCTAAGCTGTCATTTCTTAAAAGTTTGGGGCTGCGACGCTTATGTGAAAAAGTTTCAGGCTGATAAGCTCGAACCCAAAGCGGATAAATGCATCTTCATAGGACACCCAAAACAGTTGGGTATACCTCCTGTCTCAGATCCGAAAGCAATAAGGGATTGTTTCTAGAATCGGGTCCTTTCTCGAGGAAAAGTTTCTCTCGAAAGAATTGAGTGGGAGGATGGTGGAGACTTGATAAGGTTATTGAACCGTCTCTTCAACTAGTGTGTGGCAGGGCACAGGAAGTTGTTCCTGTGGCACCTACACCAATTGAAGTGGAAGCTTATGATAGTGATCATGAAACTTCAGATCAAGTCACTACCAAACCTCGTGGGATGACAAGGATGCATACTACTTCAGAGTGGTACGTAATCCTGTCTTGGAAGTCATGTTGCTAGACAACAATGAACCTACGAGCCATGGAGAAGCGATGGTGGGCCCGGATTCCGATAAATGGCTCGAGGCCATAAAATCCGAGAGAGGATCCATGTATGAAAACAAAGTGTAGACTTTGGCAGAATGGCTCGATGGTCGTAAGGCTATTGAGTACAGATGGATTTTAAAAGGAAGACGGACAATGATGGTAAGTATCACCATTAAGAAAGCTCGACTTGTCGTTAAGATTTTTTCCGACAAGTTCAAGGAGTTGACTATGATGAGACTTTCTCACTCGTAGCGATGCTAAGAGTCTGTTGGAATTATATTAGCGATTACTGCATTACTTATGAAATCTTGCAGATAGGATGTCAAAACATTGTTTCCTCGACGATTTTCTTGAGGAAAGGTTGTATGTGATACAACCGGAAGGTTTTGTCAATCCTGAAAGATGCTAATAAGTATGCAAAGCTCCAGCAATCCTTCTAAGGACTGGAGTAAGCATCTCGGAGTTGGAATGTATGCTTTGATGAGATGATCAAAGATTTTGGGTGTATACAAAGTTTATGAGAAACTTGTATTTCCAAAGAAGTGAGTGGGAGCACTATAGAATTTCCGATGAGTATGTGTTGTTAACATGTTGTTGATCGGAAATGGTGTAGAATTTCTAGAAAGCATGCAGAGTTATTTGAAAAGTGTTTTTCAATGGAAAGCCTGGATTAATCTACTTGAACGTTGAGCATCAAGATCTATAAGGATAGATCAAAACGCTTAATGGTACTTTCAAATGAGCACATACCTTGACATGATCTTGAAGGTGTTCAAGATGGATCAGTCAAAGAAGGAGTTCTTGCCTGAGTTTTAAGGTATGAAGTTAAGAATTAAAGCTCGACCGCGGCAGAAGAAAGAGAAAGGACGAATGTCGTCCCATATGCTTTTGTCATAGGCTCTATACGGTATGCCATGCTAAGTACCGCACCTGATGTGTGCCTTGCCACATGTCTGGCAAGAGGGTACAAAGGTGATCCAGGAGTGGATCACTAGATAGCGGTCAAAATTGTCCTTGGAGTAATAAGGACATGTTTCTCGATTATGGAGGTGATAAAGAGTTCGGCGTAAAGGGTTACATCGATGCAAGCTTTAACACCTATCCGAATGACTCTGAGTAGCAAACCGGATACGTATAGTGGAGCAACCATTTGGAATAGCTCCAAGTGGAGCGTGGAAGCAACATTTATAATATGACCTAGAGATTTGCGAAGTACATACGGATCTGAATGTTGCAGACCCGTTGACTAAAACCTCTCTCACAAGCAAAACATGATAAAACCCAGAACTCATTGAGTGTTGATCACATGATGATGTGAACTAGTTTAGTGACACTATTAAACTCTTTGGATGTTGGTCATATGGCGATGTGACCTGTGAGTGTTAATCACATGATGATGTGAACTAGATTATTGACTCTAGTGCAAGTGGGAGACTGTTGGAAATATGCCCTAGAGGCAATAATAAATTAGTTATTATTATATTTCCTTGTTCATGATAATCGTTTATTATCCATGCTAGAATTGTATTGATAGGAAACTCAGATACATGTGTGGATACATAGACAACACCATGTCCCTAGTAAGCCTCTAGTTGACTAGCTCGTTGATCAATAGATGGTTACGGTTTCCTGACCATGGACATTGGATGTCGTTGATAATGGGATCACATCATTGGGAGAATGATGTGATGGACAAGACCCAATCCTAAGCCTAGCACAAAGATCGTGTAGTTCGTATGCTAAAGCTTTTCTAATGTCAAGTATCATTTCCTTAGAACATGAGATTGTGCAACTCCCGGATACCATAGGAATACTTTGGGTGTGCCAAACGTCACAACGTAACTGGGTGGCTATAAAGGTACACTACAGGTATCTCCGAAAGTGTCTGTTGGGTTGGCACGAATCGAGACTGGGATTTGTCACTCCGTGTGACGGAGAGGTATCTCTGGGCCCACTCGGTAGGACATCATCATAATGTGCACAATGTGATCAAGGAGTTGATCATGGGATGATGTGTTACGAAACGAGTAAAGAGACTTGCCGGTAACGAGATTGAACAAGGTATCGGGATACCGATGATCGAATCTCGGGCAAGTATCGTACCGCTAGACAAAGGGAATTGTATACGGGATTGATTAAGTCCTTGACATCGTGGTTCATCCAATGAGATCATCGTGGAACATGTGGGAGCCAACATGGGTATCCAGATCCCGCTGTTGGTTATTGACCGGAGAGTCATCTCGGTCATGTCTGCATGTCTCCCGAACCCGTAGGGTCTACACACTTAAGGTTCGGTGACACTAGGGTTATAGAGATATTAGTATGCGGTAACCCGAAAGTTGTTCGGAGTCCCGGATGAGATCCCGGACGTCACGAGGAGTTTCAGAATGGTCCGGAGGTAAATAATTATATATAGGAAGTGCTATTTCGGCTATCGAGACAAGTTTTGGGGTCACCGGTATTGTACCGGGACCACCGGAAGGGGACACCTGCCCCGGGGGGCCACATGGGCTGTAGGGGGTGCACCTTGGCCTGTATGGGCCATGGGCACCAGCCCCAAGAGGCCCATGCGCCAAGAGATAAGGGAAAGGAAGAGTCCTAAAAGGGGAAGGCACCTCCGAGGTGCCTTGGGGAGGATGGACTCCTCCCTGGTCGCACCCTTCCTTGGAGGAAGGGCCAAGGCTGTGCCCCCCTCTCCCTTGGCCTTATATATAGTGGGGGGAAGGGAGGACAGCAACACCCAAGCCCTGGCGCCTCCCTCTCCCTCCCATGACACATCTCCCTCCTCCCGTAGCGCTTGGCGAAGCCCTGTTGGAATCCCGCTACTTCCACCACCACGCCGTCGTGCTGCTGGATCTCCATCAACCTCTCCTTCCCCCTTGCTGGATCAAGAAGGAGGAGACGTCGCTGCTCCGTACGTGTGTTGAACGCGGAGGTGCCGTCCGTTCGGCGCTAGGATCATCAGTGATTTGGATCACGACGAGTACGACTCCATCAACCCCGTTCTCTTGAACGCTTCCACGCGTGATCTACAAGGGTATGTAGATCCACTCCTCCCTTGTTGCTAGATGACTCCATAGATAGATCTTGGTGACACGTAGGAAAATTTTGAATTTATGCTACGTTCCCCAACAGTGGCATCATGAGCTAGGTCTATGCGTAGTTTCTATGCACGAGTAGAACACAAAGTAGTTGTGGGCATTGATTTTGTTCAATATGCTTACCGTTACTAGTCCAATCTTGATTCGGTGGCATTGTGGGATGAAGCGGCCCGGACCGACCTTACACGTACTCTTACGTGAGACTGGTTCCACCGACTGACATGCACTAGTTGCATAACGTGGCTAGCGGGTGTCTGTCTCTCCCACTTTAGTCAGATCGGATTCGATGAAAAGGGTGCTTATGAAGGGTAAATAGCAATTGGCATATCACGTTGTGGTTTTTGCGTAGGTAAGAAACGTTCTTGCTAGAAACCCATAGCAGCCACGTAAAACATGCAAACAACAATTAGAGGACGTCTAACTTGTTTTTGCAGGGTATGCTATGTGATGTGATATGGCCAAAAGGATGTGATGAATGATATATGTGATGTATGAGATTGATCATGTTCTTGTAATAGGAATCACGACTTGCATGTCGATGAGTATGACAACCGACAGGAGCCATAGGAGTTGTCTTAATTTATTTATGACCTGCGTGTCAACATAAACGTCATGTAATTACTTTACTTTATTGCTAACCGTTAGCTGTAGTAGTAGAAGTAATAGTTGACGAGACAACTTCATGAATACACGATGATAGAGATCATGATGATGGAGATCATGGTGTCATGCCGGTGACGATGATGATCATGGAGCCCCAAAGATGGAGATCAAGAGGAGCAAAGTGATGATGGCCATATCATGTCACTATTTGATTGCATGTCATGTTTATCATGTTTATGCATCTTGTTTACTTAGAACGATGGTATTAAATAAGATGATCCCTCATAATAATTTCAAGAAAGTGTTCCCCCTAACTGTGCACCATTGTGGCAGTTCGTTGTTTCGAAGCACCACGTGATGATCGGGTGTTAGATTCTTACGTTCGAATACAACGGGTGTTGATGAGCCTAGCATGTACAGACATGGCCTCGAAACACATGCAAAACACTTAGGTTGACTTGACGAGCCTAGCATGTACAGACATGGCCTCGGAACACAAGAGACCGAAAGGTCGAGCATGAGTCGTATGGTAGATACGATCAACATGAAGATGTTCACCGATGATGACTAGTCCATCTCACGTGATGATCGGACACGGCCTAGTTGACTCGGATCATGTAATCACTTAGATGACTAGAGGGATGTCTATCTGAGTGGGAGTTCATAAGATGAACTTAATTATCCTGAACATAGTCAAAAGGTCTTCGCTAATTATGTCATAGCTCGCGCTTTAGTTCTACTGTTTAGATATGTTCCTAGAGAAAATTTAGTTGAAAGTTGATAGTAGTAATTATGCGGACTAGGTCCGTAAACTGGAGAGACCCTGTGTTGTGGTCCATCCGCACAACCGCGACCAAGCCAACTGGAGAGACCCTGTTCTTCCTGGTCTACAGAGCCGAAGCGGTCCTCCCTCACGAGGTCAGACATCGCTCCGCGCGGGTCTTGGCGTTCCACGAGGCGCAGCAGGACGCCATGCGAGGGATGGACCTCGTGCTGGGGGAGGAACGTCGCTGAGAAGCCGCGCTACGTGCGGCGAGGTACCAACAAGCACTGCGACAATATCACTGCCGCAACATCTGCCCCAGAACTCTCGAGGTAGGAGACCTCGTGCTCAGGCGGGTTCTCTCCAGGGAGGGACTGCACAAGCTCTCTCCCGTGTGGGAGGGCCCGTTCAAGGTTGTTCATGTTTCCAGGCCCGGCTCCACGCGCTTGGAGACTCAGGAGGGGGTGCCGGTCCAGAACGCATGGAACATCCAGCAACTCCGGAGGTTCTACCCCTAAAAAGGCCTGGAGCCTGTGAAGAAGGCGAATGCCTGTGAAGCTGTCGCGTTTTGGAAAAGGCCCGGAGCCTGTGAAGAAGGCGAATGCCTGTGAAGCTGTCGCGTTTTGGAAAAGGCCCGGAGCCTGTGAAGAAGGCGAATGCCTGTGAAGCTATCGCGTTTTGGAAAAGGCCCGGAGCCTGTGAAGAAGGCGAATGCCTGTGAAGCTGTCGCATTTTGGAAAAGGCCCGGAGCCTGTGAAGAAGGCCAACGCCTGTGAAGCTCGCCGCCCGTGACACTCTCACGTAATAATGAGTTGGGGTTGTACACGCCCCGGAGTCTCAGGAGCGCCGGCCTTAGGCCCTGGGGCTCCCTCCCACGCCCAGTGGCAGCACTTAGCTCCGCGCTGGTGAGAAGACGTCGAAGACTAGATTAGGTGCCGGACGCGGATTTTTCATTTGCTTTTCGCAGTTTGCTTGTTCGTTCTCATTCGAAGTTTTATTGAAGTTGTTGCCGTCTTTGGCTTGTGGTTCTTCGACTTTTCACTCTCCTGCCTCGATTTCTCTTATGCAAGGCCTCGCGAGGGGGGGGCAGCCGAGCGCCCTCGCGAGAGTTCCTGTCCTAGTCGTTCAAAGGTTTCGCGACCTGGGTCCATTACAGGAGCACCCCTCCAGTCCGTGCCCCACGGGCACCGCGACACAAACACAGGGCCTGGGTCGGTCGCCCCCCCACGGCTGGGGCCGGGAACTACCCATGCACGGGCACATAGCCGGAAGGCACGATAACGGAAGCAAAGCGACGATTAACAGCAATAACCCAAACACGCCCCCGCGGGGCTCCACACTACTGTCTTTTTACGCAGGAAAAAGGAAAAGGAAGAACAAATCAGGCGCAGCTCGCCTCACACCGGCCTGCAGGGAAGACCTGAGCTGCCTCCGGCGCTCAGGAAGACTCCCTCTCGCGCTTCACCAATGCGCGACAGCGGGCAGACACGCTGCCACCTCCCAAGCAGATACGACGGCGTGGAGGCTGACCGCGGCCACCGCTAGAAGAGTCGCCGCCTGAAGAAGAACTGGTGAAGCTTGGGGAACCCTGAGCGCTGCCAATCACGCGAGCTCTATCCTCTCCATCATCGCCGGGGCTGGATTCCTGGCCGCGGTCATTGTCCTCAGGGCAGCATCCTGCGCGGCGACCATCTTCCCCAAACACCCTCACGTAGAGGGTGGCGTCGCCGTCAAACTTGAAGTGCAGGGTGCACCGACGACTCAGGCCACGCGCGCGGGCGAACGTCTGCCAACCGCGGGCCAAGGCCAGGCTCCCGGCTGCGGAGACCTCCAGTGAAGCCCATGAGGCCCGGCTGCAGCACCCGTTTTCCTGGAGCCAGAGGCCGCCCTGGGCGCCGGCCGGGAGCGCGCCGAGGAGGAAGCGAGGAAGCGGAAGCCAGGTGCTAGTCGGCTCCGCCGACCACAAAACGAACTCCGGCAGCACCTCTGCCGCGCAAAAGCGCGGCCTAGGGGGACGCGCAACTGAAACGCGTCCCCCGGCCACAGCAGTTCGCCCGTCACCATGCTGGAAATCGTCTCCGCGGCCGCGGGGAGCTGCCGCGGTGGCCACAGGATGTTTGCGAGGGCGCCCTCGGCCGCGCTTGGGCGGGGGAGAGGCAGGCTCAGCCTGGCGAGCCTTCCCCTTCTCTTCGGCCGAGAACCTCCTCGACGGGGCCATGAAGAAGAAGGAGAAGCAAGGGGGGATGAACTAGAAGGGCGCGCGCCGATTCATACTTATAGCCGGCGAGGGCCAACCGTCGGCCCGCCCCCCACGATCGCAGGTAATTATGACCCGATTTTGCATGCAGGGACTTGTCCAATCCGTGCAGTTACCGAGGCGCCGTGGGGAAGTGGAGACGCCCACATCCAATCAACCGCCATGCGGCGTCCAAGGCCGCAGGCTGTTAGGGCCCGCGGCGCTTCGCCCTTGCAGGCTGTTAGGGTGCGCCTTGGGCCCGGGGGCAACTGTCAAAGTTCTGGGAACGGGGGTCCCGAGACTTGCCTGCCTGCGGCCTGCGGCATGGCTCAAAGGGGGCCCAGCACGGCCCGTCTTCATCGACGCAAACCCAAGACGCTCGCGAGGGGCCAAGCCTCGCGGGGAGGACGACACGGAGCTTCCTCAGGCACGGCCACATCAGGCTGGCTCGCGAGGAGGCGGAGAGATCAAGGCGGGGTACCTCACGAGGTGCCCGTGACGCAAGCCATGACGACCAAGTGCCACGACCGGTTTTTCCGGGTAATAAATTTTCTAGAAAAGACCGTCGTGCTCATCAGCCCCAGGATTACTGTTAGCTAATGAGGCTCCAACTTGATACAGAAATTCCAAGCAAAAATACAAAATATGTAGTACAAGACCATTCTGGCCTGTGAGTACAACAAATGGTTTCTAGTGGTTAATGGCGGAAGCAGGTTGTGAAACATCAGTGTCTATGGGACTCCATTTCCCACGGGAACAACTGACCAGGTTAATTCCTATCTTCGCGAGGCTGCTACCTCCATTGAGTGGGTTCCGGGGCTGGCATCGCGTCGCTCCTCCCGTGCAAGAAAATCTGGCCAAGACAATAGCGAGGGACAAGCCAATGAGTACTTTGAATGTACTCGCAAACATTGTGAACACAGGTATAATATAACAATGATGTGCTGAAAATATTTTATGCTCATGACGTCAGTCACAAAAGATAAATGAAACTCTGATGCGTGCAAGCAAGTTATTTTATAAAAATGCAATAACATGGTAGCATAAAAATTTATGAAACAAATAACAAGAAATGCCACAGTCGGGCGTCTTAGCGACACCACGTAAAGGGCTTTAAAAGAAATGCCACAGTCGGCCGTCTGAGCGACACCACATAAAGGGCTTTAAAAGAAATGCCACAGTCGGGCGTCTGAGCGACACCACAAAAAAGGGCTTTAAAAGAAATGCCACAGTCGGGCGTCTGAGTGACACCACATAAAGGGCTTTAAAAGAAATGCCACAGTCGGGCGTCTGAGCGACACCACAAAAAGGGCTTTAAAAGAAATGCACAGTCGGGCGTCTGAGCGACACCACATAAAGAGCTTTAAAAGAAATGCCACAGTCGGGCGTCTGGGCGACACCACATAAAGGGCTTTAAAAGAAATGCCACAGTCGGGCGTCTGAGCGACACCACATAAAAGGCTTTAAAAATAAACAATCATAGTGAATATCCCGGAGGTAGAACCATCCCTGAGATACTCGATAATAACAATAATATCACGGGTTAGTCAACAATAATAATAATCATAGTTCTCACAAGTCACAAGTAGTAATTCCATTTCTGGTTAACCGTTTCACCTCCGAAGACCGACACTAGGACCGACACCTGACCATCCCAGACTGAAATCCTTAACCATGGACACGGCTATTCGAATAGGTTTATTCTCTGCAGAGGACGTACTCTTTACCCACGAGTAACGGATTTCTTTAGTCCATCGGGACTAATTCCGTCTACGGTCTTTTTGTTGAAAACACACCTAACTTGCACACACCAGCTTAACTCACACGTGTCTGGAATCACCCACGACACCTGTTAAGCAACTCTAAGTGGGGAGGCTACAACCTCGCGTAGCATGGGATCAAACTTATATCGCGCGCTCTAAGGGGTGGCCTCCCCTCTCGGTCCCAACCGGAAACACCCATGCCCCCGGACCAGGTGGCTTGCCTACCAGCTACAACCGGTACCTTCCACCATGGCCTCTCTATACGGTGTGTGCTAGAAAGAGGTTGACAACTTACTGAACCGTACTCTACTTGCTGTAGAGACGAGTGGTAGCACGAAACAAGTATGGGGGTTACTGGCACAAGACTCGATCTATGGTCGACTCAGGAGGTTTAAGTATTCCCTGCATGATTAGTATAACGAATATATTTCAACCAACAGAGTCACCGCTCATATCACCTTACCATGCCATACCAGACATAACCGTCCCGACGAAGACCGGCGACAAACTCATGCCTACCCAAGGCTGAGGTTTTCCCGGGTTCCTGCCGGTATGCATGCAAGGCACATGAGGGTGAATATTATCACAAGTGTGTTCATTTCCAATAGCATGGAAATCAATAACATGCACCCATGCATATGATCATATCACATGAAATAACAAGTCCTTCAAAATGCGGTGGTGTTATAAATGTATCCACGATCACACCAAAACATTATGCCGGGATTCAGAATGCTTGCCTTCAATGTTGTGGAGGGGTGGGGTGCTCTCCAAAACTTTTTGAAAGTTTCTTCTCTCTCCCCAAAATCCTATTTGAAAATATATTTGAATTAACACACATTTCAAAAACAGTACAAAAAAGTTGTTTGAAAATTTTTCAAATAAATCTTAAAATAAACTAGACCAAATTTGAGGAAGGTAGGAAAAAGAATCAACTCATTTGGAGTTATATTTAAAAAGTTATAGCCAGTCAAAGATGTGGTCAAAATCTGTTATTTAAAATAAAACAGAAAAGAAAACGATTCAGATAGAAATACGCTTTCGGTGCAGAGGAGGCGTACTTGGGGCTTTACGCCTCCACTTAACCACGTGGACAGACATGAGGTCGTTGACAGTGGGTCTAGAGGGCCCACTAGTCAGGTTTGACTAGTCCGCCCTCCTCCTTCTCCCTCTGTCCCGAGCGGAGGCGGAACTCCGGCGACCAACACCGGCGAGCGGCGGCTCCTCGCGGCCTCTGGAGGGCGGGGATGGATCCGCGGATCGAGGGCGATCCTACTGGTAGTCGCTGGGTCGGCGGGGACGGCGTGAGCTGTCGGCGGCGAGCTCCTCGGCGGAGGAAAGCTTCGGGGAAAAGTGGTTTCGGGGCGGCGGTGGTTCTCGATCGAAATGGAGTAGTGGGAATGGTTTACGGGAGGATGAGGGGGCTCTTGGTGGAGAGAACGGAGAGTGGGAGGCCCTGGTGGTGCCGAATTGGCCGGGGCAGTGGCGGTGGCTGCAGCTGCCGGAGATGAGGGAGGAGGCCTCCCCGGGTCGATTGGCTGCCAAAGGGGGTCCTCGGGAGGTGGCTTGGGACTGCCTGCATGTGGGGATGAGCTCTGGGCTCCTTATATAGGCGAGCCGAGGCGGTTCAGCGGCGGCCGCGGATGAGCTCGTCGGCGACCGTCTTTCTGTAGCTGCAGGAGAACGTGGCAGCGACGAGAGCTAGGGGACGAAGCTGTGGATGAGCACGCACTGCTCACAGGGGCAGGTGGCGAGCCGGGGTGGCTTGGGCGGCGCTGAACGGCGCAGGGTTGTCGGGCGGCGGCGGCGGCTAGCTCTTGGCTTGCCGGGCGTCGCGAGGAGCGGTTTGGCGCGTAGTGGTGAGAAGGGGAGTATGTGGCGAGGTTCTGCAGAGCGGGCCAAAGCCGTGGGGGCCAGCGTGTCGGCTCGGCGCACGTGCGTGCCAAACGCACGCTCTGCTCGCGCTCCGGGCGTGCACGGAACGTGCTCGACGCAATGCCAAAGCATGCTACAGAGCTTGGTTGAGACTGGCAATTAACAGATCTAGGTTAGGAGAAACGGGGAGTCTAGTGGACATGCTTGTTTGATCAAAGGTGCAAGTTCACAGTGCAATGCCAAAACTCATGTCAAAACTGATCATGCCCATAAGGTGTTTGACAAAATGCTAAGGGCACTTTGGCAGGTCTTGGAGTGGCCAAAAACTCCAGATGGGGGTCTCTTTAGATGCAAGAGAGAGTGGTGAGGTTAGTTGGCCAAAAGCAGAAACTTGTTAGTGCAAGTTTAGCAGAATTTCAATTCTGGATAGGGAATAAATGACATTATTTCATGAACCAAAAATGATCCAAATGGTGCATGCTCCTGGACTTTAGGGTTTAACATGGAGGACTACAAGTAGGAGAAAGAATCAAGGGTTAAAGAGCAAGCAAAAATATGGTTGCTGTACAAACCATCCAGTTGGTCCAGAATGAAGATGAGGTTGATTCACTCAAATTTTTCAAAGAATATAAATAGGTTTTTGCACAAAGTGGAATAATAGGCTCCTACTGACCTCCCCTAATTTTGGTAGAAGTCTTAAAGAAATATTTAAATAGGTTGTAGTGTAAAATTGCTCTCTGGGCCAGAGAAGAAAATTGAATGTAGAGCTCAAAATATGCAATGTATTAAATATATTATTGCACAAAAGTGATTTAGAGACATCACATGATATCTCCAAACTTTGGTTGGATTTTTAGAAAATATATCAAATGGTTGCAGTTCAAAAATGGCCATATAACCTTGAAAAACCATTTTCAAAAAAATAAAGATCAAGCAACTTAATTATTTAATTAGTTACACTGATAGAAGGAAAGTTTTTCTTGAGAGGTTAAACAAGTCCAATAACATATTTGAAAAGTTTTCTCTTTGGGAAAAACTCATCATAAAAGGGAAAGAAATGATTTAAAAAAACAGAATGGAGCTCAGAAATCCAAAGTTTTAATTCCTGGCAGAAATTTTAATTCATTAAAACAAGGCCAAATTTTTGGGGTGTCACAACACTATCCCCCTTAAGAAAAATCTCGTCCTCGAGATTTGCTAAAAGCCGTTGTGAAAAACAAAAGTTCCATATGCGTTCGAGCGGTTGTGAGACTGCTGCGTGGTGCTGTGTGAAATTAAATAATCCACGTCGTGAGAAGGGGCAGGTGTAGCAACTCAGGGAAAAGAAATCTCACTCCAGAATTTTTGCGAGGAAAACAGTTAATTTAAAGGAGCATAACCCACAACACAAACTACACACACTAGTAGAAGCCAAATAATTGACTCGTCATACAAACTCAGGGTATCACGCATAAGTTACACACATAAATAAATGTTGCAAAGAACAATACAGTAGTGACGTCTAAAATGAAAATGGTAACTGGGTGGGGTCCTGATAAAATGTCTCTGGTAAAGGGATACACTCTTCTTCTATCGGAGGAAGTGGATTGACCAGTCGATGTATGCGTCTCTCCGGGTCGGGTCTCAGTGGTCTGCCGATGGCAATCTGAGGATTTAAATCTGCGAGGCTCTAGAGATAATCCATCACTTGCTGGTTCAAATGCTCTTGAGCAATGATGTACTGGATAAGGTTGGCCAGAACTGGGTCTCTCTCAATACGTCCACTGGGAAAAGATGTTACTTCTCCGGGTGCTGCACGGCTCGGAAAGTAATAATATCCTCGTTCGCGGGCATAGGGTACTGCGGATCGAAGACGAGCAATTGCTTCTTTCGCAGCAGCTTCTATGGGCAGGTGTGGGGTTGGCATAGATTTCCCCACGAAGGAAACTTCCATTGGATCTTGGTTGGAGTCTACGGGAGGGATGTGTACTGCTGCCCAATATTCCGAGGTGGATGGGGTGATCCTTGATTTGAACAGCTCGTACTGAGGTGGCTGGGTAGAACCCATGGTACTGCGGGTAAAATCCCACAATATTTTGAGAAAGCTACCTGGGGTTGCATCTGGGGTTCTCAGATGAATGCTGGGGCTCGGCATGACAGGATAAAGTGTGAGTGTGGTGCACAAAGTGAGGGTTGCTGGGTAAGGTCACAAGGTGGCCTTTATATAGCAATGGAGCCGCATTCGTTTTACCGTGGTGAAAGGTAATAAATTTTCCAGCTTAGCTCCAAAAGTCGGGTCAGTGTCAGAGATACACATATCTCATAAAGAGACGTGTTACTGTGGTTGTCGTCGAGTTGGTTTTGGTAGTTGTGCCTGGAAAATGTGCAACTATGCGCTGACCAAATATGCAAGGCTACTATTAAAACAGAGGCACAATGACAGGCTGCGTTAATATACACGGTCGCACGATTACAAAGTGAGGATACACTGAAACTCGGTACTACTCATACGGCTTAGTCTACCTCGTTCATGTCTAAACGGGCGTGCCTGGTGGATGTCGAGGTTTCTCCACGTGTCTCTCTGCCAGGATTAGTCGGAGATGGTGGAGGAACTGCAGGGTCGGGGTAGTGATGATGACCATCGCGGGGATTGTTGGCCACAACCCCGTTGGAGTGTGCTCCCAATATGCGACGAAGCACTTCTGGGGTTATCGCAGCACCTTGGCCGATGGCTGGGGCAGATCTCGGGGTCTCGATCGATTGTCCAAACAACACGACTGGGTTGTCGGCGTTGGGCTCGTTTTCTCCTCTCGCCGGGGCTCGACGAACCAGCTCTCCACGAGCTGCGATTAGATCAATAGTGATCTGGTCGAATAGTGCCTCTAGTGCACTTACATAGCGCACTAGGTGCAACAATGCGGGGTCTGTCTCGTGATCTCCGTTGGCAACTTGGGGTGGTCTACCATACCCTTCACGTCTGGGGTAGTAGTGGAACGAGCGACAGTTAACTCTGGGCGACAAGTGCCTGAGATGAACTATAGCCTCTCGAGCGGCTAGCTGGATGGCTTGTGGCTCAAAGGAAGTTGTCCTTCCGGTGAACCTGTAGGGGCGCTCGGGTGCTAGACCCCTACCATAGATGTGCACAGTGGCCCAGAATTGACGGTCTTCACTGCTCATGGGTCCTTGATACACAACATATTCTGGTGGCTCTTCTAATGCGTAGGCACGACGGGTGAGGTTTGCGAGGATGGTCACAAAACCTCCAAGGTTAGTTGCTGTGGTTTCGTTGTGTACTATAGGTCCAGGCATTGTGGCTCGGTTTGGGGTAGCGGATGTGCGGTGCTGTGTTGGGACTAGCGTGCCCTTTTTATAGAAAAAGGGGGCAGAGTCTTCCTTCGCACGCTTGCGGGAAAGGACTATCTAGGGGCCGGTCACTGGCGCATGAGTGACAGGTTAGGTTGATAGGTTGGGCACCGACTGCCAAAAGGTGTTGGGTCACTGTGTGGCTATCTTGCACGAGAAGCTTGGCTGGGGTTTGGCTATGGTCTAGTGGGTTGGTTTCCCTAAGTTTTTCAACCTGGCTAAGATAGGATTAGCCAATGGTCAGCCTGGCTCTGATACCAAGTCTGCCACGACCGGTTTTTCCAGGTAATAAATTTTCCAGAAAAGACCGTCGTGCTCATCAGCCCCAGGATTACTGTTAGTTGATGAGGCTCCAACTTGATACAGAAATTCCAAGCAAAAATACAAAATATGTAGTACAAGACCATTCTGGCCTGTGAGTACAACAAATGGTTTCTAGTGGTTGATGGCGGAAGCGGGTTGTGAAACATCAGTGTCTATGGGACTCCATTTCCCACGGGAACAGCTGACCAAGTTAATTCCTATCTTCGCGAGGCTACTACCTCCATTGAGTGGGTTCCGGGGCTGGCATCACGTCGCTCCTCCCGTGCAAGAAAATCTGGCCAAGACAATAGCCAGGGACAAGCCAATGAGTACTTTGAATGTACTCACAAACATTGTGAACACAGGTATAATATAACAATGATGTGCTGAAAATATTTTATGCTCATGACGTCAGTCACAAAAGATAAATGAAACTCTGATGCGTGCAAGCAAGTTATTTTATAAAAATGCAATAACATGGTAGCATAAAAATTTATGAAACAAATAACAAGCAATGCCACAGTCGGGCGTCTTAGCGACACCACGTAAAGGGCTTTAAAAGAAATGGCACAGTCGGGCGTCTGAGCGACACCACATAAAGGGCTTTAAAAGAAATGCCACAGTCGGGCGTCTGAGCGACACCACAAAAAAGGGCTTTAAAAGAAATGCCACAGTCGGGCGTCTGAGCGACACCACATAAAGGGCTTTAAAAGAAATGCCACAGTCGGGCGTCTGAGCGACACCACAAAAAGGGCTTTAAAATAAATGCCACAGTCCGGCGTTTGAGCGACACCACATAAAGGGCTTTAAAAGAAATGCCACAGTCGGGCGTCTGGGCGACACCACATAAAGGGCTTTAAAAGAAATGCCACAGTCGGGTGTCTGAGCGACACCACATAAAAGGCTTTAAAAATAAACATTCATAGTGAATATCCCGGAGGTAGAACCATCCCTGAGATACTCGATAATAACAATAATATCACGGGTTAGTCAACAATAATAATAATCATAGTTCCCACAAGTCACAAGTAGTAATTCCATTTCTGGTTAACCGTTTCACCTCCGAAGACCGACACTAGGACCGACACCTGATCATCCCAGACTAAAATCCTTAACCATGGACACGGCTATTGGAATAGGTTTATTCTCTGCAGAGGATGTACCCTTTACACACGAGTAACGGATTTCTTTAGTCCATCGGGACTAATTCCGTCTACGGTCTTTTTGTTGAAAACACACCTAACTTGCACACACCAGCTTAACTCACACGTGTCTGGAATCACCCACGACACCTGTTAAGCAACTCTTAGTGGGGAGGCTACAACCTCGCGTAGCATGGGATCAAACTTATATCGCGCGCTCTAAGGGGTGGCCTCCCCTCTCGGTCCCAACCGGAAACACCCATGCCCCCGGACCAGGTGGCTTGCCTACCAGCTACAACCGGTACCTTCCACCATGGCCTCTCTGTACGGTGTGTGCTAGAAAGAGGTTGACAACTTACTGAACCGTACTCTACTTGCTGTAGAGACGAGTGGTAGCACGAAACAAGTATGGGGGTTACTGGCACAAGACTCGATCTACGGTCTACTCAGGAGGTTTAAGTATTCCCTGCATGATTAGTATAACGAATATATTTCAACCAACAGAGTCACCGCTCATATCACCTTACCATGCCATACCAGACATAACCGTCCCGACGGAGACCGGCGACAAACTCATGCCTACCCAAGGCTGAGGTTTTCCCGGGTTCCTGCCGGTATGCATGTAAGGCACATGAGGGTGAATATTATCACAAGTGTGTTCATTTCCAATAGCATGGAAACCAATA
Organism: Triticum aestivum; assembly: GCF_018294505.1. Lineage (NCBI taxonomy): Eukaryota > Viridiplantae > Streptophyta > Magnoliopsida > Poales > Poaceae > Triticum > Triticum aestivum. Next base: position 539,397,541 of record NC_057797.1, on the reverse strand, counting down.
ACATGCACCCATGCATATGATCATATCACATGAAATAACAAGTCCTTCAAAATGCGGTGGTGTTATAAATGTATCCATGATCACAACAAAACATTATGCCGGGATTCAGAATGCTTGCCTTCAATGTTGTGGAGGGGTGGGGTGCACTCCAAAACTTCTTGAAAGTTTCTTCTCTCTCCCCAAAATCCTATTTGAAAATATATTTGAATTAACACACATTTCAAAAACAGTACAAAAAAGTTGTTTGAATTTTTTTAAAATAAATCTTAAAATAAACTAGACCAAATTTGAGGAAGGTAGGAAAAAGAATCAACTCATTTGGAGTTATATTTAAAAAGTTATAGCCAGTCAAAGATGTGGTCAAAATCTGTTATTTAAAATAAAACAGAAAAGAAAACGATTCAGATAGAAATACGCTTTCGGTGCAGAGGAGGCGTACTTGGGGCTTTACGCCTCCACTTAACCACGTGGACAGACACGAGGTCGCTGACAGTGGGTCCAGAGGGCCCACTAGTCAGGTTTGACTAGTCCGCCCTCCTTCTCCCTCTGTCCCGAGCGGAGGCAGAACTCCGGCGACCAACGCCGGCGAGCGGCGGCTCCTCGCGGCCTCTGGAGGGCGGGGATGGATCCGCGGATCGAGGGCGATCCTACTAGTAGTCGCTGGGTCGGCGGGGACGGCGTGAGCTGTCGGCGGCGAGCTCCTCCACGGAGGAAAGCTTCGGGGAAAAGTGGTTTTGGGGCGGCGGTGGTTCTCGATCGAAATGGAGTAGTGGGAATGGTTTACGGGAGGATGAGGGGGCTCTTGGTGGAGAGAACGGAGAGTGGGAGGCCCTGGTGGTGCCGAATTGGCCGGGGCAGTGGCGGCAGCTGCAGCTGCCGGAGATGAGGGAGGAGGCCTCCCCGGGTCGATTGGCTGCCAAAGGGGGTCCTCGGGAGGTGGCTTGGGACTGCCTGCGTGCGGGGATGAGCTCTGGGCTCCTTATATAGGCGAGTCGAGGCGGTTCAGCAGCGGCCGTGGATGAGCTCGTCGGCGACCGTCTTTCTATAGCTGCAGGAGAACGTGGCGGCGACGAGAGCTAGGGGACGAAGCTGTGGATGAGCACGCACTGCTCACAGGGGCAGGTGGCGAGCCGGGGTGGCTTGGGCGGCGCTGAACGGCGCAGGGTTGTCGGGCGGCGGCGGCGGCTAGCTCTTGGCTTGCCGGGCGTGGCGAGGAGCGGCTTGGCGCGTAGTGGTGAGAAGGGGAGTATGTGGCGAGGTTCTGTAGAGCGGGCCAAAGCCGTGGGGGCCAGCGTGTCGGCTCGGCGCACGTGCGTGCCAAACGCACGCTCTGCTCGCGCTCCGGGCGTGCACGGAACGTGCTCGACGCAATGCCAGAGCATGCTACAGAGCTTGGTTGAGACTGGCAATTAACAGATCTAGGTTAGGAGAAACGGGGAGTCTAGTGGACATGCTTGTTTGATCAAAGGTGCAAGTTCACAGTGCAATGCCAAAACTCATGTCAAAACTGATCATGCCCATAAGGTGTTTGACAAAATGCTAAGGGCACTTTGGCAGGTCTTGGAGTGGCCAAAAACTCCAGATGGGGGTCTCTTTAGATGCAAGAGAGAGTGGTGAGGTTAGTTGGCCAAAAGCAGAAACTTGTTAGTGCAAGTTTTGCAGAATTTCAATTCTGGACAGGGAATAAATGACATTATTTCATGAACCAAAAATGATCCAAATGGTGCATGCTCCTGGACTTAAGGGTTTAACATGGAGGACTACAAGTAGGAGAAAGAATCAAGGGTTAAAGAGCAAGCAAAAATATGGTTGCTGTACAAACCATCCAGTTGGTCCAGAATGAAGATGAGGTTGATTCACTCAAATTTTTCAAAGAATATAAATAGGTTTTTGCACAAGGTGGAATAATAGGCTCCTACTGACCTCCCCTAATTTTGGTAGAAGTTTTAAAGAAATATTTAAATAGGTTGTAGTGTAAAATTGCTCTCTGGACCAGAGAAGAAAATTGAATGTAGAGCTCAAAATATGCAATGTATTAAATATATTATTGCACAAAAGTGATTTAGAGACATCACATGATATCTCCAAACTTTGGTTGGATTTTTAGAATAATATATCAAATGGTTGCAGTTCAAAAATGGCCATATAACCTTGAAAAACCATTTTCAAAAAAATAAAGATCAAGCAACTTAATTATTTAATTAGTTACACTGATAGAAGGAAAGTTTTTCTTGAGAGGTTAAACAAGTCCAATAACATATTTGAAAAGTTTTCTCTTTGGGAAAAACTCATCATAACAGGGAAAGAAATGATTTAAAAAAACAGAATGGAGCTCAGAAATCCAAAGTTTTAATTCCTGGCAGAAATTTTAATTCATTAAAACAAGGCCAAATTTTTGGGGTGTCACAACACTATCCCCCTTAAGAAAAATCTCGTCCTCGAGATTTGCTAAAAGCCGTTGTGAAAAACAAAAGTTCCATATGCGTTCGAGCGGTTGTGAGACTGCTGCGTGGTGCTGTGTGAAATTAAATAATCCACGTCGTGAGAAGGGGCAGGTGTAGCAACTCAGGGAAAAGAAATCTCACTCCAGAATTTTTGCGAGGAAAACGGTTAATTTAAAGGAGCATAACCCACAACACAAACTACACACACTAGTAGAAGCCAAATAATTGACTCGTCGTACAAACTCAGGGTATCACGCATAAGTTACACACATAAATAAATGTTGCAAAGAACAATACAGTAGTGACGTCTAAAATGAAAATGGTAACTGGGTGGGGTCCTGATAAAATGTCTCTGGTAAAGGGATACACTCTTCTTCTATCGGAGGAAGTGGATTGACCAGTCGATGTATGCGTCTCTCTGGGTCGGGTCTCAGTGGTCTGCCGATGGCAATCTGAGGATTTAAATCTGTGAGGCTCTGGAGATAATCCATCACTCGCTGGTTCAAATGCTCTTGAGCAATGATGTACTGGATAAGGTTGGCCAGAACTGGGTCTCTCTCAATACGTCCACCGGGAAAAGATGTTACTTCTCCGGGTGCTACACGGCTCGGAAAGTAATAATATCCTCGTTCGCGGGCATAGGGTACTGCGGATCGAAGACGAGCAATTGCTTCTTTCGCAGCAGCTTCTATGGACAGGTGTGGGGTTGGCATAGATTTCCCCACGAAGGAAACTTCCGTTGGATCTTGGTTGGAGTCTACGGGAGGGATGTGTACTGCTGCCCAATATTCCGAGGTGGATGGGGTGATCCTTGATTTGAACAGCTCGTACTGAGGTGGCTGGGTAGAACCCATGGTACTGCGGGTAAAATCCCACAATATTTTGACAAAGCTACCTGGGGTTGCATCTAGGGTTCTCAGATGAATGTCGGGGCTCGGCATGACATGATAAAGTGTGAGTGTGGTGCACAAAGTGAGGGTTGCTGGGTAAGGTCACAAGGTGGCCTTTATATAGCAATGGAGCCGGATTCGTTTTACCGTGGTGAAAGGTAATAAATTTGCCAGCTTAGCTCCAAAAGTCGGGTCAGTGTCAGAGATACACATATCTCATAAAGAGACGTGTTACTGTGGTTGTCGTCGGGTTGGTTTTGGTAGTTGTGCCCGGAAAATGTGCAACTATGTGCTGACCAAATATGCAAGGCTACTATTAAAACAGAGGCACAATGACAGGCTGCGTTAATATACACGGTCGCACGATTACAAAGTGAGGATACACTGAAACTCGGTACTACTCATACGGCTTAGTCTACCTCGTTCATGTCTAAACGGGCGTGCCTGGTGGATGTCGAGGTTTCTCCACGTGTCTCTCTGCCAGGATTAGTCGGAGATGGTGGAGGAACTGCAGGGTCGGGGTAGTGATGATGACCATCACGGGGATTGTTGGCCACAACCCCGTTGGAGTGTGCTCCCAATATGCGACGAAGCACTTCTAGGGTTATCGCAGCACCTTGGCCGATGGCTGGGGCAGATCTCGGGGTCTCGATCGGTTGTCCAAACAGCACGACTGGGTTGTCGGCATTGGTCTCGTTTTCTCCTCTCGCCGGGGCTCGACGAACCAGCTCTCCACGAGCTGCGATTAGATCAATAGTGATCTGGTCGAATAGTGCCTCTAGTGCACTTACATAGCGCACTAGGTGCAACAATGCGGGGTCTGTCTCGTGATCTCCGTTGGCAACTTTGGGTGGTCTACCATACCCTTCACGTCTGGGGTAGTAGTGGAACGAGCGACAGTTAACTCTGGGCGACAAGTGCCTGAGATGAACTATAGCCTCTCGAGCGGCTAGCTGGATGGCTTGTGGCTCAAAGGAAGTTGTCCTTCCGGTGAACCTGTAGGGGCGCTCGGGTGCTAGACCCCTACCATAGATGTGCACAGTGGCCCAGAATTGACGGTCTTCACCGCTCATGGGTCCTTGATACACAACATATTCTGGTGGCTCTTCTAACGCGTAGGCACGACGGGTGAGGTTTGCGAGGATGGTCACGAAACCTCCAAGGTTGGTTGCTATGGTTTCGTTGTGTACTATAGGTCCAGGCATTGTGGCTCGGTTTGGGGTAGCGGATGTGCGGTGCTGTGTTGGGACTAGCGTGCCCTTTTTATAGGAAAAAGGGGGCGGAGTCTTCCTTCGCACGCTTGCGGGAAAGGACTATCTAGGGGCCGGTCACTGGCGCATGAGTGACAGGTTAGGTTGATAGGTTGGGCACCGACTGCCAAAAGGTGTTGGGTCACTGTGTGGCTATCTTGCACGAGAAGCTTGGCTGGGGTTTGGCTATGGTCTAGTGGGTTGGTTTGCCTAAGTTTTTCGACCTGGCTAAGATAGGATTAGCCAATGGTCAGCCTGGCTCTGATACCAAGTCTGCCACGACCGGTTTTTCCGGGTAATAAATTTTCCAGAAAAGACCGTCGTGCTCATCAGCCCCAGGATTACTGTTAGCTGATGAGGCTCCAACTTGATACAGAAATTCCAAGCAAAAATACAAAATATGTAGTACAAGACCATTCTGGCCTGTGAGTACAACAAATGGTTTCTAGTTGTTGATGGCGGAAGCGGGTTGTGAAACATCAGTGTCTATGGGACTCCATTTCCCACGGGAACAGCTGACCAGGTTAATTCCTATCTTCGCGAGGCTGCTATCTCCATTGAGTGGGTTCCGGGGCTGGCATCGCGTCGCTCCTCCCGTGCAAGAAAATCTGGCCAAGACAATAGCCAGGGACAAGCCAATGAGTACTTTGAATGTACTCGCAAACATTATGAACACAGGTATAATATAACAATGATGTGCTGAAAATATTTTATGCTCATGACGTTAGTCACAAAAGATAAATGAAAGTCTAATGCGTGCAAGCAAGTTATTTATAAAAATGCAATAACATGGTAGCATAAAAATTTATGAAACAAATAACAAGCAATGCCACAGTCGGGCGTCTTAGCGACACCACATAAAGGGCTTTAAAAGAAATGCCATAGTCAGGCGTCTGAGCGACACCACATAAAGGGCTTTAAAAGAAATGCCACAGTCGGGCGTCTGAGCGACACCACAAAAAAGGGATTTAAAAGAAATGCCACAGTCGGGCGTCTGAGCGACACCACATAAAGGGCTTTAAAAGAAATGCCACAGTCGGGCGTCTGAGCGACACCACAAAAGGGCTTTAAAAGAAATGCCACAGTCGGGCGTCTGAGCGACACCACATAAAGGGCTTTAAAAGAAATGCCACAGTCGGGCGTCTGGGCGACACCACATAAAGGGCTTTAAAAGAAATGCCACAGTCGGGCGTCTGAGCGACACCACATAAAAGGCTTTAAAAATAAACATTCATAGTGAATATCCCGGAGGTAGAACCATCCCTGAGATACTCGATAATAACAATAATATCACGGGTTAGTCAACAATAATAATAATCATAGTTCTCACAAGTCACAAGTAGTAATTCCATTTCTGGTTAACCGTTTCACCTCCGAAGACCGACACTAGGACCGACACCTGACCATCCCAGACTGAAATCCTTAACCATGGACACGGCTATTCGAATAGGTTTATTCTCTGCAGAGGATGTACTCTTTACCCACGAGTAACGGATTTCTTTAGTCCATCGGGACTAATTCCGTCTACGGTCTTTTTGTTGAAAACACACCTAACTTGCACACACCAGCTTAACTCACACGTGTCTGGAATCACCCACGACACCTGTTAAGCAACTCTAAGTGGGGAGGCTACAACCTCGCGTAGCATGGGATCAAACTTATATCGCGCGCTCTAAGGGGTGGCCTCCCCTCTCGGTCCCAACCGGAAACACCCATGCCCCCGGACCAGGTGGCTTGCCTACCAGCTACAACCGGTACCTTCCACCATGGCCTCTCTGTACGGTGTGTGCTAGAAAGAGGTTGACAACTTACTGAACCGTACTCTACTTGCTGTAGAGACGAGTGGTAGTACGAAACAAGTATGGGGGTTACTGGCACAAGACTCGATCTACGGTCGACTCAGGAGGTTCAAGTATTCCCTGCATGATTAGTATAACGAATATATTTCATCCAACAGAGTCACCGCTCATATCACCTTACCATGCCATACCAGACATAACCGTCCCGACGGAGACCGGCGACAAACTCATGCCTACCCAAGGCAGAGGTTTTCCCGGGTTCCTGCCGGTATGCATGCAAGGCACATGAGGGTGGTTATCATCACAAGTGTGTTCATTTCCAATAGCATGGAAATCAATAACATGCACCCATGCATATGATCATATCACATGAAATAACAAGTCCTTCAAAATGCGGTGGTGTTATAAATGTATCCACGATCACACCAAAACATTATGCCGGGATTCAGAATGCTTGCCTTCAATGTTGTGGAGGGGTGGGGTGCTCTCCAAAACTTTTTGAAAGTTTCTTCTCTCTCCCCAAAATCCTATTTGAAAATATATTTGAATTAACACACATTTCAAAAACAGTACAAAAAGTTGTTTGAAAATTTTTCCAAATAAATCTTAAAATAAACTAGACCAAATTTGAGGAAGGTAGGAAAAAGAATCAACTCATTTGGAGTTATATTTAAAAAGTTATAGCCAGTCAAAGATGTGGTCAAAATCTGTTATTTAAAATAAAACAGAAAAGAAAACGATTCAGATAGAAATACGCTTTCGGTGCAGAGGAGGCGTACTTGGGGCTTTATGCCTCCACTTAACCACGTGGACAGACACGAGGTCGCTGACAGTGGGTCCAGAGGGCCCACTAGTCAGGTTTGACTAGTCCGCCCTCCTCCTTCTCCCTCTGTCCCGAGCGGAGGCGGAACTCCGGCGACCAACGCCGGCGAGCGGCGGCTCCTCGCGGCCTCTGGAGGGCGGGGATGGATCCGCGGATCGAGGGTGATCCTACTGGTAGTCGCTGGGTCGGCGAGGACGGCGTGAGCTGTCGGCGGCGAGCTCCTCGGCGGAGGAAAGCCTCGGGGAAAAGTGGTTTCGGGGCGGCGGCGGTTCTCGATCGAAATGGAGTAGTGGGAATGGTTTACGGGAGGATAAGGGGGCTCTTGGTGGAGAGAACGGAGAGTGGGAGGCCCTGGTGGTGCCGAATTGGCCGGGGCAGTGGCGGCGGCTGCAGCTGCCGGAGATGAGGGAGGAGGCCTCCCCGGGTCGATTGGCTGCCAAAGGGGGTCCTCGGGAGGTGGCTTGGGACTGCCTGCGTGCGGGGATGAGCTCTGGGCTCCTTATATAGGCGAGTCGAGGCGGTTCAGCGGCGGCCGCGGATGAGCTCGTCGGCGACCGTCTTTCTGTAGCTGCAGGAGAACGTGGCGGCGACGAGAGCTAGGGGACGAAGCTGTGGATGAGCACGCACTGCCCACAGGGGCAGGTGGCGAGCCGGGGTGGCTTGGGCGGCGCTGAACGGCGCAGGGTTGTCGGGCGGCAGCGGCGGCTAGCTCTTGGCTTGCCGGGCGTGGCGAGGAGCGGCTTGGCGCGTAGTGGTGAGAAGGGGAGTATGTGGCGAGGTTCTGCAGAGCGGGCCAAAGCCGTGGGGGCCAGCGTGTCGGCTCGGCGCACGTGCGTGCCAAACGCACGCTCTGCTCGCGCTCCGGGCGTGCACGGAACGTGCTCGACGCAATGCCAGAGCATGCTACAGAGCTTGGTTGAGACTGGCAATTAACAGATCTAGGTTAGGAGAAACGGGGAGTCTAGTGGACATGCTTGTTTGATCAAAGGTGCAAGTTCACAGTGCAATGCCAAAACTCATGTCAAAACTGATCATGCCCATAAGGTGTTTGACAAAATGCTAAGGGCACTTTGGCAGGTCTTGGAGTGGCCAAAAACTCCAGATGGGGGTCTCTTTAGATGCAAGAGAGAGTGGTGAGGTTAGTTGGCCAAAAGCAGAAACTTGTTAGTGCAAGTTTAGCAGAATTTCAATTCTGGACAGGGAATAAATGACATTATTTCATGAAACAAAAATGATCCAAATGGTGCATGCTCCTAGACTTAAGGGTTTAACATGGAGGACTACAAGTAGGAGAAAGAATCAAGGGTTAAAGAGCAAGCAAAAATATGGTTGCTGTACAAACCATCCAGTTGGTCCAGAATGAAGATGAGGTTGATTCACTCAAATTTTTCAAAGAATATAAATAGGTTTTTGCACAAAGTGGAATAATAGGCTCCTACTGACCTCCCCTAATTTTGGTAGAAGTTTTAAAGAAATATTTAAATAGGTTGTAGTGTAAAATTGCTCTCTGGACCAGAGAAGAAAATTGAATGTAGAGCTCAAAATATGCAATGTATTAAATATATTATTGCACAAACGTGATTTAGAGACATCACATGATATCTCCAAACTTTGGTTGGATTTTTAGAATAATATATCAAATGGTTGCAGTTCAAAAATGGCCATATAACCTTGAAAAACCATTTTCAAAAAAATAAAGATCAAGCAACTTAATTATTTAATTAGTTACACTGATAGAAGGAAAGTTTTTCTTGAGAGGTTAAACAAGTCCAATAACATATTTGAAAAGTTTTATCTTTGGGAAAAACTCATCATAACAGGGAAAGAAATGATTTAAAAAAAACAGAATGGAGCTCAGAAATCCAAAGTTTTAATTCCTGGAAGAAATTTTAATTCATTAAAACAAGGCCAAATTTTTGGGGTGTCACACCAAGGGCGCCAGGCGGGCGCCAGCCCGCGCAGTGTCCTCCTTTCCTCTTTGGTGCAAAGGGAGCTAGCGCAGGCGAGAGCATAAAGCAAAGGCACCCGTTTCGGTGCAACAAGACCAAGACCAGTCCAACGGGAGGGAGGAAGTCATTGTGGAGCCCAAGCCAGCATCACCACCAGAGTCTTTGGCAGGCGAGGACTAACTTTAGTCAGGATAAGTGTACCAGATGTTCCCCTTCAAAATGGCCAATTGTTGGCGCCCTTCCCGCTCAATATTTGGGAAGAGGCCCAGGGCCTTTGCCTATAAATAGGACTAGCCACCCCCGGGGTAGGGGGATCCAGAATCGGCCAACCCAGAAACTAGCGAGGGAAAATTGGATCGAGTAGCATCACACACAGAGAGAGAAGGGTGACTGAACTCCTCCTAGCAGTTCATCCCCACAGCCAAGAACAGACCCTCGCGAGGATGTTCTTCCTTGTATTCCTCATCATCATCAGCCCAAGAGGCAATCCACCACAGCACACACTGGAGTAGGGTATTGCACCACAACGGTGGCCCGAACCAGTATAAACCCTGTGTCTCTTGTATTGTTCTTTCCATAGCTTAGATCTCAGCGAGGCGGAGGGGTGCAGGTACGTAGAAGGCGAAATCTCCGCGCGCACCCCAGTGTTCGAACCTCAAGGGTCTGCCGGAACCCGAAATCTGACAGGCGCTGCCTGCTTTCCGCTCGGGTCCCCCGCCACGACTGGCGTCATGGGTTAATAAGGGGCTGGACTGGGGGTCGGCAAAGGACATGCCCCTGTTGCAGGGCCGCATCCGAGATCTCCTAGAAAGAGACATTAGTCTGGTCGTGGTGACGCATGTTATGTTAATTCGCCGAGTTCTGCCCTGCAAATGTCGCCCCCTTCACCTGTGGGAGTTCAACCCGGAGGGACCACGAGTTCTCCAACATTTTCTTGGCATGACGCCCATGGAGATGTACAATTGTTCTTCGGACCACAAGTAGTGTGTCCGGGTTCTACGGAGGACGCAGGTGTGAGCTGCAATCGTCCGGATACTCAAGTAAGTAGCCTTGTGTCCGGACTCGCTATCCGTATATTTATCAAAAAATTGTCCCTAAAAGAGTTGTCCTTTAAACAGGAGTGGATAGCGAAAGCAAAGCTAATCAGGTGTCCGACCCCCCTCCCCGAGACCACGCCGGGTCCCGTGCTAGTCAGGATGTTGGAGGTTGTGCCTTCAAAGGAAAGCGAGGGAGGGGACAGGGAAGCTACGGCCTCCTCGAAGGAGGCTGTTTGGAAGGGAGGAATCGAAAATTCCTCTCGTCAGGGGAAGAAGAGGACCGCCTCCGAAGACCCGGAGACCATGGCCTCAAAGCGGGGGAAGAAATCTTCGCTAGAGGGTCTTGTGCTGGGGGATACTTCGGCCGAATTATGCCCTCAAGGGGATCAACCCTCCACCAAACCGAAAATTTACCTTGTAGCTCGGACCTTGGCCCTTCTCAGCAGAGCTCGTCTTCGGGGGATCTTCTTCCGGAGATGATGGAGAGCGGAACGCCTCCCCCTGCCGTACCGCCATGCGAGGCGGGCGACCCTGAGGTATCATCGCGGAGGGTTTCTCTGAATCCGGCTGGGCTGGAAGGTAGTCATATGGCCCCCCAAAGCCCTCCGCGTTCGGCCTTCGAAAAGGGCCATCGGACGAGTCCGACACTGTCTGGTGCGCGGTTGGAGGAGCTGAAGGATCTGCTAGGGCGAGCATCTATCTCAGAGGAGCACCGTGCATTGATGGGTACGGTGATTGAGAGGATTTCATCTGCGGAGAGCGGATTGCACGAGGCCATCAGGAGTTTACGGACAAGTTTTGAGGTACGCGAAATAATGTACCATTTTCGGACAGTTGCGCATAAATAAGATGCGCCCTGTGTAGATAGTAGCCCCTGAGACTCTGTGCGTTGTTGAAAGTGACGGCGCGCAGAGGATCATGATCCCAGGTCTAATTTGCCGCCTTCATACGTAGGTGGCGAAGTGTCCGGTGGCCAGCCAGACTGATGAAGTTGCCGAGCTAAAGCGGCAACTTGACGTGGCAGATGCCGACATCGCGCTTGTCAATAGGCGGCTTGACGAGGAAAAAGGTATGTAATTCCTCCGGCAGCACCTGGTAAGAGGAGCTTTATGCCAGTATCTTACAATGTGTGAGCTTAATGCAGATGGTGCTGCTGCCATGGAGAATCTTCAGGCGGAACTTGCCCGAGCCAAGGAGCAAGCCAGGAAAAGTGATGCGGCTGCCTTAAAGGCAATTGAAGAGCTGAAAGTCGAACAGGCTGCTCACTGCCGAAGCAAGAAGGAAATGGCCGAGATGGCCGTGAAGCTGAAGAACGCTGCTGACCGTTGCAAGCTTCTTGAAAAAGAAGATCGGGCCGAACAGACGGACCTGGAGAAGGCCGTTGCCGATGCCAAGGATGCTCGCTCTGCGATGAGAGCTATGAAGGAGGAGCTACGTCAGGTCGGAGAGATCGCGGCTGGAAAGCCCTTTATGCTGCGGAGGAAGTTTTGTGATCCTATACATGCTCCGTTAGACCGAATGTGGAGTACGGCGGACACCTATCTGGATTTGGCAGCGAGTGCCGCAGATGCGGCCGAACACTTCCGAGATCAAGAAGATCGCGAAGTGGAAAAGCTCTTTTGGTCACAGTTCCACAATCCGGAGCGTCCACTATCATTAGCTGATCGTTTGGCCGAATGGGCCGAGCTAAATAGGTTGTCCAGACTCGCCATGAAGTATGTCATGAGTCATCTATGGCCAGAGAGGCCGGAGCCGAAAAGTTATTTCAACTTGGTGCAGCAGTTCCTTGGTGCAGCACCGCATATCAATGCGATAAAGAGGTCAGCGTGCATAGAGGGTGCGTGGATGGCTCTTGCCCATGTCAAGACATACTGGGCAGAAATGGAGGCCACCGCTGTTGCATCCCCAGACTCGGATGGAAGCCGAGTACCTGCCGAGCACTATTTTCAGGAAGTTCTGCAAGGCGCTCGTTTAATAGAGACGCAATGCTCGAAGGATACTATATTCGAATAGCATATATTATTGTAAAACAATATTTTGATAAATTGCAGAAGCTTTTTATACTTGTGCCTGCAAGTATTGTAATACCTCCTGTGCGGCCGTTTAACATATATGTATATATAATCTGAAAGATGGCAGTCGTCGGCTTCAGCCCCCACGCACATAATGCGGGGGTGTTCGCAGAAGGCGCATTTTCACACTTGATCCAACGTCTTGGTCCTACAAAGGAGGTGATAGCGCAGCGAACTAGGCAATCGGACTATGATGCTTTATCACTTTCACTTAGCCATAGGAGTTTGACAGTGAGGCTACTTATATAGCCCCTGGTGGCGCCTGCGCTCGCCCGAACTCGGGGCGCGTATGTGCCTGGCCGGGAAGCGGCCCTTGTTAATGCGGAGGAATCCTAAAGATTCCGGTAAGTCATCGAGTGGTTGACCAGTCTCACGCTATATCATGACAGTCAGTTTTTGGCTTTCTCTACTGAGGTGCTCGCCTGGCCGAACCGGGGCACAATCGCAGTAGTTCTCCTGGTGCCGCCTTAGCCGATAGAGCGGAACGTAAGGTAGCAAAACACAGGAGCCGGGCAAACCCAACATTTGACCAAAGACATGATTCGGAGCTGATGCATATAAGGCCAAACTCGCGACGCCGAACACTCCCTAAGGTATTCGGTCTTTATGAGGGCGGGCGGGATAACGCCCTTAGTAATAAGCCCTTAGTGTCCAGGTACGCGCAAAACTCTGACGTGGCCACATGCCAAAACGCCAGCCTCCTCCTTGGTTATACCAAGAAACCAGGGGATGTGTATCAACAAGAGACAGTAAAAAAGGTTTACGCAGGGTCTTAATCTGAAAAGAATCCTTGGAATGGGTCCCTGCTGCACGTCTGCGCCTGTGTCTCCGTTGTGCCGTATCCTGGACGGGCGTAGCACGGTGTTCATCTGTAAAAGAGAGGAACTTAGTTAAAGAAAGATCGTGCCGAACATGAGTTACACTAAATAAACAAAGTATAAATCGAAATAGGTAAAACTGAGCTTTATTGTCTCTTGTTTTATATGCGCGGAGCCCCTAGTACAGGGGTATACAGCTATTAAGCCTTTATCGATTGTATTTTTATGCCGGACTTGTCTAGCCGTGTCTGTGGTCTTGACGACCTGTTTAGGTGCTGTGGCTGGTGAAGCCGCTTTATTGTGGGGCTGTCAAGGCAGCCGCACTGTCTTCTGCGCGGGAGGAACACTCAATGTTTTCCCTTTAATGAGATGATGCCTCGTGGACCGGGCATCTTAAGCATAAGAGATGCATAATGCGGTATTGCGTTAAAGTGGGCAAAAGCTTCGCGGCCTAGCAGTGCTTGATAGCTACTTGAGAATGGGGCGATGTGGAAATTTAACTGTTCGCGACGGAAGTTAACGGGGGAGCTGAACATAACTTCTAGCCGGAGAGAACCCATACAACGGGCATCCGGGCCTGGCGTTACCCCTTGAAGGGAGGTTTTGCTATGGCGAATCTTTGTTGGGTCTATCCCCATGTTGCGGATTGTGTCCTGGTATAACAGGTTTAGACCACTACCGCCGTCCATCAGGACATTTGTAAAGTGGAGTGCGCCGATTATTGGATCTAATACCAAGGTAGTTCAGCCTGCGTTCTGGATACTTCTAGAGTAATCCTGATGGTCGAAGGTGATTGGTTTTAACAACCATTGGCGAGACTCCTTTGGGATAGGCCGTATGGCGCGTATCTCTGTTGGCGCCATTCTGTTCGTCACGTGAAGTAAGTTTACTATTTTGACTTCTTGTGGGAAATCCTTTTGTTTCCTGGTGCTCTGCTTGTGGGGTTCGTCGTTGTCCTCTCTTGGTGTGTCGATCCCCTTGTGTTCGGCGTTGAGTTTGCCGGATTGCTTGAAAACCCAACAATCTCTGTGGGTATGATTCGCAGGCTTCCCGAGAGTACTGTGTATTTGACATATCTTGTATAAGATTTTGTTTAAGTTGGATAGCTCGTCCCTGTTATCCTTGAGGGGCGGCTTTCTCTGATTCTGTTGTGAGCTTTTGAATCTGGCATTGACCGCCATGCTCTTTGGGCTGTTTCCCTTATTCCGGCGCTGGTCCTTGCTGCGTCAGGGTTTTCCATTTCCATCCCTAACTTCCGATGTACTTGGGTCGCTGGTGCTACATCTTGCCAACCAGCTGTCCTCTCCTGCGCAAAAGCGGGTCATGAGGTTTGTTAATGCGGCCATTGTTCTTGGCTTTTCTTGGCCGAGGTGTCTGGCGAGCCATTCGTCTCGAACATTATGCTTAAAAGCTGCTAGGGCTTCGGCGTCCGGACAGTCGACTATCTGATTCTTTTTAGTAAGAAATTTGTTCCAGAATTTCTGGGCTGACTCTCCGGGCTGTTGAGTTATGTGACTGAGATCGTCTGCATCCGGAGGGCGGACATAGGTCCCTTGAAAATTTGCCCGGAAAGCATCCTCAAGCTCTTCCCAACTTCCAATGGTGTTTTCGGGAAGGCTTTTGAGCCAATGCCGGGCTGGCCCTTTAAGCTTGAGGGGTAAGTATTTTATGGCGTGGAGGTCATCTCCTCTGGCCATGTGTATGTGGAGGATATAATCCTCGATCTAGACCCCAGGGTCTGTTGTTCCGTCGTACGCCTCTATGTTTACGGGCTTGAATCCCGCTGGAAATTCATGGTCCAACACCTCATCGGTGAAACATAGGGGGTGTGCGGCACCCCTGTATTTGGGTGTGCCGTGATGTTCGGATATTTGTTGTGTTGCATTGCTTACTAGAGCTTGTTTTCTTGGCCCGTAGATAGATCTGGCTGGGCCATCTTTTGATGTGGATCCTTTGGTGGATCACGTGCCGGCTTGTGTGTGGCACCGCTTGCCGCTCCATGCTGGCCATGCGGTCGTCTATCCGACCGGGTGGCTTTCCTATTTTTTGACTGCGGGGCTCTAAGGCCTCCTCGTCAAATTCAGGCAGTAGCTTTCGCTTTGGATAGCTTTTTGTGCGGTGACTACCGCCATATTTTTCTGCGGTGTTGTGTACTTTGCTTCATCTGATTCTGAGTGCATCTTCCGCAGTTTTGAGCTTTTGCTTCTGCTTTTTCAGGCTATGCGCAGTGGTGACGAGCCTTTTGTGGAGGTTCTTCTGCTCCATGAGCCTATCCGGCGTAAGGTCGTCTGGATTGTTGTTTTCGCTGGGGATGGGATGTTCGATTTGTTTATCCATGTTGCCCTGTTCGGACGGTTGCTCGAAGGCATGTTCATCATCCTCCAGCTCATCTTGCTCTATGGCTGGGTCTGTATGGTTGTTGTCTCTGTCGAGGCGGGGCTTGGAGCGGCGCTTACGCTGCCGCTTTGATTGCTTTTCAAGTGAACGATCCCTCGTTGCATCCCTGTATTCCTTGTCGTCGCTTCCTTTGGGTGTGTCCACCATGTATACATCATGAGATGAGGTGGCTGTCCAGTGCCTTGTAGGCGTTGGTTCATGTTCATCTCCTACATCATCGTCCATACCGTCGATGTTTTCGGAGTCGAAGTCGAGCACGTCATTTAAATTATTGACAGTGGCTACGAAGTGGGTGGTGGGTGGGCTTTGAATTTCTTCATCATCCGCATCCCAACCTTGCTGACCATAGTTCGGCCAGGGCTCTCCTGATAAAGAGAGAGACTTTAGTGCATTCAGAATATCGCCGAAGGGCGAGTGCTGAAAGATGTTCGCGGCGGTGAACTCCATGATCGGTGCCCAATCAGGTTCGATCGGTAGGGGCGCGGAGGGCTCGGAGTCTTTAGAGGAGTCCGGCTCCTTGGAGTCACGAGCTTCGCAGAGAATAGGGCTGGTGTTCGGCTCAATCGCCGTAGAGATTGCAGCCCCCGAGGTGGTGTCCAACCACCCATCCTCGATTGGCGCAGTTGGCTCCGAATTAAGGGTCGGAGCTGATGTGGGTGCGGCCTCCAGGGCACTGTTCGGTGGCAGAGCTAGATCATGCCCATCGTGACAGTGCGGCACGCTCGGCTACGGCTCGAATCCGTCGAAGATCAAGTCTCCGCGAAGGTCGGCCGTGTAGCTCAAACTTCCAAATCTAACCTGATGGCTAGGGGCGTAGCTTTCGATCTGCTCCAGATGGCCAAGCGAATTGGCCCGCAGTGCAAAGCCACCGAATATGAAGATCCGTCCAGGGAGAAAGGTCTCACCCTGGATCGCATCGCTGTTGATGATCGGAGAAGCCATCGAGCCTAAAAGTGGCGACACAGAGGAACTCTCAATGAAAGCACCAATGTCGGTGTCAAAACCGGCGGATCTCGGGTAGGGGGTCCCGAACTGTGCGTCTAGGCAGATGGTAACAGGAGGCAGGGGACACGATGTTTTACCCAGGTTCGGGCCCTCTGGATGGAGGTAAAACCCTACGTCCTGCTTGATTAATATTGATGATATGGATAGTACAATAGTAGATCTACCACGAGATCAAGGAGGCTAAACCCAAGAAGCTATCCTATGGTTTGATTGTTGTTCTGTCCCTACGGACTAAAACCCTCCGGTTTATATAGACACCGGAGAGGGCTAGGGTTACACAGAGTCGGTTACAATGGTAGGAGATCTACATATCCGTATCGCCCAGCTTGCCTTCCACGCTAAGGAAAGTCCCTTCCGGACACGGGACGAAGTCTTCAATCTTGTATCTGCATAGTCCAGGAGTCCGGCCGAAGGTATAGTCCGGCTATCTGGACACCCCCTAATCCAGGACTCCCTCACATGGACATAGCACTATATGTGGAATAGAATGGTGGTTGTGGAGAAGACAAAAAAGGAGAAGATAGTCTCACATAACTAGGCGTATCAACGGGCTATGGAGGTGCCCATTAATATATATGAATGTGAGTGAGTAGGGATTGCCATGCAACGGATGCACTAGAGCTATAAGTATATGAAAGCTCAACAAAAGGAACTAAGTGGGTGTGCATCCAACTCGCTTGCTCATGAAGACCTAGGGCATTTTGAGGAAGCCCATCATTGGAATATACAAGCCAAGTTCTATAATGAAAAATTCCCACTAGTATATGAAAGTGATATCATAGGAGACTCTCTATCATGAAGATCATGGTGCTACTTTGAAGCACAAGTGTGGTAAAAGGATAGTAGCATTGTCCCTTCTCTCTTTTTCTCTCATTTTTTTATTTGGTCCGGAGTCTCATCCCGACTTGTGGGGGAATCATAGTCTCCATCATCCTTTCCTCTCTTGGGACAATGCTCTAAAAATGATGATCATCACACTTTTATTTACTTACAACTCAACAATTACAACTCAATACTTAGAAAAAAATATGACTCTATGTGAATGCCTTCGGCGGTGTACCGGGATGTGCAATGATGCATGAGTGACATGTATGAAAGAATTATGAACGGTGGCTTTGCCACAAATACGATGTCAACTACATGATCATGCAAGCAATATGACAATGATGAAGCGTGTCATAATAACGGAACGGTGGAAAGTTGCATGGCAATATATCTCGAAATGGCTGAAATGCCATAATAGGTAGGTATGGTGGTTGTTTTGAGGAAGGTATATGGTGGGTATATGATACCAGCGAAAAGTGCACAGTGTTAGAGAGGCTAGCAATGATGGAAGGGTGAGAGTGTGTATAATCCATGGACTCAACATTAGTCATAAAGAACTCACATACTTATTGCAAAAATCTATTAGTTATCGAAACAAAGTATTACGCGCATGCTCCTAGGGGGATAGATTGGTAGGAAAAGACCATCGCTCGTCCCCGACCGCCACTCTTAAGGAAGGCAATCAATAAATAAATCATGCTCCGACTTCATCACATAACGGTTCACCATACGTGCATGCTATGGGAATCACAAACTTCAACACAAGTATTCCTCAAATTCACAACTACTCAACTAGCATGACTCTAATATCACCATCTCCATATCTCAAAAGAATTATCAAGTATCAAACTTCTCATAGTATTCAGCACACTCATAAGATTATTTTTAACTAATCTTGAATGCCTATCATAATTAAAGAAAATTACCACGCTGTTTTGTAGGACTCTCAAAATAATCTAAGTGAAGCATGAGAGAACAATAGTTTCTATAAAACAAATCCACCACCGTGCTCTAAAAGATATAAGTGAAGCACTTGAGCAAAAACTATATAACTCAAAAGATACAAGTGAAGCACATAGAGTATTCTAACAATTTTCAAATCATTTGAGTCTCTCTCAAAAGGTGCTCACAGCAAGGATGATTGTGGTAACTAAAAAATCAAAGACTCAAATCATACAAGATGCTCCAAGGAAA
This sequence comes from Triticum aestivum, assembly GCF_018294505.1. NCBI lineage: Eukaryota > Viridiplantae > Streptophyta > Magnoliopsida > Poales > Poaceae > Triticum > Triticum aestivum. The sequence goes on along the minus strand of NC_057797.1, from coordinate 539,379,038 downwards.
ACACATATCATGTGGTGAATAAAAATATAGCACCAAGTAAAGTTACCGATAGACGAAGACGAAAGAGGGGATGCCTTCCAGGGCATCCCCAAGATTAGGCTTTTGGGTGTCCTTGAATTTTACCTTGGGGTGCCATGGTCATACACAAGCTTAGGCTCTTGCCACTCCTTGTTCCATAATCCATCAAAACTTAACCCAAAACTTGAAAACTTCACAACACAAAACTCAAAATAGAAAATCTCGTGAGCTCCGTTAGCGAAAGAAAACAAAACATCACTTCAAGGTACTGTAATTAACTCATTATTTATTTATATTGGTGTTAAACCTACTGTATTCCAACTTCTCTATGGTTTATAAATTATTTTACTAGCCATAGATTCATCAAAATAAGCAAACAACACACGAAAAACAGAATCTGTCAAAAACAGAACTGTCTGTAGTAATCTGTATCTAACACAAATTTCTGGAATCCCAAAAATTCTAAAATAAATTGCTGGACGTGAGTAATTTATCTATTAATCATATGCAAAAATAATTAACTAAATATCACTTTCCAAATAAAAATGGCAGCAATTCTCGTGAGCGCTAAAGTTTCTGTTTTTTACAGCAAGATCAAAAAGACTTTCCCCAAGTCTTCCCAACGGTTCTACTTGGCACAAACACTAATTAAACACAAAAAACACAACCAAAACAGAGGCTAGATAAATTATTTATTACTAAACAGGAGCAAAAAGCAAGGAATAAAAATAAAATTGGGTTGCCTCCCAACAAGCGCTATCGTTTAACGCCCCTAGCTAGGCATAAAAGCGAAGATAGATCTAGGTATTGCCATCTTTGGTAGGCAATCCATAAGTGGCTCTCATAATAGATTCATAAGGTAATTTTATTTTATTTATAGGGAAGTGTTCCATGCCTTTCTTAACGGAAATTGGAATCAATATTCCCTTCCTTCATATCAATAATTGCACCAATCGTTCTAAGGAAAGGTCTACCAAGAATAATAGGACATGAAGGATTGCAATATATATCAAGAACAATAAAATCTACGGGCACATAATTCCTATTTGCAACAATAAGAACATCATTAATTCTTCCCATAGGTTTCTTAATGGTGGAATCCGCAAGGTGCAAGTTTAAAGAGTAATCATCAAAATCACGGAAACTTAGCAAATCACACAAAGTCTTTGGAATCGTGGAAACACTAGCACCCAAATCACACAAAGCATAGCATTCATGATCTTTAATTTTAATTTTAATAGTAGGTTCCCACTCAACATAAAGTTTTCTAGGGATAGAAACTTCCAACTCAAGTTTTTCTTCATAAGATTGCATCAAAGCATCAATGATATGTTTGGTAAAGGCTTTATTTTGACTATAAGAATGTGGAGAATTTAGCACGGGTTGCAACAAGGAAATACAATCTATCAAAAATCAATTATCATAATTAAATCCCTTGAAATCCAAAATAGTGGGTTCATTGATACTTAAAGTTTTGATCTCTTTAATCCCACTTTTCACAATTTTAGCATCAAGATCTAAAGACTCCGAATTTTTGGAACGCCTTCTAGGTAAAGGTGGATCATACTCAGTCCCATCATTATCAAGATTAATATTACAAAACAAAGATTTAATAGGGGACACATCAATAACTTTTAGATCTTCATCTTTCTTTTCATGGAAACTAGAAGAACACGCTTTCACAAAACAATCTTTCTTAGCACGCATCCTAGCGGTTCTTTATTTACACTCATCAATGGAAATTCTCATGGCCTTGAGAGACTCATTGATATCATGCTTAGGTGGAATAGATCTAGGTTTCAAAGAATCAACATCAAGAGAAATTCTATCAACGTTCCTAGCCAACTCATCATTCTTAAGCAATTTTTCATCAAGCAAAGCATTGAAACTCTTTTGCGAGGTAATAAATTCTTTAATATTAAATTCAAAATCAGAGGGCATCTTATTATAATTTCCATAGGAATTGTTGTAGGAATTACCATAATTATTAGAGGAATTACTAGGGAACGGCCTAGAATTAAAATTGCCTCTATACGCGTTATTACCAAAATTGTTCCTACCAACCAAATTCACATCCATAGATTCATTATTATTATCATTCAAAGTAGACAAAGGCATATCATTAGGATCAGAAGAAACACTTTTATTAGCAAATAATTTCATAAGTTCATCCATCTTTCCACTCAAAACATTAATTTCTTCTATCACATGCACTTTCTTATTAGTAGATCTTTCAGTGTGCGATTGAGAATAATTAACCATAATATTATCTAGGAGTTTAGTAGCTTCTCCTAAAGTGATTTCCATAAAAGTGCATCCCGCGGCCGAATCTAAATGATTTCTAGAAGCAAAATTCAATCCGGCATAAAAAATTTGTATAATCATTCACAAATTCAAACCATGTGTATGGCAATTACGTATCATTAATTTCATCCTCTCCCAAGCTTGTGCGACATGTTCATGATCAAGTTGCTTAAAATTCATGATATTGTTTCTAAGAGAGATGATCTTAGTGGGAGGAAAATACTTAGAGATAAAAGCATCTTTGCACTTATTCCAAGAATCAATACTATTTTTAGGCAAAGATGAAAACCAAGCTTTAGCACGATCTCTAAGCGAAAAAAGGAAATAGCTTCAATTTAACAATATCATTGTCCACATCTTTCTTCTTTTGCATATCACACAAATCAACAAAGTTGTTTAGATGGGTAGCGGCATATTCACTAGGAAGGCCGGAAACCGGATCTTTCATGACAAGATTCAGCAAAGCAACATTAATTTCACAAGATTCAGCATCGGTAAGAGGAGCAACCGGAGTGCTAATAAAATCATTGTTGTTGGTATTAGTAAAGTCACACAATTTGGTATTATCTTGAGCCATCGTGATAGGCAAGCAATCCAACACACAAGCAAACAAGAAACGGGCAAAAAGAGGCAAATAGGGAAAGTGGAGGAGGACGGAGAGAGAGGGCAAATAAAACGGCAAGGGTGAAGTGGGGGAGAGGAAAACGAGAGGCAAATGGAAAATAATGTAGTGCGGGAGATAAGGGTTTGTTATGGGTACTTGGTATGTTAGCTCTTGCGTAGACTCCCCGGCAACGGCGCCAGGAATCCTTCTTGCTACCTCTTGAGCACTACGTTGGTTTTCCCTTGAAGAGGAAAGGGTGATGCAGCAAAGTAGCGTAAGTATTTCCCTCAGTTTTTGAGAACCAAGGTATCAATCCAGTAGGAGGCCACGCACGAGTCCCTCACACCTACACAAACAAATAAAATCCTCGCAACCAACCCAATAAAGGGGTTGTCAATCCCTTCACGGTCACTTACGAAAGTGAGATCTGATAGATATGATGAGATAATATTTTTGGTATTTATATGATAAAGATGCAAAGTAAATAAAGCGAAATAAAAACGGCACTAGAAATAGCTTGTTGACGGGAGATTAATATAATGGAAAATAGACCCGAGGGCCATAGGTTTCACTAGTGGCTTCTCTCGAGAGCATAATTGTTACGGTGGGTAAACAAATTACTGTTGAGCAATTGACATAATTGAGCATAGTTATCAGAATATCTAGGCATGATCATGTATATAGGCATCACGTCCGAGACAAGTAGACCGACTCCTGCCTGCATCTACTACTATTACTCCACACATCGACCGCTATCCAACATGCATCTAGAGTATTAAGTTCAAAGGAACAGAGTAACGCTTTAAGTAAGATAACATGATGTAGAGGGATAAACTCATGCAATATGATATAAACCCCATCTTGTTATCCTCAATGGCAACAATACAATACGTGCCTTGCTGCCCCTACTGTCACTGGGAAAGGACACCACAAGATTGAACCCAAAGCTAAGCACTTCTCCCATTGCAAGAAAGATCAATCTAGTAGGCCAAACCAAACTGATAATTCGGAGATACTTGCAAAGATAACCAATCATACATAAAAGAATTCAGAGAAGATTCAAATATTGTTCATAGATAAACTTGATCATTAAACCCACAATTCATCGATCTCAAAAAACACACCGCAAAATAAGATTACATCGAATAGATCTCCACGAGAATCGTGGAGAACTTTGTTTTGAGATCCAAAGAGAGAGAAGAAACCATCTAGCTAATAACTATGTACCCGAAGGTCTGAGGTAAACTACTCACACATCATCGGAGAGGCTATGGTGTTGATGTAGAAGCCCTCCGTGATCGATGCCCCCTCCGGCGGAGCTCCGAAAAAGGCCCAAAGACGGGATCTCACGGGTACAGAAGGTTGCGGCGGTGGAGTTAGGTTTTTGGCTCCGTATTTGGTATTTTGGGGGTACATAGGTATATATAGGTGGAAGAAGTACGTCGTTGGAGCAACGTGGGCCCCACGAGGGTGGAGGGCGCGCCTGGGGGGTGGGGTAGGCGCGCCCCCTACCTCGTGCCTCCTGGTTGCTTTCTTGACGTAGGGTTGAAGTCCTCTGGATCACATTCGTTCCAAAAATCACGTTCCCGAAGGTTTCATTCCATTTGGACTCCGTTTGTATTCTTTTTCTGCGAAACTCTGAAAAAGGCAAAAAAAACAGCAATTCTGGACTGGGCCTTCGGTTAATAGGTTAGTCCCAAAAATAATATAAAAGTGTATAATAAAGCCCAATAATGTCCAAAACAGAATATAATATAGCATGGAACAATAAAAAATTATAGATACGTTGGAGATGTATCAGGCCTCCACCTATCCACGAGGGTGGGGGGCGCGCCCCCTGTCTCGTGGGCCCCCTGACGCTCCACCGACCTCGACCTTGAATCCATATATTCACTTTTGGGGAGAAAAAAACCAAAGAGAAGGATTGATCGCGTTTTACGATACGGAGCCACCGCCAAGCCCTAAACTCTCTCGAGAGGGCTGATCTGGAATCCGTTTGGGGCTCCAGATAGGGGAATCCGTCGCCATTGTCATCATCAACCTTCCTCCATCACCAATTTCATGATGCTCACCGCCGTGCGTGAGTAATTCCATCGTAGGCTTGCTGGACGGTGATGGGTTGGATGGGATCTATCATGTAATCAAGTTAGTTTTGTTAGGGTTTGAGCCCTAGTGTCCACTATGTTCTGAGATTGATGTTGCTATGACTTTGCTATGCTTAATGCTTGTCACTAGAGCCCGAGTGCCATGATTTCAGATCTAAACCTATTATGTTTTCATCAATATATGAGAGTTCTTGATCCTATCTTGCAAGTCTATAGTCACCTACTATGTGTTATGATCCGGCAACCCCGAAGTGACAATAATCGGGAATACTCCCGGTGATGACCGTAGTTTGAGGAGTTCATGTATTCACTATGTGTTAATGCTCCGGTCCAGTACTCTATTAAAAGGAGGCCTTAATATCCCTTAGTTTCCAATAGGACCCCGCTGCCACGGGAGGGTAGGACAAAAGATGTCATGCAAGTTCTTTTCCATAAGCACGTATGACTATATTCGGAATACATGCCTACATTACATTGATGAACTGGAGCTAGTTCTGTGTCACCCTAGGTTATGACTGTTACATGATCGATCACATCCGGCATAATTCTCCATCACCAATCCAATGCCTACGAGCTTTTCATATATTGTTCTTCGCTTATTTACTTTTCTGTTGATATTGTTACAATCACTATAAAACCCAAATATACTATTTTTGCTACTCTTACCACTACTATCATATTACTTTGCTACTAAAAACTTTGCTGCAGATATTAAGTTTCCAGGTGTGGTTGAATTGACAACTCAGCTGCTAATACTTGAGAATATTCTTTGGCTCCCCTTGTGTCGAATCAATAAATTTGGGTTGAATACTTTACCCTCGAAAACTATTGCGATCCCCTATACTTGTGGGTTATCACTGTAAATTTTTAAAACACATCAAACCGGCAATTAGTTTCAAATTTCTTTTTTTCATTTCGATATTTTAAATTGCATTGATTTTTATACATGGACAATTTGTTGGATTTTATATTGATATACATTTATTTTTAAAATCTGTTTGAATGTGACTCGAAATTTCGGGATTAAAAATAGTTCGGACCGCACCGAAATATGCAAAATTTCGTATAATTTTTTAACCGTGGCCACACTATGGGATGTAATGCTAACAAAAAGAATATGGGATCCAAAAAAACTTTAAGAATTAGCAAATGGGATGTAAATTATTAGAAATAATGGCAGATGGGCTGTATGCTATTATCCACAGATTTGAGTCTTTCCTAAAAAAAGGTTGACGCACATGCAGTGATTGTTGGATGTCCATCCAATGGCCGTCATGCTTCTTCAATCTCTGTTCTTCCTGCTCCAGCAGCTCAAACAAGCGCCGGCGGGACTGCCTGCTCCCTCCTCCCCGCGGCCGACTGTGCTGCCGCACAGGCCTCACCGCCCCACCATACTCCCATCGCTGGCCTAGCCATCCCTCTACTCACCCACACCTGCTGTTATTCTTCGGTGACGGTAGACAAACCAGTAAACCCTCATACAGTCATACTCCCCTCCGCATGGGAAACAACTGCCGAGTCTTCCCTGGCTCCGTGCCGTTCCCTTCCTAGGCCTCGCCATCGTCCACCACCCTGCTGCTCTCAGCGCGGCTTGGTCAATGTGGTCAATGACCGACATGCATCTGAAGTGGACTGGGCGTGGAGAGGCTAACGGCTGGGTCCATAGCCGCACGCAAGGAAATGCCTCCTTATTACGCGCAAAATAATGATTCCTCCACCTGGCATCTGTCACCCACTGAAAGGGCCTCTGTATTTCATGAAAAAAATGTCACCGCCGCTGACAGCTCGGACCCACCAGCTATATCTTCGCACGCAAGGAAGTCCCTCCTTATTACGCACAAAAAATGAATACCCCCTGCTAGCTGGGACCTAGTATAGTGGGAGGCTGACTTGTGGTCCTACTAAGTTGACGGGGATGGAGGGCTTTGTCAACTTAGTCAATATGCACGATTCTAGCTCCAGTGACCGTACGATGTCCATCCAACGGCCGTAGTGCTTCTTCAACCTCTGGTCTTCTTGCTCCAGCCGCCCAAACCAGCGCCGGTCGTGCCTCGTGCTCCTGCCTCTCGTGGCTGGCTGCGATGCCGCGAAGGCCTCACCGCCCCCTACTACTCCCACCACTGGCCAGGCCATCCCTCTACTCACCCACACCCCCTGTTATTCTGCGGTGACGGCAGCCTCACACCGCAGTGAACCAGTGAACCCTCATATTCCTCTATGCGTGGGCATCCACTACCGCATCTTCCCCGGCTCCGCGTCGTCCCCTTCCTAGGCCTCGCCATCGTCCACCGCCCTGGTGCTCTCGGCGGCGTGGTCAACATGGTCAAGGAACGGCTTCCATCGAACATGGACTGTATGTGGAGAGGCTGACAGTTGGGTCCACGGCCGCAGCAAGGAAGTGCCTCCTTATTACAAAGAAAATAATGATTCCTCCACCTGACAGCAGGGACCCACCAGACGGGCAACCGTATTTCGCAAAAAAAACGTTTCCCCATGACTGCTGGGACCTACCAGCTACATCTTCGCACGCAAGGAAGTGCGTTCGGGCAAAAAAACGATTCGCCTCCTGACTGCTGGGACCCACCAGCTACATCTTCGCACGCAAGGAAGTGTCTGACAGTCGGGACCCACCTGGTCGAAGTATACGTAGCATTGTCATTCTGGTCGCGAATGTGTACGTACATACTGGTCGATGTAGAGGCGCGCTAGTGTCATAGTAGAGGCGCACACGTAGCATGTACACATACGTACAGCGGCCAGTGTGCAATAAAAAAATACGGCCACGTACGTACATATGGGCGGGGTCTCAAATGCCTACTCGCGCATACGTACGGCCAGGGCTCGTGTACATGGCTGGATCGGAACGGAGAAACTGCGTCGTCGTCGTGTTCATGGGGAGCCAACCGGCTAGGTCTGAACGAAATGCATCGTTGTGTTCATCGGGAGGGCTTGGATGGAACAACCGATGGAAACGAGGCCTGGCATATCGCGAAATGGAGGAAACGGCCTTGTGTTCGACCGGCCTCGGTCGAAACGGGATCCTGTTCATCGGGGGGGGTCTGGCGTACCGCAAAATGGAGGAAATAGACCTCCTACTGTCGAAACAGGGGTCCTGTTCATCGGGGAGGGGTGTGGCGTACCGCAAAACAGAGGAAACAGACTTTTGTTGGAGCCCTACGGTCAAAATGGGGGTCCTGTTCATCGGGAGGGGTGTGGCATACCGCAAAACGGGACTCCACGGGATACTGTTCATCTCCACCGTCGACCCCCTCCAGCCTCCACGGGCTACTGTTCATCCACCATCGACCTCCTCCAGCCTCCACATGCGACTGTTCATCCATGGGCTCCTGTTCATCCAGCCTCCACCGCACGCTACTCCATCGGCTACTGTTCAACCATCCCTCTCCACGGGCTCCTGTTCAACCACCCCTCCACGGGCTACTGTTCATCCAGCCCACCACCGTCTATTGTTCATCCAGCCCTCCACGGGGTGGTCCTGTTCATCCAGCCCTCCACGGGGTCCTCTTCATCCAGCCCCAACCAGCTCGATCGATCGGGGTCCTGTTCATCCAGAGGCAACACCACGAGGTCCTTTTCATCCACCCACCGGAAACTGTTTATCCAAACCCCCCAGCAATGCTCACTGTTCATCCAGAGGCAGCATCGATCGGCTTCAGTTAGCAGCAGTAGCGAAGGAATCGATCGATCGCTCGGGTTCAGTAACGCGCAGCCTGCAGTTCAATCACTCGGGTTTAGTAGGCGAACGCCTCGCTCGGGTTCAGTTAGAGCCCAACGCCTCGCACCCACGCGCATGCGTGTACGAGAGAAACGCGCAAACCTCCATGCATCGCTTGGCCCCGACCACCCACCGTAACCGGGAACACCCCGATATTTTCCTCGCCCTGGCTTCTACCATGATTTTTTCCGTCATGGACGGCCCAAAGAATGTCATGCAGCTGCATCTCCAGCCCGCCCAGGACGAAAAGCCCATTTTCTATCATGATCTTTTGTCATAGAAGTAGGAGCCCACCACATCTATGATGATACTGGGTTTTGTCACAATTATCGTCATAGAAGTGTCATAAGTATGACAGATTTTTTTTTCGTTCGGCCCAAAATGTCACAGATGTGTCTTTTTTTGTAGTGTTTGCATCTTTTGGCTTCAATATTATGAATATGTGTATCACTACGATCGAGATTCAATAAACCATTTATATTGAGTGTATGACCATAGAAGGTTTTATTCATGTAAATAGAACAACAATTATTATTTGACTTAAATGAATAACCGTATTGCAATAAACATGATCCAATCATATTCATGCTCAACGCAAACACCAAATAACATTTATTTTAGGTTCAACACTAATCCCGAAGGTAAAGGGAGTGTGCGATGGTGATCTTATCAACCTTGGAATCACACACATCATTACATCGCCCTTAACTAGTCTCTGTTTATTTTGCAACTCCCGCTTTGAGTTACTACTCTTAGCAACTGAACCAGTATCAAATACCGATGGGTTGCTATAAACACTAGTAAAGTACACATCAATAACATGTATATCCAATATACCTTTGTTCAATATGCCATCCTTCTTATCCGCCAAGTATCTAGGGTTGTTCCACTTCCAATGACTATTTCCTTTGCAGTAGAAGCACTCAGTTTCAGGCTTGGGTCTAGATTTGGGCTTCTTCATGGGAGTAGCAACTTGCTTGCCATTCTTCTTGAAGTTCCATTTCTTTACCTTGCCCTTTTACTTGAAACTAGTGGTCTTGTCAACCATCAAGACTTGATGCTTTTCTTGATTTCTACCTTCACTGATTTCAGCATCGCGAAGAGCTTGGGAATTACTTTCGTCATCCCTTGCATATTATAGTTCATCAGGAAGTTCCAGTAACTTGGTGATAGTGACTAGAGAACTCTGTCAATCACTATTTTATCTAGAAGATTAACTCCCACTTGATTCAAGAAATTGTAGTACTCAGACAATCTGAGCACATGCTCATTGGTTGAGCTATTCTCCTCCATCTTGTAGGCAAAGTACTGTTAGAGGTATCATACCTCTCGACACGGGCATGAGTCTGAAATACTAGTTTCAACTCTTGGAACATCTAAATATGTTCCATCGCGTTCAAAACGTTTTTGAAGTCCCGGTTCTGAGTTGTAAAGCATGGTGCAGTAAACTATCAAGTAGTCATCATACCGAGCTTTGCCAAACGTTCATAACATCTGCATCTGCTCCTGCAATAGGCCCGTCACCTAGCGGTGCATGAAGGACATAATTCTTCTGTGCAGCGATGAAGATAATCCTCAGATCACGGACCTAGTCCGCATCATTGCTACTATCATCTTTCAACTTATTTTTCTCTAGGAACATATCAAAAATAAAATAGGGAAGCATACGCGAGCCATTGATCTACAACATAGATATTTAAATACTATCAGGACTAAGTTCATGATAAATTTAAGTTCAATTAATCATATTACTTAAGAACTCCCACTTAGATAGACATCCCTCTAATCATCTAAGTGATCACATGATCCATATCAAGTAAACCATGTCCGATCATCACATGAGATGGAGTAGTTTTCAATGGTGAACATCACTATGTTGATCATATCTACTATATGATTCACGCTCGACCTTTCTATCTCAGTGTTCCGAGGCCATATCTGCATATGCTAGGATCATCAAGTTTAACCTGAGTATTTTGTGTGTGCAAAACTGGCTTGCACCCGTTTTATGTGAACGTAGAGCTTATCACACCCGACCATCACGTGGTGTCTCGGCACGATGACTTGTCGCAACGGTGCATACTCAGGGAGAACACTTATACATTGAAATTTAGTGAGGGATCATCTTATAATGCTACAGTCGAACTAAGCAAAATAAGATGCATAAAGGATAAACATCACATGCAATCAATATAATGCAATCAATATAAGTGATATGATATGGCCACCATCATCTTGTGCTTTTGATCTCCATCTTCAAAGCACCTCATGATCACCATCGTCACCGGCTTGACACATTGATCTCCATCAAAGCATCGTTGTCGTCTCGTCAACTATTGCTTCTACGACTATCACTACCGCTTAGTGATAAAGTAAAGCAATTACATGGCGATTGTATTTCATACAATAAAGAGACAACCATATGGCTCCTGCCAGTTGCCGATAACTGTGTTACAAAACATGATCATCTCATACAATAAAATTTAGCATCATCTCTTGACCAAATCACATCACAACGTGCCCTGCAAAAACAAGCACTACAAAAAAAAGACACATCCGTGACATTTTGGGCCAAACGAATTTTTTTTCCTGTCATACATATGACACTTCTATGACGATAATTGTGACAAAACCCGGTATCATCATAGATGTGGTGGGCTCCTACTTCTATGACAAAAAATCATGACAGAAAACGGGCTTTTCGTCCTGGGTGGGCCGGAGACGCAGCTGCATGACATTCTTTGGGCCGTCCATGACGGAAAAAACCGTGGTAGAAGCGAGGGGGAGGAAAATTTCAGGGAGTTCCCGATTACGGTGGGAGGTCGGGGGGCGAGCGATGCGTGTTTCTCTCGTACACGTACGCGCGTGTGTGCGAGACGTTGGCTCTAACTGAACCCAAGCGAGGCATTGGGCTCTAATTAACTAAACCCAGGCGATTGCACTGTAGGCTACGCGTTACTGAACCCGAGCGATCGATCGATGGATGTTAACTGAACCCGATCGAGCGATTCCTTCACTACTGCTGCTAACTGAAGCCGGTCGATACTGCCTCTGGGATGAATAGTGAGCGTTGCATGGGGGGTTGGATGAACAGTGAGCGGTGACGTTGCCTCTGGATGAACAGGGCCCCGTGGTGTGGTGGAGGGCCGGATGAACAGTAGACGGTGGAGGGGTGACCGTGGAGGGGTGGTTGAATAGGACCCCGTGGTGTGGAGGGCTGGATGAACAGTAGACGGTGGAGGGGTGGTTGAACAGTAGCCGATGGAGTAGCGCGCGGTGGAGGTTGGATGAACAGGAGCCTGTGGAGGCTGGAGGAGGTCGACGGTGGAGATGAACAGTATCCCGTGGAGTCCCGTTTTGCGGTACGCCACACCCCTCCCGATGAAAAGGACCCTCGTTTCGACCGTAGGAGGTCCTTTTCATCCGTTTTGCGGTACGCCACACCCCTCCCGATCAACAGGACCCCCGTTTCGACCGTAGGAGGTCCATTTCCTCCGTTTTGCGGTATGCCAGACCCCTCCCGATGAACAGGATCCCATTACGAACGTGGTCGGTCGAACACAAGGCCGTTTCCTTCGTTTTGCGGTACGCCAGGCCTTGTTTCCATTGCCTGTTCCGTCCAAGCCCTCCCGATGAACACGACCACGCATTCCGTTCTGACCCAGCCAGTTGGGTCCCACGCGTTCTGTTGCCTCCTGATGAACACGATGCATTCCGTTGCCTCCCCATGAACACGACGCATTTCGTTGCCTTCCCATGAACACGACGACAACATTGTTTCTCCGTTCCGACCCAGCCATGTACACGAGCCCTGGCCGTACGTATGCGCGAGTTGGCATTCGAGACCCCACCCGTATGTACACATACGTGACCGTATTTTCTTTCTTGCACCCTGGCCGCTGTACATACGTGTACATGCTACGTGCGCGCCTCTACTACGACACGTACGCGCTTCTACTACGACACGTGCGCGCCTCTACATCCACCAGTATATATGTACGTACACATTCGCGACCAGAATGACAACGCTACGTATGCTTCGACCAAGTGGGTCCCGACTGTCAGGCACTTCCTTGCCTGCGAAGATGTAGCTAGTGGGTCCCAGCAATCAGGGGGGCGAATCATTTTTTTGCCACGACGCACTTCCTTGCGTGCGAAGATGTAGCTGGTGGGTCCCAACAGTCGGGGGAATGTTTTTTTCGTGAAATACGGTGGCCCATCCGATGGGTCCCCGCTGTGAGGTGGAGGAATAATTATTTTGCACGTAATAACGAGGCACTTCCTTGCTACGGCCATGGACCCAGCTGTCAGCCTCTCCACGTACAGTCCACATCTGATGGAAGCCGTTCCTTGACCACGTTGACCACGCCGCGCCAAGAGCACCAGGGCGGTGGATGATACGTCTCCGTCGTATCTACTTTTCCAAACACTTTTGCCCTTGTTTTGGACTCTAACTTGTATGATTTGAATGGAACTAACCCGGACTTGCACTGTATTCAGCAGAATTGCCATGATGTTGTTTTATGTGCAAAAAACAAAAGTTCTCGGAATGACCTGAAACTCCATGGAATATCTTACAATAAATAATAAAAAATCCTCGCCAAAGATGAAGACCAGGGGGCCCACACCCTATCCACGAGGGTGGGGGGCGCTCCCCCCTAGGGCACGCCCCCCTACCTCATGGGCCCCCTGGAGACCTCCCGACTCCAACTCCAACTCTATACATCTGCTTTTGGGAAGAAAAAAAATAGGAGAGAAGAAATCATCGTGTTTTACGATACGGAGCCACCGCCAAGCCCTAAAACCTCTCGGGAGGGCTAATTTGGAGTCCGTTTGGGGCTCCGAAGAGGGGAATCCATCACCATTGTCATCATCAACCATCCTCCATCACCAATTTCATGATGCTCACCGCCGTGTGTGAGTAATTCCAACGTAGGCTTGCTGGACGGTGATGGGTTGGATGAAATTTATCATGTAATCGAGTTAGTTTTGTTCGGGTTTGATCCCTAGTATCCACTATGTTCTGAGATTGATGTTTCTATGACTTTGCTATGCTTAATGCTTGTCACTAGGGCCCGAGTGCCATGATTTCAGATCTGAACCTATTATGTTTTCATCAATATGAGAGTTGTTGATCCTATCTTGCAAGTCTATAGTCACCTATTATGTGTTATGATCCGTTAACCGCAAAATGACAATAATCAGGATACTTACCGGTGATGACCGTAGTTTGAGGAGTTCATGTATTCACTATGTGCTAATGCTTTGTTCCGGTTCTCTATTAAAAGGAGGCCTTAATATCCCTTAGTTTCCATTAGGACCCCGCTGCCACGGGAGGGTAGGACAAAAGATGTCATGCAAGTTCTTTTCCATAAGCACGTATGACTATATTCAGAATACATGCCTACATTACATTAACGAATTGGAGCTTGTTATGTGTCACCGTATGTTATGACTATTACATGATGAACCACATCTGGCATAATTATCCATCACTGATCCAATGCCTACAAGCTTTCCATATACTGGTTTACGCTTATTTACTTTCCCGTTGCTATTGTTACAATCACTACATAATACCAAAAATATTACTTTGTTTTCATTACTCTTTTGTTACCGTCAGCACCACTATCGTATTACTTTGCTACTAAACACTCTGCTGAAGATACTAAGTTTCCAGGTGTGGTTGAATTGACAACTCAGCTGCTAATACTTGAGAATATTCTTTGGCTCCCCTTGTGTTGAATCAATAAATTTGGGTCGAAAACTCTACCCTCGAAAGCTGTTGTGATCCCCTATACTTGTGGGTTATCAAGACTAATTTCTGGCGCCGTTGCCGGGGAGCATAGCTCTATTCTTTGAGTCACTTGGGATTTATATCTGCTGGACACTATGAAGAATTTGAAAGACGCTAAGACAACAATTTATCCCTCAACAACGAGGGGAGGTAAGGAACTGCCATCTGGCTCTGCACTTGATTCACCTTCTGTTATGAGTAAGCTTGCGACACCTAAACCTGCTTCTGCTATTCGTTCTGATATGTCGCATGTTATTGATGATGCTACTTCTGCTATACATGATACTTATGATGAAACTACTTCTATGCTTGATACTACTGTGCCACTTGGTGATTTTCTCAAGGAACGACTTGCTAGGGCTAGAGAGATTGAAAATATTGAATCTGATTATGATGATGAAAGTGATGATGAAGAATCACTTGTTATTCCTGAGGGTTATTTATTTGATCAAGAAGCTTCTTTAGCTATTTTAGCTTGCAAAGATAGATATGAACTCAAAAGGTTATTAGCTAAATGGAACAAGCAATCTCTAAATGATAGGATGAAACCTGACCCTGCTTTTGCTACTTCACCTATTTGTGTTACTGATAAGGATTACGAATTCTCTGTTGATCCTGATATAATTACTTTAGTTGAATCTGATCCTTTTCATGGCTACGAATCTGAAACTATTGTAACACATCTTACTAAATTAAATGATATAGCTACCCTGTTCACTAATGATGAGAGATCTCGCTACTTTTATATCCTCAAAATATTTCCGTTCTCATTAAAGGGTGAGGCTAAGATATGCTTTAATTCTCTTGATCCTGGTTGTGTCCGTAGTCCCCTTACTACTTCTCTGCTAAATATTTCCCTGCTCATAAGAAACAAGTTGCTTTAAAGGAAATATACAACTTTGTGCAAATTAAAGAAGAGAGTCTCCAACAAGCTTGGGGGAGGCTTCTCAAGTTACTTAATGCTTTGCCTGATCGTCCTCTTAAGAAAAATGAAATACTTGATATCTTTTATAATGTACTAACCGATGCTTCCAGAGATTACCTGGATAGTTGTGCTGGTTCTCTTTTCAGGGAAAGAACACCGGATGAAGCTGAAATCTTATTGAATAATATGTTGACAAATGAAAATAATTGGGCACCTCCTGAGCCAGCTCCTGCTCCAATTAATGATCCTATTCCTAAACCAACTCCGAAGAATAGAGGTGTTCTATTTCTCAGTCCTAAAGATATGCAAGAGGCAAAGAAATCTATGAAAGAAAAAGGTATTAAAGCTGAAGATGTTAAGAATTTACCTCCTATTGAAGAAATACATGGTCTTAATTTACCATCTATTGAAGAAACATATGATCTTAATCCTTTATTTATCGAAGAACCTCCAGACGCCGATAACCCGACACAAGCAGTAAAGGTAAATTCTCTCTATAGATATGATAAAGCTGAAATCCCTCCTGCTAAAATTGCTAGTCAATGCTTGGATGAGTTTGATAATTTTATGTTTAAGCAAGAAGACTTCAATGCTTATTTTGGTAGACAATTAAAACAAGATGCTGATATGATTAAATACTTGGGTGATTATATGGCTAATATTAGAGGTGAACTTAAAGTTGTTAGAAAACATGCTTCTATGGTTACCACTCAAGTAGAACAAGTACTTAAAGCTCAAAAGGAATTGCTCAATGAGATGAATAGTAAGAAAAATGATTATGTTGTTAAAGTGGCTACTAGAACTAGTAAAATGACTCAGGAACCTTTGTGTCCTGAAGGCCACCCTAAGAGAATTGAGCAAGATTCTTAGAGAAATAATATTGATGCACCTAGTTCTTCTAAAAGGAAGAAAAAGAAAAATGATAGAACTATGCAAACTTCTAGTGAACCTATTGCTGAACCACCTGATAATCCAAATGGTATATCTATGTCTGATGCTGAAACAAAATCTGGCAATGAACATGAACCTAATGAAAATGTTAATGATGATGTTCATAATGATGCTCAACATAGTAATGATAATGATGTAGAAATTGAACCTGATGTTGATCTTGATAACGCACAATCAAAGAATCAACGTTATGATAAGAAAGATTTTGTTGCTAGGAAACATGGTAAAGAAAGAGAGCCATGGGTTCAGAAACCCATGCCTTTTCCTCCTAAACCATCCAAGAAAAAGGATGATGAGGATTTTGAGCGCTTTGCTGAAATGATTAGACCTATATTTTTGCGTATGCGATTGACTGATATGCTCAAAGTGAATCCTTATGCTAAGTACATGAAAGATATTGTTACAAATAAAACAAAGATACCAGAAGCTGAAATTTCCACCATGCTTGCTAATTATACTTTTAAGGGTGGAATACCAAAGAAACTTGGAGATCCAGGAGTACCTACTATACCATGATCCATTAAAAGAAACTATGTTAAAACTGCTTTATGTGATCTTGGAGCCGGTGTTAGTGTTATGCCTCTCTCTTTATATCGTAGACTTGACTTGAATAAGTTGACACCTACTGAAATATCTTTGCAAATGGCTGATAAATCAATTCCTATACCTGTCGGCATTTGTGAGGATGTGCCCGTTGTGGTTGCAAACGTTACTATTTTAACGGACTTTGTTATTCTTGATATTCCCAAGGACAATAGTATGTCTATTATTCTTGGAAGACCTTTTCTTAATACTGCAGGGACTGTTATTGATTGCAACAAAGGCAATGTCACTTTTCATGTTAATGGTAATGAGCATATGGTCCACTTTTCGAGGAAACAACCTCAAGTTCATAGTATCAATTCTATCGGAAAAATTCCATCGATTATATTTGGAGGTTTTGAATTTCCTCTTCCCTACTGTCAAGAAGAAATATGATATACTTATTATTGGGGATGTGCATATCCCCGTTGAGGTAACCTAGTGTTATTCGAAATTTCTCCGATTTCATGTTAATCAGAATGAGTTTGTTAACAAGACTTGATCAACCTTGTTAGCGGATTCCTTTTGATGAGCATGAGATGGATGAAACTAGAATCACAACCTTTTGTACCCTCTCTATACTTTCTGTTATTTAGTTGAAATAAAGTAAAAATAAATAATTTTCTGTCTGTTAGCTAATTATCCGTGCAATATAAAATACCTCAAAAATAAAAGTTCTCCAAATGCCCTGAAAATTATATATGATTTTTTATAGAATATTTGAGGATTTATGGAACAAAGGACACACCAGGGGGGCCAACCACCTTGCCACGAGGGTGGAGGGCTTGCCCACCCCTCTAGGGCGCGCCCCCTGCCTCGTGGGCCCACGGTGGCCCTCATCCACTTATTCCTGCACCCATCCTCTTCTTCTTCCTCCCACAAACATGAAAAACCAACTCAAGCACGAGTTACAGCCCTCTTTGCTGCCATTTTCGATCTCCTTGCTCAAAGCACCTCTCACAAAACTGCTTGGGGAGATTGTTCCTTGGTATGTGACTCCTCCATTGGTCCAATTAGTTTTTGTTCTAGTGCTTTACTCATTGCAAATTTTTGCTGCTTAGGTGACCCTGTTCTTGAGCTTGCACGTCAAATTTATATGGGCAAAAGTAGTTTTGATGCATGATATAGGCCCTAGGCACTTGTAGGAGTGGTTGCTATCAATATTATTGAGTTTGGTTTACTTTTATTTTGAAGTTACTAAAAAATTTCAGAATTTTTCAGAGGAAGAAATATGCTTAGGAAAATGTTCCAAGGTGGTTCTTCAAAGAAGCAAGGACCCAGGCTTGCAATGTGTGATGCTGACGAAGAGCCACCAAGAGATGCTCCAGTGCGTCCTTGTGAGTGGCCTTCTGAAAATTTTATGGATCGAGCGGGAATTAAAGAAGAATTTAACGCATATTTGCGTAATGCCGGTCTTGAGGACTTTGAGGCAGACAAATGCCCCCAGTATCATGATCTCACAAGCTCTTTTGTGAGGAGGTTTGAGTATTCATCTTCGCGTAATTCTCCTTCAGTCATGTTTGATCTTTATGACAAATCTTATACCATGGACTTAGAGGATTTCACTTTTTTTTGCAAACTTCCATAGTGGGGTAGTGTTAGGGATCCCCCTAAATCTGAATTTAGAAACTTTCTTGCTAGTATAACTGTAGGGGAATCTAGAGATATAACGCAAGCTACCATAGGGAGCATTCACTTTCTCGCTATACATTATTTTGCTCTCTTCATAGGTAGGTGCATAAATGCTAAGGATGAAGCATGTCACATGTGTGTCCCTGACCTTAGCATTCTCAGGAGTGCTATGTCAGGAGACCAATCTTATCATATGGGAGCCATTGTAGCTCGTAGGTTGCATCATAATAAATATAATGGAGATTTCTTTGGACGATTTATGCAACCCGCTTAGCTAAATTTCTTGAGATAGACGTTCATGAAGGAGACATGGAGTTGCCTCCTGCTTATTTAGATTTTGATTCTATGGTTTCTCACCATTTTGTCGAGAGGAACGAATCGCCTCTCCAGTACCGACTAATCTTTGACAGATGTCGTGCTGTCCGTATTACTCTCCTTGCTCCTGCTTTCTTTGATTATCAGGCAAGAGGAGGATATACTATTACCAGAGAGGAGGCAGATGAGGACGAGAGGAGAGCGGAGGTCGCTCGTCGCCACACTGCAGCTCAGGAGGCAATAGCCGCTGCATCGCAGTACGACCCCAACTATTATTATGGATATCAGCCAGGCCAGCCGTGGCCATAGACCAACTTAGGCCAAAAGCCTAAGCTTGGAGGAGTACGTATTTCTCACCGACATTACATTTATGTTCACACACACTCGTTGCTAGATGTCAGTGCTCATACTTTTTCATTGTATCATCCATGCTAGTTTATTTCCTTTTATGCTTTCTTCTTGTGTGTTTAATAAACCTTAAGAAAAAACCAAAAAAAATTAGTTGTAGCTTTTAAATAATTTACTTTCCATGCTTGTAGTAGTAATTAAAAAGAAAACCCAAAAATATTTCATGTTCTTCTTTTGCTTGTTGGGAGCTTTCCCGTGTAAATAGTTTTATTTCTTTTCTTTTCTTTAGGGTCAGTAGGAGAAGACCATGATTAAATTGTTGAAGTGGCTCTTATATGCTTTATTGTTGATTTAACCAAGAGCCCATATTGCTTTGTCTTCTCCTGTTTATTGAATGCTCGCATATTCCAACTTAGTCCAATGCACGTGCACTCTTATTATTATTCACATCGTTTGGTCGTGCAAGTGAAAGGCAATTATGATGATATATGATGGACTGACCAAGATGAGAAAAGCTGGTATGAACTCGACCTCTTTTGTTTTTGTAAATATGATGAGTTCATCATTCTTGATTCAGCTTGTTATGAATAAACATGTTTGCAACGACAATTAGAGATCATAGTTGCTTGTGCCATGCTTGATTAGCTATGAGTTATAATGGTTTACCTTGCATGCCAACATGCTATTGAGATGGTTATGATGTGGTATGATGGGGTGGTATCCTCCTTTGAATGATTTAAGTGACTTGACTTGGCACATGTTCACGCATGTAGTTGAAACAAATCAACATAGCCTTCACAATATTTATATTCATGGTGGATTATATCCTACTCATACTTGCATCCAATGTTTATTAATTTTAATGCATGTACACGGCTGTTGTCGCTCTCTAGTTGGTCGCTTCCCAGTCTTTTGCTAGCCTTCACCTGTACTAAGCGGGAATACTGCTTGTGCATCCAAACTCCTTAAACCCCAAAGTTATTCCACATGAGTCCACTATACCTTCCTATATGCGGTATCTACCTGCAATTCCAAGTAAATTTGTATGTGCCAAACTATAAACCTTCAAATAATCATCCTCTTTTGTATGCTCGAATAGCTCATGTATCAACTAGGGCTGCCTGTATCTTCCATGCTAGGAGGGTTATTCTCAAGAGGAGTGGACTCCGCTCCTCACTCACGAGAAAATGGCTGGTCACCGGGACGCCCAGTCCCATGCTTCATGCAAACTAAATCAAAATAATTGCAAAACAAAACTCCCCCTGGGACCTGATGTATGTTGGAGGCACTCATTGTTTCGAGCAAGCCATGGATTGATGTTTGTTGGTGGAGGGGGAGTATAAACTTTACCATTCTGTTTGGGAACCGCCTATAATGTGTGTAGCATGGAAGATATTGCCATCTCTTGGTTGTTATGTTGACAATGAAAGTATACCGCTCAAAATATTATTCACCTCTATTTCAAAATCGAGCTCTGGCACCTCTACAAATCCCTGCTTCCCTCTGCGAAGGGCCTATCTATTTACTTTTATGTTGAGTCATCACCCTCTTATTAAAAGCACTAGCTGGAGAGCGCAGCTATCATTTGCATTCATCACTGTTAATTTATATTGGGTGTGACTATGATTGGATCTCTTTTACCATGAATTACAATGTCTAGTCAGTCCTTGATCTTTAAAGGTGCTCTGCATTTATGTTTTGTGGTCTCAGAAAGGGCTAGCAAGATACCATCTTGTTATATCATATTATGATTGTTTTGAGAAAGTGTTGTCATCCGAGATTTATTATTATGGCTTGCTAGTTGATTATGCTATTGATATGGGTAATCATGAGACCTGAGAATTATTGCAAATATGGTTAGTTATAATCTTTGCTGAAAACTTGAATGCTAGCTTGACATATTTATAACAACAAGAGCAAACAGAGTTTGTAAAAGTTTTCTTTATTTCTTTTAGTTTGTCAACTGAATTGCTTGAGGACAAGCAAGGGTTTAATCTTGGGGGAGTTGATACGTCTCCGTCGTATCTACTTTTCCAAACACTTTTGCCCTTGTTTTGGACTCTAACTTCTATGATTTGAATGGAACTAACCCGGACTAACGTTGTTTTCAGCAGAATTGCCATGATGTTGTTTTATGTGCAGAAAACAGAAGTTCTCGGAATGACCTGAAACTCCAGGAATATCTTACAATAAATAATAATAAATCCTCGCCAAAGATGAAGACCAGGGGGCCCACACCTTGTCCACGAGGGTGGGGGCGCCCCCCTAGGGCGTGCCCCCCTACCTCGTGGGCCCCCTGGATACCTCCCGACTCCAACTCCAACTCTATATATCTGCTTTCGGGGAGAGAAAAATAGGAGAGAAGAAATCATGGCGTTTTACGATACAGAGCCGCCGCCAAGCGCTAAAACCTCTCGAGAGGGCTAATCTGGAGTCCATTCGGGGCTCCGGAGAGGGGAATCCGTCGCCATCGTCATCATCAACCATCCTCCATCACCAATTTCATGATGCTCACCGCCATGCGTGAGTAATTCCATCATAGGCTTGCTGGACGGTGATGGGTTGGGTGAGATTTATCATGTAATCGAGTTAGTTTTGTTAGGGTTTGATCCCTAGTATCCACTATGTTCTGAGATTGATGTTGCTATGACTTTGCTATGCTTAATGCTTGTCATTAGGGCCCGAGTGCCATGATTTCAGATCTTAACCTATTATGTTTTCATCAATATATGAGAGTTCTTGATCCTATCTTGCAAGTCTATAGTCACCTATTATGTGTTATGATCCGTTAACCCCGAAGTGACAATAATCAGGATACTTACCGGTGATGATCATAGTTTGAGGAGTTCATGTATTCACTATGTGCTAATGCTTTGTTCCAGTTCTCTATTAAAAGGATGCCTTAATATCCCTTAGTTTCCATTAGGACCACGCTGCCACG
Source organism: Triticum aestivum (assembly GCF_018294505.1). NCBI lineage: Eukaryota > Viridiplantae > Streptophyta > Magnoliopsida > Poales > Poaceae > Triticum > Triticum aestivum. Next base: position 539,356,780 of record NC_057797.1, on the reverse strand, counting down.
GGAGGGTAGGACAAAAGATGTCATGCAAGTTCTTTTCCATAAGCATGTATGACTATATTCGGAATACATGCCTACATTACATTGACGAATTGTAGCTAGTTCTGTGTCACCCTATGTTATGACTGTTACACGATGAACCACATCCGGCATAATTATCCATCACTGATCCAATACCTACGAGCTTTCCATATACTAGTTTACGCTTATTTACTTTCTCGTTGCTATTGTTACAATCACTACATAATACCAAAAATATTACTTTGCTTTCATTACTCTTTTGTTACCGTCCCCACCACTATCGTATTACTTTGCTACTAAACACTCTGCTGCAGATACTAAGTTTCCAGGTGTGGTTGAATTGACAACTCAGCTTCTAATACTTGACAATATTCTTTGGCTCCCCTTGTGTCGAATCAATAAATTTGGGTTGAATACTCTACCCTCGAAAGCTGTTGCGATCCCCTATACTTGTGGGTTATCAGTGGACGACGGCGAGGCCTAGGAAGGGGACGACGCAGAGCCGGGGAAGACACGGCAGTGGATGCCCACGCGTAGAGGAGTATGAGGGTTCACTGGTTCGATGCGGTGTGAGGCTGCCGTCGCCATAGAATAACAGGGGGTGTGGGTGAGTAGAGGGATGGCCTGGCCAGCGGTGGGAGTAGTAGGGGGCGCTGAGGCCTTCGCCGCATCGCAGCCGGCCACGGGAGGCAGGAACACGAGGCACGACCGGCGCGGGTTTGGGCGGCTGGAGCAAGAAGACCAGAGGTTGAAGAAGCACTACGGCCGTTGGATGGACATCGTACGGTCACTGGAGCTAGAATCGTGCATATTGACTAAGTTGAAAAAGCCCTCCGTCCCCGTCAACTTAGTAGGCCCACAAGTCAGCCTGCCACTATACTGGGTCCCAGCTAACAGGGGGAGTATTCATTTTTTTGTGCGTAATAAGGAGGCACTTCCTTGTGTGCGAAGATATAGCTGGTGGGTCCGAGCTGTCAGCGGCAGTAATGTTTTTTCGCGAAATATAGAGGCCCTTTCGGTGGGTCCCTGATGCCAGGTGGAGGAATCATTATTTTGCGGCCGTGGACCCAGCTGTCGGCCTCTCCACGTACAGTCCACTTTAGATGCATGTTGGTCGTCGACCACGTTGACCAGGCCACGCCGAGAGCACCCGGGCGGTGGACGACGGCGAGGCCTAGGAAGGGAACGACACGGAGGCAGGGAAGACTCGGCAGTTGTTTCCCACGTGGAGGGGAGTACGACTATACGAGGGTTTACTGGTTCGTCTGCCGTCGCCGGAGAATAACAGCAGGTGTGGGTGAGTAGAGGGATGGCTAGGCCAGCGATGGGAGTACAGTGGGGCGGTGAGGCCTGCGCGGCAGCAGAGCCGACCGCTGGAGGAGGGAGCAGGCAGTCCCGCTGGCGCTTGTTTGAGCGGCTGGAGCAGGAAGAGCAGAGATTAAAGAAGCACGACGGCCGTTGGATGGCCATCCAACAGTCACTGCTTGTGCGTCAACCTTTTTTAGGAAAGCCTCAAATCCGTGGAAAACAACATACATCCCATCTACCATTATTTCTAATAATTTACAGCCCATTTGCTAATTATTAAGGTTTTTTTGGAGCCCATATTCTTTTTGTTAGCATTACAGCCCATATTGTGGCCACGGTTAAAAAATTATATGAAATTTTGCATATTTTGGTGCGGTCCGAACTGTTTTTAATCCCGAAATTTCGACTCACATTCAAACTGATTTTAAAAATAAATGTATATCAATATAAAATCCAACAAGTTCTCCACGCATAAAAATTAATGTAATTTAAAATCTTCAAATGAAAAAAAAGATATTTGAAACTAATTGCCGGTTTGATGTGTTTTAAAAATGTACAGCCCATTTCTCATTATTGATGGGCCATTTTCTCGGCCCGCCGAATGAACTCCTCGTCTTGAAAGATTTGCAGCCCAACAGGCCTGCCAAAGCGACTTACTTGGCAAATCACAAAAAAACTAGGTTGTGGCCGTGGACCCAGCTGCCAGCCTCTCCACGTACAGTACTCTTCCGATGGAAGTCGTTCCTTGACCACGTTGACCACGCCGTGCGGAGAGCACCACGGCGGTGGACGACGGCGAGGCCTAGGAAGGGGACGACGCGGAGTCAGGGAAGACGCGGCAGTGGAAGCCCGCGCGGAGAGGAGTACGAGGGTTCACTGGTTTGGCTGCGGTGTGAGGTTATCGTCGCTGCAGGGCCTGGCCAGCGGTGGGAATAGTAGGGGCGGTGAGGCCTCCGCGGCAGCTCAGCCAGCCACGGGAGGTAGGAGCAGGCGGCACGACCGGCACTGCTTTGGGCGGCTGGAGCAAGAGTCCAGAGGTTGAAGAAGCACTACGGCCGTTGGATGGACATCGTAAGGTCACTGGAGCTAGAATCGTTCATATTGACTAAGTTGACAAAGCCCTCCGTCCCCGTCAACTTAGTAGGCCCACAAGTCAGCCTCCCACCAAGGTGGGAACCAGCTAGCAGGGGGAGTATTCATTTTTTTGTGCGTAATAAGGAGGCACTTCTGGTGGGTCCGAGCTGACAGTGGGGGGAACGTTTTTTTCATGAAATACGGTGGCCCGTCCGGTGGGTCCCAGTAGTCAGGGGGGAAACGTTTTTTCCGTGAAATACTGGTGGCCCGTCCGGTGGGTCCCTGCTGTCAGGTGGAGGAATAATTATTTTGCACGTAATAAGGAGGCACTTCCTTGCGGCTGCCATGGACCCAGCTGTCAGCCTCTCCATGTACAGTACTCTTCCGATGGAAGTCGGTCGTTGACCACATTGACCACGCCGCGCCGAGAGCACCACGGCGGTGGACGACGGTGAGGCCTAGTAAGGGGACGACGCGGAGCCGGGGAAGACCCGGTAGTGGATGCCCACGTGGAGAGGAGTACGAGGGTTCACTGGTTCGGTTGCGGTGTGAGGCTGTCGTCGCCGCAAAATAACAGGGGGAGTGGGTGAGTGGAGGGATGGCCTGGCCAGCGGTGGGAGTAGTATGGGGACGGTGAGGCCTCCGCGGCAGCACAGTCGGCCACGAGAGGCAGGAGCATGCGGCACGACCGACGCTGCTTTGGGCGGCTGGGGCAAGAAGACCAGTGGTTGAAGAAGCACTACGGCCGTTGGATTGGTTCGGCTGGTTCAGCTGCCGTCACCGGAAAATAACAGGAGGTGTGGGTGAGTAGAGGGATAGACAGGCCAGGGATGCGAATATGATGGGGCCGTGAGGCCTGCCCGGTAGCACTGCCGGCCACGGGAGACGGGAGCAGGCGGTTCCGATGGCGCTGGTTTGGGCGGCTGGAGCAGGAAGATCAGAGACTGAAGAAGCACGATTGTCGTTAGATTGACATCTAATGGTCTGACGCTGGTAGAGTCGATTGTTGACTAATTTCTTTTTTGAGAAACCTTGTGTATGCATGAACTTAGTAGGCCCACAAGACAGCCTCCAAATCTGTGGCAGACAACATAAAGCCCATTTGCTATTTTTTATAATTTGTAGCCCATTTGCTAATTCTTAAGTAATTTATTACAGCCCATTTTCTGCCCAGGACCACGGTCAAAAAGTTCAACCTTATTTTGCATATTTTGGTGGAGTCCGAACTATTGTAATCCCGAAATGATAAACATTTTTTTAAGAACTTGTTGATTTGCCAAAAAATCATTTTGTTTTTGTAAGAAAATAAGACGTGGGACAATTGAGTTGGTTTAAGGGAAAACCAGTGGTAAAAAATCAGCGCTGGGTGGGAAAAAACAACAAAAATAAGGATGTAAATATGAAAACGGAGTTTTATGTGTTTTCAATATAATGATACGTGTATATGAACTAGTAAAACTATAGGTAGAGATTAGAAACGGATGTAGGACATGCGTTTCAAGAGGAAAATAGAACTGGGCTGTGTGTTTGATTCAGTAAAAAAAGACTGCCTGCGGATGTTGTAAGACAAAATATAACTAACGCTGGCGGGCCAGAGGCTAGTAGATACCTGCTGGATCTTTGTGCCCCGTTGTCGTCATGGGCTGGGCCTGTTAAAAACAAAACTAACCCTGGGCAGTCTACAGCCTAGTTAAAACTTGCTCGACCTGAAAAAACAATATACGTGCTAAATAAATGAGAGAATTCTGCAAGTACATACTGATAACTGGGATGTAGCATAGATATGGTTTTTTTATCGTGATAATAAGTGCATGCACTTGTTTCGAAAAAATTGGAGAACTGGGAATTCAAACGGAGGGTGCTTATGCTACCCATCAAATAAAAATTAGGTGCCTGAAAATTCGTTTCGAAACAAATGATTCAGCTTTATATCCACGTCGACCCTCGGCATGATGGTTGGAAGCAAATGCAAGTTCATACCAAAAGATCGTTAACAACAATACCAACTTGCGGACGACAAGGTAGTACAACTACCAATACCAAACTAACTTATAATCTTTTTACTCCTGGCCCTAGTGTTCGTCTGGTAGAAAATCTTGCAGAGGACCAGCTCCCGCTCCTTCTCTTGCTCCAGGTCCCCGAGGTGGTACTGGTGCATCACCCAGTTGGTCCTCTGCTGGTCGAAGTTCTTGTTGGTGTGCAGCACCAGATCCTTTTTTGTTGCCCGTCTGCCGGCCGTTGACCATCACTGGCAAGGTATTGCCGGTCTTGTGCCACATCGCGTGCATGCCGCACTCCGACTGTATCTTGCAACGCGTCCATGTGCCCCTTTTGAACGCCCTGGGATTGCGCGGGAAGAAATGCTTACTTAGGCCACTCAGTGTGATACCTGGAGTATTGTGGAATATAGGTTTCAGTGTACCTAGTTGGCATTTTCAGAACATCTTTGGCATGTTGCAGTCACTTGTTTCACTTTTTATTAACTTTCAAATTGTAATTGCTTCACTAGGTCTGCGTCTAAAAAGATAAATGGCGCTATAAAAAAAGGAATATGTTTGTGCAAGTAGACGGCCGATCGGTGTCTTACCTGGAAGTTTCTCAAGTTGGGTGTAGCATATGTCGTGCTCGCTGTCGATGGTTGGTATGAACAAATCAATGAGAGACTGAAATCTCGCGCTGTCCGCACTCACTTTGGCCTCAAGGTGCTCGATCAGCTCCAGATCTGTGGGATCGAACTTGACGCCAACCGGCAGCACCGGCCAATCCTTCTTCGACTTCCATTGGAAATTCCAGTTATATGGTACTCAATGTATGATCAATCGACTGTTTTAAGTGAATGATGAAAGATTTCGACAGATGAGTGGTACTCCAAATCTGAAGTCCAGAATACCCGAACACGCCGCCGGGATTATTGTGTCACCTCACGCGCAGCGTGTTGTCACGTCAATCTAATGTGTGGACATGATGAATAATTTGACCGACTTATACTAGTACTGTTGGGGATATAGTTACTGGAGGTAAACCGGCTAGGCATGGCCGGATTAGCTTCATGAAGATTGAAGCCCATGAAGATAGAAGATACTAACGCTTTAAGAAGGCCCAAGGCCCAAAGACAGATTAAAGCCTGTACATGTGAACCAACTTTATCATGTAAACTTGTATTGTAAGTTAGAGGAATAGAGACCAAGCCGGACACCTCTATGATCCGGCCTCGGGACTCTGTAAACCAGCGGGCGTCAACCTGTATATATAAAGGGACGACCCGGCCACGGTTTGGGGACAGAAAACAACAACTCGAGGGCCAGTCAAAGCAGATTCGCTCCCTGGTCGTCGAAACCCTAGCAATACCAATCACAACTAGACGTAGGCTTTTACCTTCATCGAAGGGGCCGAACTAGTATAAACTCCCCGTGTCCCCTTGTTCGGTTTAACCCCTTTAAGCTAACCCATTGTGATGGCTCCACGACTAAGTCCTTTCACGAGGACATCTGCTGTGACAAACCCACGACAGTTGGCGCCCACTGTGGGGCTATCGCACGATGGTTTCGAGTTCTTCAAGGGCAGCTTTGATGGACTCAAGGGATACGTTGTCGGTCGGATGACGAAGAGTCATCGTGGCAAGCTCTACATAGACAATGTGGGATGGGGCCCCGAGGCCGATTCAATCGAATACGGGTACCGGGTCCCCTTTGGTGGGATTCATGTCTTCATCCACAAGATTGGCGAACCGGGCCCTGAGCCGGACACCTGCACCGACATCATCGAGACGGCTCAGCGTGCAAGCCCTTCCCTGGTTCAGCCCATGGCAAGGCATGTTTTCGTGGGTGTCATCCATGGAGCAGAATATGAGGATGGACCGGCATCTGATGGAGAAACCGTTGTCTGCTCCGATGACGAGTCTTCTGGAGAAACCAAATCGCTCTATCAGTTACAGGATGGCCGGATTAGTGGAGATTCTGAGGGCAACAGTATTCCAGACTCCCCTGGTCTAAAAAACCGGGCCGCTATCTTCATGGCCGATACACAATCAGCACCCCACTCATCAACCGCCGCAGCAATGCTCTCCGGTTCAACAACAGCCACGCCGACGGGGGCAGGGAGCTCTGCGCCACCTCCGGCTCAAATTCTGTTTGACTTGTTCGATGCTTTGGCAACATTGATGGCCACTGAGGTGGACGCAACAGCCCGAGATCAGCACAACGCGGAGATCGCAAAGGTGAAAGATCAGATAACTCAGGCTAAAGCGGACCTAGCAGCAGAGAACGCTAGGATGGCTACAGAACGGGCCGAGTTGGAAGCTCAGGCCTACCGGCTTAGGCTGGCTCAGAATGCTTCAGAGGAAGTCATGAGAAGAAGATACCGATCGCATCTCCCACCGAGTTATGAGCCAAGAAATCTCTTCAACACGCCAGGAGCAGGAACTAGTAACCAGCCAATATTAAACCGGACGGAGGCGTCGGGAACAGGAGCGCCGATTCAGTCATGCACGATGGACCCACCTTGTCAGAACAACATTGTACCACAGTATGTTCCAACACCCCCCGGGCATTACTCCAACCCGTTGGACAACATTGTGGCCGCCGCTTCACGGTTGGCAGCCCTCCTAACCGACGGCGAATCACTAGTTGCGATTGAGGCACGACGGGCCAAAGATCTCCTTCAAACAGCTCTAAACCAGCAGCAGGCTTATTCGCACAATCGTGAGAGGATTCATTCCAACCCCCATCCAAGCCGGAGCTACAGCAAGCACGTTGAGGATGAACCGGCCGTGTCAAGCAGTGCACGTCACCATAACTCGCCGCGAGGGCACAACCCGGCAGGGGGAGGTGCTAATGCGCAAGATGTGGTGGATCATGGTCACGCACGTCGGGAGGCCGAGTTAGCAGCTCTGCACGGAGCCGGTCAACCTGCTCTGGTTCACCCTACCGCTTCAGTAGAGCCAGGTGTGGTATTCAGTTCCTTAGGGGTGCCGTGTCTCACCCCCGCTTTGCGTAATGTGCGACTGCCCAAGGATTTCAAAGGACCTCGTAAGGTTCCCAATTACACCGCCGATCTGCAACCAGAGGCATGGGTTGAAAGCTACAAGATGGCAATGGAGATGTTAGATGTGGATGAATCAGTATGTGCTAAATACTTCACCATGATGTTGGAAGGAACAACTCGTACTTGGTTGAAGAGCTTACTAACTAACTCTGTCGGATCATGGGCCGAATTGAAGCACCGGTTCATCTAGAACTTCAAAGATACTTGTAAGCAGCCCATTTCAATTGTGGATCTGGCCGCTTGTGTCCAAGAGGATGGGGAGTCCACGACCCATTGGGTAAAGCGGGTCTCAGCTATTTTACATTCATCGGATCATATCAATGCAGATACCGCGGTGCTAACGTTGGAGGGCAATTATCGTTTTCTACCGCTGAAACAGAAGTTAGGAAGGCTCAAACGTCACTGCAATGATATGTCAACACTTACGGCCGCTTTGGTTAAGTATGACGATTTAGATAATACCAAAGACCCTAACTCAGAGGAGGACAAACCGGGGAAAGGGAAAAAGAACGGCAACATTAAGGGTCAGCAGCATAATCCGGCAGGCCATGGGAATAGTGGTAAGCGCAAAGCCGACAACAGTTTGGACTTTGTGGCTAACACCAATGCTCAGGAGAATGCTCAGTGCCATAAGCGCAAACAGCCCTAGAGGGGCGGAGGTTCAAGCCCCAATTTGGAGCGCCTGTTAAATCAACTCTGTCCAAAGCATGGATCAAAGGAGAAGCCAGCATCGCATCTTTGGAACGATTGTTTATCATGCGAGATTTCAAGAACTCCAATATGTTTCAGTATGATAATGGCCCGCCCGGCGGTTCAGGAGGTGGTTTCCACGGGCCGGGTTACGGAGGCGGCAGCTCCGATTCAGGATTTCAGGGCAATCAAACCGGAAACAACAATCAAGGGAACCAGGGCAACCAGGGAGGTTACAACCATCAGGGGAACCAGCAGCAGCAGCAGTCGGGTTATCAGAGCAATCCTAAGCAGTTAAATAGTGGGCAATATCATGTCTTCACCACTAGCTTGTGTAAGCGTGATCAGAAGCTTCACAAGAGGGCGGTGAACTCTGTTGAACCGGCGGTGCCTCAGTATTTGCGCTGGTCTGAGCAACCCATTTTATGGAGTAGAGAGGATCACCCGCCCCGGGTTGACAATCCGGGTCATCTGGCCTTAGTGGTGGCCCCTCAAGTTGGGGGATATAAGTTCACTAAGGTACTCATGGATGGGGGAAGTAGTATCAACATTCTATATTATGATACCTTCCGTCGTATGGGGTTGACAGATAAGAATCTTAAACCGTCAAACACCGTTTTCCATGGTGTGGTGCCTGGTAAGTCTGCATATCCAGTGGGCAAGATAGCCTTAGAGGTGGCTTTTGGAGATGATCATGATTCAAGATTAGAAACATTGACTTTTGAGGTGGTAAAAATCAAAAGTCTGTATCACGCTTTGTTTGGGCGATCGGCTAACGCTAGGTTCATGGCGAGGCTGTGTTATCTTTATCTACAGCTTAAAATGCCAGGTCATAAGGGAACCATCACAGTACATGGGAGCAAGAAGATCACTTTGGAATGTGAGGAAGGTGATGCGGCTTATGTTGAGTCGGTTTGTGCCACGGAGGAGCTGAAGTTTTATAAAGACAAAGTTGATCCGGCAGATATGACTTCTTTGAAAAATCCAACTACGGAACACGATCCGGCGTTGAAATTTAAATCGGCCACAGATACTAAGATGGTTGATTTTGTTCCTGGTGATTCATCCAAGCAGTTCAGCATCAGCGCTAACCTGGATCCCAAATAGGAAAGCGCGCACATCAAGTTCATCCGTGAGAACCGGGACATCTTTGCATGGAAACCTTCTGACATGCCAGGTGTACCGAGGGAACTCGCTGAGCACACACTTAACATTGATCCTACATATAAACCGGTCCGGCAGTTTCTCTGCCGCTTCAATGAAGAAAGGCGCGAGGCTATTGGTGAAGAGGTAGCTCGGTTGTTGGCCGCAGGGTTTATCGTGGAGGTCTTTCACCCGGAGTGGTTGGCTAATCCGGTGCTGGTTCTTAAGAAAAATGGCACTTGGCGTATGTGTGTGGATTACACATACTTTAACAAGGCTTGCCCTGCAGATCCCTTTGCCCTCCCTCGTATTGATCAAATTATTGATGCTACAGTGGGTTGTGACCGTTTGTGTTTTCTGGATGCTTATTCTGGTTATCATCAGATCAAAATGGCAGTTAAGGACCCGGAGAAGACAGCTTTTATAACTCCTTTTGGAGCCTTCTGCTATGTCTCCATGCCCTTTGCGCTCAAGAGTGCCCAGGCGACTTATCAACACTGTGTTCAGAATTGTCTTCATAAGCAGATTGGGCGCAATGTTCATGCATATGTAGATGATATTGTGATAAAGTCCAGGAAGGAGGAAACATTGATAGATGATTTGAGAGAAACCTTTGACAACCTCCGGGTTTACAAGATGATGCTCAATCCGGAAAAGTGTGTCTTTGGTGTCCCGGTAGGCAAACTCTTGGGTTTTCTGGTGTCAAACAGAGGCATTGAGGCTAATCCGGAAAAAATCTCAGCAATTACATCTTTGGCTAAACCGGCGTGTATCAATGACGTTCAACGTTTGGCCGACCGGATTGCGGCTTTGAGCCAGTTTATCAGTCGTCTTGGGGAGAAGGCTATCCCTTTATATCAGATGCTAAAGAAAACAGATGATTTTGTCTGGAGCGAGGCGGCTGATAAAGCGTTTGAGGATCTGAAGAGGCAGTTAGCTGAACCGCCTGTGCTTGCAGCCCCGATCGATAAAGAGCCGTTATTGCTGTATGTGGCTGCTAATGCCCGAGCTGTTAGCGTGGCTATTGTGGTGGAGCGCAAGGAAGCTGGAAAGGAATATCCGGTTCAACGGCCGGTTTATTATATCAGTGAGGTGCTCATTGAATCAAAGCAGAGGTATCCACATTGGCAGAAGCTGGTGTATGGAGTGTTTATGGCAAGCCGGAAGCTCAAACATTATTTTCAGGGTCATCCTATCACAGTGGTCAGTTCAGCCCCTCTGGGAGATATCATTCAAAACAGAGAAGCAACTGGCCGGATTGCTAAGTGGGCTATTGAGCTTGGACCTCACGGGCTCAAATACACACCTCGCACAACAATTAAATCCCAAGCGCTCGTGGATTTCATCAATGATTGGACAGAGTTGCAGGCACCAGAGGAAAAGCCAGATAACACGTATTGGACTATTCACTTTGATGGATCCAGACAGTTGGAGGGCTCAGGGGCTGGAGTCATACTAACTTCCCCACGAGGTGACAAGTTTTGTTATGTCCTCCGTTTAATGTTCCCTTGTACTAACAATGCAGCTGAATACGAGGCCTTGCTCCACGGTCTTCGGATGGCAAAGGAGATGAACTTAAGTTGAGTTAAGTGCTTTGGTGACTCGGATCTGGTGGCTCAACAGGTGTCTGGCACTTGGGATTCAAAAGACCCACTCATGGCGGCATACCGAAGAGAGGTAGACATGGTGGCTGGCCATTTCAAGGGTTATCAAGTTGACCATATAGACCGGCGAAAGAATGAAGCGGCGGACGCTTTAAGCCGCCTTGGTTCTCAGCGTAAACCGGTCCCACCAAATGTATTCCTTGACGTGTTGCATAATCCGTCGGTTAAGGTACCAACAGAGGAGGAGTTGGCTATTCCTGATCCGGAGGCTCAATTGGTGGCAGCTTTGCATGTCATACCGGATTGGACAATCCCATACCTGGCTTACATGAACCGGGGCGAGTTACCAGAGGATGAAACCTCGGCCGGCAAATAATCCGGCGGTCCAAGTCAATGACCATAATCAACGGAGAGTTACATCGTTACAGCGTCTCAGGGGCAAATTCAGCGTTGTGTCTCTCCTCAAGAGGGTTGTGAGATTTTGCGAGAAATCCATGAAGGGGATTGTGGTCACCACGCCGGTTCAAAGTCTTTGGTAGCTAAAGCTTTTCGCCACGGTTTTTATTGGTTAACAGCTCACGCTGATGCGGAGGATTTAGTCAAAAGATGTGACGGTTGTCAAAAATTCGCACGCCGTGCTCATATTCCGGCTCAGGAGTTGAGGATGATTCCAATAACTTGGCCGTTTGCGACTTGGGGGCTTGATATGGTTGGACCCTTCAAGCGATCCAAGGACAAAAAGACCCACTTATTAGTGGCAGTTGACAAGTTCACCAAATGGGTGGAAGCAGAGCCAGTCAGTAAGTGTGATGCGGCCACGGCGGTTCAGTTCATCAAAAAGGTGATATTCCGGTTTGGCTTTCCACACAGTATTATAACTGATAATGGTACTAATCTATTAAAGGGAGAGATGGAGGAATTTTTCCAACGTGAGCACATCCGGCTTGATATAGCATCGGTGGCTCACCCCCAATCTAATGGTCAAGCGGAGAGGGCAAATCAAGAAATTTTGAGAGGTATTAAACCCCGGCTTATGGTTCCTTTGAAGCGGACACCGGGTTGCTGGGTGGAGGAATTACCTTCTGTGTTATGGAGCATCAACACCACACCTAACAGATCTACGGGTTACACACCTTTCTTCATGATTTATGGAGCAGAGGCGGTTCTTCCTAGTGACATCTGTCACGACTCGCCCCGTGTGGCAGCTTATGTTGAAGCTGATAATGAGAAGGCATGTCAGGATTCACTGGACCTGTTAGATGAGGAGCTTGATCTTGCAGCAGCACGTTCGGCGATTTATCAACAAGATCTCCGACGTTATCACAGCCGCCGGGTTAAGACCAGAACTTTTCAAGAGGGCGATCTGGTGCTCCGCCTCATCCAGGATCAGACTGATATGCACAAATTATCCCCACCTTGGGAAGGACCTTTTGTGGTCAGCAAGAATCTACACAACTGGGTCATACTACCTCATTGATGTTCGAGAGCACAAAGACTCACGTAAATCGGAGGAGGAGACCAAGCGGCCGTGGAATATAGCTCTTCTTCGGCCTTACTATACTTGAGCCACAGGCTCTTCTATGTACATATTTATGACAATGTATATATTATATAATAAACCGGAGCCTCGAATAAAGCGGGGTCTCTGTTCTTTTTACATCGTGTGTGAGCTTACAAGAGTTTCTACTGACAAAGCGGAGTTTTGTTAAACCGGCCTCTGCGGCCGCACGGATATAAAGAAAATCACTAGGGGGCTTGGTCGTATCTGAACCATAGCTACACCTCTTGATCGGTTTGAAACCACAAAGGGATATCACTAGGGGGCTTGGTTGTTGTCACACCATAGCTACACCTCTTGATCGGTTTAACACCACAAAGGGATATCACTAGGGGGCTTGGTTGTTGTCACACCATAGCTACACCTCTTGATAGGCGTTAAGCCAAAAGGAAATTATGTGGAGCCAAAGAGAGTCTGTTGCATTAAGCACAGCTCAAACATAGGTAACCACCGAGCACAGCTCACATATTACCTGGGGGCTCTTTGCTTCTCAAAGAACAATGAGTTTTGAACCCTTGTAATAGGCTATCAAGCCAGGCTTGGAAGCCAGGTGTATTCACCTAAAACCCCGGGTTATCCTGCCTCTTTAAGTAAGTCACTCCGTCCAGGTAAACCTGGTATGACCCATCGAACGTTTGACAAGTCAATCCCATGGACCCTGAACTTGTCAAAGTTAAATCGGTGATTGGTTAAAGATTGAGGTCCATCTTAAAAAGGCTTTGTAAAATGGTTTAACTCGATGGCCTGGCATCCCATGAAAAGCCTTGATTTAGGGCCTGGCAGCCCATGAAAAGCCTTGCATATTCTTGTCTTTTTGCTATTTTTATGATAAGGGATTTATAAACATTTTTCTGACAAACCGGTGTTCATTACAACCCGGCTTGACTTTCAACGCTTAGTTGTCAATACATGATCAGATTCTAAACCGGTAGCAAACTGCTCCGGTCTGGTTTTGACTAGATGTCACCATTCTTATACAAACAACTCAACGGCTTTTTAGCCCAATATGATTTCTACATGCAACGGTAAGAGAGCCAGGAGTTGTCAATGCTCCGGATTGGTGTTTTCACCTTTACCATACAAGCAGTTGGTCAGCCAACGAGGTATGTTGCAGATGTTATTTTTAATACAAACTTTGATTATCCATCCAAGTATTGTATATTTTTGGGCATCATGATCCGTCCAGTGGTAAACCACTAGGACACTTTCAAGTTCTTGTATCCAGGAACACAAATCATCATGGGCTATGCATAAATAGATCCCAAAAAAGTGAAACAAGTTTTCCGCATGTCAAAGCAACATAAACATGCTCGAGGGCATGATAGATAATGGGGTTTTGCTATCCTATTACAAGAAGCTTCAAAACGGCTCCAATTGAATAATTGTTTCAAAGCAGTGGCACACAGTAGCTGGTAAACCAGCTGCCGGTTTAAGATGCTTCGTCTGGACGGCTTGACGGTTGAGGATCATTTGGTGCAATCACTTCTTCTTCATCCCTCCCCAGACGCTGGAAATCAACCGTTGACCAATCGATTCCGGTTAAAGCTTGAAACACGGCTTCTTCATGGATAAGGCTGGAGGGGTTAATGTCAGGAGCGTAAGTATGCTTACGGATTGGAGGCACAAGTTCTTCGACTTCATGGATTTCGGCAGGCTGTCTCTTCCCTTCAGTGTCGTAAGCCGGCTGGAAATGAGATAAGTCTGTGTCTTCTGCCAGTTTGCTGGCTATTGGCCGCATCTCCTTTGTTAGCCTTTGGAGATCATCATTGTTGAACCTTGAACCGTCCTCCTTCACACCTGGATATCCTTTAATGATGACATACGCTTCAAGATCCGGAATCCATGCTTTGGCCCGGATTAGTGTGGTCAGCGTTCCTGCTCTTGCGGCTGCCTTCTTCAGTTCAGTAATCCGGGCTAGTAGCATGGCCAGCTTCTCAAGGGTTTCTTTTATCAGTGTTGGTGCCGGTTTATAGTAGGCTGCAGTGCATATAGCACGCTGGGATCCAGAGTAAAGCTGTTCTATTAAGGTGTAAGCCGCTTTAAGCTTCATCCGCATATCAGCGCCCAGATGAGTAATGCGAGTGCCTGTCAGGGTTTAATATCAGCCAGACTGGTAAACAATAAAGATCTCATGAATTAGACAAACAACATAAGGAGATACTTACCAAATACAGTGGACGCCATATCGTTGATTTGCTGCTTCAAACCAGTTAGTTCATCTACAACTAGCTTTAGGGATGCTTCGACATCCTTAGCTCTTTTGGTTAAACTGGCCTTTTCAGTTTCCCAGTCAACACGCTCCTTGTTAAAAGACTCCTTCAGCTTTTCCATTGCTGTCAGGGCATTGGTCAGCTCCTCCTTGGCTTTCACAGCATCTACTTGTTGGGACTTCACGTTCTCTTGCAGGTCAGCGGTTCGGGCATCTCTATTGCTTAGCTCGGCCTATAACAGTGAAAATATGTCAACAAAAGGATATGTATTTTCTAAGTACTAAGCGTATAACAAGTTATGCACTTCGTACTTGGGGGCTAATGCCTATTTGCTCTATTATCAATACATATTTTCTAAGTCTCAAGAACAATTCAAGCATTATCCTTGACACTTGGGGGCTAATGTACATCTGTTCAAAACTGACGAATGGATTCAAGACCCGAATTACCTTGCAAAGCTAAACCGGCCTTTGGGGGCTACAGTGAGGAAAACTACATAATTACATTGGTAAAGTATCGGTTTTGTTTTCACTAAGGACCTCACATTTTGAGGGTCAGCAGGAGAGGATTAAAGTATTACAAAGTCCCGGTTTAAGATTAACATCATAAAACGGCCCTTGGGGGCTACTTGGGCTAGTGTTTCAACTTTGGAATCAAGAAATAAAGGGAGATGAAAATACCTCATAGCGTTCCTTCATCAAGTTCACCAAACCGGTCTCATAATCTCGGCTTGAGTGCAAACGGTTTAAAAAACCGGAATGGAGATCTTCAGCGCTGAGATGAGCATAACTTGACAAATCAGTGCTCCATTTACCCTTCTCCATGGTAGCACGCTCTTCTTTGAAGCTATGTTTGGCCAAGATTACAGGATGGCCAGGAGAGTTGTGGCCCATGCCAGTAATAATAACATCATCTCCTAGGCCTCCAGTAGTTTTTGTGGGTGATGGTGGGGTGTTAGTAACTCTCACCGGACTATCCTGGATTGGAGCTGTCGGTTCAGTATCAGGAACAGTAGTATCAGATTTAGTTTGTTCATTGATATTTCGGTCTTGAGGGGGTGGCTCATCAAAGGTAGCGTCGGGATAGGGACCCTCCGGTTCACGAGTTTGGTCCGGTTCATCTGTTTGCTCTTGTTCAAGAACCACCTAGTTTTCAGACAGATTGTTCACCCAAGGTTTTTTGCTGGGTCTGGCTTTGGCTCTGCAAACAAAAATAAAAGAGGTGAAAATTTAGCATATTACTCAGAATATGCAAAACATTCAAAGAAAGGGTTTGAGTACTTACCCAGCTACAGTTTTGAGAGGAGGGAGTTGGGTTGTTGTTGACTCGCCAGAGGATGAGGGAGGTGTCACCTGATAATTTGAATCGGACAGATTAAGAGGTTGTCTGAAATAACCTGCCTTGGGATAAGAATTGTCAGAAGTGGGGGAGACCTCAGATCGGCGCTTCCGAACCGGGGTATCAGGTAAACCGGCCGAAGTGACCTGTTGGCCGCTGTGCCGGGTTGTCCGGCGAGCTTCATGCTGCTGCGTCTTCAAAATAAACGTTGGATCCAAGTAAGCAAGAGGATGAGAAAAGCTTACTTTCCGGACCGCTTGACGGGTTTTTTGTGTTGGCATAGAGTCTGAACCGGAGGAAAGGGTAATTACCTCTACATCATCAGCCTGGCTGCCTTCTACGTCCTCCTGATAAAGATCATTGTTAATGAGATGCATGAAAAGGGAGCCAAGGGAGTCAAGTTCTACCTCAACTTCCGGTTCCTCTGCATCTTCATCAAGTTCCATGTTGATACGTTCGGCTGTTTTCCGCTTTGAGGTTCGCTTGACGGCTTTGGTTTTGGGACGGGATGGCTTTGCCGCTTTATCTGCGGATTTCCGCTTCTAGAAGGGATCATCACCCTGTTTATACACAAACAGAAGAAAGTTTACAAGTTGAACAATTTAAAGATATTAAAGATAAAAAGGAAGCATGGTGCTTACAGCAGGCGGTTTATTTTGAGTGTAGAAGGGGTTCAAGCTGGTTTGGCCATAGACTGATTCCGATTCATTCAAAATTTCTTAATGCCTTCAGTGACCTCTTCATCGGTTGACTGAATGTTGATGCGGCGTTGGGGGTCTTCTAATTCATCGGTGTACTCACACATTAAACCGGGGCGGCGGATTAGTGGCAAGATGCTCTAAGATATCCAGCAACGCACAAAATCAACGCCTGATAAACCGTTGGCCATAAAGGCCTGGAGCTTGGCGAGTTGAGGGGCATATTTGGCCCGTTCTGCAGAACTTAAACGTTGCGGCAATGGATGAGTGTTGGAAAGCCGGTGATCATGGTAGCCTGGAAGAGGGTTCTCATCTTCAGGAGAGGTATCTATCTAGTAGAACCAAGTCTGGTTCCATTCCTTAGGGTGACTGTGCAGTTTGGCATGAGGGAATTCAACTTCTTTCCGCTTTTGAACAGAGACACCACCAAGTTCAGTGTTGGGACCGTTTACAAATTCTGTACGCCGGTTCAGATGAAAAAAGTCCCGGAACAGCTCATGAGTTGGTTCTTCTTGTAAGTACACTTCACAGAAGACTTGGAAGTTGCATAGATTGGACACTGAATTGGGTCCAATATCTTGAGGATGGAGTTGGAAACTGGCAAGCACATCTCGGAAAAACTTCGACCCGGGCGGTTTGAAACCACGGCCTATGTGGTCGACAAAGACCACTACCTCACCCTGCCTCGGGGTAGGAGGATTCTCTGTTCCTGGAACTCGCCATCGAATTTCAGTTTTCTTGGGCAAGGTGCCGATATTGACCATTCCGTTCAACTGTTCTTCGGTGACCCGGGAAGGAGCCCAGTTGCAAGCGTAAAACTGTTTGGCCATTGTGAAACGAAAAGCTGAAAAAGAAATGCCGGTTTACAAATCATTCATGGTGGTACGCAAGATGCAATGGAATAAAGATATACAGATATGTGAAATTGCGTAAACCGGAGACTGATACAATAATGAATGACAAGGTCATATCAAGGGTATACATGTGTTGTTAAACCGGACTGTTACAATGAATGTAAAGGGGGTTGCCGGTTTACCAGGGGACTAATGGTATGAGATAGATTGTTTTACAAGGGTAAACCGCCTACATGGTAAAGAGGATACAGACCCAAGGTAAAATGACTAAGTAAGGAGAAACAGATTCCGCAAGAGGGCATGGAAATTTTGGATCTACTGAAGACAGGAAAGCAAAAATATTTTGACCTAACAAGGGTTGGACCCACAACAGTTCGTAATGCTTCATATCGGTTTTTGCGTACAAAAGGTTTGTTCTGGTAGCGGAAAATAAGCTATTTACGCGCAATATATCAAGCGTGAAGTTTTTAAATCCATAGATGAGGAGGAACAGAGACGCACTGGAGCCCCGATGAACTTTGATAAACTGCGAAGAACGAATGAACCTTCAAATAGATCTACAAAGGGGGAAAGGGAAAGAACTCACAGAGGATGAAGCAACAAAAGAGCACCACAGTTTTTTGGTACAACCAGGTTGATGCAGCGGCGGGTGGAGGAACGATGGTGAAGCTCAGTAGCGGCGGCGGCGCTCAGGGACAAAGATGTCGCAAGGAGGAAGAAGAGGGAAGCGGAGATGAAGGGGGTAAAGAAAAGGGCCCGTGGTCTTATTTATAAGGTGAGCCGATAAGTGACAGGTGCGTAAATCGAGGAGGTGGAAATGGATAGTTATTAAGGATGACGCCTCGAGGGTTGAAACGATCATTAATGAAGGGCATCTTCGGCTTCAACGGGTAGATGACATCATAATGATTGGCTGCGGATTTAAAGGATGATGTCACGGCGATTTACCAGATTTATACAAAGGTGCCAGAGCAAGAATTTTTCTAAGTAGTGGAGATTGACATGAACAGGTTCAAATTAATCTGGGGCCTAATGTTGGGGATATAGTTACTGGAGGTAAACCGGCTAGGCATGGCCGGATTAGCTCCATGAAGATTGAAGCCCATGAAGATAGAAGATACTGGCACTTTAAGAAGGCCCAAGGCCCAAAGACAGATTAAAGCCTGTAGATGTGAACCAACTTTATCATGTAAACTTGTATTGCAAGTTAGAGGAATAGAGACCAAGCCGGACACCTCTATGATCCGGCCTCGGGACTCTGTAAACCGGCGGGCATCAACCTGTGTATATAAAGGGACGACCCGGCCACGGTTTGGGGACAGAAAACAACAACTCGAGGGCCAGTCAAAGCAGATTCGCTCCCTGGTCGTCAAAACCCTAGCAATACCAATCACAACTAGACGTAGGCTTTTACCTTCATCAAAGGGGCCGAACTAGTATAAACTCCCCGTGTCCCCTTGTCCGATTTAACCCCTTTAAGCTAACCCATTGCGATGGCTCCAGGACTAAGTCCTTTCACGAGGACATCTGCCGTGACAAACCCAGGACAAGTACTGCTACTGTACTACTTACTAGTCGTATTTAGTGTCACAATTTATACATAGGTTTAACTAACAAGTGCACACTTGAAGCTTAACTGATATATATATATATATATATACATATATATATATATATATGGCTTCTGCACAGCATCTCCATCATCATTATCAGTACATCCTACGCAGGTGAGTTAGGATGCACTTGATCCCAGGTAGGTATCTATCCTTCAAACCAGAGGAGTGCTTCAAACTAACAACAGTACATAATATCCAACAAAAGAGGGTCGTGCTACATCAGTAGAATACATGGCTCAGTCTAGATATCAGCACGAATCAAGTTGTGCATATTTGCTGTTGGCATGAACCACATCGCCGCATGTCGGGTTTGCAAAAGCCATCCATCGCATGGAAGCTTGATGCCTTTCACACACTGAAGATTATCTGGCAACAAGCTGGGTTGACGAATCTCTGGATATGGTGATTCATGAAAACCATGGTATGATGTGTAAACACAGCCCCCCTCATGAATGGAAGTTGCATAGCACAGTAATCATCGCTGGTGATATGATCGATGATTGGTTGGATGGTCGGATAATTGAGCCTGAGGAACAAGGAGTGGTTGCCGAGACTGTAAACCCACCTCCAGTTGAATACGCCTGGCCCAACGGAGCTGGGATCTTTCTCGAACACGAAGCAGCCATAGCCATCAATGTCACGAACGCCCCACGAATTGTACTGCATGTGGTTTGATTTAATGGTTTGGTCAATTTGGTACGTGCGAATGAGCATCAAATGACCGCCGTCGGCTGAACGAGCGATAAACCATCACCCATCGGCTGGTATGATTCTAGGTCCTGGAATCATGAAGGCCAGCGCATTTGCGTCTGCTGCAACAATTCAAATTGGAGACCAAAAGGACAAAAATAAAAAACCATGTTCAGAGTATGTGTGGAATTAAGATTATTATAACAGTGACACATATCATAGACACAGAATTGCAATGCCGTGGTCATAATCATACCCCAAGTTAAAAAAATAAGCCAATGGATTTCATATTCTAGCAATATGTCATGGTTCAAACATCATGTAACAATGAGAGGAAAATAGCTATGACAGCGTCTACTCATATTCTATCATAGCACTTACTACTACTGTTCTCATATCAACTCTAAGAAATAACATGTGTTGTTATAAAAATCTTGTAAACGAGAGTAACATATAGCAATCATGATGTTATTCTCATAATATGTATTCTAACAATCATTAGATGCCAATTGTTCTCATATCAACTCTAACATAACATGTGTGGTCATAAAAATCCAGGAAATGAGAGGAACATATAGCAATGATGTGGTTATAGACATGCTATGTATTCTAAATTTGTAACAAATGAACAGGCAGTTGTATCCATAAGGTCAAGATGAGATGAGATAGAACAATTACATGACGATAGATTCCACCAGTATAGGCAGCCAATCTGTGCGTCGATCGCGTAAATGATTTCATCATGCACTATAGCATCAGATAGAAATGTTGCCTCAACATGATTGATGATGAGCCATAACCATGTATGGCGACCGTATTCCAGATAGACTAATCCCATGTTGAACAAGGCAATGAGCTTGTAATCCATGTAGTCTTCTGATGGTGTGGGCACTTCGCAGATTACAACTTTCTGCAAACAGAGGTCGAGCCAAAAGCTTGACGCGTCTTGTGCGTAGTATGCAGGAGTGTCCGGCGGGCCGCGAGGCTCGATGGCGGCGGTATCCAACGATGGAAGGGTGATCTCTCGCTGGGTGTAGATATCCATGAGACGCCACGGACTACCGGTGTGGTGGATGAGGACGATCCAGTTGGCCCTCATGCCTGCCCAGTAGTGGCCGCGCATGAAGGGCAGGTGGACGGGTAGTGGTAGCATGTCGAGGGGCACCACGGCAACCTCCGTAGGATCGTCAAGTCGGTGTCTGGGCCACCTGCGAGGATCGGGCATCAGCAAGCAGGGTGTCTTGAAAAGAGCCGGCCGGTTGCAGACGAGTAGATGGTACAAAGACACCGAGCATGCGGCCAGACGGACGGTGCTGAGTAGGTCCATACGACTACAGATCTGCTCCAAGAGAACATCAGGGAGGGAATTCCAATCGCGGCTCTGCGTGTCAGTTGGTTCTGCCATTGGGGTTTTCGGTGCCTGCGAGCCAGCGGGGAAGTGGATTCGGGCGGGCGAATGAAGAAGCTTCTTCTCATGTGGCCGAGCAGTGAGCGGGGGGATATGGTACGCGCGAGCTACCAAGGAAGATGGCGCGGGCGGGCGCGCAGTGAGCGGGGGTAAATGGTGTGCGGCCGACAATGGGGAAGAGAGGAGGAAGAAGAAGAGAGGAGGAAGAAGAAGAGATGGCAGTACTGGGTAAGGCTGATTTAGTAACACCAACATGCTGGTTCAGCTTATTAATTACGTGTCCCATCTGCTGCAGCATGTATTGTCACTTCACTGCGAAGACTAGTTGAATAGTTCTCTCTGACCGAGATGGGCAATAATGGATCGCAAGGATTTCCTTTCTACAGTATCCCTATGCCTCTACGCTCACTTCACTCATTTTGCTCCGTACCTAGTCACTTGTTGAAATCTGTAGAAAGACAAATACTCCATATTTGGGAACAGAGGGAGTATCACCATATGGAGGGAACAGAGGAAGCTTGAAATATGAACATGTTAATGGGAGGGAGTAAGCCCCATGCATGCATGCATGCATGCAACATGCAACACTCACACGTACACATGGACACACGCAACACTCACGCACCCATGCGGCACACAGCACATGACGCAACACACACGCTCATGCTCAAGTGCTCAACCTACTCCTTACATCCGTGAAAGATTGTACATTTAGAGATTTACACATTGACCAGGGCATAATTAACGCCCAAAAGTAGTAGACTTATTTGTGCATGCGACCATTGAGATAAGAAGATTAAATAAAGGCCGTTGCATGCTGTAAATAAGGATAGACATGTAGCCTATACCTACAACACAAGTTGGTGCATTAGTCAATCAATATCAATTTAGATTAAAGGCTAAATGCATTGGAAGTGTAGATGTACATCATGTACTACACTCTTTGTTTTATAGCTGATGTACACTCTTTGTTGGAAGACCAAGGGAGGACACGTGCATGCACTCACATACACAGCCAGGGCGGTTCGCGCGCAAGGGTTGGACTCGTATCGCGCCAGCGTAAAGTTTTGTTTAACTAATTTCTTTGCTCTGCCAACTGACAGGTGGGACCCAGAAACCAGGTGACAATTTAACCAGTCAAGAAAGTGCCACGTCGACTATGTGGCCAGCTAGTAGGGTGCAATACGGTGCTCTACGATGAGCTAGTGATCGTATAATTGCCGCAAAACTATATATAGTGACCGTAAAGAGCGTATTGTTACATACGTTGACCGCAAGTGTATTTTTCTCGTTTCAAATTAAGACATATTAATCGGAAAGGACGTAGTATGGACTACTAGTACTAGTACTAGTACTGCTTTGATGTGTCCCATCAACTCGCCGAACGAGGAGAAGCTTGCTTACTACGCCTCTCCCTCGCCCACGCGCGCAGTGGTTCGCAGGACGAGGAGAGGGTTTTGACTACAGCACCCTCTCCCTCTCCCTCTCCCTCGCCCTCGCGGTGGACGTGTAGCAGTTCAATCGGTGTCAGGTTGCCAGAAGCATGTTGTACTGTAGTATCATCATTGTTGGACCTTCCGAAGAGGCGAAGAGCCAAGTGCAAGGTTCACATGAGTATGAACTATTGAACCTCCCGAAGAGGCAAAGAGCCAAGCGCGAGGTTTTATAGGAGTTGTCGTCCTAGTAGGAGTGTACTACAACTATAGCGAACGATGCTACTGTATGATGCCGCCACGTCACGTATATCCAAAGTTGTGCCACCTGTTTTTCTCAAAGAGCGTGTTGGAGCCCATGCAACAACTACACAAGTTGCACATACACATTACACATTTACTAGTAATAAATTCTAAAGGACAAATGCCAGTATGCCACACAAGTTCATCTCCAATTCATGTGATAAATTTGTGCACGACTAGTCTACATATATTCACAGCACTACCGTTCACAATTACCGTACTCCACTTACACGTTATAGATGGGCTACATGTCCTCCTCCAGGTTCTAGTCCTAGATGTTCTTCATGGATGGCACGATCCATAGCGGTGGGCAACGGGAATCATTGTCGCAGCTTCCTAGTCCAGTTCCACATGATGGAGACTCATCCAGGCTGAAGCGGCATAAATCAGGGATAGCATGTCCCAGCATGTCGTTCATCCGGCAGTGCGCACTGAAGACACAACCATGCTTCATGAACGGCAAGCCTTCCGTGTCGTGCACGGAAAGTGGCTTCCGCTTCACAATGGGGTAGTTGTCCCTGATGAAAAGCGAGTACACTCCAAGAGTGTTCCTCGGCACCCACGTAGCATCACGGGGGTCAACTCAGCGCCATTCATCTAGTACACGCGGCATCCCAGATCTGGACACATGGTGACGTACATAGTCAAGGTCCATGCATAATAATGGTGTGCTCAAATATGGCGGTCAGTAATACTGTGCAGCAAATAGTACTACTCCGGTATAGAGGAAGTAAAATAACCGGCTTATTATATATAGCCACTCTTGGCTACATGGATGAGATAGTAAGACATGGAAAAACAAAAATGGTGGCAGCTAGTGGGTTCAAGTCTTCAAGGGCCTAGCTAGCTATACGCGTCCTCCAAGGTAAAAAGTACTCTTACTAGTACTACAAAGTATACTACTAGTACAACAATGAAAGAGAAGGCGAGAGGGTTAAAAAATGGAATACCTGGGTAGATGGTGACGGTCCGATCATGGTAGATTGTGTGACCATGTTGCACATCAGTGGTACCATGGGTAACGACTGCTAAGATAGTTGATCCCAATATGACAAAGTCAGCTACAAGGTTCCAGGTTAGACCGAATCGCGGATGCAAATGCACATCCAGGATTGGCGATCTTATTTTGATCGGGGGATGACTGGTCCCTGCAAAATAATGGAGTACCGTTAGGGATGCAAATGATGGTTTGTGCATTCCGTTTGTAATCTCCCGTACCATAGGATGGCAACCAGATGAAACAAGTCCCCTGGCTTGTCACCGCGAAGATGCAGCCTAGATGGCGCACGGCGTCTTCAAACGTGTAGGGGTACAAATCTGCCGCCGCCAACATGCGCCAGCCTCTGCCGTTACTGCCTCTTGCATTGATGGCAATCCTTATGTCGAACACCGCTATGAGATAGTAATCATCGTAGCCGCGTCGCTTTGTCAGCGGGTCCGCAATTGCTATCTTCTTCAATCTCATGTAGGCATCATCATACGTATTCAAGCCCAGCCAGTCCGGAAGGCCAATCCCAATGGTGGAGAAGGGGTCTACCGGAACAGACGCACTGCTGTGGATGTTGTGCAAAATGATGGTGGTATCCGGCCAGAGGTATGCAAGCCAATCTTCGTTGGCACCGACCCAGACCCATATATAAGACAGTGGGTAGCGGACAAATTACGAGATGGAAATGGAATAACTAAGTACTACATGATCAAACTCCATTACTGACCTGCTCATCGGACAAAATCTGACTACCTCTCAACGTCGGCAACTCTAGCGGAGTCAACGTGCAACAATGGCCAGGGAGCGGTGGACTGTTCGAAGGATTTTCCCATAGAAGAACCTTCTCCTCGAGGATGCATGGAAGACCAACATGCATGGCCTTTTCCCAAGCCTGTTTAAGCAGCGTCTTGAAAAAGTTGGTGCAGGAAGCACCGAGTCTTGCGGCGGTGAGGATGTCGGAGCGGCGTGCGATTTCTCCCACAGGATCGTCGTCCAAGGTCTCCTAGCCTCGACGAGGAGGAGAACCGCCTGGCGAATCCATGGGAGCAGTGACGAACTACCTTCTCTTCGGGGGGAGGGGAACTGGCGAGGAGGAGATAAGAGCGTAGTAACCGCAGGGCCTCGTCCCTTCCAACTGTAAAATCGTTCCTCAGCGAAGGGGTGAGGCTATTATTTACTACTAGTACTCCCTCTGATTATTTTTACTCTGCGCATAAGAGCAGACCCGGATACCAAGGCAGGGGCTCGCTGCATGCTTTCTGGACGAAAATACCCCTAGCGCATGGATGGGAGGAGCTAGCAGCTATAAATGCCCCACGCAGCCCATTGGCTGTTCACCCGCGTTCTCCTCTCTCTGCATGCAGCATGGATGTCTCCCTCTCTCTCACATGACTGCATGCGGTGGCGCTGGCCTATGAGAAGCTCGCGTGGAGATAGCAATCTTCTCTCCAGAAGAGATTTTTTTGAAAGAAAGGGATTATGGAACGTTATGGGATTGCATTATACTGTAAATAATAGCACTAGTAACAAATTTCTGGCACTAGGTAGTAGTCTTTGGCGTGGATTAAGAAATTTAGGGTATGTTTTTGCCATTTTTTGTACACGCCAACTAGTGTCAAAAAACGTCTTAGATTATGTGATGGAGGAGTACGTACTCATACTGTAGCAGTACTAGTACTACTTTTCTCAACTAGTAATGCAATGTAATGTACGTCTAGTCTAGTCTAATATAGTGCACCAGTTTTGAACTCTTGAATCTTAGGGCCAAGGAGCTACAGTTGGAAGTGGAGGGTACTACTGTTCTCTAGAACCATCGATGTACTATTAATGCAGGGGAAGTACACCTGCGTAGTGGCCTAGTGGGTACTCTCGGTGCTCTATTCAGCTGCTCCTCTCACGTAGCTGGCCTACACAGCCGCTCCTCTCACGCACACACTAGCAGCCTGTTTATCAGCGATGGTTACTGCAGGGGCAGAACATTTGAGTTATTTGATACAGCGAGACTAGGCTTTTCGCTTCCATTTGTGGAGGTGTAATGGATCTCGTCAAACTTTGTTAGTAGTTCCTTCTTTATGAATGAGATGAAGCAAAGCTTTTGCCTCCGTTTCAAAAAAACACGTCAAGAGGAATTTCTTTTATAGTAGAGCTGATAATGGAGTGAAGTCCATGCGTGCAATGCCACAAGCTATAGAGTAGTAGTAGAGCACTTTACATACAGAGCCATATTACACAGTTCCCAATGCCCCGCCAGGCTTTTCCGGCTCCTCAGGCTTAATTGGGAGGCGCTAGTTTAAATATGCTACTAGCTGATGAGGAAGCTGCAACCGAGGTGCGGCTAGGGCGAGCACATGAGCCACGGGATGCTGGGAAGGAAAACCTGTTCACGTGGCTAGGCTATCCAGTGCACCCAGATTGTGGGGCCGCACGTCCGTTTGACTTCAAAACTCAAACTACCCGTGTAAAATATTGGCTCGCAGTGAAGTGTAGTAGTACTATTTTAAAAAAAGGCCGCCGTGCGTTCGGCCGGGATCGAACCCACAAAACGAGGTATACACTCCCGCGACCACTAGTAGTACTCGTTGGAGTACAACGCAACCTAGAATCGCCTTTTGTCGCTAGTAGTACGTACATTGTTCCTTACAAGAAACCCCTAAAATGCCAAGAAACTACTACCACTTGCATACGTGGCAGACTTAAGATAAGACTACCTTATCAACCATTGTACATGCTCTTACCAACAAAAATCCTCGAGTGACCTCCTACCTTCGGCCCGTCCACCTAGTCATCCTCGGCCATGGGACGCAGCTACCGTCGTCGGTAGAAGGCAAGGTCAAAACCGCCGGCGGTGCGGAGCCCATGTTGCGGCAGCCCGGATGCCAGCTCCGTCCGGCACTCGCGACCGCTAGCTAGCCAAGATAGCTCCGTCCAGCTGCTTGTCTGCAAGGTTTGCTAGCTAGATTGGCACGGCACCGCGGCGGCTTGCTCGCGCGCGCCGCGCTAAGGCCAGCCATCTGGCTCAAGCGAAGGCCAGCACGGCGGCTTGCTCGCTCGTGAGTCACACTCGGGCCATCCTGCCAACCCGTGCGGAGGCCAGCGCGGCGTCCGGCCCGTCCGGCGGAGAGGCGGCCAACTCGCTCATCACCGGCGCCACCAACGAACACGCATCAGTACTGTTTGAAGTAATGTTCAGGAAAAATAATGATTTGAGGGGAATAACAGGATAGAAGGTCGGATGTGGGTCCCTCGTGTCAACGGTCAAACAAAATGTGTTGGTTTAAGCTGCCTCGTTAGCACGGACGTGTGGGCCAACCCTGTCATAAATGGGTTTAAACGAACCTAATCGGTAGGAGTACTATGTAGTTTTTGGCGTGGATTAAGAAATTTTGGGTATGTTTTTGCTATTTTTTGTACAATAGATTCTTCCTAGGGCTGGTTGAAAATGGTAGTTTTTTGTTAAATACTCTACATATTGTAAGTAGGAGTGAAAGTTAACTTTGGAAGCCAATAAGCAAGGCTAGTTACATAGTGCATATGTGTACATGATTGAAAGTAAATATCAACCATGAGTGACTAATATCTTATGGAAAACTCGAAACTATGGAATACTATGAAAAAATGCATGGTTGGAAATACTAGCAATGTTCATGTCCGTTGCAAGGAATCAAAATTAGAATAATACTTATTCACAAACTTGGTACAAAACACTCTAATTTTGATATACATATGTCACTAGAGATATATTATGTTTCAATTAGAATATATTCCTTGGGCTGTCTTGGTGAGGTCAGGGAGGGATGTGGTTGGTTTTAAGATACTAATTATGGGTTTTTCTGCAAATTGGTAGACAAGTGGGATGTTGGTGAGAAAAGGCAACAACTTACCTCACAATCGTTAGATGTAGATCTAATGGTCAGAAACGACGGATGGCAGACACACCAGCATCACCAACTTAGTCTTGTGTAGGAGTACTAGCAAGATCCGTGCATTGCACGGAACATCAAGATGCATTTTTTTATAAAACACTTGTTGTGATTGACCCTTGCGGGAGTAATCCCATGTGTAAAAACTAATGATATCTCGAGAAATATGAGATAAGGTGAAGAGGAGTGGGGTGTGGTGGTGGTTGGTGGTCGGACTGAGCGGAGGCATGGGGATTGACGACGCCGGCAGCGGCCACCAGGCCAGTTTGTTCCAGAGGCTTCCTTTCTTAATTGCTCAACAATGAGGTTTGTTGGAGATAAGGATGAACGAGGGAAGGCCTTGTCTGCAAATGTGGAGAGGGGTGCGGGTATCTTTTAGTTTAATTTCCATCCGTCAGATATAGATCGGACGGTCTATATTGCAAGATGGCACACGTACCATCATCACCAACTCGGTTTTTTATAAGAGAAGAAATATAAGTATGGAGATACAAACGTATTATCGATACTTGCTTCTGTAAACTAGCATCTACATTCTATTCAACGCCTCGGCATGTGGGGCCTTAGCACAATGACTTCTCGACTGTATAAAACAAAGATTTTCCCGTCGCCGACAAGGAGGGGGTGACGGTGGCACGCTTTTTGGCTTGATGTAGTCCTAGTAGTCATACTAGGTGGTCTAAGCACATGTAGATTTATTCTTTTTCACGTCTCGTGTTCACCGTACTGCCACGACTGTTGATGGATAGACGGTAAGTTATTCACGGGGAAACCCTTGTTGAGCGTGTTTGCGAGAGAGAGAGAGAGAGAGAGAGAGAGAGAGAGAGCGTGATATGTTAGAGACTGAGGCAATGATAACAGATTCTTTGTGTCTATGTGTGTGGAGGATAGAGAGAGAAATGTACATGGGGCTTTGTGTTGTGTAACGTGGAGACACATATACATAATTAGAGAGTGAGTGTGTGAGATACACATGCGGACATGAGGAGAGATGAGGATCCAGATAAATGGGTGTTTGTGCGTGTTTGTGTGTGTTTGTGCACGCGTTTGTGTGTGAGAGGGAGAGAGTGTATGTGGAGTAGAGAGACCACTGATGATGTAAACCTAGTATAAGGGAAGGGGGAATGGTGTGACATGTGTAGTAGCGAGATAGCACGGGTGCGGGCAGGGGGAGCAGACTACTTGGAAGAGACATCGAGTGTGTGTGTGGGAGAGGGGTGTGAGAGCGAGAGAAAGAGAGAGCTAGCGACGGAGAGAGAGAGAGGGAGGAAGAGAGGGGGCGAGAGGGGTCGTTTGTGTCCATAAATGGCGTATAGATAGGGAGACAATGTTGATGTTGTCCGAAATTGGCCTATGAACGGAGACGCAAGGGAAGCGAGTCATCGTGTGTGTGATAGGGACTTCATGAGAGATCTAGAATAGATGGTGTAGAGAACAATGTGCGAAATCGAGAACGATTATACATTAGGGAGCTATGCAAAGAGTCACGACATATATGTATACAGGGAAGGAGCTGGGGCGGGTCCGCATGTGGGAGAGATAGAAAGAGGAGAGTGGTGCACAAGGAGACAAAGTGTGCTTGTTTGCAGTGGGGGTGGTGTGTGAGGTGAGTGCGCGAGAACCACATAACTAGGGAGATAGACGTTTGGGGGCGACGTTTTGTGTGTATGGGAAATATACACTCTACATAGTGCGTGTGCTTGGGTAAGAGAGATAGCGGGAGACCTAGAGAGTGAGGGAAGAGATGTGTGCATGCCCGAGAGACAAAGTGATAGAGACCTATGTTGGGGTCCGGACTTTACAAGAGAGAGGGGTGTTAATGTGCTCATGTGTTGGTGTTTGGGGGAGAGAACGACTTCTCTATGTGTGTGTGTGTGGTGGTGGTGGGGGGGGGGGTTGACTTCAGATAAAGAGTGAGGTGTCTATATTTGAGGGACTTTAGCGTAATTGAGATATTGTGCACTCATGGTTGATCAATTTGTTTCACAGTTTGTACTATGAGATAACGATACTTTTGAACATGCGTGATATACCTTGATGTACCAGAATTACAAACCTAAGATTGGAATTTTGGAATTCGACTCCATCATTAGCTTTTGTAATTCATTTAAACGGAGGTACATTTTTTAAGCCGGGATTTCGTGATTTCAAATTCATATATCAAACCTAGAGATATACACATACGGGCATGTTCAAACTTTATAATCATCCACTTTATTCATACACATACACATTTTTGCTTTTGTCATCATATTTAGGATAAACACATTTGGAATTTCATTTGAATTGGACCGTATGATGGTATTTGCTTGAAGTAGCTCAATGATCCATATTTGAATTGAATGGACAATCTAAGTTTCGAGTTGGAGACATTGATTTTCAAAACTTGCACATTTTTTTGCGTGCAAAACAAACAAATTGTCGGCCATGACATCATAGTCGGCCGTATGAGAGCAGAATACTTATAATTTTAGGCGCCAAAAGCTTTCAAACTTCCCGCTCACATTGAAATATCACGCGCCCGGAAGTTTAGCCCTGTGATATTCCTATTTTACCCCTGCCACATGAACGGAAAAGGGCTGCTTTGGTAACTCCATTGTTTTCCCCTCTTTGCCCCCCCTTCCCCACCCCGACCCCCCAACCACGGCAAGCCGCCGAATCTAGTCCTCCGCCGTAGCGGTGGACCTCACACCCCGCCGGATCTACCTTCCACACCTTGGAACCCCCAAATGTCAACTCACCACTTCAGCGACTGGCTTGTCCACCGCTCCAGATCTCCTTGACCGCCATCATGGTCCACCGCACCGGATCTGCTTAACCAGCGCCCTCGTCCACCACAGCGTAGGCCCTTCACTGACTCCCTCGTCCACCCCTTCGCTGGCCCTTCATACAAGCCCTCGTCCGCCGCAACAGATCCACCTCACCGAAAGCAATGTACAACACGCTCGCCGAAGCCTTCGTCCACTACACCGGACCCGCTCCACGGACGCCATATTCAACTCCACCGGCCCTGCTTTACCGACGCCGCAGCCTCATCAGGTTATTTCGATTTGTACTCCTTCGATTTTTCTATTAATCGTGCAACTGTTCACTTACCACAGATGAGCTTTCTTGTATGTCGACATGCATCACAACCGTAGCACTGGAGCCGCTTCAGCGACGGCGACAGCCGGCCCAAACTCAACCGCAACACGAGCACCATCGACGATTCTTAGCTATCAAGTATGACAACGATACCCATATGCCACCGAGAATCAGGTACTATTATCCAACAGCCGGCGCCTACGTTCACTTTCCTAGCATAAGCACCGCACCTTTGAATTTCTTCAGGGCATCATTCAGTTTTTCATGAGACCCATTATTCTGCTTGCACCTGTAGGGCCATACTTCTGGTAGTGAACATGTTACATGTGCTAAATTACATACCAGTGCACATATAGTTAATATGCTTTAGTTTTGTTCTGATGCCACCTGTTGGTTCCATCAGACTGCTTAATGTTCTCTATGCTTAATTACACATCAGCAAACTAGCATGTGGTTCCGCTGCTTTTTGTTTGTTTACCCTACATTTTCTGATGCTAGCTATTACATCACTGCTCCGAGCCTCTGTTCATTACTTGTTTGTGTGTTCTTGATCTTCCCAAGTTGCATGACTAATTTGATGCTTCTATTAATTATGGAGCTGCCAACCCCATCAAGCAAAATATTTGTTCTTTTGGGGCTGGCACCTCGAACAAGCATAAAAATAGAGGGAAGCAGATATATTGTCGTGTATGCACACACCCTTCTTTCATTAGTTTAGATGAACCATTGATGATCAATTCGGACCAGTGCATGCGATTAAAATTAATTTTACCTAAATAGATGGTGCAGAATAAACTACAACAACTAGATTTGCAACCACGGGATGCTGACGATATCTTCAAAGAACATTGCAACAGCAGCTAGGCTTCACAGCAACATATGGTAAGCCAGTGTGTTTTAGTACATGTGAAATGTAATGCGAGTGGGCTGCTTTCTTGGCTTGTGCCCTCAACGTGTAATCCTACCGAATTAC
The DNA here is from genome assembly GCF_018294505.1 of Triticum aestivum. NCBI lineage: Eukaryota > Viridiplantae > Streptophyta > Magnoliopsida > Poales > Poaceae > Triticum > Triticum aestivum. The sequence continues at coordinate 539,324,827 of NC_057797.1, read as the reverse complement.
AAATAGTTCAGTTGTCTGCTTTGCTGTATTGCTTGATTCGAATGCTTATTTGTTGTTACGCTATACCTGAGTTGGCCAATATGTCAGCAGTGCCTGCTGTACTATCGTAAAGAAATGCATGCCTATTTCATTTGAGTCCTTAACTTTTCCTCTCAACTTCATCACAAGACTGTCTTCGTAGTTTATATGAGGCCACACTGTTAAGTGCTTTCTCAGATTATTTCAACTGCTTAGATGCCTTGGCAACTTAAATATAGCGGTTGTACACTCCCTTTCAACTAGGGATGTCAACTGGGTCCCGTTTAATCCCGATTAAAGTCCACTAGTGGTATGATAGTTCAAAAGAGTTTTTGTTTTTTGAGGAAAATGAACTAGGGAGGTAGCAAAAACTAACTAGATGGGACTGGCGGATGTCGTTTATTTGCCACTTACATCCCTAGTTTCATCTTACCATTTTAATTTCTTTTCGGCTGATGCTGCTTCGAACCATTTAAATATAGTTTGCCATGCTCGGCAATAATTCGTCCGTCGTTTACCATGTAAGCTTACTGCCTGGATCATACGATAACTATCTCTTACTGATGTCCAGCGGAAACCTTTCAGGATGCTGTTCACACTAGGACACAATGTACAACCCCAGAATCTATTTGTGGAAGCAGTGCGCCATCCATGTTACCAGATGGTAGCAGTTCAGAGGCAACACCGCCGGAGAGCAGTCTGAGCACAGATATTATAGTGCTTGAGGCTCTACTAGAGGCAGAAAGAGATGGTGTGGCTGCCATGAATGAGGTAATCTTTATCTTGAGGCTGGAAATTACGGAATTAGCGGCACGCATTATGCAAGCAACCCAAGAATTGGAGGAAGTAAGAATGTTGCATTTGAAGACGGAGGAGGTCCTGCTGTTTCTGCTATCTGAAGCCCAATGTAATCCCGGTTCTTCTTTAGATACCAGTTCAAATTGTCATTAGATTATTGTACTTGCATGTTGTGTCATGTCTCTGAATGGATTATGTTGCAAGACCCCCTATGTTGTCCATGTGTTGTAATGATCCGAATTTTTTAGGCGAGGTAATCCTCAGTACTTGTATGATTGACATAAGGTGAACTGTTTTTCGTGTGAGCATATTGTATTGGATGAAATAACTGTTTGACTCAGAGTGTATCCAACCTACTGAATTCGAAGATCACGGCATTTCTAAATCATAATCATATATAAAGGTGGAATAAATCTTTGTTGTGGTTTTGAAGAAATAAATAACAAAACGTATAATTATCTGTGGATATTCGTAATCGAATACAAATTGGATTTGCATTTAGTTTGCCAGGTCCCAGGGCAAACATGAATGCTAATTCTCCCAAGTTTTGAACGAAGCGGCTAAACACCCACTATAATTTGTGGGCTGCCCGAAGCAAGTGTTTGCGAGATGGAAATTACTGTCTACCCCTGACACTTGACATCCTTATCGACCGGATTTACACTGCTGTCGATAGGGGTAGACTAGTAACTTCAATCAGACGTGACACGACGGCCTCTGAGCCCATTCAGACACGGTGGGCGCCAAACATGGGCGGCAAAACACATTTGATTCAAGCTCGTCCGAAAGACATGTGTCTCTTCCTCCATTTCCCCATTCATACACGGTGGGCGGCAAAACAAACTCTCCTCGTCCGAAATCGATGTAGGCTAATATTTTAAATAGGGGCAGATGTGTAACTTCCATCAGACGTGACACAACCGCCCTACCTGTCAGCCCCGTTCATACACCGTGGGCGCCAACCGTGAGCGGCAAAAACACCCTCTCCTCGCCCAAAATAGTTACCGGCAAATATTTGGGAGATGCGAGATTACCGTCCTATCCCCAACCGACGCGATGTCCGAAATTTTAAACGGGGGATAAGTTCGTAACTTTCCCCCATTTCAGAGAAGCGCATCCCAAAGTTTGAGATCCCCCCTCCCCTCCATTTCCCCATTCATACACCGTCGGCGGCACGACAACCTCCGCACTACGGCCAGCCTCCTCCGTCCGCCACCCCATCCTCCACCTTGCTGGAGCCGCTACCCCTACCCCGTCGTCCACTACAAGAGATGGACATCTCTCATCCACGATGCTGGACCAGGATGCTTTCATCGCCTCCTCTCGCTTCATCGGTGCCGTCGTCCACCTTGTCGTTGCCGCTCCTACGACCGCCTCGTCCACGGCAACAGGATATATCCCCCGACCCGGCCGTCTGCCGTCTGAAGTCTTCTTCCCCGCCGCCGACAGCCATCGCACCCGCAACACCCTCAATGTATCAGCATGGGCCTACACGGTGTCGCAAGAGAGGTGGTGCTCTTCCATATGTGCTTAAGTTATTGATCTCACCCGGAAAATAGATCATAATTTGTTTACTGTACTTTTCTTGTCCGTACCAAATCGTAGTGGCTAGTTGAAAGCAAACATTGGTTGCGAAGTAGCTTTGTCCGGTTTGCACCTTCAGATCCGCCATGGCACGGGCACTATACTCGTAAAGCTTATGGTTTCCCCCCTTTATATTCACTACCATCATCGTAGGTGCTTCGTGTCATGCTAGCACTGCTCCTCAAGACCTCAACCCAAAGCTTACATGTTGAAATACGAATCTGATATGATGCTCATATCACTAAAACAGAGAATGTTTAATTGGTCACCTAATGTTCCTATATTCGTTTCGAAAAGCATGTGCGCCACCCACTGGTCCAGCTAGTTCCACTTTCCTGATTTTTCTCTTGATGCTTAGGGTTTTCCCCTTTTATCTACTCTACTATGATCTATGTAGGTGCTTTCGGTCGTACTAGCATTACTCTACCCTTCAAGCTAAACAACACAACACTTAGAATTCGAAAGCTTAGTTGTTCAAATATGATTGTGATATGATACTGATATTAGTTAACCGACACATTTAATTAGTTAGATAAAGGTCCCACTTGAGTTTTCAAATGCATGTCGCGACATATAGAGAGACAGCATAATTGCATTTCTTTGTCACTTGTTGACCATACTTTCTTGTCCATACCAAATCTTAGTTGTTATTTCAAAGCAAACATCGGTTGCTAACTACCCTTTGCGCGGTTTGCAGCTTCAGATCTGCCGTCCCACTAGCACGGTCAACACTGTACTCATCATGCTTCTATTTTCCCCATTTTATGATGACCACAATCAGCCTATGTGGTTCTTGTCGTAATAGCACTGCTCCACCCATCGAGCTAAACAAGCTTAGTTGTACAAATTCATATCTGATATTAGTAAAACTGAGAGATGTTTAATTGGTTAGCTAAATGTTCCTACTTTAGTTTCGAAATGCATGTGAGCCACATATGGAGAGACCAGAAAGAATAGTATTTCTCTGTGCACTCTGGTTCATCATGGGTGGCCAACCGACATTGTACTGAAAGACTTGTAATATCTTCAATCTGCTTGCTCTTCTGCTCTTCTTTAAGATGATACTCTTCTCTTGTGGTCGACTGGTCAGGTCGAGTTGTTCTCCCTTAGTATATTTTGAATCTATCAGGTCAGGTCGACTTGTTCTTCTTTACTATATGTTGAAGCTATCATCTGCGAAGTGTCATCACTTCTGGAGCTCTCATATTTTGAGTAGTAGGCCACATTATATTAATGCACACAACAAATTACAGCATGCATGGCATCTTTTAAAAGAATTGCAGAGATAGCACAAAGGGGTTTACAGGGAGGCAGTATTGGATTAGAATCACTTCTGCATTACAAAGAAAATCTCACTTGTTTTATGTTTTCATGCATGTCAGATATTGAACATTATCAAAATGAATATGAGAATGGGCACATGAGAGGAATATTGCGGAATGATCCACTGGCTAACAAACTTGGCATGGTGGAGGATGGCCTATCTTATTCACCCATCAAGGTGCTTGCTCTAACTTTGCAAAGTTGTATTGGTCGCACATATTTTGCATCTGACCTCTTGCATTACTTCTACTTTGTTACACCATCTGCTTAGTTTAAGCATCATATATGAGTATATGCCATACCTATCCATTTTCTGTACCTATTCCATGTGTCGTCACACTATGTTTTTCCAGTCAAATGTTGTTCTTTTGTAATAGATGTCCAAAAGGAAGAGGGTGAGTGCAGATCGTCAAGGAGTACAAACTAGGTATTTGGAAAAGGTAGTGATACCTGTTAAATTAGATAGATCAGCAGCCATAGAAAACACAGTCCCTACTGTACCACACTTTACCCCTACTCCAGTGGCCAAACCCCTATTAGAACTGCTGGGAGCCCAGCATCAGGTACTGTCTATGATATCAATTCAAAATTTGAACTCCTAAATTTCTGCTTGTGCCTTACCTTCTCTGTTGTATGAAAACTAATTTCAAATGAATCTCCTTGCTCAAAGGATCATACGATCTCAAAACAATAATGGGCTTTGCATTGCTCTTATTAGTAACTCTCTCCCTTTTGCCTTGTAACGTTGTACTTAATTAATTGCTATTTGATTATGTATCATCAGTCTGCACCTAAGCTTCACTATCCTCTGTTTCTTCCAATATTATTTGATCTATATTTACTCTTTGCAAAATGTAGAATAATGGCAAAGCTTATAAATAATTTTCTTTGGGGAATTTATTGAATTATCCTTCCATCAACATGGAGAAGGGCTTTGTCCAGCCCGTGTTAACATGTAATGTAAGTTCATCCTTCTCAAGCCTTCAAACTTTGTTCTAGTATAGATTTGGATAGGCATCATTTCCTCCAGTGTTGTTTGCTTTGCTGTTTACATCTGATTGGATGTTTGCAACAACTACCAGTTTCAAATTGTAGTTGTAAAAACATGTTCCTTATGTAGAATAGATCCATTTATTTGCTTATATAATTGTGAAACATGTTACGTGTCTCCTTATTTCTCTTTCAGATTCGTATCTCTTACGCCAGGCAGAACTTTAGGGAAGATAGTGAGCCAAACCATCTTGAGGACAGCGAGATGACCCCAAGGTCCTATCTTGATGAAGACAGTGAGTTGAAGCTACTCACCAGCAGGTGTGAGGCAACCTCTGTGCAGTCGATGCCTCAATCAGTTCGACTTCTTCAGTCTCAACTTAAAGCGGAAAGGCTTGCTTCAGCTCAGCTCCGACTTGAAGTCAAAGAAGCAATGAAGATGTCAGAGGACTGTCGTGCGCACCATCATGCCTTAAATCTAGTGTTGATGCATCTATCGTTGACACAACTGAGGTCTACTCAGCTTCCTCAGCTGTTTGGGGGGCCCGACCTGGCCAGGCCTAGTGCCTTCTGAAGTGCTCTCAGTTTTGTATATTCTTTTGTCAGCGTGTTTATTTGCATTGGTGGCGAACTTTGATGCCTAGTGGATGTAATATGTGTGATAGCCGTGATAGCCTAGCTAAGTTGCTTGCTTATTTATTTCCTTGTTGTCTTGTTTATTTGTTTGCTAGTGGATGCAATAACCTATTTTTTAAAACTAGGCCACAAATAACCATGGGCTAATATTTACTATAGTGACACTGGGCCTCCTACGGGCCGTAGAAACAGTGGGCCTTCTACAGGCCATAGAAATAGTGGGCCTTCAACGGGTTGTAGAAACAGTGGGCCTTCTACGGGCCATAGAAACAATGGGCCTCCTATGGGCCATAGAATCGATGGGCCTTCTACGGGCCGTATCATCAATGGGCCTTATATGGGCAGTATGATCGATTGGCCAAACATGGGCCAATAACAGGCCGCATTATGGCCGTAAATGGGCTAGAGTTGGAATCATTTATTCATGGGCCGACCATAACGGGCCATCGTTAATAGGCCGTATTTGATGACACTATGAAAACAGCCCAACGTATTAACGGAACACAAACGGGCCGACTGTAACCACGGGCTGAATTTGGCCCACAAGCAGAAAATGACAGTAACAGGCCGTAAGTAAACGAATGCTGGAAATGAGCCCAAGAATAAATGGGCTCTGAGAAGGCCGAAAGATAACATGGGCTGGAAACGGCCCAACGGAATAATGGGCCGTTGATGGGTATAAAGTGATACACTGTTCTTTACGGGCCGGTTTCACCACGGGCCGTTAATGGGTGTAAAGTGATACACTGTTCATTACGGGCCAGTTTCACCACGGGCCGTTAATAGGCCAAGAGTTACATAGGGCCTCATATGGGCCGAAAGACGTCATGGGCCATACATGGGCCAGAAGTGAAAACGGGCTGGAATCATATTGGGTGGCCCAGATGACGCTACTGGACCTAATTCGGATAGGGCATAACGGGCCTTGGGTTAGCGGGCTGTAAATGGGCTATATGCGAATAGGCCGTTAACAGGCTTTACATGGGCCGGGCCGCCACCTTTTGACCAAGTCAAACGGGCCGGCCTTTTCACAGGAATGGGCCTCTATTGGGCCGTGCCATGTGTCGACGTATCATAGGCGCCTTCTGTCCAATAAGTGGATGACATCTGTCCCAACGATGAGCCGACACATGTTTCCTCCAGCCAATGATGATTTTACACGTGGAAAATCCCCATTGGTCGGGGCTGTTAACGGGTTATCGGATCCAAAACCCGACCTGATAGCTTAACGGCGTTCCGTTATGGTGGATGCCATGTGTTGGTCACCCTTGACGAAAGCACTTTTGTGACGCACGATTTACCGTCATGGAAGTGGACACTTCCGTGATGATAATTTTGGTAATGTCATGGAACACTTCTACGACAGCACAGGTATGACTATCTTGATTCTGTCATAAATTTGTCACGGATGTACATGCATGAAAAAAAAACGCGACCTACTATGACAAACATGTATCATCACGAAAGTGTATTTTTTTGTAGTGAAGTTAGACGTACTCTACTTTGTTGTTGCAAGTTTTACGTGGCTGCTATAGGCTGAGCAAGAACCGTTCTTACCTATGCATCAAAAACAACAACGCGGTATAGTGATTGATTTTTGATCTTCAGAAAGAACCCAGTTCATTGAATCCGATTCAACTAAAGTTGGAGAAACTGACACCCACCAGCCACCCATGTGCGAAGCACGTCAGTAGAACCAGTCTCGCGTAAGCATACGCGTAACGTCGGTCTGGGCCGCTTCATCCAACAATACCACCGAATCAAGAATCAACTAGTGATGGCAAGCAATATGTATATACCCACGCCCACAACTCCTTTGTGTTCTACTCGTGCATATAACATCTACGCATAAACCTGGCTCGGATGCCACTGTTGGGAACGCAGTAATTTCAAAAAAAATCCTACGCACATGCAAGATCATGGTGATGCATGTTGGAAATATGCCCTAGAGGCAATAATAAAATGGTTATTATTCTTTGTTCATGATAATTATCTATTGTTCATGCTATAATTGTATTAACCGGAAACCATAATACATGTGCGAATACATAGATCACAACATGTCCCTAGTAAGCCTCTAGTTGACTAGCTCGTTGATCAACAGATGGTTGTGGTTTCCTGACCATGGACATTGGATGTCGTTGATAACGGGATCACATCATTAGGAGAATGATGTGATGGACAAGACCCAATCCTAAGCATAGCACAAGATCGCGTAGTTCGTTTGCAAGAGCTTTTCTAATGTCAAGTATTGTTTCCTTAGACCATGAGATTGTGTAACTCCCGGATACCGTAGGAATGCTTTGGGTGTGTCAAACGTCACAATGTAACTGGGTGACTATAAAGGTGCACTACAGGTATCTCCGAAAGTGTCTGTTGGGTTGGCACGAATCAAGACTGGGATTTGTCAATCCATGTGACGGGGAGGTATCTCTGGGCCCACTCGGTAATGCATCATCATAATGAGCTCAGTGTGACAAATGAGTTCACCACGGGATCATGTGTTACGGAATGAGTAAAGAGACTTGCTGGTAACGAGATTGAACGAGGTATAGGGATACCGACGATCGAATCTCGGGCAAGTAACATACCGATGGACAAAGGGAATTGTATAGGGATTGGTTGAATCCCCGACATCATGGTTCATCCGATGAGATCATCGTGGAACATGTGGGAGCCAACATGGGTATCCAGATCCCGCTGTTGGTTATTGGCCGGAGAGAGGTCTTGGTCATGTCTGCATGGTTCCCGAACCCGTAGGGTCTACACACTTAAGGTTCGGTGACGCTAGAGTTGTTATGGGAAATAGCTTGTGGTTACCGAAGGTAGTTTGGAGTCTCGGATGAGATTCCATACATCACGAGGAGTTCCATAATGGTCTGGAGGTGAAGATCGGTATATTGGATGAAGGGTATTGGAGTCCGGAAGTGTTCCGGGGGTACCAGGCTATGGCCAGCATGACCGAAAGGTGTTTCGGGGGCCCCGGCAAGTGTTGCAGGGCCTCATGGGCCAAGGGGAGGGGGCAAACCAGCCCACTAAGGGGATGTGAGCCCCCACACCCTTTCCCACATTACTTGGGGAGGTGGGGCGCCTCCACCTGGCTTGGGAGGCAAGCCTCCACCTGCTTGGCTTGGGAGACAAGTCTCCCTAGGGTTTCCCTAGGGATATCCAATCTGCCCTAGCCGCCGCCCCTAGGGGAAACCCTAGGGCGCCTCCCCCCTCTCCCCTTCCCCCTATATATAGTGAGGGGGTGGGAGGGCAGCCATACCCTTCCCCTGGCGCAGCCCTACCCCTCTCTAACTCCTCCTCCTCTTTCGTAGTTTTTGGCGAAGCCCAACCGGAGAACCACGAGCTCCTCCATCACCATACCATCATGCTGCTGGAGTTCTACCTCAACTTGTCATCTCCCCTTGCTGGATCAAGGAGGAGACGTCCCCGGGCTGTACGTGTGTTGAACGCGGAGGCGTAGTCCATTCGGCGCTAGATTGGAACTTCTGCGATTTAAATCGTCGTGAGGACGACTCCATCAACCGTGTTCTTGTAACGCTTTCGCTTAGCAATCTTCAAAGGTATGAAGATGCACTCCCTCTCTCTCGTTGCTAGCATCTCCTAAATTGATCTTGGTGACACGTAGGAAATTTTTGAATTATTGCTACGTTTCCCCAACAGTGGTATCAGAGCGAGGCCTATGCGTATATTCTATGCACGAGTAGAACACAAGTGGTTGTGGGCGATGATTTGGTCAATTTTCTTACTATTACTAGTCTTATCTTGATTCGGCAGCATTGTGGGATGAAGCGGCCCGGAACGACCTTACACGTACACTTACGTGAGACTGGTTCCACCAATTGACATGCACTTGATGCATAAGGTGGCTAGCGGGTGTCTGTCTCTCCCACTTTAGTCGGATCGGATTCGGTGAAAAGTGTCCTTATGAAGGGTAAACAATAATTGGCATATCACCGTTGTGGCTTTTGCGTAGGTAAGAAACGTTCTTACTAGAAGCCCATAGCAGCCACGTAAAACATGCAACAACAATTAGAGGACATCTAACTTGTTTTTGCAGGGTATGCTATATGATGTGATATGGCCAAAAGGATGTGATGAATGATATATGTGATGTATGAGATTGATCATGTTCTTGTAATAGGAATCATGATTTGCTTGTCGATGAGTATGACAACTGGCAGGAGCCATAGGAGTTGTCTTAATTTATTGTATAACCTATGTATCAATGAAAAACACCATGTAATTACTTTACTTTATTGCTAACCGTTAGCCATAGTAGTAGAAGTAGTTGGCGAGACAACTTCATGAAGACACGATGATGGAGATCATGGTGTCATGTCAGTGACGAAGGTGATCATGCCACACCTAGAAGATGGAGATCAAAGGCGCAGGATGATATTGGCCATATCATGTCACTTTATTATTTGCATGTGATGTTTGTCATGTTTACATCTTATTTGCTTAGAACGATGGTAGCATAAATAAGATGATCCCTCACTAAAATTTCAAGAAATGTGTTTCCCCTAACTGTGCACCGTTGTGAATGTTCGTTATTTCGAAACACCATGTGATGATCGGGTGTGATAGATTCTAAAGTTTGCATACAATGGGTGTAAGCCAGATTTACACATGCAAAACACTTAGGTTGACTTGACGAGCCTAGCATGTACAGACATGGCCTCGGAACACGAGAGACTGAAAGGTCGAACATGAGTCATATAGTAGATGTGATCAACATGGAGGTGTTCACCGTTGATGACTAGTCCGTCTCACGTGATGATCGGACACGGCCTAGTCGATTCAGATCATGTATCACTTAGATGACTAGAGGGATGTCTATCTGAGTGGGAGTTCATTAAATAATTTGATTAATTGAACTCATTATCATGAACATAGTCTAAATTGTCTTTGCAAATTATGTTGTGGATTAATAGCTCGCGCTTTAGCTCCTTGTTTTAATGTGTTCCTAGAGAAAGACTAAGTTGAAAGATATTGTAAGCAATTGTGTGGACTAGGGCCATAGTCTAAGGATTGTCCTCACTGCTACACAGAAGGCTTCTTTCTTAATGCACCGCTCGGTGTGTCAACCCCTCTGGCGTCATCTATGGATGTTGTGAACATTTGGCAGACACGTTCTGATGACTACCTGATAGTTTACTGCGCCATGCTTTACGGCTTAGAGTCAGGGCTCCAAAAGCATTTTGAATGCCATGGAACATATGAGATGTTCCAAGAGCTGAAATTGGTATTTCAGGCTCATGCCCGTGTTGAGAGGTTTGAGACCTCTGATGAGATCTTTGCCTACAAGATGGAGAGAATAACTCAGCCAGTGAGCATGTGCTTAGAATGTCTAGGTACTTCAATCGCTTGAATCAAGTGGGAGTTAATCTTCCAGATAAGAGAGTGATTGACAAAGTTCTCTAGTCACTATCACCAAGCTACTAGAGTTTCATGATGAACAATAACATGCAATGGAAGATGATCCCGGGGCTGTTCGTCGTGCTTAAGGCCCTAAAGGTAGAAATCAAGAAGGAGCGTCAAAGTGTTGATGGTTAACAAGACCACTGGTTTCAAAAGGGCGCAAGTGCAAGAAGGGAAACTTCATGAATGGCAAGCCAGTTGCCGCTCCAGTGAAGAAACCCAAGAACCCAAACCCGAGACGAAGTGCTTCTATTTGGGGAATGGTCACTGGTAGCGGAACTGCCTCAAATACCTGGTAGATAAGAAGGCTGGCAACTTCAACAAAAGTATATTTGATATATGTGTTATTGATGTGTACCTTACTAGTACTCCTAGTAGCACATGGGTAGATACCGGTTTAGTTGCTAATATTGGTAACTCGAAACAAAAGCTATAGAATAAATGGAGGCTAGCTAAGGGCGAGGTGACGATGTGTGTTGGAAGTGTTTCCAAAGATGATATGATCACCATCGCACGCTCCCTCTACATTCGGGATTAGTGTTGAACCCAGATAAATGTTGTTTGCATTGGTGTCTGCGTTGAGCATGAACATGATTAGATCATGTTTATTGCAATACGATTATTCATTTAAGTCAGAGAATAATGGTTATTCTGTTTACATGAATAATACCTTCTATGGTCATGCACCCAATGTCAATGGTTTATTGAATCTCGATCGTATGATACACATGTTCATAACATTGATGCCAAAAGATGTAGAGTTGGTAATGATAGTCCCACATACTTGTGGCACTGCCGCCTTGGTCACATTGGTGTCAAAAACATGAAGAAACTCCATGCCGATGGACTTTTGGTGTCTCTTGATTATGAATCATTTGACACGTGTGAACCATGCCTCATGGGAAAAATGACCCAGACTCCGTTCTCCGGAACAATGGAGTGAGCAACCAATTTATTGGAAATCATACATACTGATGTGTGCGGTCCAATGAGCATTGAGGCTCACAGTGGCTATAGTTATGTTCTCACCCTCACTGATGACTTAAGTAGATATGGGTATGTCTACTTAATGAAACGCAAGTCTGAGACCTTTGAAAAGTTCAAGGAATTTCAGAGTGAGGTTGAGAATCAACGTGACAAGAAAATAAAGTTCTTACGATCAGATCACGGAGGGGAATATTTGAGTCACGAGTTTGGCACACACTTAAGGAAATGTGGAATTGTTTCACAACTCACGCGCCTGGAACACCTCAGCGTAATGGTGTGTTTGAACGTCGTAATCACACTCTATTGGATATGATGTGATCTATGATGTCTCTTACCAATCTACCGCTATCATTTTGGGGTTATGCTTTAGAGACTAAATCTGTTGAGATGACACCGTATGAATTATGGTTTGGAAAGAAACCTAAGCTATCGTTTCTGCAAGTTTGGGGATGCGATGCTTACGTCAAGAAACTTCAACCTGAAAAGCTCGAACCCAAGTTGGAAAAATGCGTCTTCATAGGATACCCTAAGGAAACTATTGGGTATACCTTCTACCTCAAATCCGAAGGCAAGATCTTTGTTGCCAAGAATGGATCCTTTCTTGAGAAAGAGTTTCTCTCGAAAGAATTGAGTGGGAGGAAGATAGAACTTGATGAGGTTTTTGAACCTTCACTTCAACTAGAGAGTAGCGTAGCACACATAGATGTTTCTGTGGCCACTATGTTAGTTGAAGAGAAAGCTAATGATGATGACCATGAAGCTTCAGATCAAATTACTATCGAACCTCGTAGGTCGACAAGGGTGTGTACAACTTCTGAGTGGTAACCATGTCTTAAAGGTCATGTTGTTGGACAACGATGAACCTATGAGCTATGGAGAAGCGATGGAGGGCCTAGATTCCAACAAATGGCTAGGAGCCATGAAATCCGAGATAGGGTCCATGTATGAGAACAAAGATGGACTTTGGTGGACTTTCCCGATGATCGGCAAACCATTGAGAATAAATGGATCTTTAAGAAGAAGACAGACGCTGATAGTAATATCACCATTTGTGAAGCTCGACTTGTCTCAAAGAAGTTCCCGACAAGTTCAAGGAGTTGACTATGATGAGACTCTCTCAATCATAGCGATGCTAAAGTCTGTTATAATTATGTTAACAGATGCTGCATTTTCATTTACGAAATCAGGCAGATGGATGTCAAAACAAAGTTTCCTTGACGGTTTTCGTGAGGAAAGGCTATATGTGATACAACTAGAAGGTTTTGTCAATCCTAAGCATGCTAAAAGGTATGCAAACTCTAGCGGTCCTGCTATGGACTGGAGCAAGCATCTCGGAGTTGGATCATACGCTTTGATGAGGTGATCAAAGCTTTTTGGGTTTATACAAAGTTTGCAAGAAACTTGTATTTACAAGAAAGTGAGTGGGTGCACTACAACATTTCTGATAGGTATATGTGGATGACATATTGTTGATCAGAAATGATGTAGAATTTATGGAGATCATAAAGGGTTGTTTGAATGGAGTTTTTCAAAGGAAGACCTATGTAAAACTGCTTACATGTTGGGTATCAAGTGTCGGCGTTCTGGGAACAGGGGTCCCCAGACTTGCCTGCCTGCGGCCTGCGGCGTGGCTCGAGTGGGGGCCCAGTGCGGCCCAGCTTCATCAGCTCAAGCTCAAGACCCTCGCAAGGGGCCAGGCCTTGCGGGGCGGACGACAGGAGGCTTCCTCAGGAGCAGCCTCATCAGGCAGGCTTGCGAGGAGGCGGAGAGATCAAGGCAGGGGTGCCTCGCGAGGAGCCCGTGACGCAAGCCATGACGATCGAGATTAGGCAGGCGCCAGGCGGGCGCCGGCCTGCGCAGTGTCCTTGTTTCCCCTTCGGTGCAAAGGGAGCAAGCACATGCCAAGGCATCGGGCAAAGGTTACCATTCCGGTGCAATGAGACCAAGACCAGCAGAGCGACAGGACGGAGGTCACCGTGGAGCCCAAGACGGCGTCATCACTAGTGCTTTTGGCAGCCGAAGACCACCTTTGGTCAGGATAACTTGTACTAGATGTTCCCCTTCAAAATGACCAATTGTTGGCGCCCTTCCCGCTCAGTATTTGGGAAGAGGACCAGGGCCTCTATAAATAGGACTAGCCCCCGAAGAGAGAAGGGAGAGCAAAAAAGGGGAGGAAAAAAGAGAAGAGAGAAAGAAAAAGAAGAGAAAAAGAGGGAAGAGAGAGAGATCCGGACCAAGTAGAACACACCGCACCAGCTCAAGAACACCTCTCGCGAGGCCGTTCTTCCCCTGTATTGTTCATCATCAGCCCCTGAGGCAATCCACCACACCACACACTGGAGTAGGGTATTACACCACATCGGTGGCCCGAACCAGTATAAACCTCGTGTCCCTTGAGTGTTCTTCTTCCCAGCCTAGATTTCTTGCGAGCCATAGAAGCGCGAGTCGGTAGGGGAAAGATCTCTGTGCGCACCCCAGAGTTCGAACCTTAAGGGTCTGCCGGAACCCAAAATCCGACATTTGGCGCGCCAGGTAGGGGTGCACCGGAATCTTTCTTCCGCTGTTCGCGTGTGATCTTCCGTCGTGTCCATGGCTGACACTCGTCGGGCTCGCGCCGAGCGCCGGGCTGCTCTCGCCACCCGCGTCGCCCAGACGGCGCCCGTCGGCGGACGCCCTCGTCGTTCCCCGTCGCCTGCCGCCAACGCCGCAACCGGCCCGGCGGGAACGAGCAGCAGGCCTCGTCCCAGCATCCTTCGGTGCGGCGGGAGGGCCGCACCGCAACCCCTTCACTGACTCCAGCCGGTTCATCGTCCCACGCCCGTCGCGCCCCCACGGACGCGCACGCCGTGCTGCTCTTGGCAAGAGAGCTCCTGCACTACCGCCCCGTCGACGACCTCTACGAGGACTGGCTCGCCCGCATCACCGAGCTCGTCAGCGCCGCAGGGAGCTCTCCTTTGCCGTCCCTCTCGCTGCCTCGCCCTCCATTCCGCACAAGGGGCGAGGATCAGGAGGCGCCTCCGCCACCTCCCCAAGAAGGCGCACTGGCTCCAAGGTGCGCAGCCCCAGGGCGAGACCCTCCACGTCCGGCGCCTGCACGGCAAGAAGGGAGCTACCAAGTGATCCCTCGTCCCCAACAAGGTGCTCGCGCGCTCCCAGCACCGGCACGCCAAGATCGCGTCCCTGCGCCTCCACGCCGAGACCCCGCGCTGCTCCAAGCGGCGGCGCATGGTAATCACCAGGAGCAAGCCCAACACCAGCAAAGGGCGCCGGCGGCCATAGCAGGCTGCCGCACCTTCACCCCCGAGCTACGCGGCGTCACATGGCCAGGCAAGTTCAAGCCTGGTTTGCCCCCTCGCTACGATGGCACGGTAGACCCCGCGGAATTCCTGCAGCTCTACGAGCTGGGCATCAAAGCCTCCAACGGAGACGAAAAGGTCATGGCGAACTGGTTTCCCATGGCGCTCAAGGGCGGCGCCCGCACCTGGCTCCCAGCACGATCTCCTCCTGGGACGAGATGCGCACTCGATTCATTGCCAACTTCCAGGGCACTCGCGATCGGCCCCCAGCCATAAGCAACATGCGCCGCATCAAGCAACAGCCAGGGGAAACCCTGCAAAAATACATCCAGCGCTTCAACAACGCTCGCCTCAAGATCCCAAGGGTGACTGAGAAAGCCATTATCTCGGCCTTCTCCGATGGCGTGCACAACATCAAGATGAAGGAGGAGTTGGCAATCCATGAAGACATGTGCACATCCCTGGAGCTGTTCAACTTGGCGACCAAGTGCGCCAGGGCTGAGGAAGGGCGCCTCTCCCTCCTCGAGCTCCCGGCTGCCGACCCAGAAGAGAAAGAGCCCAAGGCCAAGGACGTGAAGCGTAAGGGAACTACCGTGCTCATAGCGGAACCAGACACCAAGCGAGGCAGGGATCAGCCTGAGTCATCCAAGGGCAGCCGATACTGCGTGTACCACGACCTCCACACCCACAACACCAACGAATGCCAAGAGCTTAGGGCCGAGTGAGATGGGCGTATCGGCCGACGCCCCGAGCGCAACGACGGGGGCTATGGCCGAGGAGGAAGAGGTGGAGGATGATGGGAAGACCGTGGCCCTCGCCAAGGGTGGCGTGACCGACCTCGCAAGGATCGTTGGTAGGACCAGCCTTGTGAGGGAGGCTAGAGGGATCAGCCTCGTGAGGATCGCCCGCACGGTAATGCAGGCCTCCCTCCTCTACCGCCACCACCAAGAAGGAACGAATACCAACATCAAGACGAGGGGGCTGGGGGCTTCCAGGAGCCGCGTGCAATCGCTTGCATCTTGGGTGGCGCCCAGGCCCCAGCATCACAGCGCATCTTCAAGCAGTTTGCTCGCGAGGTGAATGTAGTCCTCCCCAAGCTTGAGGCCACGCGCCCTCTCAGGTGGTCCGCGTGCGCCATCACGTTCAGCTTAGCGGATCAGCTCAGGTGCGCGGCAAGGGCCGGAGTTCTTTGTAGGATCGAAAGTATGTCTGGAGGGGGGGGTGATTAGACTACTTGACCAAATAAAAATCTAGCCTTTTCCCAATTTTAGTTCTTGGCGGATTTTAGCTATCTTAGCACAAGTCAAGCAATCTCCACACAATTCAAGCAAGCATGCAAAAGAGTATATGAGCAGCAGAAAGTAAAGCATGCAACTTGCAAGAATGTAAAGGGGAAGGGTTTGGAGGATTCAAACGCAATTGGAGACACGGATGTTTTGCCATGGTTCCGATAGGTGGTGCTATCGTACATCCACATTCATGGAGACTTCAACCCACGGAGGGTAACGGTTGCGCGAGTCCACAGAGGGCTCCACCCACGAAGGGTCCACGAAGAAGCAACCTTGTCTATTCCATCACGGCCGTCGCCCACGAAGGACTTGCCTCACTAGCGGTAGATCTTCACGAAGTAGGCGATCTCCTTGCCCTTACAAACTCCTTGGTTCAACTCCACAATCTTGTCGGAGGCTCCCAAGTGACACCTAGCCAATCTAGGAGACACCACTCTCCAAGAAGTAACAAATGGTGTGTTGATGATGAACTCCTTGCTCTTGTGCTTCAAATGATAGTCTCCCCAACACTCAACTCTCTCTCACAGGATTTGGATTTGGTGGAAAGAAGATTTGAGTGGAAAGCAACTTGGGGAAGGCTAGAGATCAAGATTCATATGGTTGGAATGGAATATCTTGACCTCGACACAAAGGTAGGTGGTTCTCTCTCAGAAAATGTGTATTGGAAGTGTAGGTATGTTCTGATGGCTCTCTCCACGAATGAAGAGTGGGTGGAGGGGTATATATAGCCTCCACATAGAATCTAAGAGTTACACACAATTTGCCAAACTCTGTGGGACCGAATGGTTAAACTCGGTCGGACCGATTCAGCAAACCTAGTGACCGTTAGGATTTTCGGTGGGACTGAGATGCAACTCGATAGGACCGATATGGTTAGGGTTAGGGCATAACATAATCTCGGTGTGACAGATTACACAAACTCGGTGGGAACGATTTTGGTAATAAGCTAACCAGAGAGTTGGTCAGGTAAACTTGGTGGGACCGATTCGCTCATCTTGGTGAGACCGAAATGTTACAAAAGGGAAACAGAGAGTTTACATTGCAGTCTCGGTGGGACCGATCGCTCATCTCGGTAAGACCGAAACGTTACGAAGGGAAACAGAGAGATTACAATCCCATCTCGGTGAGACCGAGATCCCTATCGGTGAGACCGATTTGCCTAGGGTTTGTGGCAGTGGCTATGACATTTGAAACTCGGTGGCGCCGGATAGAAAGAATCGATTGAGCCGAGTTTGACTTTTGGTTTAGGTCATATGTGGATGTGGGAAGGTAGTTGAGGATTTTGGAGCATATCACTAAGCACTTTGAGCAAGCAAGCCATTAAGCAACACCTCATCCCTCCTTGATAGTATTGGCTTTTCCTATAGACTCAATGTGATCTTGGATCACTAAAATATAAAATGTAGAGTCTTGAGCTTCAAGCTTGAGCCAAACTTTTTGTCCTTAGAATTTTGAGGGATCCACTTTCCTCATCCATGCCATGCCATTCATTGAGCTTTTCCTGAAATATTAATCTTGGAATAATGTTAGCTCAATGATCTATATGTTGTTAGGAATTACCAAAACCACCTAGGGATAGTTGCACTTTCAATCTCGCCCTTTTTGGCAATTGATGACAACATATAGATCAAAGCTTCGACAAATGATTATAAGAGTGAAAGATATTATCGCTTTGAGAAGTATGTGAAAAAGCAAGAGGTCCCCCTAAATTTGTGCATATCTTAAGATTTGCTTTGGACTGCAAATGCACAATGAGTTAGGATCATGGGTTACTCTTCCATGTCACATACATCTTGGTGGAGCGCTCAAAATGATAAGAATTAAATACATGCACTCATCACCAAGCAAAGTGAATGATCATACAAGGATAAGTAAGATAATATCATCTAACAAGCATAAGTGTAGCTTATGATCAACCACATGATCATCAATGTCTCATAGATAATAGCATACTATCTCAAGCAATCAAAAGACAAACAAAGTTCAACCACCAAAGCAAGAGAGAATAAAAAGCAACGCTCTCTCTCGAAGCCTATGATCTATACATTTTTCTCCCCCTTTGGCAACAAGTTACCAAAAAGTTCATAGAAAATGCATGGAACTAAAACGTATCTCAGGCTTGGTCTTTAGGTGGTGGTGTCCGGAGAACTCCAAGAACGAAGGCTTTAGTCGAAGTAGATGGAGCTGTTGGGGTAGGTGCTGGAGCTGGTGGCACTGAAGCTGTAGCTGGTGCAGATGAAGTGGCTCTGGTGTCTGTTACTGGCACTGCAGTTGATCTCTGAGCTCTAGGCACTCTGGCAAATGCATCAGTGGTTGTTCTACCCTTCCTCTCCTGCATGTCATCCTGTAGCTCCTCCACAACTGACTAAATCTCAGTTACTTTGACATCTAAATCATAGAATTTTTGTTCCACGATTCTTTCCAAGCTCCCCTGGTTTTGAGTCAAGGTGGCCAGTCCCTTCTCAATCCTCAGAGTTGATGCTATCAAGTAACCAAGCTGGTCCTGCTTGCTTTTCAAAAAGTACTCAGATGCCTCCTCTTGAGTTGGCATCTTGACAGCCTTCTCTTTCTTTGCTTTCTCCTTCTTCTCTTGAGCTTGTACTGATGATGGTTCATTCTCATTCATCACAACTTGATTGTCCTCGAAGTCTGGGTAGATAGGCAAGTGTTCCTTATCCAACAGGTATGTGCCTGTGCCCATCTTTGAGTTTATCAACTCCTGGATTTGTGGGGCATATCCACAACTTCTTTTCTGGTCTGCTGCAGTCCTCTTGATAGTCTCAACTATAAGGCTCATGACATTGAACTTCTGTGGCACATCAAATATATGTAGCAAGTTAATTGCATGGCCTCTGAACATTCTGTGATCACCAGACTTGGGCAAGAGAGTGTGCCTAAGGATCCAATTGATTGTAGGCAGCCCTGACAACAAGTGTTTTACTGACCCAAACTGGTGAGTCTCAAGATCATCTTCAGGAATCTCCTTGTACATGTTTGCCATAGAGTTGTGATCCATCTTCTTCTTGGCATAGACATCCAAGTCATCTTCTTCTTCCTTAGGAGCATTGATCAGATTTGCCCATTCCTCAATAGTTGAGTGGTACCTTGTACCTTCAGACATCCATACTATCCTGCCATCTAGATAGAAGTGTGATGTGGAGTAGAATTGCATTGTAAGCTCCTCATTCCACTTTGTGAGCTTCTGCCCAACAAAGTCTGCAACTCCACAAGCACTGAAGCTGTCAAACACACCAGGATAGTGTTCCTCATTTTCCTTGATATACTTCCAGTCAACCCACCTCATTTCACACACTATAGGCTTCTTGTCCAGCAACACTGTCTCATAGAAATCTTGTTGTTCCTGTGTGTGGAACCTGTAATCAACAGCAGTTCTTCTTCTTGTAGCATATGGGTCTGTCTCTCTCCATTTCCTCAGTCCTGAGTCTCTCCTGATCTTCATGTTCTCAGCCACAGGATGAGCATCATTGTGGTTTGGAATCTTGGGTTTGAGCTTCCTCAGGACTTGTCCTTCATCATCTTCATCAGCAGCAACTTCAGGCACTGGGGCCTTGTTCTTCTCAGCAGCTGGTATACTCCTGGTATTCCTCTTAGGTGCACTCTTGGGCTTGGAGGCTGCTTTGGGTGCTTCTTTGGGCTTTGATGTTGCAGCCCCTGACTTTATAGCATCACCCATTAGCTTCTGGGCCTTAGGTGCTGGTGCAGCAACCTCTTCTTCCTCTTCCTCTTCAGAATCTCTCATGATTGAGGATCTCCCAAGCACTCTAGCAGTGGTCTTTTTGATCCTCTCCTTCCTTTTCTTCCCTTCTGCAGCAGCCTCTTTGGGTTCAGATCCCAAAGGGACTTGAGTATATGCTCTGGCCTTAGACATTGGAATTCTCTTTGCAGGAACCTTTTGCTTCATGCCTGGCTTGGTGGCAGCAGCAGTGTTATATTGCTTCTTAACCACTTTCTTCTTGGAAGTGGCCTCATCCTCAACTACCACATAGTCTTCATCCTCAGACTCTGAAGTTTTCTTCTTCCTTGTTCTGGTGGCAGCTTTGGGCAAGTTGCTGGGAGTGCTCCTGCTACCATCATTTGAACTGCTAGAGGGACTAGTGCCCTCACTCAGGTGAACCTGCTCCTCTGGCCTGTTCTGGCTGTCACTCTGATCAGACATATTGCAAACACTGAGAGCAGACCCTGTGAATAGATATAGATGAGATAGAGTGGATGAGCATCACAAAATGCAGAGGTTTTTGCAAAAGAATGAGTCAAAAACTTAGTTTTAGTTTTCCATAGAAAGCATTTCGGATCAACCGATTTGTAAACTCGGTGATACCGAAGCAGCTGTTGGAACCTAAACTAGTGAACTCGGTCAGACCGAGTCATAGTTCGGTGGCACCGAGACTGCTAGGGTTTCACAAAGTCCTGAACTCGGTCACACCGATTTGCAATCCTCGGTCAGACCGAAAATTTCATGTGCAATGGCCTGAGCCGAATCGGTGGTACCGAGTTCCACAACTCGGTGGGTCCGAGATGGTTTCGGCAGAAACCTAACCCTAAATTTTCAATTCAACTCCAATCTACGGAGTGTTTTGACTGGATAGAAGCGTTTCAATCGTTGTAAGAATCATAGTGAACACAATGTGCTAGGAATCGGACGGGGATAGCACTGCGATCGAGTCCATACCCTAGTTCGGCGATGAACTCGCTACGGCGGAAACGGCGGGGATGAATTCCGTTGACGGCGGCGGATACCAACGACACGAGGCGGCTGGCGATGAGGAGGACGATTCGGAGACCCAGGAGGCAGAGCGAGCTATGCGCGGGCGAAGGGGTTTCGGAGAAATTTCCAAAATTTTGCCCGTGAGTATATATAGCCCGACCCTGTCGGTGTTACCAAGTGGAACAACTCGGTGGCACCGAGATTCATAACTGCAAACAGTTATTGAAACTTGGTGTGACCGAAAGGTTCAAATCGGTTGCACCGACATTGAAAACCTAGATCGACTTAGTGATCTCGGTATGACCGAAATGGAGGAATCGGTCAGACCGAAAAGCACAAAGAAGTTTTGGAAGTTTAAGTCTATGACGAATCGGGGACTCCAAGTGCTCCTCACACAGAGTGGTTCGAATCTGACTTGATCAAATTTTGTGATGTAGCATGAATAGAGTTTGAGACGAGAAAAGCATAGATAGCTAGAGAGGGCTCTTAGGCATTCTTGTCCATCCACTTGGCAAAAGAAAAAAACAATCAATCAAAACAACAAGTGAATGTCCTCGGATGAGTGAAATATGCAATAAACATGCTCACACAATAAAATGGCAATTGAAATATGTGGCAAAACATGCACAACCAATTCTAGCATCTATCAAACAATTGGCGATGACTAGGTCATCTATATATGAGTATATTGACTTAGGAGTCAAATGAGAACATTTGATCATAGGTCATACTCATCGTTTAAGCACAAGTGGGGTTACCACTTTTACATAAAGCATTATTGTGTTCACACCATTAGAGTTGCTTTAGCTGAATTCTTAGAGTAAAGCTCCCCTAGATGTGAGATCCCCCCTAAGAGGGATGAACTAACCTTGGGTTTTGTCGATGATGACTTCATGTAGATGTTGAAGATGTGGATGCTCAATGTTGATGTAGATCATTTGAAGCTATCCATTGGAGTGAGTTGCACTTTCAATACCTACACGGGTTAGTCCCACAAGGAACAAACAAGGATATCCATAGACATAAAGTGATGCACACACAAGATGATGTCTATGAAAGCTTTTAGGTTACCTTGTCCCTTGTCTTACCAACAAGAGGGTTTGTGACTCCTTGAACTAGTGCAAGATGTGGAAGTTGATTGCACTTGTTCTTGCCAAGATGATAAGAGTGAAGTATGTTGGCGGAGTCACCCTCAAGAACTCTCTAGTTCTTCTTCTTCGGGATCCACACCATCTTGATGGGAATCCTCGGTGTTGTAGTTGTACTTGATGAAGTGGAACTTGAAGTAGTCTTGGGAACCCACTTGACCAAGGCCTTACGAGCTTCTTCAAATGCATCAATTTCCTCTTGAAGCTTGTCCTTGCCTTTTTGCTTGTGGTCTTGTGGTGGAAGATCATCTTGAGCTTGTGTCCCTTTGAGAGAAGTAGGATCATACTTCTCTTGTTGAGGAACAAACTTCGTCTTGGGGTATTGATCTTCTTCCCACTCAACTCCATTGGCATTGAACTTTCGTTCAAAACCAACACCTTGATTCTTCTGGTGCCTTCCTTGCTTGCGTACAATTTCCTCGAATTGCTTACTTCCGGCAAGGCTCTTGTAAACACCTTTCTCTATAATTCCCTTCAATAAGCTATTTTCTTGCTCAAGTGTAACTTGGCTAAGAGAATCATTAGTGTAATCAAGAGAACTACTAGAAGCAACAATATTGGATTTAGCATGATTATTGTTACTACTAAAGGAAGAATCTTTCTTGTTCTTGTTACTAGACTTGACTTGAGGCATGTAAGTGGATAAGAGTAAACGCTTGGCAATGTAAGAAGAACTTTTCTTACGACGATCATCATTGATTGCTTTTAAGAACTCATGCTCTTGCTCAAGGTTGAGCTTTTCAAAGCGTAATTTCTCATGAGTCCTTAAAAGTTTTCGATGATCTCCTAAGATAGTTTCATGAGCTAACTTAAGAGTGTTTAGTTTTTAGTTAGAGACTCAATCTTCTCCTTATCATTGTCATTCGTTTTATCTCGATTAGCATGATTAATTGACATTTCATCACAGTATTCATCACTAGAGTTGTCAACAAGTAAATCATCATCACCTAACAAGTCATCTTATTCACTATTGAAATCAACATACTCGGGGTGTGATACCTTTGGGCCTTTAGCCATGAAGCATGTTCCAACTCCTTCATTTGGTGAGTCAAATATGTCGTAGGAGTTGGTTGTCACAAGTGCTAGACTGGCAACACCTTCATCTTGAGTATATTCGGAGTCGGACTGATAGCTTCTCTCAGAGTGGTTGTCGGAGTCGGAGCCGGATACCCATTCACCAACATGAGCTTGATGTCTTCGTTTTGTGTAGCTCCTTGATGACTTGTCCTTTCTTTCTGAATCCTTGCTTCTCCGTGTGGGTCTTCGTTCATAACGATCATCTCTACTCCTTCTTTCTCTAGATGGTGATTCTTATCTTCTACTTCTTCTCTTGGGGGAATCTTCTCTTCTCTTGTAGGGGGACGTACACTCATTGGAATAGTGTTCGGGCCTTCCACAATTGTAGCAATTTCACTCTCGACTAGAAGATCTTTTGTCATTGTAGGACCTTGACTTGGAGCTTCTCTCTTTGCTTCTACTCTTGTAGAACTTGTTGAAGTTCTTCACCATTAAGCTCAATTCTTCATTGAAGGTTTGTTTCTCACTCGATGATGTGGGGGCTTCACATGAGGCTTTGTAAGCACCGCTTGATTTGTTGTGAAGTTCCTCTTTATCCTTGAGTGACATCTCATGAGCAACAATTCTTCCGATGACTTCCGTTGGCTTGAGATCTTTGTAATTGGGCATCATTTGGATCAATGTGCACACGGTATCATATTTTCCATCCAAGGCTCTTAGGATCTTCTTGATGATGAATCTATCGGTCATCTCTTCACTCCCTAAGCCGGCAATCTCATTTGTGATAAGAGCAAGCCTAGAGTACATTTCAGCGACACCTTCACCATCCTTCATTCTAAACTTGTCAAGTTGACTTTGAAGCACATCCAATTTGGATTCCTTGACGGAGTCGGTACCTTCGTGCATATCAATCAAAGTATCCCAAATTTCCTTTGCATTCTCAAGATGGCTGATTTTGTTGAATTCTTCAGGGCACAATCCATTGAAGAGGATATCACAAGCTTGAGCGTTGTATTGCAGCATTTTCAACTCTTCCGCGGTGGCTTCACGGTTCGGTTCTTTCCCATCAAAGAATTCACCTTGCAAGCCAATACACACAATAGCCCAAACGGCGGGGTTATGTCCAAGAATATGCATTTTCATCTTATGCTTCCAACTAGCAAAATTAGTGCCATCAAAGTAAGGACCTCTACGGTGATAATTTCCCTCGCTAGACGCCATACTCTCCTAGGTTGTGAAACCAAGGCTATGATCACCAAAATCTATGGAAATCAAAGCAAATGGAGACCAAAGCTCTGATACCACTTGTAGGATCGAAAGTATGTCTAGAGGGGGTGATTAGACTACTTGACCAAATAAAAATCTAGCCTTTTCCCAATTTTAGTTCTTGGCAGATTTTAGCTATCTTAGCACAAGTCAAGCAATCTCCACACAATTCAAGCAAGCATGCAAAAGAGTATATGAGCAGCGGAAAGTAAAGCATGCAACTTGCAAGAATGTAAAGGGAAGGGTTTGGAGGACTCAAACGCAATTGGAGACACGGATGTTTTGTCGTGGTTCCGATAGGTGGTGCTATCGTACATCCACATTGATGGAGACTTCAACCCACGGAGGGTAACGGTTGCGCGAGTCCACGGCGGGCTCCACCCACGAAGGGTCCACGAAGAAGCAACCTTGTCTATTCCATCACGGCCGTCGCCCACGAAGGACTTGCCTCACTAGCGGTAGATCTTCATGAAGTAGGCGATCTCCTTGCCCTTACAAACTCCTTGGTTCAGCTCCACAATCTTGTCGGAGGCTCCCAAGTGACACCTAGCCAATCTAGGAGACACCACTCTCCAAGAAGTAACAAATGGTGTGTTGATGATGAACTCCTTGCTCTTGTGCTTCAAATGATAGTCTCCCCAACACTCAACTCTCTCTCACAGGATTTGGATTTGGTGGAAAGAAGATTTGAGTGGAAAGCTACATGGGGAAGGCTAGAGATCAAGATTCATATGGTTGGAATCGAATATCTTGACCTCAACACAAGTGTAGGTGGTTCTCTCTCAGAAAATGTGTATTAGAAGTGTAGGTATGTTCTGATGGCTCTCTCCACGAATGAAGAGTGGGTGGAGGGGTATATATAGCCTCCACACAGAATCTAACCGTTACACACAATTTGCCAAACTCGGTGGGACCGAATGGTTAAACTCGGTCGGACCGATTCAGCAAACCCAGTGATCGTTAGGATTTTCGGTGGGACTGAGATGCAACTCGGTAGGACCAATATGGTTAGGGTTAGGGCATAACGTAATCTCGGTGTGACCGATTACACAAACTCGGTGGGACCGATTTTGGTAATAAGCTAACCAGAGAGTTGGTCAGGTAAACTCTGTGGGACCGATTCGCTCATCTCGGTGAGACCGAAATGTTACAAAAGGGAAACAGAGAGTTTACATTGCAGTCTCGGTGGGACCGATCGCTCATCTCGGTAAGACCGAAACGTTACGAAGGGAAACAGAGAGATTACAATCCCATCTCGGTGAGACCGAGATCCCTATCGGTGAGACTGATTTGCCTAGGGTTTGTGGCAGTGGCTATGACATTTGAAACTCGGTGGCGCCGGATAGAAAGAATCGGTGGGGCCGAGTTTGACTTTTGGTTTAGGTCATATGTGGATGTGGGAAGGTAGTTGAGGATTTTGGAGCATATCACTAAGCACTTTGAGCAAGCAAGCCATTAAGCAACACCTCATCCCTCCTTGATAGTATTGGCTTTTCCTATAGACTCAATGTGATCTTGGATCACTAAAATATAAAATGTAGAGTCTTGAGCTTCAAGCTTGAGCCAAACTTTTTGTCCTTAGAATTTTGAGGGATCCACTTTCCTCATCCATGCCATGCCATTCATTGAGCTTTTCCTGAAATATTAATCTTGGAATAATGTTAGCTCAATGAGCAATATGTTGTTAGGAATTACCAAAACCACCCAGGGATAGTTGCACTTTCATTCTCCCGATGCTTTGCTCCCCGGTCATCAGCAATGTGCAGGTCACCAGGACCCTCGTTGATGGCGGAGCAGGACTCAACGTCCTGTCCGTCGAGATGTTCGACAATGTCCAAGTGTCGTATGATCAGCTCCAGCTGACCAAGCCTTTCTCAGGAGTCACTGATGGTTCCACCGTTTCGATAGGGCAAGTTTGCCTGCCAGTCACCTTCAGGCAGCGCAACAACTACCGCACCGAGCTCATTGACTTCGACGTCACCCACATTCGCCTGCCATACAACACCATCCTCGGGTACCCAGCCCTAGCCAAGTTCATGGCAATGACTCACCATGGCTACAATGTCCTCAAGATGCCAGGAAGCAGTGGAGTCATCACCTTACCCTGTGAGGAAAGGGACGCGGTGTGTTCACTTGAGAGTGCGTTCCAAGCCGCAGCAATCGAAGACCCAGATCACAGGAGCGGAAGACTTCCTGAGGCGACCCTTAAGAAGAAGAAGGC
Organism: Triticum aestivum; assembly: GCF_018294505.1. NCBI lineage: Eukaryota > Viridiplantae > Streptophyta > Magnoliopsida > Poales > Poaceae > Triticum > Triticum aestivum. The sequence continues at coordinate 539,298,098 of NC_057797.1, read as the reverse complement.
TTCGCCTGGCCCAAGCCATAAGGAGGCAGGCGCCTCCGGAGGCGTTGCATCAGGATTTGTGCCCGTTCAGGGAGCGCCACCCTCTGTCGCATAGGAAAGTGTGCCCAGCGCCCTCCTCAGGCAGGGCTCGGGGGCTCTTTCTTGGAGAGCCACAGACTTTGCCAAGGTCATGAGGGAGGCGCTCGGGCACCACTTGGAGGGGTGCTTCCAGGCACGTTTCCCTCAGGAAGGTATGAGGCAAGGAAGACCAAACCATCAGGAGTTCATCGCAGGAAACACCTAGGAGCTACAGGAATCGAGAGTCGTGCGCGGCAGCCGCTGCTTGCCCGTCGTGGCCCCACATCCAGGCGAGGATGGTGGGCTGCGCGTCTGCATCGACGCGCCAGGGCTCAACCGAGCCGTGTTTCAGGAGCGCCTCTGGCATTCGCGCGTGGGGCATTGCGAGGGTCCACCTCACAGCGACGTTTGCATGCCTTTCGGCCTGCCGAACGCGGTCGCCGCTCATCAGCGCCTGCTGAGGAGCATTCTGGAGGCTCAGGAGGTCAGGCATTATGCAGTCCTGGCGGAGGTGGAGATGGCCCTTGAAGACCTACCCGTGCCCCCGGAGCCTCCCGAGGCTCCTGGGCCTGGGGCTCGTGAGGGTTGATGTCTTCACCGCGCGTCGCCCACTTCTTCGGCATCACTTCATCTTCAACGGCATCAGGTGACATCTTTCAAGTTCCATTTTTAGCTGGGAGAGCTCACAGGGCCGCGTCGTTCCCAGGTCGCGTGGGTCCGTCCCTGCGGCACGTATCCGTTTTGCTTACGCTCTTTACCTACCTTGTTGGGGGCGCCCCTCGGGCTGCATCATCCCCAAGTTGCTCGGGCCTGGCCCAGCGGCGTTTGCTTTTCCTGCATCTACTTGAAACGGATTTGCTCCTTCGTACTCAACATACCTGACCTAATCGCCTGCTCGATTGACAGGTCCCTGCAACATCGATAAATCGGAGTGGTCGAGCTCTGGCCACGACAGCCCCGCAAGGCGCCACCTCACCAGGCCCTCAGTGCCCCAATCACTCCCTCGGAGCAACCAATGGTTAGCTGGCAACCATAGCGACAGGTCTTATCTCTCCTTGTGATTGGTATGCAGGACCCACTCCAGGAGCAATGTTGGGGACATCGCGGGCTATCTCTCCCTCTATCCGGCATGGACCGCTTGCACGTTAAAAGGGGGGCGCCTGAGCATCGGACTCATGGGCTCCTACTGGCTCTCCAGCCCTTACCCCCTGGCCTTAACCCACAGCATCGCGACCTGTCATACCAGCGGCGGCTGAGCTCGCTCGAGGGCCGGGACCTGAGGACGTAGAGCATTAAGGAAAGTGTGGGGAAGTGGGAAGAAGCTCGCGAGGACCTAACCCAGCAGCACATCAGCTACCGCCACTCGGGCCGGGCGCCCCGTCAAAGAACTACTCCAAACTCAAAAGATAAGTCACGCCCTTACAGGAGCTGGACCAACGCAGCACCAAACCCCCGCCTAGTGCAGCTCTGTCACGACAATGTTGCCTTCCTTTCTCGCCCAGCGAGGGCTGCTCGAGCGCTAAAGGGGACCTCCCGAGCATCGCGACTCGGGGGCTCTTACCGGACCTTGGGCCGCTCACCTCCTGGCCTTGACCACAGCATCGCGACCTGGCATACCAGCAACGGTTGAAGCCTGCCTGGGGACTGGGACCTGTCAACGTAGAGCGCTAAGTCCTCGTGAGGATAGAAAGGGGGAGCCGAGCCGGGATAGGACAAGCATCTCACATCGATTCATATTAGGGATATAATGTTCGCAAAAGACATGGCAGGCGCCTTACATACCCCCGCGGGGTGTTGCTTCGATTCCTCGCAGGGAACAAAAGGTGCTAATCCTAAGAAACGCTAATTGCCCGTGCCTCTGCAAGCGACGCCATCATCAACAGTGGACTGCCCGGCGTCAGCGCCGACCCCACCCAGATCAATGGTGTCAGCGGCCCGATGCAGTTGCCCTACTCCGAGCACGGCGCGAGCTCGGAGGCTCGTAGTTGTCGTTTCTCATCTCCGGAGTCACGAGAAGCTCGGGGGAGCCGCTGGATCCCCCAGCTCCTCTGCTGCCGCCTGAAGAGCTGCTGGAGGGCCGATGGGCAGGCCAGGTCCTCGTCAGTCCGATGCCCCTGCCGCTTTCCTTGGGGCAGCACTCCAACCGGCGTCCTTCAGCATCGAAGACCTTGAAGAACATCCGTGAGGCACCATCGTATTCAAGATGAATTACGAGGGCACCCTCCGTCCGGCAGACCCGGGCGATCTCACCCCAGCCCCGGGTCATGTAGACCTTGCTCGGAGCGACGACCGCGACCTCCGCTCCGGTCGCGAGGGTGCTACAGTCGGCGTGCTGCAGCCAGAGCTCCAGAGACCCGCTCGGCGGCATCTCGAAGGCGAAGGAGGGAGGAAGGCGGATCCAAGAGCATGGGGGCATGGCGGCGTGAAGCACGAGCTCACAGGAGGAGCCTTCGGCGTGGACTCCAGGAGGAACGACGCGCACCACCGTGACTCGCCGGCGTCGGCGGCGGCACCGTCGGTGTCGCTCGACACCCTCTTCCCCAAGGCCCTCGATTCGGGCGTACAAGGGTAGTGGAAACCCAGGCGGCGGCCGCTCGTACCAGGGCCTCGATGCCTCCTGCCAAGCACCCTCATCTCGGCGGAAGGGGACTAGTCGTTTCTTCGGCGGAAGAGGGTCAGGACCTTCTCGGCGGGCCTTTCCCTTCTCTTCTGCAGAAAACTGGCGGATTGGTGCCATTGGCGTAAGGAGAAGCAAGGACGAGGAAGAAGAAGGAAAGGAGTAGCAGGAAGGGATAAGCTAACGAGGCTCACGCGGCCCCGTACTTATAGCCAGAGAAGGCCAACCGTCGGCCACCACGATCGCAGGTAATCATGACCCATTTCTCTGCATGCAGGGACTTGTCAAGTTGAGCGGTTGCCGAGGCGTCATGGGGAAGCGCAGACACCCACGTCCAATCAATTGCCATGTGGCGCCCAAGGCCGCAGGCTATTGGGGCCCGCGACGCTCCGTGCTTGCCCCTTCGCTTCTCTGCTAAGCCAAGCCCGGGCGCGCCTTGGGCCCGGGGGCTATTGTCGGTGTTCTAGGAACGGGGGTCCCCATACTTGCCTGTCTGCGGCCTGCGGTGTGGCTCGAGTGGGGGCCCAGTGCGGCACATCTTCATCAGCTCAAGCTCAAGACCCTCGCAAGGGGCCAAGCCTTGCGGGGCGCACGACAGCAGGCTTCCTCAGGAGAAGCCTCATCAGGCAGGCTCACAAGGAGGCGGAGAGATCAAGGCAGGGGTGCCTCACAAGGAGCCCGTGACGCAAGCCATGATGATCAAGATTAGGCGGGCGTCAGGCGGGCGCCGGCCTGCGCAGTGTCCTTTTTTCCCCTTTGGTGCAAAGGGATCAAGCACAGGCCAAGGCATCAGGCAAAGGTTACCATTCCGGTGCAACAAGACCAAGACCAGCAGAGCGGCAGGACGGAGGTCACCGTGGAGCCCAAGACGGCGTCATCACCAGTGCTTTTGGCAGCCGAAGACCACCTTTGGTCAGGATAACTTGTACTAGATGTTCCCCTTCAAAATGGCCAATTGTTTGTGCCCTTCCCGCTCATTATTTGGGAAGAGGACCAGGGCCTCTATAAATAGGACTAGCCCCCGAAGAGAGAAGGGAGAGCAAAAAAGGGGAGGAAAAAAGAGAAGAGAAAAAGAAAAAGAAGAGAAAAGGAGGGAAGAGAGAGAGAGATCCCGACCAAGTAGAGCACACCGCACCAGCTCAAGAACACCTCTCGCGAGGCCGTTCTTCCCCTGTATTGTTCATCATCAGCCCCTGAGGCAATCCACCACACCACACACTGGAGTAGGGTATTACGCCGCATCGGTGGCCCGAACCAGTATAAACCTCGTGTCCCTTGAGTGTTCTTCTTCCCAGCCTAGATTTCTTGCGAGCCATAGAAGCATGAGTCGGTAGGGGAAAGATCTCCGTGCGCACCCCAGAGTTCGATCCTTAAGGGTCTGCCGGAACCCAAAATCCGACATCAAGATCTATAGAGATAGATCAAGAAGCCTGATAAGACTTTCACAGAGCACATACCTTGACATGATCTTGAAGGAGTTCAAGATGGAACGGTCAAAGAAGGAGTTCTTGCCTGTGTTGTAAGGTGTGAAGTTAAGACTTGAAGCTCGACCACGGCAGAAGAAAGAGAAAGGACAAAAGTCATCCCCTATGCCTTAACCATTGGCTCTATACGATATGCCATGCTGTGTACCACAATGTGCCTTGCCACGTGTCTGGAAAGGGGGTATAAGAATGATTCGGGAGTGGATCATTGGACAACGGTCAAAATTGTCCTTGGGAATAAGGAAATGTTTCACGATTATCCAGGTGATGAAGAGTTCGGCGTAAAGGGTTATGTCGATACAAGCTTTAACACCTATCCTGATGACTCTGAGTAGCAAACCGGATACGTATAGTGGAGCAACCATTTGGAATAGCTCCAAGTGGAGCATAGTAGCAGCATCTACAATATGAAATACAAATTTGCAAATAACACATGGATCTGAATGTTGCAGACCCATTGACTAAAACATCTCTTGTAAGCATAACATGATCAAACCCTAGAACTCATCGAGTGTTAATCACATGGTGATGTGAACTAGATTATTGACTCTAGTAAACTCATGGGTGTTAATCACATGGCGATGTGAAATAGATTATTGACTCTAGTAAACTCTTTGGTTGTTACTCACATGGCGATGCGAACTGAGGGTTAATCACATGGTGATGTGAACTAGATTATTGACTCTAGTGCAAGTGGGAGACTGTTGGAAATATGCCCTAGAGGCAATAATAAAAGGGTTATTATTATATTTCTTTGTTCATGATAATTGTCTGTTGTTCATGCTATAATTGTATTAACCGGAAACCGTAATACATGTGTGAATACATAGATCACAACATGTCCCTAGTAAGCCTCTAGTTGACTAGCTCATTGATAATATATGGTTGTGGTTTCCTGACCATGGACATTGGATGTCGTTGATAATGGGATCACATCATTAGGAGAATGATGTGATGGACAAGACCCAATCCTAAGCATAGCACAAGATCGCGTAGTTCGTTTGCTAGAGCTTTTCTAATGTCAAGTATCGTTTCCTTAGACCATGAGATTGTGCAACTCCCGGATACCGTATGAATGCTTTGGGTGTATCAAACATCACAACGTAACTGGGTGACTATAAAGGTGCACTACAGGTATCTCCGAAAGTGTATGTTGGGTTGGCACGAATCGAGACTGGGATTTATCAATCTGTGTAACGGAGAGGTATCTCTGGCCCCACTCGGTAATGCATCATCATAATGAGCTCAGTATGACTAATGAGTTAGCCACGGGATCATGCGTTACGGAACGAGTAAAGAGACTTGCCGATAACGAGATTGAACAAGGTATAGGGATACCGACGATCGAATCTCGGGCAAGTAACATACCGACGGACAAAGGGAATTGTATACGGGATTGATTGAATCCCCGACATCGTGGTTCATCCGATGATATCATCGTGGAACATGTGGGAGCCAACATGGGTATCTAGATCCCGCTATTGGTTATTGGCCGGAGAGAGGTCTCGGTCATATCTGCATGGTTCCCGAACCAGTAGGGTCTACACACTTAAGGTTCAATGACGCTATAGTTGTTATGGGAAATAGTATGTGGTTACCGAAGGTAGTTCGGAGCCCCGGATGAGATCCCGGACATCACGAGGAGTTCCGGAATGGTCCGGAGGTGAAGATCAGTATATTGGACGAAGGGTATTGGAGTCCGGAAGTGTTCCGGGGGTACCAGGCTATGGCCAGCATGACCGAAAGGTGTTTCAGGGGGCCCGACAAGTGTTGCGGGGCCTCATGGGCCAAGGGGAGGGGGCAAACCAGCCCACTAAGGGGCTGTGCGCCCCCACACCCTTTCCCACATTACTTGGGGAGGTGGGGTGCCTCCACCTGGCTTGGGAGGCAAGCCTCCACCTGCTTGGCTTGGGGGGCAAGTCTCCCTAGGGTTTCCCTAGGGAGATCCAATATGCCCTAGCCGCCGCTCCTAGGGGAAACCCTAGGGCACCTCCCCCTTCTCCCCTTCCCCCTATATATAGTGAGGGGGTGGGAGGGCAGCCATACCCTTCCCCTGGCGCAGCCGTCCCCCTCTCCAACTCCTCCTCCTCTTTCGTAGTGCTTGGCGAAGCCCTGTCGGAGAACCATGAGCTCCTCCATCACCACACCTTTGTGCTGCTGAAGTTCTCCCTCAACTTCTCCTCTCCCCTTGCTGGATCAAGAAGGAGGAGACACCCCCGGGCTGTACATGTGTTGAACGCGGAGGCGCCGTCCGTTCGGCGCTAGATCAGATCTTCTGCGATTTGAATCACTGCGAGTACGACTCCATCAACCACGTTCTTGTACTCTAACGCTTCCGCTTAGCGATCTTCAAGGGTATGAAGATGCACTCCCTCTCTCTCGCTGCTAGCATCTCCTAGATTGATCTTGGTGACACGTAGGGAATTTTTGAATTATTGCTACGTTTCCCCAACAATGCATGGCAACAAGAGGGGAGAGTTTTGTCCACGTACCCTCGTAGACCATAAGTAGAAGCGTTATGACAACGCGGTTGATGTAGTCGTACGTCTTCATGATCGACCGATCCTAGCACCGATGGTACGACACCTCCGCGATCTGCACACGTTCGGCTCGGTGACGTTCCACGAACTCACGATCCAGTAGAGTGTCGAGGGAGAGCTTCATCAGCACGACAGCGTGATGACAGTGTTGATGATGCTATCAGAATAGGGCTTCGCCTAAGCACCGCTATGATATGAACAAGGTGGATTATGATGGAGGGGGCACCGCACACGGCTAAGAGATCAATGATCAACTTGTGTGTCCATGGGGTGCCCCCCTCCCCCATATATAAAGGAGTGGAGGAGGGGAGGGGCCGACCCTCTCTATGGCGTGCCCTAGGGGAGTCCTACTCCCACCGGGAGTAGGATTCCCCCATTCCCTAGTTGGAGTAGGAGAGGAAGGGAAGGAGGAGTAGGAGAGAAGGAAAGCCCCCCTAAACCTATTCCAATTCGGCCTCCTGCCCAAGGAGGGCGCACCAGCCCCTTGTGGGATGGTGTGCTTCCTTCTTATGGCCCATAAGGCCCATAACTTCTCCCGAGGGGTTCCGGTAACCTCCCGGTACTCCGGAAAAATGCCCGAACCACTCGAAACCATTCTGATGTCCAAACATAAGATTCCAATATATCAATCTTTATGTCTCGACCATTTCGAGACTCCTCCTCATGCCCATGATCACATCCGGGACTCTGAACAACCTTCGGTTCATCAAAACACATAAACTCATAATACCGATCGTCATCGAACGTTAAGCGTGCGGACCCTACGGGTTCGAGAACTATGTAGACATGACCGAGACTCACTTCCGGTCAATAACCAATAGCAGAACCTGGATGCTCATATTGGTTCCTACATATTCTACGAAGATCTTTATCGGTCAAACTGCATAACAACATACGTTGTTCCCTTTGTCATCAGTATGTTACTTGCCCGAAATTCGATCGTCGATATCTCAATACCTAGTTCAATCTTGTTACCGACAAGTCTCTTTACTCGTTCCGTAATGCATCATCCCGCAACTAACTCATTAGTCACAATGCTTGCAAGGCTTATAGTGATGTGCATTACCGAGAGGGCCCAGAGATACCTCTCCGATACTCGGAGTGACAAATCCTAATCTCGATATATGCCAACTCAACAAACACCATTGGAGACACCTGTAGAGCACCTTTATAATCACCCAGTTACGTTGTGACATTTGGTAGCACACAAAGTGTTCCTCCGGTATTCGGGAGTTGCATGATCTCATAGTCATAGGAACATGTATAAGTTATGGAGAAAGCAATAGCAACAAACTAAACGATCATCGTGCTAAGCTAATGGATGGGTCAAGTCAATCACATCATTCTCTAATGAAGTGATCCAGTTAATAAAATGACAACCCATGTCTATGGTTAGGAAACATAACCATCATTGATTCAACGAGCTAGTCAAGTAGAGGCAAACTAGTGACTCTGTTTGTCTATGTATTCACACATGTACTAAGTTTCTGGTTAATACAATTCTAGCATGAATAATAAACATTTATCATGATATAAGGAAATACATAATAAGGTTATTATTGCCTCTAGGGCATATTTCCTTCAACAGCTTCACTACTGATAGCTCATCTAACAGACTCCCAAGTTAACTGTGCCGAGCCTTGAGTAGTCATCAGATGGGTAACTGAATGGGAAGTGGCCTTGATGTTAAATTAACTGATGTGATGGGTCACTGTAAACATTTAATTGCGTTGAATGTATATAGTGCTACATCATATTAGTTGAATTAACCTCGAGGTCCTTGTTTTGTAATATTTGACATTTTTTGTTTTTTGTACACATGTTGATTGGCTTGAAGAAGGTCTATCTTGTTACTTTTTGATAATTTTTTTTGAACACATGTTGATTGGCTTGAATGAAGGTATATCCCGTTACTTTATGACATGTTTCCAAAACATGGACCTCGAGGTTAATTCAACTAATAGGACAGAGCACTATATACATTCAACGCAATTAAATGTTTTCCAAAAAAAGTGATATGATTTCTATGAAACTTATAAGTCATGTATGTCAAATTAACCTCTGTGTACTTGTTCTCGAATTAACCTCTGGGCCTTTTTGCTGCGTATCACACACATCTTGTTAAGTTGAACCATTTATGTTCTCTTCCCTAATCAAAAACAGTTCATTCGACTAAACCATATGCCGTATATCACACACACCTTGATCTGGCTGACCGTTTATGTTGCTTTCCCTAATAGCAAACAGTTCATCGGAGTGAACTGTATGTTGTATATCGCACACACATTGATATGGCTGCCCGTTTCTGTTGTTCTGTCTAATCGCAAACAGTTCGTCTGGATCAACCATATGCCTTGCGTTGCACACACAACTAAAATCTAAACCGTGTTTGATGGCTCCGCCATCGCAAACCTTTTGCACCTTTTTAACGGGTTTTTTACACCACCATTTGCAATTATTGCATCACACACAGTTTCGTCGAAGGGTCTTTGATCGTAGTGTTGCATTAGCAGCATCCTACAGTAGTGAGAGGCTTACTAGGGACACGGTATTTGTTTATGTATTCACACATGTATTTAAGTTTCCGATCAATACAATTCTAGCATAAATAATAAACCTTTATCATGATTTAGGAAATATGATAATAACTATTTCATTATTACCTCTAGGGCATATTTCCATCAGTCTCCCACTTGCACTATAGTCAATAATCTAGTTCACATCACCATGTGATTTAATACCCATAGTTCACATCGCCATGTGACCAACACCGAAAGAGTTTACTAGAGTCAATAATCTAGTTCACATTGCCATGTGATTAACACCCAAAGTACTAAGGTGTGATCATGTTTTGCTTGTGAGAGAGGTTTAGTCAACGGGTCTGTCACATTCAGATATGTATGTATTTTTGCAAATTTCTATGTCTACAATGCCTTTCATGGAGCCACTCTAGCTAATTGCTCCCACTTTCAATATGTATCCATATCGAGATTCAGAGTCATCTCGATCGGTGTCAAAGCTTGCATCGACGTAACTCTTTATGATGAACTCTTTATCATGTTGATAACCGAGAAACATTTCCTTAGTCCTCTTTAGGTACCTAAGGATAATTTTGACCGATGTCCAGTGATCTACTCTTGGATCACTATTGTACTCCCTTGCCAAACTCATGGCAAGGCACACAATAGGTCTGGTACACAGCATGGCATACTTTATAGAACCTACGACTGATGCATAGGGAATGACTATCATTCTATATATTCTGCCGTGGTCGGGATTTGAGTCTTACTCAACTTCACACCTTACAATATAGACTAGAACTCTTTCTTTGACTGATCCATTTTGAACTCTTTCAAAAACTTGTCAATGTATGTCCTCATTGAAAATCTTATCAAGCATCTTGATCTATCTCTATAGATCTTGATGCTTAATATGTAAGCAGCTTCACCGAGGTCTTTCATTGAAAAATTCTTATTCCTTCTATGCTATCCAGAAATTCTATATCATTTCCAATCAACAATATGTCATCCACATATAATATTAGAAATTCTACAGATCTCCCACTCACTTTCTTGTAAATAAAGGCTTCACCGAAAGTCTGTATAAAACCATATGCTTTGATCACCTCATAAAAGCATATATTCCAACTCGAAGATGCTTGCACTAGTCCATAGATGGAACACTGGAATTTGCACACTTTGTTAGTACCTTTAGGATCGACAAAACCTTCTGGTTGCATCATATACAACTCTTCTTTAAGAAATCCACTAAGGAATACAGTTTTGACATCCATTTGCCAGATTTCATAGTTATAAAATGTGGCAATTGCTAACATGATTCGGACTGACTTAAGCATTGCTACGAGTGAGAAGGTCTCATTGTAGTCAGCCCCTTGAACTTGTCGAAAACCATTTGCGACAAGTCGAGCTTTGTAGATGGTGACATTACCATTAGCATTTGTATTCTCCTTGAAGATCCATTTATTCTCAATGGCTTGTCGATCATCGGGCAAGTCCACCAAAGTCCACACTTTATTCTCATACATGGATCCTATCTCAAATTTCATGGCCTCAAGCCATCTATCGGAATCTCGACTCATCATAGCTTCTTAATAGTTTGTAGGTTCGCCATCGTCTAGTAACATAACTTCCAAGACAGGATTACCGTACCACTCTAGTGCGGAACGTGCTTTGTTCGACCTACGGGGTCCAGTAGTAACTTGATTTGAAGTTTCGTGATCATCATTATTAGCTTCCTCTTTAGTGGGTGTGGGCATCACGGGAACGGATTTCTCTGATGTGCTACTTCCCAATTCGAGAGAAGGTACAATTACCTCATCACAGTTCTACTTTCCTCCCACTCACATCTTTCGAGAGAAACTCCTTCTCTAGAAATATTCCATTATTGGCAACAAAAATCTTGCCTTCGGATCTGTGGTAGAAGGTGTACCCAATTGTTTCCTTAGGGTATCCTATGAAGACGCATTTCTCTGATTTGGGTCCGAGTTTATCAGGCTGAAGCCTTTTGACATAAGTGTCGCAACCCCAAACTTTAAGAAACGATAGCTTAGATTTCTTGCCAAACCATAGTTCATACGGTGTCATCTCAATGGATTTAGACGGTGCCCTATTTAACGTGAATGCGGCTGTCTCTAATGCATAACCCCAAAACGATAGTGGTAAATCACTAAGAGACATCATAGAACGCACTATATCCAATAAAGTACGGTTACAACATTCGTACACACCATTACACTGTGGTGTTCCAGGTGGAGTTAGTTGTGAAACAATTCCACATTGTTTTGAATGAAGGCCAAACTCGTAACTCAAATATTCGCCTTCGCGATCAGATCGTAGAAACTTTATTTTCTTGTTACGATGATTCTCTACTTCACTATGAAATTCTTTGAACTTTTCAAATGTTTCAGACTTGTGTTTCATTAAGTAAATATACCCATATCTACTTAAATCATCTGCGAAGGTCAGAAAATAACGATACCCGCCGCATGCCTCAACACTCATCGGACTGCATACATCGGTATGTATTATTTCCAATAAGTCACTGTCTCGCTCCATTGTTCCCGAGAACATAGTTTAGTCATCTTCCCATGAGGCATGGTTCACAAGTATCAAATGATTCATAATCAAGTGATTCCAAAAGTCCATCTGCATGGAATTTCTTCATGCGCTTTACACCAATATGACCTAAACGGCAGTGCCACAAATATGTTGCACTATCATTATCAACTTTGCATCTTTTGGCATCAATATTATGAATACGTGTATCACTTAGGATCGAGATTTAATAAACCATTCACATTGGGTGTATGACCATAGAAGGTTTTATTCATGTAAACAGAACAACAATTATTCTCTGACTTAAATGAATAAATGTATTGCAATAAACATGATCTAATCATATTCATGCTCAACATAAACACCAAATAAGATTTATTTAGGTTCAACACTATTCCTAAAGGTAGAGGGAGTGTGCCATGGTGATCACATCAACCTTGGAATCACTTCCAACACACATCGTCACCTCACTTTTAACTAGTCTCTGCAACTCTTGTTACGAGTTACTAATCTTAGCAACTGAACCGATATCAAATACCTAGGGGTTACTACGAACACTAGTAAAATACACATCAATAAAATTTATATCAAATATACCTTTGTTTACTTTGCCATCCTTCTTATCCGCCAAGTATTTGGGGCAGTTCCGCTTCCAGTGACTAGTCCCTTTGCAGTAGAAGCACTTAGTTTCAGGCTTGGGTCCAGCTTTGGGCTTCTTCCCGGGAGTGGCAACTTGCTTGCCATTCTTCTTGAAGTTCCCTTTCTTTCCCTTGCCTTTTTTCTTGAAACTAGTGGTCTTGTTAACCATCAACACTTGATGGTCCTTCTTGATTTCTACCATCGCCGATTTTAGCATTGCAAAGAGCTCGGGAATCATTTTTGTCCCTTGCATATTATAGTTCATAACAAAGTTCTAGTAGCTTGGTGATAGTGACTAGAGAACTCTGTCAATCACTATCTTATCTGGAAGATTAACTCCCACTTGATTCAAGCAATTGTATAGTACCCAGACGTTCTGAGAACATGCTCACTGGTTGAGTTATTCTCCTCCATCTTGTAGGCAAAGTACTTGTCAGAGGTCTCATACCTCTCAATACGGGCATGAGTCTTAAATACTAATTTTTGCTCTTGGAACATCTCATATGCTCTGTGGCGATCAAAACGTTTTTGAAGTCCCGGTTCTAAGCCATAAAGCATGGCACACTAAACTATTAAGTAGTCATCTTGCCAAACATTCATAACATCTGCATATGCTCCTGCAATAGGTACGTCACCTAGCGGTGCATCAAGGACATAATTCTTCTATGCAGCAATGCGGATAATCCTCAGATCACGGACCCAGTCCGCATCATTGCTACTTGTTGGAAATATGCCCTAGAGGCAATAATAAATTGGTTATTATTATATTTCCTTGTTCATGATAATCGTTTATTGTCCTGCTATAATTGTATTGATAGGAAACTCAGATACATGTGTGGATATATATAGACAACACCATGTCCCTAGTAAGCCTCTAGTTGACTAGCTCGTTGATCAATAGATGGTTACGGTTTCCTGACCATGGACATTGGATGTCGTTGATAACGGGATCACATCATTAGGAGAATGATGTGATGGACAAGACCCAATCCTAAGCCTAGCACAAAGATCGTAGTTCATATGCTAAAGCTTTTCTAATGTCAAGTATCTTTTCCTTAGACCATGAGATTGTGCAACTCCCGGATACCGTAGGAATGCTTTGGGTGTACCAAACGTCACAACGTAACTGGGTGGCTATAAAGGTGCACTACAGGTATCTCCGAAAGTGTCTGTTGGGTTGGCACGAATCGAGACTGGGATTTGTCACTCCGTGTAAACGGAGAGGTATCTCTGGGCCCACTCGGTAGGACATCATCAGAATGTGCACAATGTGACCAAGGGGTTGATCACGGGATGATGTGTTACGGAACGAGTAAAGAGACTTGCCGGTAACGAGATTGAACAAGGTATCGGTATACCGATGATCGAATCTCGGGCAAGTATAATACCGCTAGACAAAGGGAATTGTATACGGGATCGATTGAGTCCTTGACATCGTGGTTCATCCGATGAGATCATCGTGGAACATGTGGGAGCCAACATGGGTATCCAGATCCCGCTGTTGGTTATTGACCGGAGAACGTCTCGGTCATGTCTGCATGTCTCCCGAACCCGTATGGTCTACACACTTAAGGTTCGGTGACGCTAGGGTTATAAAGGAAGCTTGTATGTGGTTACCGAATGTTGTTCGGAGTCCCGGATGAGATCCCGGACGTCACGAGGAGTTCCGGAATGGTCCGGAGGTAAAGATTTATATATGGGAAGTCCTGTTTTGGTTACCGGAAAAGTTTCGGGCGATATCGGTAATGTACCGGGACCACCGGGAGGGTCCCGGGGGTCCACCAAGTGGGGCCACCTGCCCCGGAGGTGTGCATGGGCCTAGAGTGGAAAGGGACCAGCCCCAGAGTGGGCTGGTGCGCCTCCCACCCTTGCCCAAGGCGCAAGGGAGAGTGGGAGGGGGCAAACCCTAGTCCAGACGGGCCTTAAGGCCCACCTAGTGGGCGCCTCCCCTCTCTCCCCTCTTGGCCGCCCCCCAAAACCCATCTAGGGTTGGCCGCCACCCCTAGGGGGTGGAAACCCTAGAGGGGGCGCAGCCCTCCCCTTCCCCTATATATATTGGAGGTTTTTGGAGCAGCCCAACACATGAGAACTTCTCCCTCTTGGTGGAGCCCTGCCTCTCCTCCTCCTCCTCTCCCATGGTGCTTGGCGAAGCCCTGCTGGATTGCCACGCTCCTCCACCACCACCACGCCGTTGTGCTGCTGATGGATGGAGTCTTCCTCAACCTCTCCCTCTCTCCTTGCTGGATCAAGGCGTGGGAGACGTCACGGGCTGTACGTGTGTTGAACACGGAGGTGCCGTCCGTTCGGCACTAGGATCTCCGGTGACTTGGATCACGACGAGTACGACTCCTTCAACCCCGTTCTCTTGAACGCTTCCGCTTAGCGATCTACAAGGGTATGTAGATGCACTCTCCTTCCCCTTGTTGCTAGTTTCTCCATAGATAGATCTTGGTGACACGTAGGAAAATTTTGAATTTCTGCTACGTTCCCCAACAGTGGCATCATGAGCTAGGTCTATTGCGTAGATTCTTTGCACGAGTAGAACACAAAGTAGTTGTGGGCGTTGATTTTGTACAATATGCTTACCGTTACTAGTCCAATCTTGTTTCGACGGTATTGTGGGATGAAGCGGCCCGGACCGACCTTACACGTACTCTTACGTGAGACAGGTTCCACCGACTGACATGCACTTGGTGCATAAGGTGGCTAGCGGGTGCCAGTCTCTCCCACTTTAGTCGGAACAGATTCGATGAAAAGGGTCCTTGTGAAGGGTAAATAGCAATTGGCATATCACATTGTGGTTTTGCGTAGGTAAGAAACGTTCTTGCTAGAAACCCATAGCAGCCACGTAAAACATGCAAACAACAATTAGAGGACGTCTAACTTGTTTTTGCAGGGTATGCTATGTGATGTGATATGGCCAAGAAGAATGTGACGAATGATATGTGACGTATGAGATTGATCATGTTCTTGTAATAGGAATCACGACTTGCATGTCGATGAGTATGACAACCGGCAGGAGCCATAGGAGTTGTCTTTATTTATTGTATGACCTGCGTGTCATTATACAACGCCATGTAATTACTTTACTTTATTGCTAACCGGTAGCCATAGTAGTAGAAGTAATAGTTGGCGAGACAACTTCATGAAGACACGATGATGGAGATCATGATGATGGAGATCTGTCATGCCGGTGACGATGATGATCATGGAGCCCCGAAGATGGAGATCAAAAGGAGCAAAAATGATATTGGCCATATCATGTCACTATTTGATTGCATGTGATATTTATCATGTTTATGCATCTTATTTTATTAGAACGACGGTAGTAAATAAGATGTCCCCTCATTAAAATTTCAAGAAGTGTTCCCCCTAACTATGCACCGTTGCTAAAGTTCGTCGCTTCTAAGCACCACGTGATGATCGGGTGTGATGGATTCTTACGTTCACATACAACGGGTGTAAGACAGATTTACACACGCGAAACACTTAGGGTTAACTTGACGAGCCTAGCATGTACAGACATGGCCTCGGAACACAGAGACCGAAAGGTCGAGCATGAGTCGTATAGTAGATACGATCAACATGAAGATGTTCACCGATAATGACTAGTCCGTCTCACGTGATGATCGGACACAGCCTAGTTGACTCGGATCATGTAATCACTTAGATGACCAGAGGGATGTCTATCTGAGTGGGAGTTCATAAGATGAACTTAATTATCCTGAACATAGTCAAAAGATCTTAGCAAATTATTTCGTTAGCTCGCGCTTTAGTTCCACTATTTAGATATGTTCCTAGAGAAAGTTTAGTTGAAAGTTGACAGTAGCGATTATGCGATCAGTAGAAAGCTTATCTCCTTAATGCACCGCTCAGTGTGCTGAACCCCAAACGTCGTTTGTGGATGTTGCGAACATCGGACATACACGTTTTGATAACTACGTGATAGTTCAGTTAAATGGTTTAAGTAAAGGCACCAAAGACTTTTTCGAAACGTCGCGGAACATATGAGATGTTTCGAGGGCTGAAATTGGGATTTCAGGCTCGTGCCCACGTCAAGAGGTATGAGACCTCCGACGATTTTTCTTAAGCCTGCAAACTAAGGGAGAAAAGCTCAATCGTTGAGCTTGTGCTCAGATTGTCTGAGTGCAACAATCACTTGAATCGAGTGGGAGTTGATCTTCCAGATGAGATGGCGATGTTTCTCCAAAGTCATTGCCACCAAGCTGCTAGAGCTTTGTGATGAACTATAACAAAACAAGGATAGATATGATGATCCTTGAGATATTCGTGATGTTTGACACCGCGAAAGTAGAAATCAAGAAGGAGCATCAATTGTTGATGGTTGGTGAAACCACTAGTTTCAAGAAGGGCAAGGGCAAGAAGGGATACTTCATGAAATGGCAAATCAGCTGCTGCTCTAGTGAAGAAACCCAAGGTTGAACCCAAACCCGAGACTAAGTGCTTCTGTAATAAGGGAACAGCCACTGGAGCAGCATTACCCTAGATACTTGGTAGATGAGAAGGCTGGCAAGGTCGAAAGAAGTATATTGGATGTACATTATGTTAATGTGTATTTTACTAGTACTTCTAGTAGCACCAGGGTATTAGATACCGGTTCGGTTGCTAAGTGTTAGTAACTCGAAATAAAAGGCTACGGAATAAACGGAGACTAGCTAAAGGAGAGCTGACGATATGTGTTGGAAGTGTTTCCAATTTTGATGTGATCAAACATAGCACGCTCCCTCTACCATCAAGATTAGTATTAAACCAGAATAATTATTATTTGGTGTTTGCGTTGAGCATAGACATGATTGGATTATGTCTATCGCAATACGGTTATTCATTTAAGGAGAATAATGGTTGCTCTATTTATTTGAATAAATACCTTCAATGGTCTTGCACCTAAAAGAATGGTTTGTTGAATCTCGATCGTAGTGATACACATTTTCATGCCAAAAGATATAAGATAGTAATGATAGTACCACTTACTTGTGGCACTGCCATGTAAGTCATATTGGTGTAAAACGCATGAAGAAGCTCCATGTTGATGGATCTTTGGACTCACTCGTTTTGAAAAGTTTGAGACATGCAAACCATGTCTATTGGTGTATACGCATGAAGAAACTCCATGCAGATGGATCGTTTGGACTCACTTGATTTTGAATCACTTGAGATATGCAAATCAAACCACATGGGCAAGATGAATGAAAAAGCCTCGGTTTCAGTAAGATGGAACAAGATAGCAACTTGTTGGAAGCAACACATTTTGATGTGTGCAGTCCAATGAGTGTTGAGGCATGCAGTGAATATCGTTATGTTCTTACTTCACAAATGATTCGAGTAGATGTTGAGAATATTTACTTGATGAAACACAAGTCTGAATTATTGAATGGTTCAAGTAATTTCAGAGTGAAGTAGAAGATCATTGTGACAAGAGGATTAAATGTCTATGATATGATCATAGAGATGAATATCTGAGTTACGAGTTTTGGCACACAATTAAGACATTGTGGAAATTGTTTCGCAATTAATACCGCCTGGAACACCATAGTGTGATGGTGTGTCCGAACATCATAGTTGCACCCTATTGGATATGGTGCGTACCATGATGTCTCTTATCGAATTACCACTATTGTTCATGGGTTAGGCATTAGAGACAACCACATTCACTTTAAATAGGGCACCACGTAATTCCGTTGAGATGACACCGTATGAATTATGGTTTAGAGAAACCTAAGTTGTCGTTTCTTAAAGGTTTGGGGCTGCGACGCTTATGTGAAAAGTTTCAGGATTGATAAGCTCGAACCCAAAGCGGATAAAATGCATCTTCATAGGACACCCAAAACAGTTGGGTATACCTCCTAATTCAGATCTGAAAGCAATATGGATTGTTTCTTGAATCGGGTCCTTTCTCGAGGAAAGGTTTCTCTCGAAAGATTGAGTGGGAGGATGGTGGAGACTTGATATGGTTATTGAACCATCACTTCAACCAGAGTGTATCAGGGCACAGGAAGTTGTTCATGTGGCACCTACACCAATTGAAGTAGAAGCTTATGATAGTGATCATGAAGTTTCGGATCAAGTCACTGCCGTACCTCGTAGGGTGACAAGGATACGTACTACTTCAGAGTGGTACAGTAATCCTGTCTTGAAGGTCATGTTGCTAGACAACAATGAACCTACGAGCTATGGAGAAGCGATGGTGGGCCCAAATTCCGACAAATGGTTAGAAACCATGAAATCCGAGATCGGATCCATGTATCATAACAAAGCATGGACTTTGGTGGACTTGCCCGATGATCGGCAAGCCATTAAGATAAATGGATCTTTAAGAAGAAGACGGACGTGGACGGTAATGTCACCGTCTATGAAGCTCGACTTGTGGCGAAGAGTTTTTTTTTCACAAGTTCAAGGAGTTGACTACGATGAGATTTTCTCATCCGTAGCGATGCTTAAGTCCATCAGATTCATGTTAGCATTAGCTGCATTTATGAAATCTGGCAGATGGATGTCAAAACGAGTTTCCTTACCAGTTTTCGTAAGGAAAGGTTGTATGTAATACAATCAGAAAGGTTTTGTCGATCCTAAGGATGCTAAAAGGTATGCTAGCTCCAGCGATCCTTCTAAGGACTGGAGTAAGCATCTCGGAGTTGGAATATGTACTTTGATAAGATGATCAAAGATTTTGGGTTTATACAAAGTTTATGAGAAACTTGTATTTCCAAAGAAGTGAGTGGGAGCACTATAGAATTTCTGATGAATATATGTTGTCGACATATCATAGATCAGAGATGACGTAGATTTTCTAGAAAGCATATAGGGTTATTTGAAAGGTGTTTTTCAATAGAAAACCTGGATTAAGCTACTTGAACATTGAGCATCAAGATCTATAAGGATAGATCAAAATGCTTAATAATACTTTCAAATGAGCACATACCTTGACATGATCTTGAAGGTGTTAAAGATGGATCAGTCAAAGAAGAAGTTCTTGCCTGAGTTGTAAGGTACGAAGTTAAGACTTAAAGCTCGACCTCGGCAGAAAAGAGAGAAAGGACGAAGGTCGTCCCCTATGCTTTAGACGTAGGCTCTACAGTATGCTATGTTGTGTACCGCACCTGAAGTGTGCCTTGCCATGAGTCAGTCAAGGGGTACAAGAGTGATCCAAGAATAGATCACAGTACAGCGGTCAAAGTTATCCTTAGTAACTAGTGGACTAAGGAATTTTCTCGATTATGGAGGTGATAAAGAGTTCAACGTAAAGAGTTACGACGATGCAAGCTTAACACCTTCCGGATAGCTCTGAGTAGAGATACCGGATACGTATAATGGAGAAACAATTTAGAATGGCTCCAAGTAGAACAGTTATTTGGAATAGCTCCAAATAGAGCGTGGTAGCTGCATCTAGGAGATGACATAAAGATTTGTAAAGCACACACGGATCTGAAAGGTTCAGACCCGTTGACTAAAACCTCTCTCACAAGCAACATGATCAAACCCAGAACTCATTGAGTGTTAATCACATACTGATGTGAACTAGATTATTGACTCTAGTAAACTCTTTGGATGTTGGTTACATGGCGATGTGACCTGTGAGTGTTAATCACATGGCGATGTGAACTAGATTATTGACTCTAGTGCAAGTGGGAGACTGTTGGAAATATGCCCTAGAGGCAATAATAAATTGGTTATTATTATATTTCCTTGTTCATGATAATCGTTTATTGTCCATGCTATAATTGTATTGATAGGAAACTCAGATACATGTGTGGATATATAGACAACACCATGTCCCTAGTAAGCCTCTAGTTGACTAGCTCGTTGATCAATAGATGGTTACGGTTTCCTGACCATGGACATTGGATGTCGTTGATAACGGGATCACATCATTAGGATAATGATGTGATGGACAAGACCCAATCCTAAGCCTAGCACAAAGATCGTAGTTCATATGCTAAAGATTTTCTAATGTCAAGTATCTTTTCCTTAGACCATGAGATTGTGCAACTCCCGATACCGTAGGAATGCTTTGGGTGTACCAAACGTCACAACGTAACTGGGTGGCTATAAAGGTGCACTACAGGTATCTCCGAAAGTGTCTGTTGGATTGGCACGAATCGAGACTGGGATTTGTCACTCCGTGTAAACGGAGAGGTATCTCTGGGCCCACTCAGTAGGACATCATCAGAATGTGCACAATGTGACCAAGGGGTTGATCACGGGATGATGTGTTACGGAACGAGTAAAGAGACTTGCCGGTAACGAGACTGAACAAGGTATCGGTATACCGACGATCGAATCTCGGGCAAGTATAATACCGCTAGACAAAGGGAATTGTATACGAGATCGATTGAGTCCTTGACATCGTGGTTCATCCGATGAGATCATCGTGGAACATGTGGGAGCCAACATGGGTATCCAGATCCCGCTGTTGGTTATTGACCGGAGAACGTCTCGGTCATGTCTGCATGTCTCCCGAACCCGTAGGGTCTACACACTTAAGGTTCGGTGACGCTAGGGTTATAAAGGAAGCTTGTATGTGGTTACCGAATGTTGTTCGGAGTCCCGGATGAGATCCCAGACGTCACGAGGAGTTCCGGAATGGTCCGGAGGTAAAGATTTATATATGGGAAGTCCTGTTTTGGTTACCGGAAAAGTTTCGGGTGATGTCGGTAATGTACCGGGACCACCGGGAGGGTCCCGGGGGTCCACCAAGTGGGGCCACCTACCCCGGAGGCGTGCATGGGCCTAGAGTGGAAAGGGACCAGCCCCAGAGTGGGCTGGTGCGCCTCCCACCCTTGCCCAAGGCGCAAGGGAGAGTGGGAGGGGGCAAACCCTAGTCCAGATGGGCCTTAAGGCCCACCTAGTGGGCGCCTCCCCTCTCTCCCCTCTTGGCCGCCCCCCCAAAACCCATCTAGGGCTGGCCGCCACCCTAGGGGGTGGAAACCCTAGAGGGGGCGCAGCCCTCCCCTTCCCCTATATATATTGGAGGTTTTTGGAGCAGCCCAACACATGAGAACTTCTCCTTCTTGGTGCAGCCCTGCCTCTCCTCCTCCTCCTCTCCCATGGTGCTTGGCGAAGCCCTGCTGGATTGCCACGCTCCTCCACCACCACCACGCTGTTGTGCTGCTGCTGGATGGAGTCTTCCTCAACCTCTCCCTCTCTCCTTGCTGGATCAAGGCGTGGGAGACGTCACGGGCTGTACGTGTGTTGAACGCGGAGGTGCCGTCCGTTCGGCACTAGGATCTCCGGTGACTTGGATCACGACGAGTACGACTCCTTCAACCCCGTTCTCTTGAATGCTTCCGCTTAGCGATCTACAAGAGTATGTAGATGCACTCTCCTTCCCCTTGTTGCTAGTTTCTCCATAGATAGATCTTGGTGACACGTAGGAAAATTTTGAATTTCTGCTACGTTCCCCAACACTACTATCATCTTTCAACTTATTTTTCTCTAGGAACATATCAAAAATAGGGGAGCTATATTACGAGCTATTGATCTACAAAATAGATATGCAAAAACTATTAAGAATAAGTTCATCATAAATTTAAGGTCAATTAATCAAATTACTAATGAACTCCCACTTAAATTAACATCCCTCGAGTTATTTAAGTGATACATGATCCAAATCAACTAACCCATGTCCGATGATCATGTGAGATGGGGTAGTCATCAATGGTGAACATCTCTATGTTGATCATATCTACTATATGACTCATGTTCGACCTTTCGGTCTCCAGTGTTCTAAGACCATGTCTGTACATGCTAGGCTCGTCAAATTTAACCAAAGTATTCTGCATGTGTAAAACTGTCTTACACCCGTTGTATGTGAATGTAGAGTCTATCACACCTGATCATCACATGGTGTCTCGAAACAACAAACTGTAGCAACGGTGCATACTCAGGGAGAACACTTTTATCTTGAAATTAGGTGAAGGGATCATCTTATAATGCTATCGTTGTTCTAAGCAAAATCAGATGCATAAAAGATAATCATCACATGCAATCAAAATATGTGACATGATATGGCCATCATCATCTTGTGCTTTTGATCTCCATCTCCAAAGCATCTTCATGATCTCCATCGTCACCGGCTCGACACCTTGATCTCCATCATTGCGTCGTGGTCATCTTGCCAACTATTGCTTTTACAACTATTGTTAGCTCATAGCGATAAAGTAAAGCAATTACATGGCATTTGCATTTCATACAATAAAGAGACAACCATAAGGCTCCTGCTGGTTGCCTGATATCTTACAAAACATGATCATATCATACAATAACGTGCATCACATCATGTCTTGACTATATCACATCACAACATATCTTGCAAAAACAAGTTAGGCGTCCTCTACTTTGTTGTTGCAAGTTTTACGTTGCTGCTATGGGCTTCTAGCCAGAACCATTCTTACCTACGCAAAAACCACAATGGTGATTCATTAAGTTTGATGTTTTAACCTTCTTCAAGGACCGGCCGTTGTCAAATTTGATTCAACTAAAGTAGGAGAAACAGACACCCGCGAGCCACCTTTATGCAAAACTAGTTGCATATGTCAGTCAGTGGAATCGGTCTCATGTGCGTGGACATGTAAGGTTGATCCGGGCCGCTTCATCCCACAATACTGCTGAATCAAAATAATACGTTGGTGTTAAGTAGTATGACTATCACCGCCCACAACTCTCTGTGTTCTACTCGTGCATATCATCTACGCAAAGACCTGGCTCATGATGCCACTGTTGGGAAACGTTGCATGGAAAACAAAAATTTTCTACACACACGCAAGATCTATCCATGGAGATGCATAGAAATGAGAGGGGGAGAGTGTGTCTATGTACCCTCTTAGACCGTAAGCGGAAGCGTTTCACAACGCGGGTGATGTAGTCGAACTTTCTTCGCGCTCCAACCGATCTAGTACCGAACGCATGGCACCTCCGCGTTCTGCACATGTTCAGCTCGATGACATCCTCCACCTTCTTGATCTAGCAAGACGGCGAGGTAGTAGATGAGTTCCGGCAGCACGACGGCGTGGTGATGGTGGTGATGCAACTATCTCCGCAGGGCTTTGCCGAGCACTACGAAAATACGACCGAGGGCGAACTAGAAGGAGAGGGGCGCCGCACATGGCTAGGGAATCGTGGTGTGTGTTGCCCCTACTTCCTCCTCTCATATATATAAGTGGAAGGGGTAGGGAGGCAGCCCCTAGGGCGCCCCAAGTGCCCGGCAGCTGCCCTAGGGCGCCTGCCCTTGCCGAATCCCCCCTTCCGTATTTGTGCATGGGGGGAGGAAAGGGGGGCTGCCTGCCTTTGGGGCGCCTCCCCTTTCCTTCCCTCCCTCGTTGGTGTGTGGGTGAGTGGTGGAGGGGCGCACTAGCCCCTTGTGGGCTGGTGTGCTTCCCCCCTTTGGCCCATTTAGGCCCACCACTTGCTGGTGGCCTCTCGGAACCCCTTCCGGCACCTGATAAAATACCCCGTACTTCCAAAACCTTTCCGGTGACCAAATACTATCGTCCTATATATCAATATTTACCTCCGGGGCTCCTCGTCATGTCCGTGATCTCATCCGGGACTCCGAACAACATTCAGTCATCAACTCAGATAACTCATACAATATTATATCGTCAACGAACGTTAAGCATGCGGACCCTACGGGTTCAAGAATGATGTAGACATGACCGAGACACCTCTCCGGTCAATAACCAATAACGGAACCTGGATGCCCATATTGGTTCCTACATATTCTACGAAGATCTTTATCGGTCGAACCTTATGACAACATACGTAATTCCCTTTGTCTGTCGGTATGTTACTTGCCCGAGATTCGATCGTCGGTATCTTCATACCTAGTTCAATCTCGTTACCGGCAAGTCTCTTTACTCATTTGGTAATACATCATCTCGTAACTAACTCCTTAGTCACTTTGCTTGCAAGGCTTCTCATGATGTGTATTACCGAGAGGGCCTAGAGATACCTCTCCAATAAACGGAGTGAAAAATCCTAATCTCGATCCATGCCAACTCACCAGACACCTTCGGAGATACATGCAGAGCATCTTTATGATCACCCACTTATGTTGTGAAGTTTGATAGCACATAAGGCATTCCTCCGGTACCCTGGAGTTGCATGATCTCATAGTCGAAGGAATATGTATTTGACATTAAGAAAGCAATAGCAATAAACTAAACGGTCATATGCTAAGCTAACAGATGAGTCTTGTCCATCACATCATTCTCCTAAGGATGTGATCCCATTATCAAATGACAACTCGTGTCTATGGTTAGGAAACCTTAACCATCTTTTGATCCACGAGCTAGTAAAGTAGAGACTCACTAGGGACATGGTATTTGTTTATGTATCCACACATGTATTTAAGTTTCCGGTCAATACAATTCTAGCATGAATAATAAACCTTTATCATGATTAAGAAAATATAATAATAACCATTTTATTATTGCCTCTAGGGCATATTTCCATCAGAGGCCGCAGTGGGGGCGAGTGCGCGTAGGGAGGGTGTGCGTGCAAGGGGCGGACGTGTGGTGGCGGGGGCATCACAGATCTGACGCGGCACAACGTGGGCGTGCGATGACTGCTCAGCACGCAGGCATGAGATGGGTGCTGCAGGCAGGCGCAGTGCTTGGTGCGCCCGGCGAATCGGCATCGTTCGATGCGGGAGGCTGTAGGTGCAGCAGAGGTCGTCTTGGGCTACCGGCGTGCACATGGTGTTGTGTGTTGGTTCATGTGGCCTAGGGCTGCGGCAGGGAACCGAAGTGGCTCTTGGCCTGGGTGGCGCTCCATGCTCCTCAGCGGCATGGTGCTTGGGGGGAGGGGTGGCTGGTGTCGCGTCTAGTAGCACTGGTTCCTGGGCGGCCATGAACAAATCTCGCTGGTCGTTTCCGCAAGGTGCAGTTGGCTTTGGTGGCTACTTTGAGTTTCTTCACCAGCGAGCTTGTTTGTGAGAGGTGGCAGTTGGTGGTCTTGTCGGCGCCAGTACGGGATGATGTGTGGCCGAGGTGGTGTGGGAGCCCCTGTCTCGGCCTTGTGTCGTGGCCACCGATGGTGGTGGTGGTGGCCGTCGTTGGCCTTCCTGGAGGCATCAGTGCTGTGCTGCCGCACCCCTCGTGCACGGATCCAGCCATCTTGGTCTCTTCAAGGGAAACCCTTAATCTTGTGATCGGACAATGGCGTCACCTTCGTGTGTCGCTTTCCCTCTTGGGGGCTTCGTCCCGGAGCTCGGCATCGGCAAGTGGGACTGGTGGTTTGCGGTGGTTCTGGTGTCCAGGCTTTTGTGGCAACGATGATGGTAGGAGTGATGTCGGCAACATGGCAATGGTTGCGGTACTCGACTCTTCTCCGACATGTCCGCGAAATCGCCTCGGTTTGTTTGTTGCTGTGGAGTCGAAGCTGAGACAGTGGGGCCCTGTGGTATACGATGACTGGCTGCAGGTGGCCCGTTCAGCGGTCTTAGTTGCGCCAGCTGTGCCTAATTTTGTCCTTCAGATTTCCCCGTCAGAGTTGGAACTGCGCTGTCTGTCGCAGGTGGCTTAGTTTTGGCGCAGATCTTCATGCAAGCTTCACGCGTCTGCTACAGTATGGGTTGAGTCGATGATCGCCTATGACGAAGTCGGAATCGTTTGCTCAGAGTGTAGGGATGGGGATGGCGATGACGCCCCTAGGAGAGGAGTGATGACGATGGCGTCTGTGTGTTGTCTCGCCGAGGCCTTCTTTGAAGTGGTGTGCGTGGGATTTTTTTATGTGTGATGCTCAACGGTTGTGATGGTTTTGATCAGGTTCTTCATAATTAACTGGGCAATCTAATTTTCGTTCGGTTTTTTCTAATTAACTAAGCGATCCTTTTCTTTTTAACGAAGACAGGATAACTGCCTTTTCGAAAGAAGAAAAGCGCCGATTAGGATTTACCCGCAATGGCAGCCACCCGTCTCTCCCCACGCGGGCTGAAGAAAGCCTTGTCCAAGCCCAGCAACTGCCGGGGCCTCGCTTCGCCCAGCTCCTCCGCCGCAAACAACTGCTGCCTCCACGTCCTCGCCGTCGCCCTTTTGGCGGGGACGCCGGGACGCGACGGGACTGGCAAAGTAGATATTTTTTTTCAATGACGCTTTTTGGCGCGACGCAACCGCGTATCCACGGCCTTTCTCCCAGCAACAGCAGCCTTATCGTTGTCTTCACCCCCTCCAACCTCTCACCTCTGCACAGAAAGGCAGCATGTCGAGGATGCCGCTCCCTCCGTCCCCTCCCCCCTCCCTCTCCAGCAAGGCCCCCACCCTGCCCTTCTCCCCCAAGAAGACGCCGCCGATGCCCGTCTACAAGGACCTGCACTTCAACCACGACCTCTCCGCCACCAAGAAGTTGCAGGTAACGCAGCAACTTGCCTCGTCGTCGAATTAACTCGTGCTGCGTTCTGAATTTAGCTTCTTGCAGGCTGGTGTGGACCTGGTGGCGCGGCTGGTTGGGGTGACCCTGGGTCCCAAGGGGAGGAATGTGGTGCTCGCCAACAAGTATGGCCCTCCCAAGATCGTCAACGATGGGGAGACGGTCCTCAAGGAGGTACTCCCACTGACCTCATGCCGGCCTGCTCTTCAGATTCAGTACATGTTCCTGCAATGCTCGGGTAATTTTCGATCTTTTGGAGTGATTGTAATTTTCAGTAAACTCATTTGTTTTTTCTACTGGATCGTACAAGGTCGAGTTGGAGGACCCGCTGGAAAATCTAGGAGTTAAATTGGTCAGACAGGCCGGCGCCAGGACGAACGATATTGCCGGCGATGGGTGTACCACTTCTATAATCCTTGCTCAAGGCCTCATTGCTGAAGGAATGAAGGTATGCTGATACAGAATTGCACCGTAGTTCTCTATATTTCTTGGTTTGGAAAGTCATCAGGAGAAGTTTTTGGTATAATGAACATTGACCGAAAATGTTGGGTAGACCATGGTCTACCCGCACTTATGCTCAGGGCCACTCACCTCTAGACACAGTTTACCCGGATGTGTGCACAGCGGGTAAGGTAAACTATGACGGGAGTCATTAAAAGGGAGATTAGGTGGGCTATAGTTGCTAAGTAAACCTACTAGTAGATGCTAGCACCATAGGTATAATATAAAATACTATATTCCTTGGAACTATGTGAATGTTGTCTCCTATGCACCATCACTATTCATACTTGTTTATTCCTAGTAGACGAGGGAGCTTGCTTGTTTTATTTTTGTTGTTTATTCCCAGTTGTAGTATGATTTTGGCGCATGCTTTCTTTATAAGCTGTAAAACTCAACCGTATTTGCGGATGCGGCATACATTTTTTTTAGGTTTATAATAGTACATATTTATTTTTTTGAACATTTTTTGGGTTGTAAGACTTAACCTAGCATTTCAAATCATTCTGTAAAGTCTTATGGATATAAAAGACTACCTGCAGTGTGTCAGTGCAGATTTACAACTGTAGAAGTGCATGCTCTAGCCAATGCAACCAAAAGACCGATCTGATGGAAGAGACTAGGCAACACATTATACGTGAACAACTTTACTTATCCTTGCAAAATTCTTTCTTCTTCGTACGAATTTAATTTAAATACCAGAGGGCTCCCGTCTTTTCAGATTTTATTAAAAAAATTCAGACAAAACTTCGATTTTCACGAGCTGCAGTATGTCAGTACAGATTTACAACTTTAGTTATTCTTGCAAAATTCTTTATTCTTCATATGAATTAAAATACCGGAGGGCTTCAGTCTATTTCAAATTTTATTAGAAATTGTCAGGATAAAACTTCGATTTTCATGAGCTGCAGTATGTCAGTACAGATTTACAACTTTAGTTATCCTTGCAAAGTTATTTACTCTTCGTATGAACTAAAATACCGGAGGGCTTCAGTCTGTTTCAGATTTTATTAGAAATTGCCAGGACAAAACTTCGGTTTTCACGAGCTATTTAAAAAAAAGTGCTACAGTTCTTAGGTACGTGTGCCAGCCTATCTCGTTCAAAATAGAAAATGAGCTCACGCAGGCCTACTAGTATGTTCAATGGTTAACGCTGGTTCGGGAAGGTTAAGGCTAACTAAAAAATTTGAATTCAAAGAGGGAACAGATCCACATGTGAAACAGTAGTATATCATACGACGCCCACTATAGGTTCGGGTGGACCATGGTTCAGAAACTCACCTCTCGAACATTGACAGACACAAACAATTCTGAAACCTAAACCTGCATCTGAATATTTTCAAAAAGTAGGTTCTTGCTGCTGGAATGAATCCGGTTCAAATTGCGCGTGGCATTGGGAGGACTGCTGATGCTTTGGTTTCTGAACTCAAGTTGATGTCACGTGAGGTATGGTTTATCAGTTAATCTATGACTATGAATGCCTCTGTATGTTCCTACCAAAGATATCACAACATTTTGTAAATTAATGCCTTCTAGATTGAAGATCATGAAATAGCACACGTGGCTGCAGTTAGCGCCGGAAACGACTACGCTGTCGGAAACATGATTTCTGATGCTTTTAAAAGAGTAGGGAGGGAAGGCATGGTTAGGATTGAAAACGGGAGAAGCACTGTAAACAGTTTGGAGGTTGTCGAAGGAATGCAGTTTGAACGTGGTTACCTCTCACCGTTCTTTGTGACTAATCATGCAAATATGTCCGCGGAGTACACTGACTGTAAGGTAGTGCAGATATCTCCATCATGTCTCCCCAGGCCACTGCATCAGAAGATGCACACACATCATTCTGCTGGATAATTTCAAGAGTTATGTTTTGTCTTTTGTAGATCCTGTTGGTTGACAAGATAATTTCTGATCCAAGGGAACTTTTAAGGGTATGCTTTAGTGCTGTAAAAGAAGATTTTCCATTGTTAATAATTGCTGAGGATGTCGAAGAAGAAGCATTGTCTACTTTGACGAGAAACAAGCTATCAGGGATGATCAAAGTGGCAGCAATTAAGGCTCCTTCTTTCGGTGAACAAAAAACCCAATGCTTAGAAGACATTGCAATCATAACAGGAGGTACATAACTGGGTCACGAAATCAACTGATGCAACTCCAGTCATCAACATCTCTTGTTGGTTTTCAGGTACAGTAGTGAGAGATGACATGGGATACACACTAGAAGAGGCAGGGAAAGAGTTCTTAGGCTCTGCTTCTAAAGTAATAGTCAAGAAAGATTCAACACTAATTGTTACTGATGGAAGCACCCTTCATGCAGTTGAGAAAAGGGTTGCTCAGATAAAAGGCCAAGTTGAGGTATAGCCCAATAGTTTGATGCAAAACATGGAATAGTCCATGTGACGTTTTATATGTACGTACTGGAGAAACTGCAGTTAAAGCTTCCTGTAGCTACCATGGACCTATGAATATGGTCATCTTAATGCGGTGATATTTTTCATTTCTAATTTTCAGAACTCAAAGGAGAGGTACCAGAAAAAGATACTGGGTGAGAGGATTGCAAGGTTATCTGGTGCAATTGCAATCATTCAGGTCATCAGGTGTCACAAGTATTTTTAGCCAACTAAGCAAAACTTTGTGTAACTAGCCTTTTGTGCTGTTTGGACTGCATGATTCTAATAATCTGGCGTCAAGTTAATTGCAGGTTGGTGCTCAAACAGTCATTGAGCTGAAAGATAAGAAACTGAGAATTGAAGATGCCCTTAATGCAACCATGGTACCACTAACCAATCTACAATCTTATTATGCGATGTTCTGTGAAGTACAATTTTCCTATCTCGTAACCACATCTTGGATATTTCAGGCAGCTATTGAGGAAGGTGTTGTAGTTGGTGGTGGATGCAGCCTACTAAGATTATCCCAGAAGATTGACATGATCAAGGAATCATTGGATAATTTAGAGCAGAAGGTAAAATACAATGGTTTCATTTACGGTGCAAAATGCAACTAGGGAAATAATGAGCATGTGGCCCTAATTACCACTGTAGAAATTATCTGAAGGACTATAGTATACCGAGTAGATGATCTAATGAACACACATTACTAAAAGTTTGTAATAGCCATCTTGCTAATTTCTGGAGACCAAAAACCTAAATCTTGATCTATATTAAATCTGAGAACAAACCAGGCATATGAGAGGGCTACGTCATCCCGATTTCATTGCACAATTACCATTTGACAAACATAAAATGTTTATACAGAAGGACTGCAGTGCACAAGAAAAAAACAAGAAACTGCCAACAACTCACAATAAGACAATCAGTATTCCAAAATGCCGTACTACACATGGATTTCATTGTCCACCAAAGCAGTGGATGATTTGGCTTTGTGCAACCTCGATGTCTCGACTAGCTCTTCACGTTATGTTGCTGCAGAGACCGGGTGTACTTGGTGTCATCTTGATATTAATATATTGGCCCTTATAAAAACAGAATGAATGATGCACATAAAAAATCCATTAATTTATTTCACTCTGGCTCCTTATATCTATAATTCATCATATATTCAAGAATAAAACACATACTGCAATCCACAGGCTCAACTCGAGTTCACCACAATCCGGGCCTACTGGTGCAGCTATGCTTTTGTAGTAGTCAAGGTGCTTGTGCTTTATCGAAAATAATGATTTCTTGATCCATGGATACTGCAGCAATACATATATAGTTTGGATGGCCATTTACCACACTGATAAATGCACTGTTTTTTCTGTCTTGAGCCATAACTCCTTTCATTGCTTGTTCAGATTGGTGCTGACATCTTCAAACATGCTCTGAGCTACCCTAGCACACTAATAGCTAACAATGCCGGGATGAGTGGCAAGTTCGTCATCGAAAAGGTTATCAATAGCGAGCAGCAGCTCTTTTGGTTCAGTTACATGCACATTTGTCTGGTAAACTATTCCCTACCCGAGGATAAATTCTGGCTAACATGCATTTGACTGCTGCTGTTGAAGGTGCTGGCAAATGACAATGCAAGTTATGGCTACAATGCTGCCAACGGCTGCTATGAGGACTTGATGGCTTCTGGAATATTGGACCCATCAAAGGTTAGTGAAACAATGATAGAAGGATGGTTAAAATAATCCTATGTCTCTCGAACTAAACCAATTAATAACGCTGACTGGCATCACTAACTCTGCAATTCGTCTGCCCTGCACAAATATGTCAGGTTGTGAGGTGTTGCATAGAGCATTCTGCTGTTGTTGCCAAGTCTTTTCTCACCTCCGACGTAGTGATCGTGGAGGCGCAAGAAAGCAAACCGATTCGCGTAAGGCCCCCAATGCCCCCTAGGAACCTGATTCCCCCAATGCCTGCATCAGGTAAACTATATTTGCACCTTCATCATCATATAGAAAGATGCATCTTCTCTTCAATATCGTTCTTTTCAATATGGTGCTTACCTTGGTCCGATGCTTTCAGTTTCAGGTATTCGAGTGTAGCATTCACGCTCTTGTTTGGAGCCACCACAAATGTGCGTGGGATGAATAATTTTGTGGGCAAGTCTGTCAAGATATGAGCTGGAAGAAAGATTTACTACCACTTCCGATTAAACATTGCTCTTAAGGAGAGGAGAGCGAGGGTCCTCCTCAGGCCGTGTGTGCAACGTTTTCCTCGGCAGAGAAGAACTCAAAAGATGCCAACCAGAGCGCCCATGGGGGCTCTCCGGGAAGTTCGTACAGGCATTCACACTACAGCTGCGGTTCAATGTAGTGCACACTGACAAGTTTATGCGAGCAAATAGCATCCCATCATTTTGCTGATGAAACTAATCAATCTTTTCCTTTGGAGAAGCATGATGCCCGAAGGCAGGAACACAGATACAGTACTAATTAATTTCGTGTGCCTGTGCGGGGGATAGTGGAGCCTTGGGGGATTGGACATATGGTATCTTTGCACGTGCCGCTAGCTAGAAGGAACATGACACTGGCACATCTCATGATCGAGAAGCTAGCTGGCGAACTGAAAGTAGGTTAGCTGATGAGCCATCGAGGACACACATGTGCAGCTGATACTCTACACGGAACGGGTGCGTCGTGTAACACGGGTGGAAAGTGGCTTCTTCATCACCTTGAAGAACACGTTGGGGTCATTCATGTCGACCCCGCCGCCGCCCTCCGCCGGCGGCGCCCACTCGAACTCACGCACGAGCGTTGCCAAGAAGCACTTGATGTTCACCATGGCCAGACCCATGCCCGGGCAGAACCCATGCCCCGCACCAAACGGCATCATCTTCATCTCCTTGGGACCTGCCGATGGCCCAACGCCCTCCGCCTCGCCTCCGGCCAGGAACCGCTCAGGCTGGAACTCGTCGGGATCCGTCCATGTCTTCCTGTCTCTCCCGATGTCCCCCACAAAAAACCGCACGTTGAAGTCGCCGGTCGGCACGGTGGTTTCGCCCAGCAACGTAGCGTCCTCGGCGCGGACTCGGCGTGGGACGAACGGCACCGATGGGTGCATCCGGAGGCTCTCCAGCACGACCGCGTGCAGGTACGGCATCTTGCGGAGGCTCTTGTCGACGGAGACCGTGTCCACGGCGTCAACCTCGCGACGCAGCTTGCCTTGGACCTCTGGCTGGATGACGAGGTGAGCGAGCGTCCATTCGATGATGGCCACGATCGTATCCGCGCCCCCGCCGAGGAACTCTGACACAAGGCTCACCATCTCGTCGTCTCTAAGAGGATGTCCATACCGCCCGTGTCGTCACTGGGGACGCGGACATCGATGAGTGAGTCGACGTACGGACGCCGGACGCCGCCGTGCTGCGATGAGAGGGAGGAAGAGCTCAGTTTTTTTTTTCGCAACAATACATGTCTCATTTATATCATAAGGATCATAGTACAAGCCACGTACAAACCGACCTGGCAAAGCTGAAAAGACAGCAAAACGCTAGCCTTTGCACAAAGGAACAACAGTCAAGAAGTAAAATCTTTATCTTTACCTCTTTACTTTTACTAATAAACCAGCGATTGCTTCTGGTGGTACGTCGCCGACTGTTTTGCATAAAAGACCCTCTGTTTTAGAGAAATCAACCCGCAGTCCCTTTGTTAGTGGATAAGGAAAAATGATTCGTTTTTGCACAAAACACCCTGTGGTTTAGAGTATTCAACCCATGATCCTTTTTAAATCGGGACGGGGTGGCGGCTCAAGCGGCTGGGGGCGGCGCGGCGGTTGGAGCTTGCAGGGGGCGGATCCATGCGATGTAGGGGCCGGGGAGGCGGATCCAGAGGCCGGCGGCGAGGTGGGGTCACCAGTGACGACGAGGATGGCCGGAGCGCGGATTCCCTGGCGGATACATGGAGTCTGCGGCTCCTGGGCAGGAAGGAAGGGAAATGAGGGAGAGAAGGAGGGAGTAAGGAGGGGCGGCGCATCGACTTAGGTAGGAGCTTGCCGGAGTCGGGCGATGGTGGACGGGCACGGGAGACGGAGGGATCCGGCGCGGCGGCGCGAAGTCCTTGCAGGTGGCGCACCTCGGCCGTCATCGAGGCCACCGCCGCCGCCTGCCGGTGCAACGAGGCAGAGGAGGATCTCCTAGTTTTGCTCCGTCGCCAACTCCAAGTTCACGGTCGTGGTTCTAATCCCTCTCTTGCCACTCCACTGTTTTTGGGACCTTCCATTGTTTTGATTTACTCCCTTCTTCCATCTATATAGGGCCTAATGCATTTTTTAAGACCGCCTTTGACTATTGACAAGATTAATAGTACATGACATGCACAATGTGAAAATTATATCATTGAAAGCTCCTTTCACACACGAATTTAACGGTGTGCTTTATGTAAGTTGCATGTCATATATTATAGCTCTAATATTTGGTCAAAGTTAGCCTCGAAAAACGCATTAGGCCCTATATAGATGGAAGGAGAGAGTATTGTATATGTGCAGTTCATCTCCCAGTCGCTGGCTGGATTGTGCCTATATCTCTCATCGTTTTTGTCAATCAGATAACCTATCAGTAGGAAATTATTTTCCTCCACTTTGCAAGACCACGTAACCAATTTACTATCAGCGGTCTATACGATTAATTTCTAACTTTGCGGGGTCATTCTGACTCGGCATCTGTCACACTCTAACAAGTGTTTGTCTTTAATTTCCTACACTATATTGTGCAACAAAATTTGCTCTGTGTGCATGAGTACTAATAATTTAGGTTATTTCATTTTTTTTGAAATGATGATAAAATTGAGTTAAGCGGCTTGGAGCTACTACATCCCTAGCCCGAGTGGAATGAGCTCATGGAGCGCCTCGAAGGCCCTGACAACGGTGGCAGTAGGCGTTGCCATTAGATCTGGAGGTATAGGGAGTCGCCACGAGGAGTGGCAACCGAAGACAGTCAGCATCGACTGTGTCAAGCAAGCTGTAGCAGGCCTGCGCGACTCCTTGCCGATCACTTGACAGTCCAAGCCTGCAATAGTGTCGATTCAGGTAGGTGTGTGGCATGGCCGAATCCTGCCCGATCAGGGCCAACCAATGGACATGTTATATGCATCAATCTCCCAATCCAACAGGCAATACATGTCTGTAAACGGTCCTGAAAAAAGTCATTTGATAAGAAAAGTAAGTGCTTAGTTGTGCTCAATTTTCTCCTAAAAGAAACAGTTAACTTGTATAGCTTGCATCAATGACCTTCATAGTCCATACAATATTTTATATGCATCAAAACTAAGTTTTGTATGCTGCAGAAACTCAGGAAAATATGGTGGTTCTACATTACTAGGCAAATCAGAGGAGACTACCCAATCTATAATGACAGGTGGTGGTAGACACCTGGTATTTCTGCATTGATGAAATGTCTTTTGTGGAACTCAAAAATGGAGAGAGTTCAGAAAAAATAAATTTGAATGGAGTTTAATACTGGTTTCTTTTCTGCAAAATAGTAGTGATGCATTCTCTTCCGACAGGTTCCAAATGATGGTTATTCTGCAGGATTGGTAAGACAAGCTTCTGGAGATTGGTTTCTCATGCAACTCCTTGTGATGTTGAAATTAGTGTATCGCTCATTTCTTTCCTTGCTTCCTGTAGCAGTTGCATTGATAGTAGGTTGAGAATTCATTTATGGAATAGTCCACTGATGTTCCGTAATTAGCTTTCTGCTTATATTAAACTGACTGTACATTTGTGACAATGCAACAGGGAGATGGATGTAATGTCCTTGTCCGTGCCATTTGCTTTTGTGGGAAGAAACAAAATTGAGGTAAAGGAGGCTCATAGCTTGAAGGCGTTTGGTCCATTGATGTAGTAACTAACGACTTCATTTGGCTGCTAATTCCTTTGCCTGAAAGCTGTCTTTCAAAGCAATAATTTACTCCATCTGTCATAATTTATGTACAGTAGTTTCATGGTTCGCAGTGTGGTTTTCAATGGTGGATATGACATCCGATGATTGCCCAGGAAGAAAGGTGCGGGGGAGAGAATCAATTTGTGGTTTATGAATGGAAACCTTGTGTCAACATGTTTGATATGTTTGCTTATTACTCAATGGTATGATCACTGCAACTTTTATGTTATTTCGTGAAAACGACAATCAACTAGGGCTTAGTTTATTTTTGGTACTGATTTATAGTTTGTTTGGTAATCACATCACACCTTCTTAAACTTTAGATAGTTAAATTTGATTTATGTTTCCTCCTAATTCATCTTTTCTGCCTTTCAGGTTGCATTGGCAAATGGGGCCTCAACAATCTCTTGTGCCATTTGAACTTTAATTTGATTATCGATGAAGCAAGATATTCTAGATTTATCGAATCCTATTTTTTCATCAGATCGATATGGTTGTCTGTATAAACTACGGCATAAGCTTCTTTGAGCAGCTTTTTACGGTATTTCCATCTTTTAATTTCTCAGGAATTGCATCAAAGTACCAACCTCAGAGTTGAAAGTAAGGGCTGCAGATTTTTCACGGATCAAATAGGAACCACTACCACAGTACTGGCCTAACTTCTGTACTAATGCCTACATCAACCGCATGGGAAGAAGTTCTAGGTACATCTATTGCATCAGTCAGTATATCTTCCTTTATCTATAACTCGATATAGATATTAGGCTAACAAGTAGGCTATTACAAATTTACAGTACGGGTGGACCATTTTTAGACATGCCATATTCTTTGTCTAGATAACAAAATTATTTTCACATGGAAACCTCACACAAAATCGATGTTTAAATCATTGTTGGATGTTCCATTCTTTGATTATTTTGTTACATTCAAACTAAGAATAATGCAAGAAAAAAACCTTCATTGTTCTAGAGAGGTGTTGGGAGGCTCAGAGCTGCATATTCTGATGATATAACTTTCAATTACAAAATAAGACCAAACACTGTTTCTACGAATTAGCATCAAGTTGCCAGGAGCAGTGAAGCGCCAATAATGGTCAACTATGGTGCTTGAGGAGATGGATATATGTAGTTGTAAGGTTGCAGATATACGGCTGGAGCAATATGTAAGTACTATTACAGAATTACTTCAGCTTATGCTGAGTGTTTCTATTAGCTAGATGGTTGTGCTTCATGTCCTAGGATCGCATACCCTTTATGTTCAGAGTACGGTCTGATTATGAATAAGATAATAAAAAGGTTCGTTTCTTCTAACTAGACATTTTGTTAATTTCCAGTTGAAGGCTTCCACGCGCCACCTCCTTCTCCCCCTCCTTTGCCGTGTCGAGAAGGGAGCAGCGACGAAGCTGAGGTAGACGTGGACACGTGCTAGGAGCCAAGGGGGGAACGGGGAAAGGCGGACGTGAGGTCCGTGAAGCCAGAGAAGGAATGTGAGCTCGTCCACCGCAGGCTATAGCTCCAAAATAGGTGGTGTCAGCCGCCACCAGTGCCACCGTGTCCGCCTCCGGCTAGCCTGGTAGCAACAAAAGTATGGCTGTAGGTGTGGTTCATTCAGTTTTGCAGTTTGATTTACTTGCTTGTGCATATGTGCGTGTATACTGAGAGAGAGGGAGAGATTATTCTTCTCTAGCAGTCATATTTCTGTCACAAATCTGCTCCCCTCCACTCCTTTTTCATTTAACTGAAATCTGAATGTGAAAAGCAGTTGCAAATTGGGAGCAGCAGAGTAAATGTTCAAAAGTTCAGAGCAGGTGCATGTTTTTGAGATTTACAGGACGTGTAAGCTAGAAGATAGGTTGCCATGCTTTGTAAGTATGATTAGTTGGAGTACTATTCCATCCGATGGCAGTGCAAAGTTGAAGTAGGCGCTGACGAAGTACGTTAGGGTATGCTCTTCACGTCCACACTTCATTGTCCAAAAAGTGACAAATCCTTTTTTCTTTGCAAAAAGGCCTAAGGCCAAATATTAACGGACACATGTCCTTACAAACTCACCTGTACGGAAACATTCAAATCTCTGGGAGACGAGCTCTTGTTCTTCATGCATCCCTATGAGCCTCTACCTAGACGGATCAAAAAAAAATTCAGTCTAGGAGCTTATGGAAGCAGTGGCCGAGAAGTCGCTGATGTAGACCAGGAGATGTCGTCGGTCGCAATTTGTGAAGCAAATTGCTGCCCCGGATAGGAAAATGTGAGAAGGGCATGTAGAAACTGCAAGACCATGAAAATTGATCGAATCCGAACAAATCCCCCAGAAACCTAAACATACAAAATCATGTCAGAGACACAACCCCACACACCCTCGACCGCGAATAAGCACAGCAATGAAACGAGGTTAGGACACGGAAAACCATATTCCTATGGAGGGATGACACGCTCTCTCGGTTCCCTGTCCAAAATCCTTAGACAACTGAGAACCCATCGCCGCCTAGGATCCCGTCATGTAGCCCCCTTCTCCAATGACCAGTCTAGGTCGGGCTGCCACTGAAGGTAGCCAACACACTGGAGCTGAGACGCAGCCCATACCACTCACCAATGCACACGCAGTAGCCGGCCATCCCCTCCATATCGCGCGGCCCACCAGGGCACAACATCTCCGAAGGACGTCCTCGTTGCCGACGGCTATGCTTGGGTTGTGACCGGCAGTGTACCATGGCGGCGGCAAGAGGAGGAGAGGCAATCTAGGTTTTCTTGTGGAGCTGGCTGAAGAGCAGACTCATACCTCAACCTAAAGCATTGCTTCGTGATAATTCAACTACGGCAACATGAAGGCATATTCGCATTATAGCGAATGAGGGCAACCTTATTTTCAACATTTGTCTTGGATATAAGAATGGCACATAGTGGCACTCGAGAGGAGCAGGTTTTACAAAAAAGATCGCCCGGTGCAACGCACGGGCATTGGTACTAGTTACAATTAAGACCGAAGAAACCTTTAAACTTGACCCTAACGCACGTCACAGGCCTCCGGGACCACCATAGCAGCCACCAAAGGAAACAATGACGGATCACCTTCACATCCGAACTCGAAGCGGCTTCATCGCTGATATGCAGCTTTGCGGACCTTCAAAGTGGTTCACCAAAAGCGAAACCATTACCGTTGAACGAATCAGACCGGGACAACATCTCGGACACGCCATCAAACTCCAGATCTGGCACCCCCATACGACTAAGATGCCGGAGGAGAAAACCATACCTGTCATCCACGAACCATGAACCCAGCACACGATCCACCAACGAAGAGCTCAGCTTGGCGGCCACGATGTAAAGTAGGGTCCAGTATATTGTCCTTGTACACGTATTTTTATACATATGTAATTGTAATTGTGATCTATATATTGAGACGTGAGGCTAGATGTCAACCACCCACGCAAAACCCTAAACCTGTGTTTTAACTTGGTATCAAAGCCAGGTTGGGCCGCCGCCGCAGGTCCCTCGCACCGCCGCCCGATCCCATCTTCCGCGTCGCCGCCGCCTCTTGCTACTTCACGTACACGCATACGCAGGAATCCATCTAGCTGCTTGCTTGCTAGCTAGCTAGCTTTGCCCGTACGCTGCCGCCGCTTCCGATCGCTGCTGCTGCGCATGCCATCTCCCGCGCCGCCGTCGTGCGCTGCTCCATCCGCGCCGTCGCTGCGATGTCATCCTCCACTATGTCCGTCGGCCAAACTGCCGACACCCTCGTCTCTTTCCCCGTCGCCACGATCCCCGCCGTGCTCGCCGTCCCGATGATCTCCGTCCGCCTCGGTCGCCAGAACTTCATGCTCTTGGGGGGGGGCATCACCAGCACCGTTCTTGCCGGTGCCAACCTCCACGGACACCTCGATGGCACCAAGGCGGCACCGGCCAAAACACTCGTTGTCGGCATCGGCGACGCTGCCACTACCGTCGCCAACCCGGAGTACCACCAATGGTGGGTTCAAGATCAGCGCGTCAAGGGGCTTCTTCTCACCTCCATGGATGAGGATATTGCATGCCAACTCATTGGCTGCGAGTCAGCGCATGCTATGTGGACAGCCCCGCCATGTTCGGCGTCCAGACCCGCGCCAATGTCCGCCACATTGGGCGGCAACTTCAGTCACTGAGGAAGGATGATTTGTCCGCCGTGGAATACATGCACAAGATGAAGGCCCTTGCCTACACTATGGCCGTCGCCAGCTCCCCGATCTGCGATGATGAGCTTATCGATCACATCCTCACTGGCCTCGGCTCCGCCTACAACTCCATCACCGCCTCCTTGGGCGTGAGTAACGCACCCATGCCCTACTCCAGCTTTTACTCTTTGGTTCTGCTCTTCAAGGCGCTGCAGGCACAACAGAGTGCGGTGGAGGGGTGGTCTCCCTCCGCGAACGCCGTGACCCGCTCGGGTGCGTACGGCGCGGGCGAACACGCGCCCTACTCCAATCCATATCCCTCCCAAGAGGGGGGGGGGGCGCCCGGCTGATGGAAATGGCCAGCCAGGGCAGAGCCGCCGGGGCGGTAATGGCGGCAACACCGGCGGCCGTGACCGCAACGCTGGGTATGCCGACAATGGCCGACAAGGAGGAGGGGCAACAATGGCGGAGGCGGTGGGCGTCGCAACCGCTAGCGTCCCCGGTGCCAAGGTTGCAAGAACCGGGGCCATGAAGCTGACGACTGCCGGAAGCTCTATGATCAGGATCACAACTCCCGCTCCGCCAACTCGGCCTCCACCAACACCGTCGATTTTCCTTGGGTGCTGGATACTGGGGCTACGGATCACTTGACTAATGATCTTGAGAGCCTCCAGGTTCACGAGCGCTATGGCGGCAAGGATCAGGTTCGGGTGGCCAATGGTGCATGTTTGTCTATTTCACACATTGGTCATTCGCGTTTACCCGGTTCATCTCTTACACTGCGTACCATCCTTCATGTTTCACACATCAGCCAGCATCTTCTCTCTATTTATCGTCTTTGTGATAATGAAGTGTTTGTTGAATTTCACCGTCGTTTTATCCTTGTTAAGGACAAAGCAACCAGGCGCGTCACCCTTCACGGTAGAAGTTACCGGAGGGGGTCTATCCGGTCCCTTTCGCTCGTGTGTCATCTTCATCATCTTGCCATGCCCACTCTGGTGTTCAAGTTTCGTCGTCGCAATGGCATCAACATCTTGGTCATCCTACAAATAATGTGGTCACTTCCATTGTTCGGAGTCATGAACTTCCGTGTTCTAGTTCAAATAATTCATCGTTAGTTTGTGATGCCTGTCAGCATGCTAAGAGTCATCAACTACCTTATTCTACTCCGTTTCATATCACTACTGTACCTCTTGAATTAATACATTCAGATGTTTAGGGTCCCGCTCTTGCTTCGTCGGGAGGGTACAAGTATTATGTTGGTTTTATTGATGACTACACGCGCTTCACTTGGATTTATTTGCTCAAACACAAGTCTGATGTTGAGCAAGTTTTTTGCAACTTTCAGGCTCATGTCAAACGCCTTCTGGATTATAAAATCAAGGCTGTTCAGTCCGATTGGGGTGGTGAATACCACAAACTCCATCGCTACTTTTAGTGCACGGGCATCTCTCACCGAGTGTCATGTCCACATACCTCTCAGCAGAACGGTATTGCTGAGCGCAAACACTGACATTTGGTCGAGACCGGTCTTGCTTTGCTTGCGCACTCCTCTCTTCCACTTCGGTTTTGGGATGATGCTTTATGGCATGTTACCTCATCAACCGTATGCCCACTTCGGTTCTCAATAAGGACACACCTCTGTTTCGTCTGTTTCACGTTCAGCCCAACTACTCCTCCCTTCGGATTTTTGGGTGTGCTTGCTGGCCTAGTCTCTGCAAGTACAATGCTCACAAGCTTGAATTTCGTTCCAAGATGTGTCTTTTCCTTGGCTATAGTCCTTTGCATAAGGGCTATAAGTATCTTGACCGTACCTCCGGTCAGATATACATCTCTCATGATGTTGTTTTCGATGAAACTGTGTTTCCTTACTCCCAACCTGGCGTCTCGGTTGATCCTGCTTCTCTTGAACATGCACTCACTTTCCCCTCCGATGAACCGGTTTCAGATGGCCATGTGCGTAAATATGACCTGTCCTATTTGTCACCTAACTTGTCCTTTGCAGGTGATATTGTTTTGAGTTCCCCCCAGGCACATGTTGCTGCTCCGAAGCCTCCTGATGCGCCCGACGTGCATGCTCAGGACGTGCATGTCCCGCCGCCCGAGGCCGGCGTGGCTGCCTCGCTAGAGGGAGCGCCGGCAGACGTGGCTGGGTTGCCACCCTCGCCCTGCGCGCCGCCCAGGCCGCCACCCTCGCCTGGGCTGGTCCAGCCCACCATCGTCTCTCGGCCCGTGTCGCTTCTTGCTGAGGTTTC
Organism: Triticum aestivum; assembly: GCF_018294505.1. NCBI lineage: Eukaryota > Viridiplantae > Streptophyta > Magnoliopsida > Poales > Poaceae > Triticum > Triticum aestivum. The sequence goes on along the minus strand of NC_057797.1, from coordinate 539,256,070 downwards.
CTCAGCCGCGGCACCCTCGGCCGAGGCCTCGTCGCCGCCGCCTTCTCCTACCGGCGATGCAGCTCCGGCGCATGCTATGGTTACACGCCATCGTGATCATATGCGCAAGGAGAAGTCTTACACTGATGGCACGGTTCTGTATGACTCTCGCCGCCGTGCCTTCTTCGCCGCGCCAGTTTCCCATCGTGATGCTCTGGGTGAACCTGCTTGGTGTGCCGCCATGTTCGAGGAGTTTGCTACTCTCAGTCACACTAACACCTGGGTGTTGGTACCTCGGCCACCTGGTGTTAATATTGTGAGCTACAAGTGGATTTTCAGAATCAAGCATCGTCCAGATGGGTCTGTTGATAAGCACAAAGCTCATCTTGTTGCTCGCGGTTTCACTCAACAACATGGGATTGACCATGGAGATACTTTTAGCCTGGTGGTGAAGCCTGCCACGGTTTGATTGGTTCTGTCTCTTGTTGTGTCTCGTGGTTGGAGCCTCCGACAGATTGATGTGAGCAATGCCTTTTTACATGGGTTCTTAGCTGAAGATGTGTATATGCAGTAGCCCCTTGGGTTCGACGATGCCACTTATCCCTCTCATGTCTGCAAACTTCAGCGGTCTATTTATGGTCTCAAGCAGTCGCCCCATGCATGGTATGCTCATTTGAGTCAGCGCCTTTCGCAGCTCAGTTTTGTTGCCTCCAGATCAGATGCATCTTTGTTCATCTTCTCCTAGGGTATTATACAAATATAAATGATGGTGTACGTTGATGATATTGTGATTGGTGGTTCTACCCCTGCCGTGGTGGATCGTCTTGTGCAGTCGTTGTCTGCTAGCTTTCCCATCAAAGATTAGGGTCGCCTCGAGTCCTTTCTTAGTTTGAAAGCGTCCTTTCATTCAGGGGGCATGACCTTGACGCAGAAAAAGTATGCTTTGGATCTTCTTCATCGCGTCAACATGGAGAACTGCAAGGCCACTTCCACTCCGCTTGCTACATCCGAGAGTCTCTCACGTCATAGTGGTGCACTACTGGGTAGAGATGACTCCTTTCGGTATCGCAGTGTGGTTGGAGCACTTCAGTATTTGACCCTCACTCGTCCTGGTATCTCCTTCGCGGTGAACAAAGTGTGTCAGTTCCTGTCTCAGCCAACAGATGATCATTGGGAAGCAGTGAAGCATATTATGAGATATGTCAAAGGTACGCTAGACATGAGACTACGGATTCGTAAGTCCAGATTCACTGGAGCGAGTATATTCATCGATGCAGACTGGGCAGGCTGTGTTGATGATAGGCGCTCCACTGGTGGTTTTGCTATATTTGTTGGACCCAATCTTGTATCTTGGAGCTCGAAGAAGCAACCCACAATCTCGAGATCAAGCACCGAGGCAGAGTATAAGGCATTGGCCAATGGCGCAGCTGAAGCCATTTGGATAGACTCAGTTCTCACAGAACTTGGAGTCCCACGGCAGCGCACTCCTATATTGTGGTGTGATAACTTAGGGGCGACTTACCTGACAACGAATCCAGTGTTCCATGCTCGGACTAAACACTTGAGATCGATTTCCATTTTGTGAGAGAACGAGTAGCTGCTTGTGAACTGGAAGTCAGGTTTATTTCTACAAATGATCAGTTAGCGGATCTATTTACTAAACCCGCTACTAGACAGATGCTAGACCGCTTTAGAACCAATCTGAATCTTGTATATAGTTCAGATTGAGGGGGCATGTAAAGTAGGGTCTAGTATATTGTCCTTGTACATGTATTTGTATACGTAGGTAATTGTAACTGTGATCATTTACATATTGAGACGTGAGGCTGGATGTCAACCACCCATGCAAAACCCTAAACCTGTGTTTTAACTCACGGAAAGCGAGGAGATGGCGCAGCCACCTCCGGTGGACGAGCCTAGCTAGCCTGGAGCCGAGGGGGATGCCGTTGAGCTCCCCGGCGGCGATGACGAACTCTTGTATCACCCGCTGCATGGCGCTCACATGGCGTTCGTCAACACCGTCGCCGAAGCACACGCGCGCAACCAGGGCGAACACGACGGCGTAGAGGTGATCGCGGACGACCACCTCTCCCAGGGCCTGGGCAGACAAGCCAGCGACAAGGCGCTGAATGGCCTCCCGCTGCAATGGCGCGAGGTCACCCAGGTGTGAAGGGTGAAGTGTCTCGACGGTGAGGTTGCATCGGAGTGCGACCAGTGTCCAAACATATCCGTACTACTCATGGGTGAAGTTAGATTAAAAATTATATGGATAGATTGTCACAATAGCTTGGCAAGTGAGCAGTGAACAAATAGATGCTCCAAGACTCATTCGTTACCACAAAAGCAACGCTTTGTGAATTCTTTCCAATTTCGTTTTAAAACTTCAAATCCAAGGTGGATGCCCATGCTCTCCGGAGTTTAAAATTTCAAATCCAGGTTATATCTTGCTTGTACTCCATCCGTTCGGAAATACTTGTCTTAGAAATGGTTGTATCTAGAACTAAAACAAATATAAAAACAACCATTTTTAGGACAAGTATTTTCGAACGGAGGGAGTAAAAGATAGAGTACAACAAGACGGGGCAAAGGAGACCTGCGTGTGGAAGCCGGGCATGGCCAGTGGCCGGGGGAGTCCGCCGGAGCTGGGGAGAGCAAGGCGCGCGGGAAGCCGGGACATCGGCCACAGAGAGCAGCTTTTCTTATTATCGACTTGTACTGTTTAGTTCGAGCCATTTGGCTTTGACGATTAAGTAAATATCCAAGTAAAATTATGGAATATGTAGCCTGTTCTTGGATGGGAAGTGTCGCTCTGAACCGAGTGGCATCTGATCCCGCCTCATCTACGGCGTGGAACACTTGGATTCGTAATACTAGTGGAGAACGCTTTTGCCTCGTGCTGGCTTTGGCTCTTGACTTAAGATTGGTAGCTTAATGTCAGTAGCGGAATCCTTTGAGACGGCGACAACCTATGGTCACAAGCTCACCGCGGTCGATCCGTAGTTGATCTGATCAAGGAGCCATACACTTTTCCCCATTTTTGCATCATTCACAGCTAGTCTGAAGCTGTGCCGCACTATGGACTGTCCACTGCCCACCTACGAAACTCCATTTTTTTTTCGGAAATGTTAACGCCAACACGTGTGGGTGTTTGCATCTCGCCCACACGCGTGGATCCGCGTCCGTTCGTGAGCGCACGAATCTTGTCATGTTTCTAGTGCCACGTAGGACTGGTCTGGTGTGTGGGCGTTCAGCCGGTCGCCCACACGGCCGTTTCACCACACAGAAGGGGCTGGTGTGTGGGCGTTCAGTAGTTCGCCCACACGCCACTTTGCACGCACACACAAGGGCTAGTGTGTGCGCATTTGGCATTTTGCCCACACGCCCTTCTCCTCTCCCACACCCAAGCTGCTAGTTGCCATGTGTTTTTGCACTGCACATGGCAACTGCCTCTAGTGTGCTTTTATAAGCAGGTGACAACTCTTTTTTTTTACCCGAGTTTGCCATGTGTTTTGCAGGGTACACGGCAACTGCCTAGTGTGCACGTAAGCAGATGTCAACTCTCTTTTACCGAGTTGCCATATGTTTTTGCATGGTACATGGCAACTGCCCTAATGTGCATGTACATGGCAACTGCCCTAACGTGCACGTAAGAGATGGCAACTCTTTCTTTTTACATGGCAACTGCCCTAGCATGCTTATGAGCACATGGCAACTCTCTCAACTGCATAGTGTTAGTATGTGGCAACTCCTAAAGTTATGAAATCATGGCAACTACATTAGATCAGACCATACATGGCAACTGCAGTTGAGCAACTATGGCAACTGCAGTTGTCCGACATGGCAACCGTAGTTCAGCGACATGGCAACTGCAATTAAACGAACATGGACGAGGGTCTGGACCATGACAACTGCGGGCGCGCGGTGACCATCACGCGTGGTGTGCGGGACCAGGAGGTACGAGGCCTGACATACGGGCGTGTGGGCATTATCAACTTCGCCCACACGCACGCGTCTGAGAGGGATCGGGAGGAAAAAAAAAGGCGTGTGGGCGCTAATTGTTTTGCCCACACGTAGGTGTGTGGGCTGTTCCTCTTATACACCACACAAAATGTGTGGGCGGACTCCCTAACGCCCACACGTGTGGCACTTATCGGCGTCCTTTTTTTTGAAGGGAGACCAACAACATTGGGCTTTTTCATTATGATATGTTGGGAGCAATATGTACATTGATCAAGGCGGTCATAAGAAGGAAAAAGAAGAGGAAACTAAAAAGAAGAAAAAGAGGAAGAAACATCACATGCGAAAAATCTCTCAGCCTGGGTCCCCGAAGGACAACAGCAAGCAGATCGCACCCCCAATCTCCACATATCCAAGTCTCCTCGTATCTCCCTTAATGAGGTTTCCACCGTGGATACTTTGTTGTTGAAGATTCTGTTATTTCGCTCGAGCCATATCCTCCATGACACTAGAATCATCATCGATTTGATGCCCTTCTTTTGTTCTGCCGTCGTCTTGGAGACAATTGATATCCACGTCTCTTTGAAGTTTTCTGGCTTTTACCAACCAATGGGATCAAGTGAACTGCATCCTGCCCAAGCAGCAACCTTTTGACAGATCGTCCTAGCATGCGGACATTCCCAAAGAATGTGCAGCGAGGTCTCTAAGTTTCGCAGGCATAGTGGATAGAAATAGTTGTTTGGCCAGCCGCGATGTTGTAGGCGATCAGCACACCACAACCTATCCAACATGAGCAGCCAGATGAAAAACTTGCGGCGAGGGGGGGGGGCAAGCCCGCCAGAACATGTTTGGGAAAGGAGAGTCCACCCTGCCATTAAACTACAGCTTGTAAGCGGCCGCAACGGAGTAGGCTCCTAATGCGGTTGTTTGCCAGGTGATCGAATCCGCGACACCGGCGGTGAGGCTTGCCTCTGCATTCCGGACTAGTCTCCAGAGATAGCAGAACTGCTCTAGGAAATCATCAGAGAAAGGTGGTCTTCTGATGTCCTGGATCCATCTGTGTCCATGCAGCACCTCCCTAACAGATCGGGTCTTTGCTCTTGTTTGTCGATACAGCCGGGGCAATTTCTCGCAGAGGGAGTGTCCCCATCCGTGTTGATTCCCAGACCAAAGCAGTTTCGCCGTTGTCAATCCTGACAATTGTGGCAGCAGCAAAAGGGGTCGGTCCCACTCGTAGCAGGGAATGGCCGAGCCGATCCAAGGCCTGGTTGGTTCAGCCCAGGACAGCCAGAGCCAACGGAGACGGAGCGCTCTGGCAAATTTTTGGAGATCATGGATCCCAAGACCACCCAGCTCCACCGAGGAGCACACTTCGCGCCAGCTGACCTTGCTCTTGCCACCAGTAAGGTTTTCTTCTTGCGCCCAAAGGAACTTTCTGCAGATTTTATCTATGTCCTTCAGGAAGCCGACGCTTGTATGGATTATGGTGAGTGCAAATATAGGCATAGCCGTAAGCACCGAACGCAGGAGTGCGCGTCTGCCGGCGACGTTCATCAGTCTACCTTTCTAGCTGACTAACTTTGCCCTAATTTTATCGAAGACGAATTGCATGTGCAGCTTTCTGAGCCTACCTAAGGTTATTGGAAGGCCAAGGTATGTGATCGGGAAGGCAACGCGTGCCCCAGCAAAGTCCACTAGGACTTGGTCTAGATCGATCTCCTGGCATTGGATGGGAGCAACAATTGACTTTTGGGGGTTCATCCGCAGCCTGTGGCCTCGCCAAAGTGATGCATGATATCCAGGAGGCAGGAGACATCCTCTCCGTTGGGGTTGGAGAAGAGAATGGTGGCGTCGGCATACAGACTGAGTCTCAATGGCATCTCTACTAGGAAGGGGTGTTAGGAGTCCAGAGCTTTGTGCTGCCTCGAGAACACGATACAGCGTGTCGATCGCCAAGATGAATAAGAACGGGGACAGAGGGTCCCCCTGCCATAGGCCACACATGTGTTGTATCATTGGGCATGGGATTCCATTGAGGAGGACAACAGAGGAGGACGAGGCCAAGAGCACGGAGATCCAGTTGCGCCACGTGAGCGAGAAACCTAGATTTTGCAGCAGCTCCAGTAGGTATTCCCACGAGATTGAGTCGAAAGCCTTGGCAATGTCCAGCTTAAACAGCAGCATCTGCTTCTTTTTTCTGTGGAAACTGGTGCGGCGTTCCTGATGAATAGGTAGCTGTCATGGATGCATCTATTTTTTAGGAAGGCACTCTGGGCAGGAGATATGATGCTGGCCATTCTAGGTGCAAGTCTGATGGATAGGATCTTGGCAATGAGCTTTGCGAAGGAATGCACCAAGCTGATTGGCCTGAACTGTCTGATTTCGAAGGCCTCGGCAATCTTAGATAGGAGCACTACATTTGTAGAGTTCTGGATCCCTAAGTTTGACCAGTTCATGTGGTAGAACTGATTTAGGGCATCGATGATATCCTGCTTGATAGTATCCCAGCAGCTTTGGTAGAAAATCCCCGAAAAGCCATCTAGACTCGGGGCGATCCGTCGGTGTTTACTTGATTGCTTGCCAGACCTCCTCTTCAGAGAATGGAAGATCCATTCCCTCGTTGTCGATCTGCGGCAAGTTGATCGCATCCCAGTTGATTGTGCAAGTGCGCGTGAGCTTCATACCCATGATGCTATGGAAATGGTCGTTGATCACCTCCTCTTTCTTCTTGTGATCAGTCACTCTGCAGTTCCCTTTCTTAAGCAATAAGATGAAAAAATTTCACCGTCTTGCGTTGATCTTGGCATGGAAGAAAGTTGTGCTGGCGTCGCCCGCCCTAAGCCAATTGATGCAGGAGCTCTGCTTCTTTCGCACCCGCTCGATCTCATCTAAACCTAACAGCCGTAGCTTGAGCTTTTTACGCAGCTCCCACTCTGCATTAGATAGGGCCCTATTTTCCTAAGCGGTGTCAAGGCGTAGGATAAGCTCTTGAGTCATGTGGAACTGCAGCTTTGCATCACTAAACAATCCTTTACTTCATTAATTTTCTTGATTCGCTTTCAGCTTGTATGGCAGCCACGAAGGAGATGGCGACCGGAGAAGAGGAGATTCACGGCGTTCTAATCATCGGGGGTGGAATCTGTGGCCTTGCAATTGCACTTCCTCTTCACATGTATGATCCTTTTATGCAATGAGTTCAATCAGGGATAGTGTTGGAGTATTTCAGTAGCTTAGCCGAAAATGTCAAATGCAGAAAAGGTATAGACAGCCTTGTTCTCGAGAAGGCCGAGAGCTTGAGGGCAACGGGGGCAGGAATCAGCATAAAAGTCAATGGGTGGACTGCGCTTGAGCAGCTGAAGGTTGGTGAGGAGCTGCGGGAATTTGTCGTAAATCTTACTTTGTATGTCTGAGCCTGATTGCTGTTGCTTCTTGCTCTTGCTGTGAACTTTTAACTACCAATCGCCAATTATGATAGACAATGGCCATGTTTGACAGGCATAGTGTTATCGAGCAGAAATTATGTTTCTAAGATATTGCTTGTTCCGTTGTTTTCATGTTGACAACTCTGGTTTCACTACTGTAGAATGGATAAGAAGACCATTCATGATGATAGGGTGATCAATAAGGTATCATTCAGGTGAGTACGGACATGACAACACTAATTTTACTAGCCAGCACCCGCGGAGCTACATGTAGTTCAGGAGGGGCTACTGTCGTGGACCTAAGACTGACAGTAGAATGGGGGTAGGTATGAGGAGGCAAGATCCTAGCTATGGCGAAGTTGTACACGCGAGTTTTATGAGTTCAGGCCCTTTGCGGAGGAAGTAACAGCCCTACGTCTTGGTGCCCGGAGGCGGTCGACTGGATTATGTATGCGTGTTGTGACACCCCAAAAATTTGGCCTTGTTTTAATGAATTAAAAATTTTGCCAGGAATTAAAACTTTGAATTTCGGAGCTCCATTTTGATTGTTTAAATCATCTCCTTCCCTGTTATGATGAGTTTTTCCCAAAGAGAAAACTTTTCAAATATGTTATTGGACTTGTTTAACCTCTCAAGAAAAACTTTCCTTTTATCAGTATAACTAATTAACTAATTAAGTTGCTTGATCTTTACTTTCTTGAAAATGGTTTTTCAAGGTTAAATGGCCATATTTGAACTACAACCATTTGATAGATTCACTTAAAATTCCCACAAAAATTTGGAGATGTCATGTGATGTTTTTAAATCACTTTTGTACAAAAACATCTTTATTTTATGTAATATTTTGAGCTCTACAGCAAATTTTGTTCTCTGGTCCAGTGGGCAATTTTGCACTACAACTCCTTTAAATAATTCTTTCTAGCCTCCACCAAAATTATGGGATGATGGTAATGGCCTAAGATTCCACATTATGCAAAAACCTAGTGCTGTTCTTTGAAAATATTGAGTGAATCAACCTCTTTTTCATTCTGGTCCAGCCCTGTGATTTCTATTGCAACCCTATTTATTTTTGCTCCAATGATCTTGTGTTTTCTCCTACTGGTAGACAGCCCTACCAAACCCCTAAATCCAGGAGCATGCAACCCTTGGATTAATTTTGGTTCATGAAATAATGTCATTTATTTCCTGTCCAGAAATGTAGTTTTGCAAAACTTGCACTAACAAGTTTCTTCTTTTGGCAAACTAACCTCACCACCCTCTTGTACATCTAAAGAGACCCCAACCTGGAAGTTTTGGCTACCCCAAGAGATGCCTAGGTGCATGTGGCATTCTATCGAGCACCCTGTAGGCATGACCAGTTTTGACATGAGTTTTGGCATTGCACTGTGAGCTTGCACCTCTGATCAAACTAGCATGTCCACTAGACTCCCCGTTTCTCCTAACCTAGATCTGTTAATTGCCAGCCTCACCCAAGCCCTGTAGCATGCTCTGGCATTGCGTCGAGCACGTCCCGTGCACGCCCGGAGCGCGAGCAGAGCGTGCGTTTGGCACGCACGTGCGCCGAGCCGACACGCTGGCCCCCATGGTTTTGGCCCGCTCTGCAGCACCATGCCACGCGCTCCCCTTCTCACTGCTACGCGCCAAGCCGCCCCTCGCCACGCCGGCAGGCCAAGAGCTAGCCGCCACAGCCACCCGACAGCCTCTGCCCATGTCGGCGCCGCCAAAGCCACTCCCGCTCGCCACCTGGCCCCTGGAACAGTGCGTGCTCATCCGCGAGTGTGTCCACTAGCGCTCGTCGCCGCCACGACGCCCTAGCTACAGAATGGCGGTCGCCGGAGAGCTTATCCACGGCCGCCGCGGAACCGCCTTGCCACGCCTATAAAAGGAGCCCCGAGCTCATCTCCGCACGCAGGCAGTCCCAAGCCACCTCCCGAGGACCCCCATTGGCAGCCAATCGACCCGGGGAGGCCTCCTTCCTCATCTCCGGCAACCGCGGCCGCCGCCACTGCCCCGGCCATTCCGGCACCACCAGGGCCTCCCCCTCTCCGTTCTCTTCGCCAGGAACCTCCTCATCCTTCTGTGAACACACCCCCCTACTCAATTTTTGATCGGGAACCCCAGTATCCCCAAACACACTTTGCTCCCGAGGCCACCTCCGCCGAGAAGCTCGCCGCCGGCAGCTCCCTCCGTCCCCACCTACCTGGCGACCACCGGGAGGACCGCCCTGGAGTGGCGGATCCATCCCCGCCCTCTGAGCCCCGTGGGGAGCAACCGTTCGCCGGCGACGATCGCCGTTGCCTCGCCTCCGTTCGGGCAGAGTAAGAGGAGGGAGGGATAGACTGGTCAAACCTGACCAGTGGGCCCTCTGGACCCACTGTCAGCGACCCCGTGCCTGTCCACGTGGGATTAAGTGAAGGCGTAATCCCCCAGTATGTTTCCCCCGCTCCGAAAGCGTATTCCCCTCTGAAACGTTTTCTTTTCTGTTTTATTTAAATAACAGATTTGACCAAAACTTTGACTGGTTATAACTTTTTAAATACAACTCCAAATGAAATGATTCTTTTTCCTACCTCTCTCAAATTTCACCTAGTTTATTTTAAGATTTATTTGAAAAAAATTTAGAACAACTTTTGGTGCTGTTTTGATTTTGTGTGTTAATTCTTTTATATTGCTAAAATAGGATTTTTGAAGAGAGGAGAAATGTTTCAAGTTTTGGAGTGCACCCTGCCTTTCCACACATTGAAGGCAAGCATTCTGAACCCCGGCATAATATTTTTGTGTGTTTGATGACACGTTCATAACATCACCTCACTTTGGAGAAACTTGTTATTTCATGTGATATGATCATATGCATGGGTGCATGTTATTGATTTCCATGCTGTTGGAAATGGACACACTTGTGATGATAATCACCCTCATGTGCCTTGCATGCATACCGGCAGGAACCCGGGAAAAACCTCTGCCTTGGGTAGGCATGAGTTTGTCGCCGGTCTCCGTCGGGACGGTTATGTCTGGTATGGCATGGCAAGGTGATATGAGCGGTGACTCTGTTGGTTGAAATATATTCGTCATGCTAATCATGCAGGGAATACTTAAACCTCCTGAGTCGACCGTAGATCGAGTCTTGTGCCAGTAACCCCCATACTTGTTTCATACTACCACTCGTCTCTACAGCAAGTAGAGTACGGTTCAGTAAGTTGTCAACCTCTTTCTAGCACACACCGTACAGAGAGGCCATGGTGGAAGATACCGGTTGTAGCTGGTAGGCAGGCCACCTGGTCCGAGGGCATGGGTGTTTCCGGTTGGGACCGAGAGGGGAGGCCACCCCTTAGAGCGCGCGATATAAATTTGATCCCATGCTACGCGAGGTTGTAGCCTCCCCACTTAGAGTTTGCTTAACAGGTGTCGTGGGTGATTCCAGACACGTGTGAGATAAGCTGGTGTGTGCAAGTTAGGTGTGTTTTCAACAAAAAGACCATAGAAGGAATTAGTCCCGATGGACTAAAGAAATCCGTTACTCGTGGGTAAAGAGTACACCCTCTGCAGAGATTAAACCTATTCGAATAGCCATGTCCATGGTTAAGGATTACAGTCTGGGATGGGTCAAGTGTCAGTCTTAGTGTCGGTCTTCGGAGGTGAAACTGTTAACCAGAAATGGAATTACTACTTGTGACTTGTGATAACTATGATTATTATTATTGTTGACTAACCCGTGATATTATTGTTATTATCGAGTATCTCTGGGATGGTTCTACCTCCGGGATATTCACTATGATTGTTTATTTTAAAGCCCTTTATGTGGTGTCGCTCAGACGCCCGACTGTGGCATTTATTTTAAAGCCCTTTATGTGGTGTCGCTCAGACGCCCGACTGTGGCATTTATTTTAAAGCCCTTTATGTGGTGTCGCTCAGACGCCCGACTGTGGCATTTCTTTTAAAGCCCTTTATGTGGTGTCGCTCAGACGCTCGACTGTGGCATTTCTTTTAAAGCCCTTTATGTGGTGTCGCTGAGACGCCCGACTGTGGCATTTCTTTTAAAGCCCTTTATGTGGTGTCGCTCAGACGCCCGACTGTGGCATTTCTTTTAAAGCCCTTTATGTGGTGTCGCTAAGACGCCCGACTGTGGCATTGCTTGTTATTTGTTTCATAAATTTTAATACTACCATGTTATTGCATTTTTATAAATAACTTGCTTGCACGCATCAGAGTTTCATTTATCTTTTGTGACTGACGTCATGAGCATAAAATATTTTCAGCACATCATTGTTATATTATACCTGTGTTCATAATGTTTGCGAGTACATTCAAAGTACTCACTGGCTTGTCCCTGGCTATTGTCTTGGCCAGATTTTCTTGCACGAAGAGGAGCGACGCGATGACAGCCCCGGCACCTAAGTAATGGAGATAGCAGCCTCACGAAGATAGGAGTTAACCTTGTGAGCTGTTCCCATGGGAAATGGAGTCCCATAGACACTGATGTTTCACAACCCGCTTCCGCCATCAACCACTAGAAACCATTTGTTGTACTCACAGGCCAGAATGGCCTTGTACTACATATTTTATTTTCTGCTTGGAATTTCTGTATCAAGTTGGAGCCTCATCAGCTAACAGTAATCCTGGGGCTGATGAGCACGATGGTCTTTTCTGGAAATTTATTACCCGGAAAACCGGTCGTGACAGACTTGGTATCAGAGCCAGGCTGACCATTGGCTAATCCTATCTTAGCCGGGTCTATAAACTTAGGCAAACCAACTCACCAAACCATAACCAAACCCCAGCCAAGCTTCTCGTGCAAGATAGCCACACAGTGACCCAACACCTTTTTGGCAGTCGGTGCCCAACCTATCAACCTAACCTGTCACTCATGCGCTAGTGACCGGCCCCTAAATAGTCCTTTCTCGCAAGCGTGCGAAGGAAGACTCCGTCCCCTTTTTCCTATAAAAGGGGCACACTAGTCCCAACACAGCACATCAAAGCCTCTACCCCAAACCAAGCTACAATGCCTGGCCCTGTCGTGCACAATGAAACCACAGCAACCAACCTTGGAGGTTTTGTGACCATACTCGCAAACCTCACCCGTCGTGCCTATGCGTTAGAGGAGCCACCAGAATATGTTGTGTATCAAGGACCCATGAGCGGTGAAGACCGTCAATTCTGGGCCACTGTGCATATTTACGGTAGGGGTCTAGCACCCGAGCGCCCCTACAGGTTCACCGGAAGAACAACTTCCTTTGAGCCACTAGCCATCCAGCTAGCCGCTCGAGAAGCTATAGTTCATCTCAGGCACTTGTCGCCCAGAGTAAACTGTCGCTCGTTCCACTACTACCCCAGACGTGAAGGGTATGGTAGACCACCCCAAGTTGCCAACGGAGATCACGAGACAGATCCTGCATTGTTGCACCTGGTGCGCTATGTAAGTGCACTAGAGGAACTGTGCGATCAAATCACTATTGATTTAATTGTAGCTCGTGGAGAGCTGGTTCGTTGAGCCCCGACGAGAGAAGAAGACGAGCCCGACGCCGACAAGCCAGTCGTGTTGTTCGGACAACCGATCGAGACCCCGAGATCAGCTCCAGCCATCAGCCGAGATGCTTTGATGACCCCAGAAGTGCTTCGTCGCCTTTTGGGAGCACACTCCAATGGGGTTGTGGCCAACAATCCCCGCGATGGTCATCATCACTACCCCGACCTTGCAGTTCCTCCGCCATCTCCGACTAATCCCGGCAGTGAGACACGTGGAGAAGCCTCGACATCCACCAGGCACGCCCGTTTAGACATAAACGAGGTAGACTAAGCCGTATGAGTAGCACCGAGTTCCAGTGTATCCTCGCTTTGTAATCATGCGACCATGTATATTAACGCAGCCTGTCGTTGTGCCTCTGTTTTAATAGTAGCCTTGCATATTTGGTCAGCGCATGGTTGCACATTTTCCGGGCACAACTACCAAAACCAACCCGACGACAACCACAGTAACACGTCTCTTTATGAGATATGTGTATCTCTGACACTGACCTGACCTTTGGAGCTAAGCTGGCAAATTTATTACCTTTCACCACGGTAAAACAAATCCGGCTCCATTGCTATATAAAGGCCACCTTGTGACCTTACCCAGCAACCCTCACTTTGTGCACCACACTCACAACTTTTTCCTGTCATGCCGAGCCCCAGCATTCATCTGAGAACCCCAGATGCAACCCCATGTAGCTTTGTCAAAATATTGTGGGATTTTACCCGCAGTACCATGGGTTCTACCCAGCCACCCCAGTACGAGCTGTTCAAATCTAGAATCACCCCATCCACCTCAGAATATTGGGCAGCAGTACACATTCCTCCTGTAGACCCCAACCAAGATCCAACGGAAGTTTCCTTCGTGGGGAAATCTATGCCAACCCCACACCTGGCCATAGAAGCTGCTGCGAAAGAAGCGATTGCTCGTCTTCGATCCGCAGTACCCTATGCCCGCGAACGAGGATATTATTACTTTCCGAGCCGTGCAGCACCCGGAGAAGTAACATCTTTTCCCGGTGGACGCATTGAGAGAGACCCAGTGCTAGCCAACCTTATCCAGTACATCATTGCTCAAGAGCATTTGAACCAGCGAGTGATGGATTATCTCCAGAGCCTCGCAGATTTAAATCCTCAGATTGCCATCGGCAGACCACTGAGGCCCGACCTGGAGAGACGCATACATCGACTGGTCAATCCACTTTCCCCGATAGAAGAGGAGTGTATCCCAGTACCAGAGACATTTTCTAGGGACCCCGTCCAGTTACCGTTTCCATTTTAGACGTTGCTGCAGTGTTCATTATTTGCAACATTTATTTATGTGTGTGACCTATGCGTGATATCCTGAGTTTGTACGACGAGTCAAATATTTGGCTTCTACTAATGTATGTAGTTTTTGTTGTGATTTATACTCCTTTAAATTAACTGTTTTTCCTCGCGAAATTCTGGAGTGAGATTTCTTTTCCCTGAGTTGCTACATCTACACCTTCTCACGGCGTGGATGTATTAACTTCACACAGCACCAGGTAGCAGACTCACAACCATTACCATTCGAACACATACACTGTTTGCAAAACCTTGCAACGGTGTTACATCCAGCTAATCACCCCCCCTAACAACAGTTAGCACCCGGCACACCCCATCTACTCCTCATGATCACCACCACCGCGGAGAGCCAACACCCGAGCAGCAGCGTCGCGACGATCGTCAAGGATCATCGCGCACAGGAGCACAGAGAGCCCCAGCAGTGTCGCCAGCCCTCCGCACATCAGGATCGCAAACCAGTCCGGCATCGCCTCCGCCATTAGGGCCTAACCCGAGCTTTTGTAAGCATTAATGGAGGGAGGAGGAGGAGAAGTGAGGCCAGGTGTGAGGAAGAAGAGAGAGGCACCACGACCATTTTATAGCTCGAGCTCTGTGTACGGTGGGCAAAGTCCACCAACGCCGCTCGTCGCCGATCGCCGGTGTTCAGAGTCGAATCCGCGAGCAGTGCCGACAGCGCGCTGGCCCGCGAGGTGAGTGCACGCTGCACCGGCAGCTAGCACGCCGCGCACTACCATGGTACGGCCTAGATGTCCTACACACTAGGCGTCGCCGGTGGAGAAAGCGCGCGGGAAAGAGGAAGAAGAAAGAGCCAGAGGGAGAAGAAGAGGCTGACAGTGGACCCCGGGTCCACCTGTCGGCCAGAGAGAGCACTGTGCTCTCGGGTACGACCAGCGTATATCTAAATTTAGGAGTTATTCTAAATTTATATCCAGCGTAGAAATCTCACGTTTTTGTCCCGAACCATAGACTTTTCCACGCAGCACCAATTTTCACACTGTGGTTTTTCACCACTTATTGCCCTCTCACTAAAGCCACATCTTTATTGCGTAATATTTTCTTAACACAGCTTTTAACAAATCTCGAGGACGAGATTTTTCTTAAGGGGGATAGTGTTGTGACACCCCAAAAATTTGGCCTTGTTTTAATGAATTAAAAATTTTGCCAGGAATTAAAACTTTGAATTTCGGAGCTCCATTTTGATTGTTTAAATCATCTCCTTCCCTGTTATGATGAGTTTCTCCCAAAGAGAAAACTTTTCAAATATGTTATTGGACTTGTTTAACCTCTCAAGAAAAACTTTCCTTCTATCAGTATAACTAATTAACTAATTAAGTTGCTTGATCTTTACTTTCTTGAAAATGGTTTTTCAAGGTTAAATGGCCATATTTGAACTACAACCATTTGATAGATTCACTTAAAATTCCCACAAAAATTTGGAGATGTCATGTGATGTTTTTAAATCACTTTTGTACAAAAACATCTTTATTTTATGTAATATTTTGAGCTCTACAGCAAATTTTGTTCTCTGGTCCAGTGGGCAATTTTGCACTACAACTCCTTTAAATAATTCTTTCTAGCCTCCACCAAAATTATGGGATGATGGTAATGGCCTAAGATTCCACATTATGCAAAAACCTAGTGCTGTTCTTTGAAAATATTGAGTGAATCAACCTCTTTTTCATTCTGGTCCAGCCCTGTGATTTCTATTGCAACCCTATTTATTTTTGCTCCAATGATCTTGTGTTTTCTCCTACTGGTAGACAGCCCTACCAAACCCCTAAATCCAGGAGCATGCAACCCTTGGATTAATTTTGGTTCATGAAATAATATCATTTATTTCCTGTCCAGAAATGTAGTTTTGGAAAACTTGCACTAACAAGTTTCTTCTTTTGGCAAACTAACCTCACCACCCTCTTGTACATCTAAAGAGACCCCAACCTGGAAGTTTTGGCTACCCCAAGAGATGCCTAGGTGCATGTGGCATTCTATCGTGCACCCTGTAGGCATGACCAGTTTTGACATGAGTTTTGGCATTGCACTGTGAGCTTGCACCTCTGATCAAACTAGCATGTCCACTAGACTCCCCGTTTCTCCTAACCTAGATCTGTTAATTTCCAAAGAAGTGAGTGGGAGCACTATAGAATTTCTGATAAATATATGTTGACATATTGTTGATCAGAAATGACGTAGAATTTCTGGAAAGCATATAGGGTTATTTGGAAAGTATTTTTCAATGGAAAGCCTGGATTAAGCTACTTGAACGTTGAACATCAAGATCTATAAGGATAGATGAAAATTCTTAATGGTACTTTCAAATGAGCACATACCTTGACATGATCTTGAAGGTGTTCAAGATGGACCAGTCAAAGAAGGAGTTCTTGCCTGAGTTGTAAGGTATGAAGTTAAGACTTAAAGCTCGACCACGACAGAAGAAAGAGGAAGGACGAAGGTCGTCCCCTATGCTTTTGTCATAGGCTCTATACGGTATGCCATGCTGAGTACCGCACCTGATGTGTGCCTTGCCACATATCTGGCAAGAGGGTACAAAGGTAATTTAGGAGTAGATCACCAGATAGCGGTCTAAATTATCCTTAGAGGAATAAGGATATGTTTCTCGGTTATGGAGGTGATAAAGAGTTCAACGTAAAGAGTTACGTCGATGCAAGCTTAACACCTATCCGGATAGCTCTGAGTAGAGATACCGGATACGTATAATGGAGAAACAATTTAGAATAGCTCCAAGTAGAACAGTTATTTGAAATGGCTCCAAATATAGCATAGTAGCTGCATCTACAAGATGACATAGAGATTTGCGAAGTACATACGGATCTGAAAGATTCAGACCCATTGACTATAACATCTCTCACAAGCATAACATGTTCAAACCCAGAACTCATCGAGTGTTAATCACATGGTAATGTGAACTAGATTATTGACTCTAGTAAACTCTTTGGGTGTTAGTCACATGGGGATGTGACCTTGAGTGTTAATCACATATCGATGTGAACTGGATTATTGACTCTAGTGCAAGTGGGAGACTATTGGAAATATGCCCTAGAGGCAATAATAAATTAGTTATTATTATATTTCCTTGTTCATGATAATCGTTTATTATCCATGCTAGAATTGTATTGATAGGAAACTCAGATACATGTGTGGATACATAGACAACACCATGTCCCTAGTAAGCCTCTAGTTGACTAGCTCATTGATCAATAGATGGTTACGGTTTCCTGACCATGGACATTGGATGTCATTGATAACGGGATCACATCATTAGGAGAATGATGTGATGGACAAAGACCCAATCCTAAGCCTAGCACAAGATCATGTAGTTCGTATGCTAAAGCTTTTCTAATGTCAAGTATCATTTCCTTAGACCATGAGATTGTGCAACTCCCGGATACCGTAGGAGTGCTTTGGGTGTGCGAAACGTCACAACGTAACTGGGTGTCTATAAAGGTACACTACAGGTATCTCTGAAAGTGTCTGTTGGGTTGGCACGAATCGAGACTGGGATTTGTCACTCCGTGTAAACGGAGAGGTATCTCTAGGCCCACTCGGTAGGACATCATCATAATGTGCATAATGTGATCAAGGAGTTGATCACGGGATGATGTGTTACGGAACGAGTAAAGAGACTTGCCGGTAACGAGATTGAACAAGGTATCGGGATACCGACGATCGAATCTCGGGCAAGTATCGTACCGCTAGACAAAGGGAATTGTATACGGGATTGATTAAGTCCTTGACATCGTGGTTCATCCGATGAGATCATCGTGGAACATGTGAGAGCCAACATGGGTATCCAGATCCCGCTGTTGGTTATTGACCGGAGAGTCATCTCGATCATGTCTACATGTCTCCCGAACCCGTAGGGTCTACACACTTAAGGTTCGGTGACGCTAGGGTTATAGAGATATTAGTATGTGGTAACCCGAAAGTTGTTCAGAGTCCCGGATGAGATCCCGGACGTCACGAGGAGTTCTGGAATGGTCCGGAGGTAAAGAATTATATATAGGAAGTGCTATTTCGGCTATCGGGACAAGTTTCGGGGTCACCGGTATTG
Source organism: Triticum aestivum (assembly GCF_018294505.1). NCBI lineage: Eukaryota > Viridiplantae > Streptophyta > Magnoliopsida > Poales > Poaceae > Triticum > Triticum aestivum. The sequence goes on along the minus strand of NC_057797.1, from coordinate 539,237,812 downwards.
TACCGGGACCACCGGAAGGGTCCCGGGGTCCACCGAGTGGGGCCACCTACCCCGGGGGGCCACATGGGCTGTAGGGGGTGCGCCTTGGCCTGTATGGGCCAAGGGCACCAGCCCCAAGAGGCCCATGCGCCAAGAGATAAGGGAAAGGAAGAGTCCTAAAGGGGGAAGGCACCTCCGAGGTGCCTTGGGGAGGATGGACTCCTCCCTGGCCGCACCCTTCCTTGGAGGAAGGGCCAAGGCTGCGCCCCCCCTCTCCCTTGGCCCTATATATAGTGGGGTGAAGGGAGGGCAGCAACACCTAAGCCCTGGCGCCTCCCTCTCCCTCCCATGACACATCTCCCTCCTCCCGCAGCGCTTGGCGAAGCCCTGTTGGAATCCTGCTACTTCCACCACCACACCGTCGTGCTGCTGGATCTCCATCAACCTCTCCTCCCCCCTTGCTGGATCAAGAAGGAGGAGACGTTGCTGCTCCGTACGTGTGTTGAACGCAGAGGTGCCGTCCGTTCGGCGCTAGGATCATCGGTGATTTGGATCACGACGAGTACGACTCCATCAACCCCGTTCTCTTGAACGCTTCCGCGCGCGATCTACAAGGGTATGTAGATCCACTCCTCCCTCGTTGCTAGATGACTCCATAGATTGATCTTGATGACACGTAGGAATTTTTTTAATTATTGCTACGTTCCCCAACAATTCGTTCACCCACCGTAGAATACTTATGCTCTTGAGAGAAGCCACTAGTGAAACCTATGGCCCCCGGGTCTATCTTCATCATATTAATTTTCCAATACTTAGTTATTTTCATTGCCTTTTATTTTACTTTGCATCTTTATCATAAAAATACCAAAAATATTATCTTATCATATCTATCAGATCTCACTCTCGTAAGTGGCCGTGTAGGGATTGACAACCCCTTATCGCGTTGGTTGCAAGGATTTATTTGATTTGTGCAGGTACGAGGGACTCGCGCGTAGCCTCCTACTGGATTGATACCTTGGTTCTCAAAAACTGAGGGAAATACTTACGCTACTTTACTGCATCATCCCTTCCTCTTCGGGGAAAACCAACGCAGTGCTCAAGAGGTAGCAAGAAGGATTTCTGGCGCCGTTGCTGGGGAGTCTACGCAAAAGTCAATATACCAAGTACCCATCATAATCCTTATCTCCCGCATTATATTATTTGCCATTTGCCTCTCGTTTTCCTCTCCCCCACTTCACCCTTGCCGTTTTATTCGCCCTCTCTCTCTCTCTATCCTCCCTCTCTTTCCCGTTTGCCTCTTTTTGCCCTTTGCACCTTCTGCCGTTATGTCTGAAATTGGGGAAATTACTGTCGATATGGACAATAATAATATCATGAAAAATTCTGATGCTCCTGCTAAAGAACCCCCCATCTTACATACAAAAATATTCCGTGTTGGTAGTGGTAATATTATTGGAAAAGGAGTTATTCAAGATTTCTTCACTTGTGTCGGTACTTTACCTTCTATGGGTAGTTCTATCGTTCACAGAACTAGTAGTCATGTGGACGCCATTTCTATGCTTGTAGTTGAACATGAAAGACAATTCATGCACATGCATCCTTGCATACAAAGGATTTTCCTAGAATTTTCTAATATTGAGCATTCTTCTGTTAAGTGTGTCGCTACTATCTTTTTGGCACATGAGTTTAGATTCATAATAAAAGAGGCCAAAGAAATCTTTGCACATTATAGGGTGGACGCTTGCCGTCCTCCCATAGAGGCTATCCTTTTTGATCAAGAAGAAATAATGCGTTACCAATCTCTAGACTATGTCGCTTTCAATGAAAATCTTAGAAAAAGGGTTCCTACTAATGTTTTAGTTGATAGAATTTCTGAGCTTAATGATGATTTGGCCATCCGAAATAATGAACTAGGATATTCTCTTGAATATAGGCTCACAAAGTTCTGTCAAAAGAATGCTTATAATGATGAATTGGTTGTGCAATACGAAGGACCAAAGAAGGAACCTATACCTCCCAAGGTTGATCTTGGGGACTTTTGCCCCATTAAATTTAGCCCTTTTGATTACTTTTGCTTGCCTCAAAGAAAACTTGCTGCCGAACGTAGAGAATATGAAATGAGTTTTAATGATCTATCTTACTATTATGGCAATACCTAGATCTATTCTTGCTTTTTATGCCTAGCTAGGGGCGTTAAACGATAGCGCTTGTTGGGAGGAAACCCAATTTTATTTTTATTCCTTGCTTTTTGCTCCTGTTTAGTAATAAATAATTTATTTAGCCTCTGTTTAGGTTGTGTTTTTTGTGTTTAATTAGTGTTTGTGCCAAGTAGAACTGTTGGGAAGACTTGGGGAAAGTCTTGATATCTTTCCGTAAAAAACAGAAACTTTAGCTCTCACGAGAACTGCTGCCATTTTTATTTGGAAAGTGATATTTAGTTAATTATTTTTGCAGATGATTAATAGATAAATTCCTCACGTCAATAAATTTATTTTAGAATTTTTGGGATTCCAGATCTTGCGCTAGCTACAGATTACTACAGACTGTTCTGTTTTTGACAGATTCTGTTTTTCGTGTGTTGTTTGCTTATTTTGATGAATCTATGGCTAGTAAAATAGTTTATAAACCATAGAGAAGTTGGAATACAGTAGTTTTAACACAAATATAAATAAATAATGAGTTCATTACAGTACCTTGAAGTGGTTTTTTGTTTTCTTTCGCTAACGGAGCTCACGACATTTTCTACTTTGAGTTTTGTGTTGTGAAGTTTTCAAGTTTTGGGTAAAGATTTGATGGATTATGGAACAAGGAGTGGCAAGAACCTAAGCTTGGGGATTCCCATGGAACCCCCAAGATAATCTAAGGACACCTAAAAGCCAAAGCTTGGGGATGCCCCGGAAGGCATCCCCTCTTTTCGTCTACTTCTATCGGTAACTTTACTTGGAGCTATATTTTTATTCACCACATGATATGTGTTTTGCTTGGAGCGTCTTGTATGATTTGAGTCTTTGCTTCTTAGTTTACCACAATCATCCTTGCTGTACACACCTTTTGAGAGAGCCATACATGATTTGGAATTTGTTAGAATACTCTATGTGCTTCGCTTATATCTTTTGAGTTATATTGTTTTACTCTAGTACTCCACTTATATCTTTTACAGCACGGTGGTGGATTTGTTTTATAGAAACTATTGATCTCTCATGCTTCACTTAGATTATTTTGAGAGTCTTAAATAGCATGGTAATTTTCTTAAATAATCCTAATATGCTAGGTATTCAAGATTAGTAAAAAAATTCCTATGAGTGTTTTGAATACTAAGAGAAGTTTGATGCTTGATGATTGTTTTGAGATATGGAGGTAATAATATCAAAGTCGTGCTAGTTGAGTAGTTGTGAATTTGAGAAGTGCTTGTGTTGAAGTTTGCAAGTCCCGTAGCATGCACGTATGGTAAACGTTATGTAACAAATTTGAAACATGGGGTGTTCTTTGATTGTCTTCCTTATGAGTGGCGGTCGGGGACGAGCGATGGTCTTTTCCTACCAATCTATCCCCCTAGGAGCATGCGCGTAGTGCCGAGGTTTTTGATGACTTGTAGATTTTTGCAATAAGTATGTAAGTTCTTTATGACTAATGTTGAGTCCATGGATTATACGCACTCTCACCCTTCCATCATTGCTAGCCTCTTCGGTACCGTGCATTGCCCTTTCTCACATTGAGAGTTGGTGCAAACTTCGCCGGTGCATCCAAACCCCGTGATATGATACGCTCTTTCACACATAAACCTCCTTATATATTCCTCAAAACAGCCACCATACCTACCTATTATGGCATTTCCATAGCCATTCCGAGATATATTGCCATGCAACTTTCCACCATTCCGTTTATCATGACACATTCATCATTGTCATATTGCTTAGCATGATCATGTAGTCGACATAGTATTTGTGGCAAAGCCACCGTTCATAATTCTTTCATACATGTCACTCTTGGTTCATTGCATATCCCGGTACACCGCCGGAGGCATTCATATAGAGTCATCTTTTGTTCTAGCATCGAGTTCTAATCATTGAGTTGTAAATAAATAGAAGTGTGATGATCATCATTTTCTAAAGCATTGTCCCAAGCGAGGAAATAAAAAAAAGAAAAAAGAAAGGCCATATAAAAAAAGAAGAGAAAGGCCCAAAAAATGAGAGAAAAAGAGAGAAGGGACAACATTACTATCCTTTGCCACACTTGTGCTTCAAAGTAGCACCATGATCTTCAGGATAGAGAGTCTCTTGTTTTCTCACTTTCATATACTAGTGGGAAATTTTCATTATAGAGCTTGGCTTGTATATTCCAACAATGGGCCTCCTCAAGTGCCCTAGGTCTTCGTGAGTGATGACCCAGAAGTATAGGGGATCTATCGTAGTCCTTTCGATAAGTAAGAGTGTCGACCCCAACGAGGAGCAGAAGGAAATGATAAGCGGTTTTCAGCAAGGTATTCTCTGCAAGTACTGAAATAAGTGGTAACAGATGGTCTGGTGATAAGATAGATTGTAATGAGCAACAAGTAACAAAAGTAAATAAAGTGCAGCAAGGTGGCCCAATCCTTTTGTAGCAAAGGACAAGCCGGAACAAACTCTTATAATAGGAAAAGTGCTCCCGAGGACACATGGGAATATCGTCAAGCTAGTTTTCATCACGTTCATATGATTCGCGTTCGATACTTTGATAATTTGATATGTGGGTGGACCGGTGCTTGGGTGCTGTTCTTACTTGAACAAGCATCCCACTTATGATTAACCTCTATTGCAAGCATCCGCAACTACAACAAAAGTATTAAGGTAAACCTAACCATAGCATGAAACATATGGATCCAAATCAGCCCCTTACGAAGCAACGCATAAACTAGGGTTTAAGCTTCTGACACTCTAGCAACCCATCATCTACTTATTACTTCCCAATGCCTTCCTCTAGGCCCAAATAATGGTGAAGTGTTATGTAGTCGACGTTCACATAACACCACTAAAGGCTAGACAACATACATCTTATCAAAATATCAAACGAATACCAAATTCACATGACTACTCATAGCAAGACTTCTCCCTAGTCCTCAGGAACGAACGTAATTACTCACAAAGCATATTCATGTTCATAATCAGAGGGGTAATAATATGCATATAGGATCTGAACATATGATCTTCCACCAATTAAACCAACTAGCAACAACTACAAGGAGTAATCAACACTACTAGCAACCTACTAGCACCAATCCCGGACTTTGAGATAAGAATTGGATACAAGAGATGAACTAGGGTTTGGAGATGAGATGGTGCTGGTGAAGATGTTGATGGAGATTGCCCTCTCCCGATGAGAGGAGCGTTGGTGATGACGATGGTGATGATTTCCCCCTCCCGGAGGGAAGTTTCCCCGGCAAAACAGCTCTGCTGGAGCTCTAGATTGGATCCGCCAAGGTTCCGCCTCGTGGCGGCGGAGTCTCATCCCGAAAAGTTCCTTCTTATTTTTTTTCTCATAGAAAGACTTCATATAGGAGAAGATGGGCGTCAGAGAGCCACCAGGGGGCCCACGAGGTAGGGGGCGCGCCCTAGGGGGGCGCCCCCCACCCTCGTGAGCAGGGTGTGGGCCCCCTGGCCTTCATCTTTGGCGAGGATTTTTCTTTATTTATTTTAAGACGTTCCGTGGAGTTTCAGGACTTTTGGAGTTGCGCAGAATAGGTCTCTAATATTTGCTCCTTTTCCAGTCCAGAATTCCAGCTGCCAGCATTCTCCCTCCTTATGTAAACCTTGTAAAATAAGAGAGAATAGCCATAAGTATTGTGACATAAAGTGAAATAACAGTCCATAATGCAATAAATATCAATATAAAAGCATGATGCAAAATGGACGTATCAACTCCCCCAAGCTTAGACCTCGCTTGTCCTCAAGCGAAAAGCCGATAACAATAAATATGTCCTTATGTTTAGAGGTAGAGGCGTCGATAAAAATAAAATACAGACATGTAGGCATCATGATTATTCGCATAACAGCAACATATATAGATTTTGTCATATGATTACTTATGTTCAAGTGATGATCTATTCACAATGCAAAAGTATAAATCATAAACCTTATTGGGCTCCGGCAAACTATAATCTCAGTCATTGAAGCAATTGCAATTTATCATAACATCGGAAAGAGCCTATGTCAGAGCTAAAAAGAAAGTCCACATACTAAACTATCATTTAGTCCTCCATAATTGTTAACACTCACGCGATACTTGTGGTTACGGAGTTTTAATCGGACACAGAGAAAGATAGGGGCTTATAGTTTTGCCCCACAACCTTTTACCTCAAGGGTAATGTCAACAATAATGGTTCATGCTCCCCTACATCCAATTAGATATATATATCATGTTCTTTCCAACATGCTGAGCTTGCCAAAGGATAAAATGAAAAAGAAAAGGTGAAGATCACCATGACTCTTGCATAAGGTAGAAGATAATAATAAAGGATAGGCCCTTCACAAAGGGAAGCAGAGGTTGCCATGCGCTTTTAGGGTTGGATATATAAAATCTCAATGCGAAAGAACGTCACTTTATATTGCCCCTTGTGATATGAACCTTTATTATGTAGTCCGTCGCTTTTATTACTTCCACATCACAAGATCATATAAAGCTTATTTCTCCCACACCAATCAATCATACATATTTAGAGCAATTTTTATTGCTTTGCACCGATGACAACTTACTTGAAGGATCTTACTCAATCCATAGGTAGATATGGTGGACTCTCATGGCAAAACTGGTTTAGGGATATTTGGAAGCACAAGTAGTATTTCTACTTGGTGCTGAGAATTTGGCTAGCATGAGGGGGAAAGGCAAGCTCAACAAGTTAGAGGATCCATGACAACATACTTTATCTCAGATATAAGAAATACATAACTCATTACGTTGTCTTCCTTGTCCAACATCAACTCTTTAGCATGTCATATTTTAATGAGTGCTCCCAATCATAAAAGATGTCAATGATAATATATCTATATGTGAAAACCTCTCTTTCCTTTTTACTTCCTATTAATTGCAACAATGACCAAAGCTACGTCTGCCAACTCCCAACAACTTTTAATCATCATACTCTTTCTATGTGAAGTCATTACTCTCAATAAGATCAATATGAAATTTTTGTTTCTTTTTATTATTTTCTCTTTTCTTTTATTCACCCAAGATCATGGCAAAATAATCAAGTCCTTGACTCAACACTAATCTTTATTATATATAGCTCACGGACTCGATTACATAGAGAGATCATAAAGCAAAACTCAAAACTAGATCATGCCATAAAATTTATTCTACTAGATCAAGATACTACTAATAGGATCGAACTAAGAAAAAGGTAAAGATAGGAGTTGTGATTGTGATACGATACCGGGGCACCTCCCCCAAGCTTGGCAGTTGCCAAGGGGAGTGCCCATACCCATGTGATTATGTCTCCTTCTTTGTTGTCGGTGTAATATTCTTGGCGATGATTCCCCTCAGGATGCGGTTCTCCTCCTCGAGCTTATTGACTTGATGTTTGAGGTCCATTATTTCCTTACGAAGCTTTCCTGTGATAGCTAAAGCTCCTTGCACCCAAGGGTGTTGCATAGCTGCAGGAGAACAAGTGACACTCCTCTTCATATTTTTATAGGTAAGAAATCTAACATTAGAAGGGATAACCGAGTTTGGAATAGCTGAGCTCTGTAGTTCCCCCATCGTGAACCCAGCTCGAAGGTGAGAGGTGACTTCTTGATCCTCCATAGCATCTACTCTCATCAAGTCAGCTTCCATCTCTTCCTCCCTTGCTGGCCCAAAATGGTCAGCGTCACTGTTTGCCCTTGGTTCCGGTGCCGGATTAGATACCCGGCTCTCCCCGATTGACTCTTGAGAAGACATCTTGCTCTAATCTGCAGCGACAACAACTCGAAAACAAAAACAGAGGGGGATTGCGTGATACAGGATTCAAAACCTCCAGGAAGTTATATAATGAATTTTTACCGACCAAAATACGTAACGTGCAAGAAAACGGAGTCCGGAAGGCACACGAGGTGCTCACGAGGTAGGGGGCGCGCCCACCACCCTCGCGGGGCCCTCGTGTCCTTCCCGGACTGCTACTTATTTTTCTATTTTTCTAAATATTCCAAAACGGAGAAATATTGCCTTAAAAATTGTTTTGGAGTCGGTTTACTTACCGTACCACATACCTATTCCTTTTCGTAGTCTGAAACGGTCTGGAAAGTGTCCCTTATGTATTCCTCCAGGGTTACGGTTTCAATAATATTGGTTTCAACATTTATGGGATTACCTGAGATATAATGTTTAATTCTTTGACCGTTTACCACTTTCGGATTTGTGCCCTCGAAGTTGTTGATTTTTATGGCACCGGAACGATAGACCTCTTCGATAACATAGGGGCCTTCCCATTTAGAGAGAAGTTTTCCTGCAAAAAATCTTAAATGAGAGTTGTATAGCAATACATAATCACCTACATTAAACTCACGCTTTTGTATCCTTTTGTCATGCAACTTTTAACTTTTTCTTTAAACAACTTGGCATTTTCATAAGCTTGGGTTCTCCATTCATCAAGTGAGCTAATATCAAATAACCTCTTCTCACCGGCAAGTTTAAAATCATAGTTGAGCTCTTTAATAGCCCAATACGCCTTATGTTCTAGTTCGAGAGGTAAGTGACATGCTTTTCCATAAACCATTTTATACGGAGACATACCCATAGGATTTTTATATGCAGTTCTATAGGCCCATAATGCATCATCAAGTTTTTTGGACCAATTCTTTCTAGACCTATTAACAGTCTTCTCAAAATTAATTTGAGCTCTCTGTTGCTCAACTCTACTTGACCACTAGACTGTGGGTGATAAGGAGATGCAATTCTATGATTAACATCATATTTAGCAAGCATTTTACGGAAAGCACCATGAATAAAGTGTGAACCACCATCAGTCATTAAATATCTAGGGACCCCAAACCTCGGAAAAATAACTTCCTTAAGCATTTTAATATAAGTGTTATGATTAGCACTACTAGTTGGAATAGCTTCTACCCACTTAGTAATGTAATCAACAGCAACTAGAATATGTGTGTATCCATTAGAGGCAGGAAAAGGTCCCATATAATCAAAGCCCCAAACATCAAACGGTTCAATAACAAGAAAGTAATTCATAGGCATTTCATGACGTCTACTAATATTACCAATTCTTTGACATTCATCACAAGACAAGACAAACTTACAGGCATCCTTGAAGAGAGTAGGCCATTAAAAACCAGATTGCAATACCTTATGTGCAGTTCTATCTCCAGCACGATGTCCTCCATAAGCCTCGGAATGACACTTGCGTAGGATCTGTTCCTGTTCATGCTCAGGTACACAACGTCTAATAACACAATCTACTCCTTCTTTATAAAGATGTGGGTCATCCCAAAACTAATGTCTTAAATCATAGAAAAACTTTTTCTTTTGTTGGTATGTGAAGCTAGGTGGTATAAATTTAGCAACAATATAATTAGCATAATCAGCATACCATGGAGTACTACGAGAAGTACTTATAACATTTAATTGTTCATCAGGAAAGCTATCATTAATAGGTAGTGGGTCATCAACAATATTCTCTAGCCTAGACAAGTTGTCTGCAACGGGGTTTTCAGCTCCCTTTCTATCAACAATATGCAAATCAAATTCTTGTAGCAAGATAATCCATCTAATAAGTCTAGGTTTAGCATCTTTCTTTTCCATCAGATATTTAATAGCAGCATGATCAGTTTGAATAGTTACTTTAGAATCAACAATATAAGATCTGAACTTATCACAAGCAAATACAACTGCTAAAAGCTCTTTTTCAGTAGTAGCATAATTCCTTTGAGCATTGTCTAGAGTCTTACTAGTATAGTGAATAACATTTAATTTCTTATCGACTCTTTGCCCTAGAATAGCACCTACAGCATAATCACTAGCATCACACATAATTTCAAAGGGTAGGTTCCAATAAGGTGGCTAAACAACAGGTGCAATGACTAATGCTTTCTTAAGTATTTCAAATGCTTTTACACAATCATCATCAAAGACAAATGGTATATCTTTTTGCAATAAATTAGTCAGGGGCCGAGAAATTTTTGAGAAGTCCTTAATGAACCTCCTATAAAATCCAGCGTGACCAAGGAAACTTCTTATACCTTTGATGTCCTTGGGACATGGCATCTTTTCAATAGCATCAACCTTGGCTTTATCAACTTCAATACCTCTTTCAGAAACTTTGTGCCCCAAGACAATACCTTCATTAACCATAAAGTGGCAGTTTTCCCAATTCAAGAAAAGATTAGTTTCTTCACATCTCTGCAAAACTCGATCAAGATTGCTCAAGCAGTCATCAAAAGAGGAACCATAGACGAAAAAGTCGTCCACGAAAACCTCACAAATCTTTTCACAAAAGTCAGAGAATATAGCCATCATGCATCTTTGAAAGGTAGCAGGTGCATTACATAAACCAAAAGGCATACGTCTATAAGCAAAAGTACCAAAAGGGCATGTAAAAGTAGTCTTTGGTTGATCTCTAGCCGACACAGGTATTTGAGAGAAACCAGAAGAACCATCTAGAAAGCAATAGTGTGTATGTTTGCATAATCTTTCTAGCATTTGATCAATAAAAGGTAAGGGGTAATGATCTTTTTAGTAGCTTTATTTAATTTGCGGAAATCAATTACCATCCTATAACCTGTGATAATTCTTTGTGGAATCAATTCATCTTTATCATTAGGAACAATAGTAATACCTCCCTTCTTAGGGACACAATGGACAGGACTTACCCACTCACTATTAGCAACGGGATAAATTATACCTGCCTCCAGAAGATTTAGTATTTCTTTTCTTACCGTCATTTTAGGATTCAGACATCGTTGAGGATCACGAACTGGTTTGGCATCTGCTTCCAAATTTATTTTATGTTGACATAGAGTGGGACTAATGCCCTTAAGATCATCAAGAGTATATCCAATAGCAGCACGATGCTTCTTCAGAGTTTTCAATAATCTTTCTTCTTCATGCTCTGAAAGGTTAGCACTAATAATAACATGATATATCTTCTTTTCATCAAGATAAGCATATTTAAGATTATCAGGCAAAGGTTTAAGCTCAAACATGGGATCACCCTTGGGTGGAGGAGGATCCCCTAAAATTTCAACAGGCAAATTGTGATGCAGCATAGGTTCCTGTTTAAAGAATACTTCATCTATTTCCCTTCTTTCATTCATGAACATATCATTTTCATGGTCTAGCAAATAGTGTTCTAAAGGATCACTAGGAGGTACGCAATAGAAGCAAGACCAATAATTTCATCCTTACTAGGTAATTCTTCCTCACGATGTTGTTTACTAAATTTAGAGAAATTAAACTCATGAACCATATCATCCAAGCCAACAGTAACCACATTCTTTGTGCAATCTATGGTAGCATTGACAGTATTTAAGAAGGGTCTACCAAATATAATGGGACAAAAGCTATCTTGCGGAGAAGTAAGAACAAGAAAATCAGCAGGATATTTAGTTTTCCCACACAAGACTTCAACATCTCTAACAATTCCAATTGGTGCAATAGTATCTCTATTAGCAAGTTTAATAGTAACATCAATATCTTCTAACTCAACAGGTGCAATTTCATTCTTAATTTCTTCGTATAAAGTATGCGGTATAACACTAGCACTAGCACCCATATCACATAAGCCATGATAACAATGATCTCCTATTTTAACAGAAATATCAGGCACGCCTACCACAGGTCTATGTTTATCTTTAGCACAAGGTTTAGCAATTCTAGCAGTTTCACCTTCGAACTGAATAACATGCCCATCAATATTATCAGACAAGAGATCTTTAACAATAGCAATATTAGGTTCTACTTTAACTTGCTCAGGAGGTGTATAAGTTCTAATATTGCTTTTACGAACAACAGTTGAAGCTTTAGCATGATCCTTTATTCTAACAGGGAAAGGTGGTTTCTCAACATAAGAAGTAGGAACAATAGGATCATTATAAGTGACAGTGTTTTCTTCAACTTTAATAGGTGCCGCTACCTTTACTTCTATGGGAGGATGATATTTAAACCACTTCTCCTTAGGGAGATTAACATAAGTAGCAAAAGATTCACAGAAAGAAGCTACTATCTCAGAGTCAAGTCCATATTTAGTGCTAAACTTACGGAAAATATCGGTATCCATAAAAGATTTAACACAATCAAACTTAGGTGTCATACCTGACTCCTTACCTTCATCGAGGTCCCAATCTTCAGAGTTGCGTTTAATTCTATCCAATAAATTCCATCTGAATTCAATAGTCTTCATCATAAAAAAGCCAGCAGAAGAAGTATCGAGCACGGTGCGATTGTTATCAGAAAGTCGAGAATATAGATTTTGAATAATCATTTCCCTTGAGAGCTCATGATTGGGGCATGAATATAAAATTGGTTTAAGCCTCCCCCAAGCTTGAGCGATGCTTTCTCCTTTGCGAGGCCAGAAATTATATATATAATTGCGATCACGATGAACAAGATGAATAGGGTAATACTTCTGATGAAATTCCAACTTCAATCTTTTATAGTCCCATGATCTCATATCATCACATAGCCTATACCATATCAATGCGTCTCCCTTCAAAGATAAAGGGAAGACCTTCTTCTTAGCAACATCATCAGGTATACCTGCAAGCTTAAATAATCCACAAACTTCATCCACATATATTAAGTGTTCATCAGGATGCTTTGTTCCATCTCCTGTAGAAGGATTAGCTAGTAGTCTTTCCATCATACCCGAAGGAAATTCAAAAGGAGTTTCATTTTCAATAGGTTCAGTAGGTTGAGGAGCAACTCTTTTCTCTACTGGACGGGGCGAAGATACCCCGAACAAGCCCCTCGGAGAATTACTTTCCATAGTAACAAGTGACAGTAAATTTCAGCACACTATATAAATTTTTCCTTACCAAATTCCACCTACCAAAGGCGCTACACTCCCCGACAACGGCGCCAGAAAAGAGTCTTGATGACCCACATGTATAGGGGATCTATCATAGTACTTTCAATAAGTAAGAGTGTCGAACCCAATGAGGAGCAGAAGGAAATGATAAGCGGTTTTCAGCAAGGTATTCTCTGCAAGTACTGAAATAAGTGGTAACAGATAGTTTGGTAAGATAGATTGTAATGAGCAACAAGTAAGAAAAGTAAATAAAGTGCAGAAAGGTGGCCCAATCCGTTTGTAGCAAAGGACAAGCCGGAACAAACTCTTATAATAGGTAAGGCTCTCCTGAGGACACATGGGAATATCGTCAAGCTAGTTTTCATCACGTTCATATGATTCGCGTTTGATACTTTGATAATTTGATATGTGGGTGGACCGGTGCTTGGGTGCTGTTCTTACTCGAACAAGCATCCCACTTATCATTAACCTCTATTGCAAGCATCCACAACTACAGCAAAAGTATTGAGGTAAACCTAACCATAGCATGAAACATATGGATCCAAATCAGCCCCTTACGAAGCAACACATAAACTAGGGTTTAAGCTTCTGTCACTCTAGCAACCCATCATCTATTTATTAATTCCCAATGCCTTCCTCTAGGCCCAAATAATGGTGAAGTGTTATGTAGTCGACGTTCACATAACACCACTAGAGGCTAGACAACATACATCTTATCAAAATATCAAACGAATACCAAATTCACATGACTACTCATAGCAAGACTTCTCCCTTGTCCTCAGGAACGAACGTAATTACTCACAAAGCATATTCATGTTCATAATCAGAGGGGTAATAATATGCATATAGGATCTGAGCATATGATCTTCCACCAATTAAACCAACTAGCATCAACTACAAGGAGTAATCAACACTACTAGCAACCTACTAGCACCAATCCCGGACTTTGAGACAAGAATTGGATACAAGAGATGAACTAGGGTTTGGAGATGAGATGGTGCTGGTGAAGATGTTGATGGAGATTGCCCTCTCCCGATGAGAGGAGCGTTGGTGATGACGATGGTGATGATTTCCCCCTCCCAGAGGGAAGTTTCCCCGGCAAAACAGCTCTGCCGGAGCTCTAGATTGGATCCGCCAAGGTTCCACCTCGTGGCGGCGGAGTCTCGTCCCAAAAACTTCCTTCTTATTTTTTTCTCATCGAAAGACTTCATAAAGGAGAAGATGGGCGTCGGAGAGCCACCAGGGGGCCCACGAGGTAGGGGGGCGCGCCCTAGGGGGCCGCCCCCACCCTCCTGAGCAGGGTGTGGGCCCCTGGCCTTCATCTTTGGCGAGGATTTCTCTTTATTTATTTTAAGACGTTTCGTGGAGTTTCAGGACTTTTGGAGTTGCGCAGAATAGGTCTCTAATATTTGCTCCTTTTCCAGCCCAGAATTCCAGCTGCGACATTCTCCCTCCTTATGTAAACCTTGTAAAATAAGAGAGAATAGCCATAAGTATTGTGACATAAAGTGAAATAACAGTCCATAATGCAATAAATATCGATATAAAAGTAGGATGCAAAATGGACGTATCAGTGAGCAAGCAAGTTGGATGCACACCCACTTAGTTTCTTTTGTTGAGGTTTCATAAATTTATAGCTCTAGTGCATCTGTTGCATGGCAACCCCTACTCCTTGCATTAACATCAATCAGTGGGCATCTCCATAGCCCATTGATTAGCCTGGCGAAGAAGGACCTCGATCTTGCAGCTACTCCAAAGGAGGCTCAGGAGAAGACTGCACTTGCTGACAAAAAGCTAGCTTCGGTCGGTGCGCTAGAGGAGGAAATCACCAAGCTGAAGACGTCTCTTACCGAGTCCAACCGAGAGGCGACTCGTCTGAAGAAGGATAAGGTGGCTCTGAATGAGCAACTAGAAAGCATGTCTCGTAGGAGAAACAACCTGGAAGCTTGTCTGAAAGCACTTTCCAAGAAGCTCTTCCTTATGCTCGAAGGTACTTTTCTTTATCCGACTGATTTACTGTTTGGAAGTCATCATGAACCGGTCGACTCATTAACTCCTTGAATCTGCAGAATTCTGTCAAAACTTTGAAGAAGAAACTGGACGGATCGAGACAGGCTTGGACCCCATCCTTTCTCCTGTCGGCGATGAGGCTGCCATGAACGTGCTCTGACTGGAATCTCGTGTTGCCAGCGTTACGAGCTATCTTGATCGCCTGAAGGTGGCGGTGTCGCACATCGATACGGTGCTCTGGACAAGGGAAACGCTTCAAAATGACCTTGAGTCCTTGATGACTCGACTCAATGAGGTTCCTGGTTGACTGCGGGAATGGAAGAAGTCTTCTGCCCGATGCGGCGCTGACATGGCCCTGTCGTTGGTTAGGGTCCACTGCAAAGAAGCTCGAGAAGAGAAGCTGGCGGCGCTCAAGGTTGCCAACACAAAAAGGCATGACTTCCAATCCTTCATGGAAACTTCCATTGCTGCTGCCACTTGGATCGCTGACGGAATTGATCTGGATGAGTTTGTCGAGCCTGCAAGCCCTCCTCATGCGGAGTGAACAAACTTTATACCTCGCCTTAAATTTGCCTCGGAATGCCGAGTGATTTTGTAACCGTTAAACTCCTTCAGGCCTGATGCCCGAGTACTTTTATCTTCGTTCTAGAACTTTAGGATTTATCTGAACTTGGTTTATCTTCTGAATGTGCTTGCGTTTGCCTTCGAGTGGAACTTGTTCTTCACTCGGAATAGTCTTTGTACTTGAGATGCAGTTCTGAGGAGGATGTCCCAGTCGACCTGCACTTCGTCGTCCTTGCAGATGAGAATGGAGCACACGTTGTATTTGTGGCATAGCTCCAAAGAGAAGGTTGCAGCCGACCTGCACCTCATCGTCCTTGCGGATGAGGATGGAGCGCACATTGTATTTGTGGTGCAGCTCCGAAGAGAAGGTTGCAGTCAATCTACACCTCGTCGTCCTTGTGGATAAGGATGTGTTTCAGACTTAGGCGAGTACTGGACTGCAGCTAAGCCTCCGAGTGAGAGGATTGCTCACCCCTCGGTAGGATTTTTTAAACTTAGGCGAGTACTGGACTGCAGCTAAGCCTCCGAGTGTGAGGATTTCTCACCACTCGGTAGGATTTTTTAAACTTAGGCGAGTACTGGACTGCAGCTAAGCCTCCGAGTGAGAGGCTTGCTCACCACTCGGTAGGATTTTTTAAACTTAGGCGAGTACTGGACTGCAGCTAAGCCCCCGAGTGAGAGGATTGCTCACCACTTAGTAGGATTTTTTAAACTTAGACGAGTACTGGACTGCAGCTAAGCCCCCGAGTGAGAGGATTGCTCACCACTCGGTAGGATTTTTTTAAACTTAGGCGAGTACTGGACTGCAGCTAAGCCCCAGAGTGAGAGGATTGCTCACCACTCGGTAGGATTTTTTAAACTTAGGCGAGTACTGGACTGCAGCTAAGCCCCCGAGTGAGAGGATTGCTCACCACTCGGTAGGAATTTTTAAACTTAGGCGAGTACTGGACTGCAGCTAAGCCTCCGAGTGAGAGGCTTGCTCACCACTCGGTAGGATTTTTTAAACTTAGGCGAGTACTGGACTGCAGCTAGGCTCCCGAGTGAGAGGATTGCTCACCACTCAGTAGGATTTTTTAAACTTAGACGAGTACTGGACTACAGCTAAGCCCCCGAGTGAGAGGATTGCTCACCGCTCGGTAGGATTTTTTAAACTTAGGCGAGTACTGGACTGCAGCTAAGCCTCCGAGTGAGAGGATTGCTCACCACTCGGTAGGATTTTTTAAACTTAGGCGAGTACTGGACTGCAGCTAAGCCCCCAAGTGAGAGGATTGCTCACCACTCGGTAGGATTTTTTAAACTTAGGCGAGTACTGGACTATAGCTAAGCCCCTGAGTGAGAGGCTTGCTCACCACTCGGTAGGATTTTTTAAACTTAGGCGAGTACTGGACAGCCGCTAAGCCCCCGAGTGAGAGGATTGCTCACCACTCGGTAGGATTTTTTAAACTTGGGCGAGTACTGGACTGTAGCTAAGCCCCCGAGTGAGAGGATTGCTCACCACTCGGTAGGATTTTTTAAACTTAGGCGAGTACTGGACTGCAGCTAAGCCACTGAGTGAGAGGATTTCTCACCACTCGGTAGGATTTTTTAAACTTAGGCGAGTACTGGACTGCAGCTAAACCCCCGAGTGAGAGGATTGCTCACCACTCGGTAGGATTTTTTAAACTTAGGCGAGTACTGGACTGCGGCTAAGCCCCCGAGTGAGAGGCTTGCTCACCACTCGGTAGGATTTTTTAAACTTAGGCGAGTACTGGACTGCCGCTAAGCCCCCGAGTGAGAGGATTGCTCACCACTTTGTAGGATTTTTTTAGCTTAGGCGAGTACTGGACTGCAATAAGCCCCCGAGTGTGAGGATTGGTCACCCCTCGGTAGGATTTTTTAAACTTAGGCAAGTACCGGACTGCAGCTAAGCCTCCGAGTGAGAGGCTTGCTCATCACTCGGTAGGATTTTTCAAACTTAAGCGAAACGGATTCGCAGATAAGCCCCCGAGTGAGAGGCTTGCTCATCACTCGGTAGGATTTGTTAAACTTAGGCGAAACGGATTCACATCTAAGGTACCCACTGGGGGATTTAGAACATATAAAAAAGAACAACAATCATGTAAGAGACTAAAAAACGGTGTCCTTGATAATCAAACTAAAGGGTATTTCTTATTACATCTCAACAGTCTGAATGCTTAAGTGTAAAAGGGGCAGAGCAGCTCCGCATTCCAAGTGCGTGGCTCGTCTTTCTTGTGCTTGACATTGTATAAGTGGTATGCTCTGTTGTGGAGCACTCTGGTGATAATGAAGGGGCCTTCCCAAGTAGGGGCGAGCTTGTGTGGTTTCTGCTGATCCACTCGAAGAACCAAGTCTCCTACATGAAATGCTCGACCTCTCACATTTCTGGCGTGGAATCGACGCAGGTCTTGCTGATAAATGGTCGACCGGATCAGGGCCATCTCTCTTTCCTCTTCCAGGAGATCAACTGCGTCTTGCCGAGCCTGTTCTGCTTCATCTTCTAAGAAAAGCCCGACTCTGGGTGCGTTGTGAAGCAAGTCACTAGGAAGAACAGCCTCAGCTCCATAGACCAGGAAGAATGGAGTTCGGCCAGTCGACCGATTAGGAGTTGTCCTCGGGCCCCAAAGCACTGATGAAAGTTCATCGACCCAGGCGCCTGCCGCGTGCTTGAGATCACGCATCAGTCGGGGTTTCAGTCCTTTGAGAATCAATCTGTTTGCTCTTTCAGCTTGTCCATTCGACTGGGGATGGGCGACTGAAGCGTAGTCGACCCAAGTGCCTTGGGAAGCGCAGAAGGCTCTGAACTCATCAGAATCAAAGTTCGACCCATTGTTAGTGATGATGCTATGCAGAACACCATATCTAAATGTTAACTCTGATGAAACTGATTGCAGTACTGGCTTCAAGAATTTTGATAGGTTTGGCTTCATTTTGTGAACTTGTCAACTGCCATGAGCACATGAGTGAAGCCGCTCCTACCCGTTCTCAGAGGTCCAACCATGTCCAAACCCCAAACAGCGAAGGGCCAGACGAGTGGAATGGTCTTCAGGGCTGACGCAGGCTTGTGAGACATGTTGGAATAAAACTGGCAACCTTCACATCTGTCGACTATTTCTTGTGCCATCTCATTTGCCCGTGGCCAATAAAATCCCGCTCGGTATGCTTCGGCCACAATGGTCCGAGAGGATGCATGGTGACCACAGGACCCCGAGTGGATGTCGTTGAGGATCACTCAACCTGCTTCTGGTGTTATGCATTTCTGGCCGACTCCAATTACACTTCTCTAAACAGCTGCCCTCTGATCACGGTAAAAGCTTTGGATCAGCGGACGATCTGTCGGGCCTCTTCTTCGTCCTCTGGGAGTTCTTTTATAAGGATGTGCGTGATGTATGGCACTGTCCAGTTAGTAGTGATCACCAAAACCTCCATGATCAAGTCGACCATGGTCGGGACTTCGACTTCAGTCGGATCAGTGGCGCTCTTTGGTTGTGGGGGCTCTTCAGTGAAAGGATCTTCCTGAACTAAAGGTGTATGAATATGTTCCAAAAACACATTACTGGGAATGGCTTCTCTCTTGGAACCTATCTTCGCCAAATCATCCGCTGCTTGATTTTTCAGTCAGGGTATGTGATGGAGCTCTAAACCCTCAAACTTCTTCTCTAACTTTCTCACTGCATTGCAGTAGCCAGTCATAGCCGGGCTTCTGACGTCCCACTCCTTCATTACTTGATTAACCACCAAATCTGAGTCACCGTAGACCATGAGGCGATGGACGCCGAGTCAAATGGCCATACGCAACCCGTACAAAAGTGCCTCATATTTAGCTTCATTGTTGGAGGAATTGAAATGAATCTGGAGAACATAGCGGAGCTTGTCACCTCGGGGGGATACCAATACTACCCCGGCACCAGAACCATTCAGCATCTTAGATCCATCAAAGAACATGGTCCAATGGTCTGCGTGAATCTGAGTCGGCAGTTGCTATTCGATCCCCTCGGCGAGGAAATCCACTATTGCCTGGGACTTGATAGCTTTCTTTGCCTCAAACTTGATATCCAAGGGAAGGAGTTCAATCGCCCATTTTGCCACTCGACCAGTTGCATCTCTGTTGTTCAAAATTTCTGGCAATGGTGCGTCAATGACGACTGTAATGGAGTGATCAGAGAAATAATGTACAACCTTTTTCGTGGTCATGTAAATCCCATAAACAAGCTTCTAATAATGTGGATATCTTTGCTTGGATGGAGTTAAAACTTCAGAAACATAGTATACTGGGCGCTGAACTTTATAGGCTTTTCCTTCTTCTTCCCGCTCGACCGTGAGTACTGTACTGACAACTTGTCCAGTGGCTGCAATATAAAGCAGTAAATACTCTTTGCTGATTGGGGCAGCAAGCACCGGCTGGGTGGAAAGCAGGGCTTTGAGATCTGCAAACGCTGCATCAGCTTCACGAGTCCACTCGAGCTTGTCAGATTTCTTCATCAATCGGTAAAGAGACAAAGCCTTTTCACCGAGGTGAGAAATGAATCGACTCAAGGCGGCCAAACAACCAGTAAGCTTCTGGACATCATGCACGTGCATAGGGTGCTTCATCCGGAGTATGGCACCAACTTTCTCTGGGTTTGCGTTGATCCCTCGTTCGGAAACGAGGAAGCCGAGTAACTTTCCGCCAGGAACTCTGAATGTGCACTTTGATGGGTTAAGCTTGATATCATATCTTCTCAGGTTGGCAAAGGTTTCAGCAAGGTCAGTCAGCAGGTTGGAACCTTTGCTCGACTTGACCACAATGTCATCCATGTATGCTTCCACATTCTGACTGATTTGAATGAGCAGACGCTTCTGAATCATCCTCATGAATGTAGCTCCAGCATTCTTGAGACCGAACGACATGGTGACATAACAAAAACACACGAATGGTGTGATGAAAGCTGTTTTTATCTCATTGGGTCCATACAGTCGGATCTGATGGTACCCAGAATAGGCGTCTAGAAAAGACAAACGCTCACACCCCACAGTCGAGTCGACAATCTGGTCGATGTGGGGGAGAGGAAAATGATCTTTAGGGCAAGCCCGATTGATATGCTTGAAGTCAAAGCACATGCGAAGTGAGTCGTCCTTCTTGGGGACCATAACAACATTGGCGAGCCACTCGGAGTGGTAAATCTCTCAGATGAACTCAGCTGCCAGGAGCCGAGCCACTTCCTCACCAATTGCTTTTCTCTTCTGTATGACAGACTGCTGAAGATGTTCTTTGACTGGTTTTACTTTCGGGTCGACTCGCAAAGGTGCTCAGCTAGTCCCCTGGGTACACCCGGCATGTCAGAAGGTTTCCATGCAAAGATGTCCCAGTTCTCACGGAGGAATTGGATGAGCGCTTCTTCCTATTTGCTGTCGAGTGAAGTTGATATATGAGTAGGAGCAGCATTAGGATCGGTCGGGTGAATATGAACCGGCTTGGTTTCACCGGACGACGAAAATGCAGAATCTGTGGCAGGCTTCTTGGAGCGCAACAAATCACTTGGATCTGCATTTTTCTGGTATTCTTGCATTTCGACTGCTGCCATTTGTGCATCGGTGATTTTTGAGCCTTTCTAGAAGCACTCTTCTCCTTTCTGCCGATTGCCAGTGATCTTGATCACTCCTTTGGGACCAGGTGATGACCCACAAGTATAGGGGATCTATCGTAGTCCTTTCGATAAGTAAGAGTGTCGAACCCAACGAGGAGCAGAAGGAAATGATAAGCGGTTTTCAGCAAGGTATTCTCTGCAAGTACTGAAATAAGTGGTAACAGATAGTTTTGTGATAAGATAATTTGTAACAAGCAACAATTAACAAAAGTAAATAAAGTGCAGAAAGGTTTCCCAATCCTTTTTGTAGCAAAGGACAAGCCTAGACAAACTCTTATATAAGGAAAAGCGCTCCCGAGGACACATGTGAATATCGTCAAGCTAGTTTTCATCACGTTCATATGATTCGCGTTCGGTACTTTGATAATTTGACATGTGGGTGGACCGGTGCTTGGGTGTTGTTATTACTTGAACAAGCATCCCACTTATGATTAACCTCTATTGCAAGCATCCGCAACTACAACAAAAGTATTAAGGTAAACCTAACCACAGCATGAAACATATGGATCCAAATCAGCCCCTTACGAAGCAACGCATAAACTAGGGTTTAAGCTTCTGTCACTCTAGCAACACATCATCTACTTATTACTTCCCAATGCCTTCCTCTAGGCCCAAATAATGGTGAAGTGTTATGTAGTCGACGTTCACATAACACCACTAGAGGCTAGACAACACACATC
Source organism: Triticum aestivum (assembly GCF_018294505.1). Taxonomy (NCBI): domain Eukaryota; kingdom Viridiplantae; phylum Streptophyta; class Magnoliopsida; order Poales; family Poaceae; genus Triticum; species Triticum aestivum. The sequence continues at coordinate 539,215,967 of NC_057797.1, read as the reverse complement.
TCATCAAAATATCGAACGAATACCAAATTCACATGACTACTAGTAGCAAGACTTCTGCCTTGTCCTCAGGAACAAACGTAACTACTCACAAAGCATATTCATGTTCATAATTAGAGGGGTAATAATATGCATAAAGAATCTGAACATATGATTTTCCACCAATTAAACCAACTAGCATCAACTACAAGGAGTAATTAACACTACTAGCAACCTACTGGCACCAATCCCGGACTTGGAGACAAGAATTGGATACAAGAGATGAACTAGGGTTTTGAGATGAGATGGTGCTGATGGAGATGTTGATGGAGATTTCCCTCTCCCGATGAGAGGAGCGTTGGTGATGACGATGGCGATGATTTCCCCCTCCGGGAGGGAAGTTTCCCCGACAGAACAACTCTGCCGGAGCCCTAGATTGGTTCCGCCAAGGTTCCGCCTCGTGGCGGCGGAGTTTCGTCCCGAAAGGTTGCTTCTGGTTTTTTTCTCAACGAAAGACTTCATATAGCAGAAGATGGTCATCGGAGAGCCACCAGGGGGCCCACGAGGTAGGGGGCGCGTCCCCCACCCTCGTGGACAGGGTGTGGGCCCCTTGGTCTTCATCTTTGGCGAGGATTTTTGATTATTTATTATAAGGTATTCCGTGGAGTTTCAGGACTTTTGGAGTTGTGCAGAATAGGTCTCTAATATTTGCTCCTTTTCTAGCCCAGAATTCCAGCTGCCGGCATTCTCCCTCCTTATGTAAACCTTGTAAAATAAGAGAGAATAGACATAAGTATTGTGACATAATGTGAAATAACAGCCCATAATGCAATAAATATCGATATAAAAGCATGATGCAAAATGGACGTATCAACTCCCCCAAGCTTAGACCTCGCTTGTCCTCAAGCGAAATCCGATAACAATAAATATGTCCCCATGTTTAGAGGTAGAGGGTTCGATAAAAATAAAATACGGACATGAAGGCATCATGATTATTCTCATAACAACAATATATATAGATATTGTCATATGATTACTTATGTTCAAGTGATGATCTATTCTCAATGCAAAAGTATGAATCAGAAACCTTATTGAGAACCAACAGACTATAACCTCAGTCATTGGAGCAATTGCAATTTATCATAACATCAGAAAGAGTCTATGTCAGAGCTAAAAAGCAAGTCCACATACTCAACTATCATCTAGTCCTTCATAATTGCTAACACTCATGCAATACTTGTGGTTACGGAGTTTTAATCGGACATAGAGAAAGATAGGGGCTTATAGTTTCGCCCCACAACCTTTTACCTCGACGGTAATGTCAACAATAATAACTCATGCCCCCTACATCCAATTAGATATATATATATATATATATCAGGTTCTTTCCAACATGCTGGGCTTGCCAAAGGATAAAATGAAAAAGGGAGAGGTGAAGATCACCATGACACTTGCATAAGGTAGAAGATAATAATAAAAGATAGGCCCTTCGCAGAGGGAAGCAGAGGTTGCCATGCGCTTTTATGGTTGGATGCACAAAATCTTAATGCGAAAGAACGTCACTTTATATTGCCTCTTGTGATATGAACCTTTATTATGCAGTCTGTCGCTTTTATTACTTCCACATCACAAGATCGTATAAAGCTTATTTCTTCCACACTAATCATACATATTTAGAGCAATTTTTATTGCTTTGCACCGATGACAACTTACTTGAAGGATCTTACTCATTCCATAGGTAGATATGGTGGACTCTCATGGCAAAACTGGTTTAAGGGTATTTGGAAGCACAAGTAGTATCTCTACTTGGTTCCGAGAATTTGGCTAACATGAGGGGGAAAGGCAAGCTCAACATGTTGTATGATCCATGACAACATACTTTATCTCAGATATAAGAAAACATAACCCATTACGTTGTCTTCCTTGTCCAACATCAACTCTTTCGCATGTCATATTTTGATGAGTGCTCCCAATCATAAAAGATGTCAATAATAGTATATTTATATGTGAAACCTCTCTTTCCTTATTACTTCCTATTAATTGCAACGATGACCAAAGCTATGTCTGCCAACTCCCAACAACTTTTAATCGTCACACTCTTTCTATGTGAAGTCATTACTACCAATAAGATCAATATGAACTTTTGTTTCTTCTTATTCTTTTTCTCTTTTCTTATATTCACCCAAGATCATAGCGAGAAAATCAAGCCCTTGACTCAACACTAATATTTATTATATAGCTCACAGACTCGATTACATAGAAAGATCATAAGGCAAAATTCAAAACTAGATCATGCCATAAACTTTATTCTACTAGATCAAAATACTACTAATAGGATCGAACTAAGGAAAACAGTAAAGATAGGAGTTGTGATTGTGATACGATACCGGGGCACCTCCTCCAAGCTTGGCAGTTGCCAAGGGGAGTGCCCATACCCATGTGATTATATCTCCTTGGTTGGTGAAGATGGAGGTGATGGTTAGTCGCACATCGAGCGTAACAGGTCCTCTAGCTTGCGAATAATGCCCTTGAGTGCAAAGATATGCTCCTTCAACAAAATATTTTCACGTGTGAGATACTTGTTTTGAATACGAGTTAACTCAATTATCTGGAAAGCTTCGATCTCAGTTGGGTTAAGAAGGTTGTGATTAAGTTGAAGGATGTCTTCTGTTGCCGGAGCTTGGTTCTCCGTGGCCTTCTTGATCCCTTCATCCTTGTTGATCTCCATGGGTTCTTCCCTCTTCAGCTCTATCTTCATTAGCCAGGCATCTTTGTCACCGTTGTTGGAGGAGAGGCACGACATGATGCCTGGCCTTGACAACCCTGATAGAGAACACCCCAAAACAAGAACAGAGGATTTTTGCGTGAAACGGGAGTCAAAACCTTCGGGAGAATATATAGTGAATTTTTACCGACCAAAATACGTATCGTGCAGGAAAACGAAGTCCGGAAGGCACACGAGGAGCTCACGAGGTAGGGGCGCGCCCAGAGGGTAGGGCGCGCCCTCCACCCTCGTGGGACCCTCGTGTCCTTCCCGGACTGCTACTTAATTTTCTATTTTTCTAAATATTCCAAAACGGAGAAATATTGCCTTAAAAATTATTTTGGAGTCGGTTTACTTACCGTACCACATACCTATTCCTTTTCGGAGTCTGAAATGTTCTGGAAAGTGTCCCTTATGTATTCCTCCGGGGTTACAGTTTCAATGATATTGGTTTCAACATTTATGGGATTACCTGAGATATAGTGTTTGATTCTTTGACTGTTTACCACCTTCGGATTTGTGCCTTCGAAGTTGTTGATTTTTATGGCACCGGAACGATAGACCTCCTCGATAACATAGGGGCCTTCCCATTTAGAGAGAAGTTTCCCTGCAAAAAATCTTAAACGAGAGTTGTATAGCAATACATAATAACCTACATTAAACTCATGCTTTTGTATCCTTTTGTCATGCCATCTTTTAACCTTTTCTTTAAACAACTTGGCATTTTCATAAGCTTGGGTTCTCCATTCATCAAGTGAGCCAATATCAAATAACCTCTTTTCACCGGCAAGTTTGAAATCATAGTTGAGCTCTTTAATAGCCCAATATGCCTTATGTTCTAGTTCGAGAGGTAAGTGACATGCTTTTCCATATACCATTTTATACGGAGACATACCCATAGGATTTTTATATGCAGTTCTATAGGCCCATAATGCATCATCAAGTTTCTTGGACCAATTCTTTCTAGACCTATTGACAGTCTTTTGCAAAATTAATTTGAGTTCTCTATTACTCAATTCTACTTGACCAGTAGACTATGGGTGATACGGAGCAATTCTATGATTGACGTCATATTTAGCAAGCATTTTACGGAAAGCACCATGAATAAAATGTGAACCACCATCAGTCATTACATATCTAGGGACTCCAAACCTCGGAAAAATAACGTCTTTAAGCATTTTAATAGAAGTGCTATGATCAGCACTACTAGTTGGAATAGCTTCTACCCACTTAGTAACGTAATCAACAACAACTAAAATATGTGTATATCCATTAGAGGCAGGAAAAGGTCCCATATAATCAAAGCCCCAAACATCAAATGGTTCAATAACAAGTGAATAATTCATAGGCATTTCTTGACGTCTACTAATATTACCAATTCTTTGACATTCATCACAAGATAGGACAAACTTACGGGCATCCTTGAAGAGAGTAGGCCAATAAAAACCGGATTGCAATACCTTATGTGCAGTTCTACCTCCCGCATGGTGTCCTCCATAAGTTTCGGAGTGGCACTTGCGTAGGATCTGTTCCTGTTCATGCTCAGGTACACAACATCTAATAACACCATCTACTCCTTCTTTATAAAGATGTGGGTCATCCCAAAAGTAATGTCTCAAATCATAGAAGAACTTTTTCTTTTGTTGGTATGTGAAGCTAGGTGGTACAAATTTAGCAACTATGTAATTAGCATAATCAGCATACCAAGGGGTACTACGAGAAGTACTTATGACATTTAATTGTTCATCAGGAAAGCTATCATCAATAGGTAGTGGGTCATGAACATTCTCTAACCTAGATAAGTTGTCTGCAACGGGGTTCTCAGCTCCTCTTCTATCAACAATATGTAAATCAAATTCTTGTAGCAAGAGAACCCATCTAATAAGTCTAGGTTTAGCATCTTTCTTCTCCATAAGATATTTAGTAGCAGCATGATCAGTGTGGATAGTTACTTTAGAATCAACAATATAAGGTCTGAACTTATAACAAGCAAATACAACTTCTAAAAGTAATTTTCCAGTAGTAGCATAATTTCTTTGAGCATTGTCTAGAGTCTTACTAGCATAATGGATAACATTTAATTTCTTATCAACTCTTTGCCCTAGAATAGCACCTACAGCATAATCGCTAGCATCACACATAATTTCAAAGGGTAAATTCCAATCAGGTGGCTGAACAATAGGTGCAGAGACTAATGCTTTGTTAAGTATTTCAAATGCTTCTACACAATCATCATCAAAGACAAATGGTATATCTTTTTGTAATAAATTAGTTAGAGGCCGAGAAATTTTTGAGAAGTCCTTAATGAACCTCCTATAAAATCCGGCGTGACCAAGGAAACTTCTTATACCTTTGATGTCCTTGGGACATGACATCTTTTCAATAGCATCAACCTTGGCTTTATCAACTTCAATACCTCTTTCAGAAACTTTGTGCCCCAAGACAATACCCTCATTTACCATAAAGTGGCACTTTTCCCAATTCAAGACAAGATTAGTTTCTTCACATCTCTGCAAAACTCGATCAAGATTGCTCAAGCAATCATCAAAAGAAGATCCATAGACGGAAAAGTCATCCATGAAAACCTCACAAATCTTTTGTAACATCCAAAATTTTCAATTTGGAATGTTATACATTAGATCATCATTGCATATCATGTTTATTGCATTTTGGTTGATCCTAGAAATTTCACGCAACTCAAGGACCCTCGGAGAGAGTTGGGGATTTCGTTATTTTCATATTTGAGTTGTCTCAAATTTTGAAAATAGGATCATTTGATTTTATTTATTTTATCTTCAAATATTTCTATTATAAAAATTATGAGAGAGGGAATAAAATGACTTTCCCAAAATAAAAGAAATATTGGGGATTTAATAAAAAAGTCAAATAAGATTTTATTTGGTTTTATTCGCTATTTTATTTGAATTTAGGAAAAATGCGCGTTTTTCAAAATTGCATTTAGGCCCAAACTAAATGTTCATCCTGTGCGGCTTGATTTTAGAACCGGGGAAAATTTATTTCAGGATTTTTGGAGTCCGTTTAGTATTCCTTTTGTTTTTTCGAGCGTAACTATTTTTTTAAAGTCCGAACCGACCTTGGGCCGTAACCGGCCAGGACTCCGCCTGGTCGGGCCTTTTTATAGCGCCCGAGGCCCCAGGCCAAGCCCAAGCCGCGCCTCGCCCCAACCCTAACCCTAGGCCGCCGCCGCCGCCCGCGCCGCCGCCGCCGCCCGCCGGAGCGTCGCCGCCGCCGACATCGCCGCCCGACGGATACGCCGCCGGAGCTTGTCTCACCGCCGCCGGTCTTTCTTGAAAAACCGTTCGGTTTTCCGACGGTTTTGTTCATTTTATTAGTTTCGGTTTTTTAATAGATCGGTTTTTCCGGTTTATTTAATTAGCGAGTGTTCGTACGTTTGTTCATTTTAATGAACGTTCGTCGTTTTTCTTTTTCTCGGATTAAATCCGCGATTTTTCAGATCGCGATTTCTGATCCGATTTTCGTTTTAGTCTAACTTTTCGCTCGTTTATCAAAATCAGGCGATTCAAGCGCCTGAAGTTTCATCTCGGAACCCTCTTTCCGTTTAGCCAACTTAAACAAGTTTTTGCCACTGTAAAAATTGCCCTAGATCCAAAATAGTAAACGAAGCCTTTTTCTTTTGCCGTTTGTCTTTCGTTGCTTCGTTCCTTTTGATTCTTTTTGCCAACCGGAGTTCTTAAGATGAACTTTCTGGTTATATCTCTTATTTGAGTTTTACCTGTGCATTAGTTGAGTACTTATTGTATGCTTGTTTGTTTGCGATAGAGTACCCGGAGTGCGCCGCTTGCTACTTTGAATCGCTAGGTTTCCCGGATCATCAGCAAGGCAAGTAACACTATGATCATGTTTTCTTCCTCTACCCAGTTGTATTGCATTAGATCAAACCTCACACATTGCATGATTAGGATCTAATTAAATTGTGGGTTTGGGAAGTAGTTGAGGTAGTACCTATTACCTGTTATTATCAAACCTTTGGGAATTACTTCTACGTTTGCCTATATTGCCATGCTATGCTAGTAGGTGTGGATTGGGTGAGTGTATCCATGACAGATGTGAGATTGTTAATTAATGGTTTATTTAAGGTGGCAACTTAAATACACATCTGGGTGGATTGAGGCACCTGGGTATTCCAGCGATTGCCTGTTTTCTTTTGGACCGCCACCCAGGCTCAAAGGGATCATGAGATTATTCATGCTAGAAACTTCCGTGTGCAGCCACAAGCTATTATGGGCTCTAGCATAGTTGATTAAGTTGTGCGAACTCTTACAGTGGTAGACTAGCAGATGTAGGGGAAAGTAGGTGTAACGGTCTACCCGATCGTAAGGTGCTAGCGCTTCTGAAAGACTATGTCTCGGTCATCCGTTTCTCAAACACCATGTAGTGCGAGAAACCAAACGGAGGCGATCGAGTCTTGTGGGGAAAAGTGCGCAAACCTCTGCAGAGTGTATAAACTAATCATGATTAGCCGTGTCCCCGGTTATGGACATCTTGAGTATCTAGTACCTGGATTATCATGTGAATCTCAACATGTTACTCTAAAATTAATTTTGTTGGGTTTTGTTTAATGATGATGCTTAATTGGGATTGAGAATGCTGTCAACCATTCTCAATGTTTAACAACTACCATGATAGTTAAATAAAATTTATTCCTTTGCAGTAGGGAAAAATTGGCTTTACGCAAAACTGTAACCATAGAGCTTTCCACCAGCCAAATATGCATATAGAATAGCCTATTTCATTCCATTACTCTCTATGTGTTACTTTGCCAGCATATTCCATGTGCTGACCCGTTTCGGGCTGCAACGTTAATGTTGCAGACTTTTCAGACGACGATTAAGGTGTTTTAGGTCGTGGTTCTATACTCAGTGATGCCGTTGGAGTTGATGGACTCACTTATCTTCCAAGCCTTCCGCTGTTATCGTTATTAGATGGCCTTAAGCCATATTTATTGTAATAAGTTCTCTTTTGAGACACTCGATGTAATAAGTGTGTGATTGCTACTCTGTTATAAATCCTTCAAGTACTGTGTGGTGTCAGCATTACTGATCCAGGGATGACACCTGAGCACAGAGATTGGACCGTTTGAGGTCTGGTCGCTACAAGATGGTATCAGAGCACACGCTGACTGTAGGACACGACCACTAAGCTAAAGACCTAGATCACTACTCACTCTCTTCTCTTTCTGACTTCTCATCTTTTCTACTCTTTTAGGATGGCGGATGCAAGGAACAAGTTCACGCAACCGGATGAAGATACACCCTTTGGACGTCACTTGAAGGAAGTCACTAGATACCTGAACATAGGAGTACCAAGCTTCACCGGAACCTACAACGCCACTTTACCTGAAGAAGAGCGCTGGATGATTCAAGTTCAAGTTCCAGGAAGGACGTTCATGCCAGTCACTGAGCCCATAGAGTTTTCTTTTGATGCACCAACTTGGAGTCTAGGAAAGAGCATGGCAGCTCACATCGCCATGGGACGCATTGGAGAAGTTACCGCAATGATCTCAAGGATACTATCTACCAGATTTGTGGGCGCCGAGATGAGCACTGGGAGATGATCAGCACCAGGAAGGATAGATCAGTTGCAGCTTTTATCCAGGAGTTAAATCAGCACATTCGACGTCAGGAGAACCAGATGTGCGCCGACATGATAGATCTGAAGAAGGCAAGGACAAGAATCAAGGAACTGGAGGAAGAACTCAAGGCTACACGTGAAGATTATGAAGAGGAAATCGAAGTATTAGTGGAGAAGAATGACGATCTGATCAAGAAGATCGGAATATTTATGGGAGGCCCTACACCAGTAGAAGAAGACGAAGAACCCAAGGAGATTCGCCCGGAAGACTACATCATCATCGACGACACCGACTCAGATCCAGATGATAGCGATGATGACTATGTTGATGAAGTTGGAGCAGATATAATGGAGTCTGCAAACGAAGAATATTTCTAGTAGACCACCTCATCAGTAGTAGTAGTCCACCATGTAAATATAGTAGTCCGAGCACTTTTGCGATAGTTAGATCGATTGTATGCCCTTGTTTGATTGATTGAATGAAGTGAATTGTTTGCTTTTGCCTCATGTGCATATGGGTAGTGTTTTCTCTTTAGACCCCCTCTATTCTTAAATCTCATCTTTTCTAAACCCTCAGATGCCACTGAGACGTGACCCCGGATTTACTTTCCCACCGGAGCTCACCCAGTTGATCCAGCAGCAGAACACATTGATGCAGTTGCTAGTCCAGAATCAGAATCAGGGGAACAACAACAACAACAACCCACCACCACCACCACCACCTGTTGATCACTTAGCCCATTTTCTTAGGCTGAATCCGCCGGTGTTTTCCAGTAGCACCGAGCCGATAGTAGCAGATGATTGGCTCCGCAAGACAGCTAGAGAGTTGACCACAGCAGGATGCACGGATGCGGAAAAGGTGAAGTTTGCCGCACATCAGCTTGAAGGACCCGCAACATCATGGTGGGAGAATTTCACAGCCACTTTCCCTGTCGACACTGTCACGTGGGACCAGTTTCAGCAGGCTTTTCGAACTGCCCATGTTTCAGCAGGAGCTATGGCCATGAAGAAGCGAGAGTTTCGCAACTTGCGCCAAGGAGGACGGACAGTTGGCCAGTATGTGGAGGACTTTAGTAAATTAGCACGTTATGCCCCAGATGACGTTGCTACGGATGCAGCTAAGCAGGAGAAGTTTCTGGAAGGACTGAATGATGAGTTGAGCATGCAGTTGATGGTAGCAACCTTCAACAACTACCAGGAGTTGGTAGATCGTGCTCTCATGATTGAAGGGAAGCAGCAGCAGATTGAGAATCGCAAGAGGAAGTATGGACAAGGGAAGCACAATTCAGGAGCTCAGCAGAAGCCACGTTTTACCCCTAGACCGGGAGGACATTTTCAGCATACCCATGGAGGAGGTAGCTCGCACAATCACAATGGCACCAAGAATGGTAATGGAATGGAGGAAGCAACGGCCAGAACCGCACCAACCCATCGACCCCAGCCAAGAGAGACCTGAGCCAAGTCACTTGTTTTAAGTGCCAGAAGACCGGACATTATGCCAATGAATGTCCTGAATCACAGAATGGTAATGGCAATGGAAGCTCTGGGAAGAAGCCGAACCCTTTCAACAGGGGACAGGTGAACCACGTTAACGTGGAGGAGGTTGAAGAGCAGCCGGATGCAGTAATCGGTAAGTTTTTGGTTAAGTCATTTACTGCACTCGTTCTTTTTGATACTGGTGCATCGCATTCATACATATCAAGGGGATTTGTGGATAAGTATAACCTGCCCACCAAAGTTCTTAGAACACCTATGTTAGTAAGCTCACCAGGAGCGGAGTATATGGCTAGCCAAGGATGTTTTCAAGTGCCATTAAGTATAGGTAGGCATGTGTTTCCCTCAGATTTGATAATATTGGAATCACAAGGTTTGGATGTAATTCTGGGTATGGATTGGTTGTCGATGTATGGAGGAAACATCGATTGCGCCAGTAAGTCGATCTTGCTTACCACCCCAGAAGGGAGAAGGATCAAGTATGTATCCCGGCATGTGCCGAAGAGGACTCAAGTAAATTGTTTAACAGGAGTTGTGCAGGAGGAAGTACCAGTAGTGAAGGATTTCCCTGATGTATTTCCAGAAGAGTTGCCAGGCATGCCACCGGATAGAGATATTGAGTTTTTGATTGAGCTTTTGCCAGGCACAGGGCCAATATCAAAGAGACCATATAGGATGCCCGCAAAGGATTTGGTGGAGATTAAGAAGCAGATTAAGGAGTTACTGGATAAAGGATATATTCGCCCAAGTTCTTCGCCTTGGGGATCGCCAGTACTTCTAGTGGAGAAGAAGGATGGATCGTTAAGGATGGTTGTTGATTATCGAGGATTGAATGAAGTAACCATCAAGAACAAGTACCCACTACCAATGATCAATGATCTGTTTGATCGATTGCAAGGAGCTAAGGTATTTTCCAAGATCGATCTGCGATCAGGATACCACCAGTTGAAGATTCGAGAACAGGATATACCTAAGACGGCTTTTACCACCAGGTATGGGCTGTACGAGTATACCGTTATGTCATTTGGTCTGACTAACGCACCTGCATATTTTATGAACATGATGAACAAAGTGTTTATGGAGTTCTTGGATAAGTTCGTCGTAGTGTTCATTGATGATATCCTGGTTTACTCGAAGAATGAAGAGGAGCATAAGGAGCATTTGCGTTTGGTTCTTGGAAAGCTCAGAGAACATCAATTATATGCCAAGTTTAGCAAATGTGAGTTTTGGTTGAAAGAAGTTGGATTTCTCGGACACGTTATATCCGGAGAAGGTATAGCAGTAGATCCCACTAAAGTTGATACTGTGACCAATTGGGAAGCCCCAACAACAGTTGGAGAGATCCGGAGTTTTCTTGGACTCGCAGGATACTACCGGAGGTTTATTGAGAATTTCTCAAAGATTGCGAAGCCTATGACGGAGTTGTTGAAGAAGGATACCAAGTTCAAATGGACTGAGGAATGTGAGGCTAGTTTCCAGGAGTTGAAGAAACGTTTGGTTACCTCACCAGTGTTGATTTTATCGGATCAGACCAAGGATTATGAGATGTATTGTGACGCTTCACGTCGAGGACTTGGAGCAGTGCTTATGCAGGAAGGAAGAGTTGTTTCATATGCCTCACGATAGCTTAAGCCCCATGAGTTGAATTATGCTACGCATGATTTGGAATTAGCAGCCGTAGTGCATGCATTGAAGACTTGGAGACACTTTCTGATTGGAAACCATTGTGAGGTGTACACGGATCACAAGAGTTTGAAGTATATTTTCACCCAGAAGGAGTTGAACCTCAGACAAAGTAGATGGTTGGAGCTCATCAAGGATTATGATATGAAATTGCATTATCACCCCAGAAAGCCAAACGTAGTAGCTGACGCGTTAAGCCGTAAGAGCCATGTCAACACCCTAATGACAGGAGATTTACCAAGGGAGTTAGCTGAAAATCTTCGTGACCTATGTTTGGAGATAGTCCGAGAGGCTATGTAGCAGCATTGGAGATTCAGTCTACTTTGGTGGATAAGATCAGAGAAGCCTAGAAGACTGACAAGGAGATTGCCTCTATAAAAGAGAAAATGAGCTAAGGGATTTCGTGAAGATGAGCACGATACCTTATGGTTTGAAGACCATGTTTATGTGCCTAATGATTCGGAGATCAGGAAGTTGATTCCGCAAGAGGCCCATGAGTCACCATATTCGATTCACCCAGGAAATACCAAGATGTATTTGGATTTGAAGGATACTTTCTGGTGGACCGGAATGAAGAAGGATATTGCGGAGTATGTAGCAGTTTGTGATGTATGTCAGAGAGTAAAGGCAGAGCATCAGAAGCCAGCAGGATTGCTACAACCATTGCCGATACCCGAATGGAAGTGGGATAAGTTAGGCATGGATTTTGTTACAGGATTGCCCAGAACATGTTTAGGCTATGACTCGATATGGGTTGTAGTCGATCATTTGACAAAGGTAGCTCATTTCATTCCAGTGAAGACTACCTATACCAGTGCAAAGTTGGCAAAGATATACATGACTAGAATCGTTTGTCTGCATGGAGTTCCAAGGAGCATAGTATCATATAGAGGAACCCAATTCACCTCAAAGTTCTGGAATCAGTTGCATGAAACTTTGGGTACCAGACTGGAGTTTAGCACAGCTTTCCACCCGCAGACAGATGGACAGACCGAGAGAGTCAATCAGATTTTGGAGGATATGCTAAGAGCTTGTGCGTTAGATTACGGATCTAGTTGGGACGAGAATTTGCCATATGTAGAGTTCTCTTACAACAACATATCAATCCAGTTGAAGATGGCCCCTTTCGAAGCCTTGTACGGAAGGAGGTGCAGGACCCCATTGTCTTGGGATGAAGTTGGAGACCGCCAGTTGTTTGGACCGGATCTGATAAAGGAGTCTGAACAGAAAGTGAAATTGATTCGCGATAGGCTCAAGGTAGCTCAATCCAGGCAGAAGAGTTATGCAGATTCTAAACGCAAGGAGACAGTTTACGAAGTCGGAGACCGAGTTTATCTTCGAGTATCACCACTTCGAGGAGTTAAGCGCTTTGGAGTTAAGGGAAAGTTAGCGCCACGTTTTGTAGGCCCATACAAAGTTTTGGAGCGTATGGGAGAAGTAGCCTATAAGTTGGAATTGCCCGAAGGATTGTCAGGACATCACGATGTGTTCCACGTATCCCAGTTGAAGAAGTGCCATGCAGAGATGGTTGATATACCGCTAAGAGATACGGTACCACTGGAAGCAATTCAGTTGGACAGTGATTTGACCTATGAGGAGAAACCAGTTAAGATTCTAGAGTATGCCAGTCGAGTCACCCGCAGTAAGGTTATCAAGTTTTGCAAGGTTCAGTGGAGCCACCACACGGAGGATGAAGCCACCTGGGAACGAGAGGAAGATTTGCTGAAGGACCACCCTCACCTATTTTCTAGCCAACCCGAATCTCGAGGGCAAGATTCATCTTAAGGGGGGTAGGTTTGTAACATCCCAAATTTTCAATTTGGAATTTTATACATTAGGTCATCATTGCATATCATATTTATTGCATTTTGGTTGATCCTAGAAATTTCACGCAACTCAAGGACCCTCGGAGAGAGTTGGGGATTTCGTTATTTTCATATTTGAGTTGTCTCAAATTTTGAAAATAGGATCATTTGATTTTATTTATTTTATCTTCAAATATTTCTATTATAACAATTATGAGAGAGGGAATAAAATGACTTTCCCAAAATAAAATAAATATTGGGGATTTAATAAAAAATCAAATAAGATTTTTTTGGTTTTATTTGCTATTTTATTTGAATTTAGGAAAAATGCGTGTTTTTTAAAATTGCATTTAGGCCCCAAATAAATGTTCATCCTGTGTGGCTTGATTTTAGAAGTCGGGGAAAATTTATTTCGGGATTTTTGAAGTCCGTTTAGTATTTCTTTTCTTTTTTTTCGAGCGTAACTATTTACAAAAAAGTCTGAACCGACCTTGGGCCGTAACCGGCCAGGACTCCGCCTGGCCGGGCCTTTTTATAGCGCCGGAGGCCCCAGGCCAAGCCCAAGCCGTGCCCCTCCCCAACCCTAACCCTAGGCCGCCACCGCCCGCTGGAGCGCCGCCGCCGCCGACATCGCCGCCCGCCGGATCCGCCGCCGGAGGTTGTCTCGCCGCCGCCGGTTTTTCTCAAAAAACCGTTCGGTTTTCCGACTGTTTTGTTCGTTTTTTTAGTTTCGGTTTTTTTAATAGATCGGTTTTTCTGGTTTATTTAATTAGCGAGCGTTCATCCGTTCGTTTGTTTTAACGAACGTTTGTCGTTTTTCTTTTTCTCGGATTAAATCCGCGATTTTTCAGATCGTGATTTCTAATCCGATTTTCGTTTTAGTCTAACTTTTCGCTCGTTTATCGGAATCAGGCGATTCAAGCACCTGGAGTTTCGTCACGAAACCCTCTTTCTGTTTAGCCAACTTAAACAAGTTTTTGCCACTATAAAAATTGCCCTAGATCCAGAATAGTAAACAAAGCCTTTTTCTTTTGCCGTTTGCCTTTCGTTGCTTCGTTCGTTTTGATTCTTTTTGCCAACCGGAGTTCTTAAGATGAACTTTCTGGTTATATCTCTTATTTTAGTTTTACCTGTGCATTAGTTGAGTACTTATTGTATGCTTGTTTGTTTGCGATAGAGTACCCGGAGTGCGCCGCTTGCTACTTTGAATCGCTAGGTTTCCCGGATCATCAGCAAGGCAAGTAACACTTTGATCATGTCCTTTTCCTCTACCCAGTTTTATTGCATTAGATCAAACCTCACACATTGCATGATTAGGATCTAATTAAATTGTGGGTTTGGGAAGTAGTTGAGGTAGTACCTATTACCTGTTATTATCAAACCTTTGGAAGTTACTTCTACGTTTGCCTATATTGCCATGCTATGCTAGTAGACGTGGATTGGGTGAGTGTATCCATGACAGATGTGAGATTGTTAACTAATGGTTTATTTAAGGTGGCAACTTAAATACACATCTGGGTGGATTGAGGCACCTGGGTATTCCAGCGATTGCCTGTTTTCTTTTGGACCGCCACCCAGGCTTAAAGGGATCATGAGATTATTCATGCTAGAAACTTCCGTGTGCAGCCACAAGCTATTATGGGCTCTAGCATAGTTGATTAAGTCGTGCGAACTCTTACAGTGGTAGACTAGCAGATGTAGGGGAAAGTAGGTGTAACGGTCTACCCGATCGTAAGGTGCTAGCGCTTCTGAAAGACTATGTCTCGGTCATCCGTCTTCTCAAACACCATGTAGTGCGAGAAACCAAACGGAGGCGATCGAGTCTTGTGGGGAAAAGTGCGCAAACCTCTGCAGAGTGTATAAACTAATCATGATTAGCCGTGTCCCCGGTTATGGACATCTTGAGTATCTAGTACCTGGATTATCATGTGAATCTCAACATGTTACTCTAAAATTAAATTTGTTGGGTTTTGTTAATGATGATGCTTAATTGGGATTGAGAATGCTGTCAACCATTCTCAATGTTTAACAACTACCATGATAGTTAAATAAAATTTATTCCTTTGCAGTAGGGAAAAATTGGCTTTACACAAAACTGTAACCATAGAGCTTTCCACCAGCCAAATATGCATATAGATTAGCCTATTTCATTCCACTCTCTATGCGTTATTTTGCCAGCATCTTCCATGTGCTGGCCCGTTTCGGACTGCAACGTTAATGTTGCAGACTTTTCAGACGACGATTAAGGTGTTTTAGGTCGTGGTTCTATACTCAGTGATGTCATTGGAGTTGATGGACTCACTTATCTTCCAAGCCTTCCGCTGTTATCGTTATTAGATGGCCTTAAGCCATATTTATTGTAATAAGTTCTCTTTTGAGACACTCGATGTAATAAGTGTGTGATTGCTACTCTGTTATAAATCAAAAGGCATACGTCTATAAGCAAAAGTACCAAAAGGGCATGTAAAAGTAGTCTTTGATTGATCTTTAGCCGACACAGGTATTTGAGAGAAACCAGAATAACCATCTAGAAAGCAGTAGTGTGTATGTTTGCATAATCTTTCTAGCATTTGATCGATAAAAGGTAAGGGGCAATGATCTTTCTTAGTAGCCTTATTTAATTTGCAGAAATCAATTACCATCCTATAATCTGTAATAATTCTTTGTGGAATCAATTCATCTTTATCATTAGGAACAACAGTAATACCTCCCTTCTTAGGGACATAATGAACATGACTTACCCACTGACTATCAGCAACGGGATAAATTATACCTGCCTCCAGAAGCTTTAGTATTTCTTTTCTTACCACTTCTTTCATTTTAGGATTCAGACGTCGTTGAGGATCACAACCTGGTTTGGCATCTGCTTCCAAATTTATTTTATGTTGACATAGAGCGGGACTAATGCCCTTAAGATCATCAAGAGTATATCCAATAGTAGCACGGTGCTTCTTCAGAGTTTTCAATAATCTTTCTTCTTCATGCTCTGAAAGGTTAGCACTAATAATAACATGATATATCTTCTTTTCATCAAGATAAGCATATTTAAGATTATCAGGCAACAGTTTAAGCTCAAACACGGGATCACCCTTAGGTGGAGGGGGATCCCCTAGGATTTCAACAGGCAAATTGTGTTTCAGAATAGGTTCCTGTTTAAAGAATACTTCATCTATTTCCCTTCTTTCATTCATAAACATATCATTCTCATGGTCTAGCAAATATTGTTCTAAAGGATCACTAGGAGGTACGGCAACAGAAGCAAGGCCAATAATATCATCCTAACTAGGCAATTCTTCTTCACGGTATTGTTTACTAAATTTACAGAAATTAAACTCATGAGTCATATCATCTAAGCCGACAGTAACAACATCCCTTGTGCAATCTATGGTAGCATTAACAGTATTCAAGAAGGGTCTACCAAATATAATGGGACAAAAGCTATCTTGTGGGGAACCAAGAGTAAGAAAATCAGCAGGATATTTAGTTTTCCCACACAAGACTTCAACATCTCTAACAATTCCCATTGGTGAAATAGTATCTCTATTAGCAAGATTAATAGTGACATCAATTTCTTCTAACTCAACAGGTGCAATGTCATGCATAATTTCTTTGTATAAGTCAATAGGTATTGCACTAGCACTAGCACCCATATCACATAAGCCATGATAACAATGTTCTCCCATTTTAACAGAAATAACAGGCACGCCTACCACAGGTCTATTTTTATCTTTAGCACAAGGTTTAGCAATTCTAGCAGTTTCACCACAGAACTGAATAACATGCCCATCAATATTATCAGACAAGAGATCTTTAACAATAGCAATATTAGGTTCAACTTTAACTTGCTCAGGAGGTGTATATGTTTTAATATTGCTTTTACGAACCACAGTTGAAGCTTTAGCATGATCCTTTATCCTAACAGGGAAAGGTGGTTTCTCAACATAACAAGTAGGAACAATAGGATCATTATAAGTGACAGTCTTTTCTTCAACTTTAATAGGTGCGGCTACTTTTACTTCTATCGGAGGATGATATTTAAACCACTTCTCCTTAGGGAGATCAACATAAGTAGCAAAAGATTCACAGAAAGAAGCTACTATCTCAGAATCAAGTCCATATTTAGTGCTAAACTTATGGAAAATATCGGTATCCATAAAAGATTTAACACAATCAAACTTAGGTGTCATGCCTGACTCCTTACCTTCTTCGAGATCCCAATCTTCAGTGTTGCGTTTAATTCTATCCAATAAATCCCATCTAAATCCAATAGTCTTCATCATAAAAGAGCTAGCACAAGAAGTATCGAGCATGGTGCGATTATTTTTAGAAAGCCGAGCATAAATTTTTTGAATAATTGTTTCTCTTGGGAGCTCATGATTGGGGCATGAATATAACATTGATTTAAGCCTCCCCCCAAGCTTGAGCGATGCTTTTTCCTTCACGACGCCAAAAATTATATATATAATTGCAGTCACGATGAACAAGATGCATAGGGTAATACTTTTGATGAAATTCCAATTTCAATCTTCTATAGTTCCGTGATCTCGTATCATCACATAGCCTATACCATGTTAATGCGTCTCCCTTCGAAGATAAAGGGAAGACCTTCTTCTTAGCAACATTATTGGGTATACCTGCAAGCTTAAATAATCAACAAACTTCATCCACATATATTAGGTGTTCATCAGGATGCTTTGTTCCATCTCCTGTAAAAGGATTAGCTAGCAGTTTTTCTATCATACCCGAAGGATACTCATAAGGAATTTCATTTTCAATAGGTTCAGTAGGTTGAGGAGCAACTCTTTGCTCTACTGGTCGGGGTGAAGATACCCCGAACAAGCCCCTCAGAGGATTACTTTCCATAGTAACAAGTGACAGTAAATTTCAGCATACTATATAAATTTTTCCTTACCAAAGTCCACCTACCAAAGGCGCTTCACTCCCCGGCAACGGCGCCAGAAAAGAGTCTTGATGACCCACAAGTATAGGGGATCTATCGTAGTCCTTTCGATAAGTAAGAGTGTCGAACCCAACGAGGAGCAAAAGGAAATGATAAGCGGTTTTCAGCAAGGTATTCTCTGCAAGTACTGAAATAAGTGGTAACAGATAGTTTTGTGATAAGATAATTTGTAACGAGCAACAAGTAACAAAAGTAAATAAAGTGCAGCAAGGTGGCCCAATCCTTTTTGTATCAAAGGACAAGCCTGGACAAACTCTTATATAAGTAAAAGCGCTCCCGAGGACACTTGGGAATATTGTCAAGCTAGTTTTCATCACGTTCATATGATTCGCTTTCGGTACTTTGATAATTTGACATGTGGGTGGAGCGGTGCTTGGGTGATGTTCTTACTTGAACAAGCATCCCACTTATGATTAACCTCTATTGCAAGCATCAACAACTACAACAAAAGTATTAAGGTAAACCTAACCATAGCATGAAACATATGGATCCAAATTAGTCCCTTACGAAGCAACGCATAAACTAGGGTTTGAGCTTCTGTCACTCTAGCAACCCATCATCTACTTATTACTTCCCAATGTCTTCCTCTAGGCCCAAATAATGGTGAAGTGTTATGTAGTCGACGTTCACATAACACCACTAGAGGCTAGACAACATACATCTCATCAAAATATCAAACGAATACCAAATTCACATGACTACTAATAGCAAGACTTCTCCCTTGTCCTCAGGAACAAACGTAACTACTCACAAAGCATATTCATGTTCATAATCAGAGGGCTAATAATATGCATAAAGGATCTGAACATATGATCTTCCACCAATTAAACCAACTAGCATCAACTACAAGGAGTAATTAACACTCCTAGCAACCTACTGGCACCAATCCCGGATTTGGAGACAAGAATTGGATACAAGAGATGAACTAGGGTTTTGAGATGAGATGGTACTGATGAAGATTTTGATGGAGATTGCCCTCTTCCGATGAGAGGAGCGTTGGTGATGATGATGGCGATGATTTCCCCCTCCGGGAGGGAAGTTTCCCCAGCAGAACAGCTCTGCCGGAGCCCTAGATTGGTTCCGCCAAGGTTCTGCCTCACGGCGGCGGAGTTTCGTCCCGAAAGGTTGCTTCTGGTTTTTTTTCTCGATGAAAGACTTCATATAGCAGAAGATGGTCATCGGAGAGCCACCAGGGGGCCCACCAGGGCGCGCCCCCACCCTCGTGGACTGGGTGTGGGCCCCCTGGTCTTCATATTTGGCGAGGATTTTTCATTATTTATTATAAGGTATTCCGTGGAGTTTCAGGACTTTTGAAGTTGTGCAGAATAGGTCTCTAATATTTGCTCCTTTTCTAGCCCAGAATTCCAGCTGCCGGCATTCTCCCTCCTTATGTAAACCTTGTAAAATAAGAGAGAATAGCCATAAGTATTGTGACATAATCTGAAATAACAGCCCATAATGCAATAAATATCGATATAAAAGCATGATGCAAAATGGACGTATCACCAGGCATTTTCAATCTGATGTACATGTAACACGGATGAGCCATGAAACGTGCATAGGCAGGCCTACCCAGAATGGCATGATAATCACTCTTGAAATCCACTACTTCAAATGTCAACTTTTCTTTGCGGTAATTCTTGGAATCACCGAAAACCACATCAGGGGCGATCTAGCCGAGTGATTCAGCCTTCTTGCCGGGTATAACACCATGGAAACTCATATTGCTTTCGCTGAGCTTGGACATCGGAATCCCCATTCCCTTCAAGGTTTCAGCATAAAGGATATTCAGGCCGCTACCACCATCCATCAGCACTTTAGTCAGACGAGTGCCTTCAACAACTGGGTCGACCACCAACGCTTGCCTCCCAGGGGTGGCTATACGTACTGGATGGTCAGACTGGTCGAATGTGATGGCAGTCTGGGACCACTTCAAATAACTTGGTGTTGCCGGAGCAACCATGTTCACTTCTCTGTTGATAACTTTCAATCAAATTTTGCTCTCAACATCAGCAAAAATCATTAGAGTGGAGTTGACGTTGGGAAAACCATCATTATCCTCTTCCTTATCCTCACCCTTGTCCGACTCTTTTTCCTTCTCCTTGGGTTATTTCTCTCGGAACTGTTGGATCAGGAGTCAAGACTGCCGAGTGGTGTGCTTAGGATAAATCGGATTACCCTCTTCATCTTTTTTGGTGTGAATGTGACATGGCAAATCAAACACATCATTTATGTCTTGATCTTTCACTTTCTTGGGGTTCCAGGGCCCTTTGGGCTTCCCCTTGAACTTTCCTTGAGCCACAACTAAAGCCTCTCAAGGAGCAGCTGGTTCAGCTTTATGCTTCTGTTTCCGATTGGAAATACCTCCACCGTTGTCCTGGGCGACTGTTTTATGCTTGCCACTCTGGAGTCGGTCTTCTTCTTCGCCGTTAGCGTATTTGGTGGCAATCTCCATCATCCGAGTCAGGGACATATCTCCTGTCCGACCGAATTTCAGATTCAACTCCCGATACTTAACGCCTTCCTTGAAGGCACAAACTGCTTGGTGATCTGACACATTCTCTACTGTATGGTGTAACGTGACCCATCTCTGGATACAGTCTCTTAGGGTTTCATTCGGTTTTTGCACACAACTCTGCAATTCAGTCAACCCCGCTGGTCGCTTGCAAGTACCTTCAAAAGTCCTAACAAACACTCGGGCGAGTTCCTCCCAACTGAATATACTGCCGGCTGCCAACTGGTTCAGCCATGCCCTGGCCGAGCCTTCCAACATCAGAGGAAGGTGCTTCATGGCGACTTCATCATTGCCACCACCTATTTGTACAGCCACTCGGTAGTCCTCAAGCCAAGTGTCAGGCTTAGACTCACCCGTAAATTTGCTGACTCCAGTCGCCAACCTGAAATTGGGAGGAATCACTGCAGCTCTGATGGCTCTGCTGAAACACTCGGGACCTGAAACATGCACTCTACTGCCAGTCGGGTAATCTCTGTCATGGCCTTCTCTGTGTGCTTTGTTCCTGTCAACCAGACCTTGAGCGAGAATAGATCTCGCATCTAAGTCTGGCTCCCTTGGGTTGACTGGTATTCTTCGCTCGCCGCTGTGAGGGCATCTCTCATCATGTCGCCGATGCACATATGACCCACTCCTTGGAGGAGGCGTGGGCACTCGACGTCGGTCGTCGTGGCCGAGATGATGATCATATTGCTCATGGTTTCTGTACTGATCTTGCCTGTGCCCACGTCCTTCATGCCGCGGGGGCGATCTTGGGTTGTGGACCGACTGTACTGTATCTGCCACCACTGACCTGCTATGAATCCTATTCCGCGACTGAGACACTACTGTGTTCTGTTCCCCAGCTGCTCGGAGCAAGGCCCGGATCTGCATCAAACCCCTGCATGCCTCCGAATGGGAAGGCTGGATTGACTCTGCTATTCAGGCTGCAACTGTGAGATTTTGAATTGGAGTGCGATATACCTGAGTTTGAGGCGGAAAAAGTTTCCGTCGACTGGATTCAGGGATCCGCTGCCGACCAGGCTCGTCGAGTGCATGCTGCAGGTTCTCTAGTCGAGTGCGCTCAGCCAAGTTGTCCAGGCACGCTTCTTCCAAGGCCCGGGCCTCGGGGGTTTCTCCAACGATAGGAGTGTGAAGTGCATCCATATTGCGGTGGCGAAGCTCTTCCCTCCGCTGCGAAGAAAGGGGCTCGGGGCGGTACTCTTCGTGAACGCGTGACGGATCGCCGCCACCACTACCACCGTCGTTGCGGGGGAAGCCAGGAGGACTAGGTGGTCCGTTGACCATCAAGACTTCTGCCGCGGGATCGCTGCTGTCGCACTCGGATGCGGTCTCGACGGAGCCAGTCGAACAGGCCGTAGAGAGTTTCGTTGGGCTCGATTGCCGCGACCTGTGAGGTGGCCGACTAGCGGGCCACCGCGTGTCTCATCCACCGCTGGAGCCGCGACCGACCGGAATGCTTGTGCCGGCGAGCGGCGGGGGATGAGGACACCATAGGAACCGACCAATACTGGGTCGACGGTTGCCGGAGAAGGACGCCGCGGACGCACTTTCGCGTCGCCCCGCGGACGGGGAGCGCATCGACGTTGACTGGAGCTTCCTGAAGTCAGGCGGAGTCGTCGACGACGAACACGAGCGCGCCGAGACGGATCTCGCGGCCCTCAACTAGTCCGCCGGCGGAACCATGATGATGAGAATTGGAAAAATCGCAACTCCACCAAAAAGTCGCTAAGACACCTGCCCCACGGTGGGTGTCAACTGTCGTGGATCTAAGACTGACAGTAGAATGGGGGTAGGTATGAGGAGGCAAGATCCTAGATATGGCGAAGTTGTACACGCGAGTTTTACGAGTTCAAACCCTTCGCGGAGGAAGTAACAGCCCTACATCTCGGTGCCCGGAGGCGATCGACTGGATTATGTATGCGTGTGTTTACAAGGGTGCGAACCCTTGTGCCAGTGGAGGGAGGTGACTTATATAGAGTGCGCCTAGACCCTAGCCAGCTCACGTTACAAGGGTTTTAAGGTACATCAAGAAGGGGTGTTACTGGTAAGTAACGCTAGGAATTAAATGACATAAATGCCTATTAAGTCTATGAAGAAAACGTCCGACCATTATCGTGCAGAGTGACTTTAGATCTTCTGTCCGTCGAGTGATAATTGTCGTGGTCGAGTAACTTTGAGTCTTCCGAGTGGAATGTCTCGTAGTCGAGTGGATGATGCTATCTTTCCGGTGCTTCTGTTTTTAGGATAATGTCCTAGGGAAGGGTGTCTAAGTCAGGCCTATGATCCTACCCTGGATACATAGCTTCATCAGCTACTGCCCTCAACCTTACAAATTAGACATCTGTAAATCCAACTACAAGCTACTGCTACATACTGGTTTTGTGTCTCTGTCTGAATGCTCTGTTCGCTTCAAGTGTAGGAGTGAATGCCGGTGCTTAGAAAAGAAGCGACCTTGTGGAAACGCTGGTCAGGCATTTACCAGGAGGATGTATCCGCTTCGGATGCCAGGCTGAAGCTATTTCTCTCGACGCCGTTACCCGCTGTCCAATCGTCTCAACCAACGACGACTCAACCATCAGTGCAGAGGTGGTAATCGGCTGCGATGGAGCAAACTCAGTGGTGGCCAAGTTCCTGGGACTGAAGCCGCCGAGGTTCCTGCCTATGTGGGCAGCACGGGCCATGACCACCATTCCAGAAGGGAACAGCTTCAGGAACCCGGCGCTCATCCGGCAGGCGGCTCTGCAGGCAATGCAGGGGTACCCTGAGGACGTCCTCGACGTGGTGCGAAGCTGCGACCTGTCATCCATGAGCCTGACGCAGCTCTGCTACCGGCCGCCGTGGCACCTGGTCCTCCAGCCGTTCCAGGAGGGCACGGTGACTGTCGCCGGCGACGCCATGCACGCCATGGGGACTTTCATCGGCCAGGGTGGCTCGTTCAGCCTGGAGGACGCTGTCGTGGCCGCCCGGTGCTTGGCCCGAACGGCGTCCGCAGCTCGCGGTGGTGACCACAGCCCGGCTAAGAGCGTCGAAGAGGCGCTCAAGTCGTACGAGCAGGAGAGAAAGGCGAGGATCCTGAGGCTGTCCGTGCAGGCGTTCCTCAACGGACAACTCATCGTCGCGACCTCCAAGCTCATGAAGGTGTTGATCAGAGCTGCCCTGGCGGTTCTCTTCACAGGAAATTCAGACAGCCACGGCGACTTCGACTGCGGTTCCCTCTAGCTAGTACAGATCATTCACACAAGTTTACGCGAAACAGTTTCCATTTGTTTGCTGATGCATCACAACTCTCCTCAACTATATGTACCACAGATTACCTTTTCACTTTAGCTATATGTAAGTTACCTGAATTTGGGTCAGTCGATCTTTTTGACCGCTGATTGCTGCTCCAAGATGCGTGCTGATTGTTGTTGTTTTTAGCAACATGCGTGCTGATTGTTTTTTCTATTCTGTGTGTTTGTCCAGTATTGGGCTGAGTTTTTTTTTTGACTGACCCCTATTTTTGGTCAGTCGATACATTGTTGGGCTGCCAGTCACTAGTTTTCTTATTGGGCTGGCAGTGACTCTCTGCCGTTTTTTGCTTCTGTCTTTTTTTCTGTCAGATTTTTTGGGTATATTTTGGATGATGGGTGAATATAAAATATATACATGTAGGTATTATATAATATGTGTATAAATTATATTTTAGTGTGAAAAATACATTATTATATGCTTATTTCTTACATATTAAAATAGTGCAGTTTAAGTGAAAAGTTGTGTGTTTTAAGGTTCTTTTTTTTTAATTTTTCTTTGTTCTTAAAGATTAATACCAATGTCACTAGTTCATTCTTTTATAATTTTTTAAATATATTATATAGTTTTTAATTTATTTTCTGTATTATTCTATAAAGGTAATACATTTGCCGCTAATTCATTCCTCCTTAGGAAACTTTTTTCCTGCGAAATTCCACTATTATATGCTTACTCTTGTATATTAAAAAAAATTGTGCATATGGTGTGCAAATTTTGTCATTGTTTGTTTAAAATTTTGTTCTGTTTTATTAAAAACAAATTAAGGGTAACACCAATGCCACTAATTCATTCTTCCTTATAAAATCTCATTATTTTGATTATGATTTAGTTTTTATTTCATTTTTTTCTTCTAAAAGGTCAATACTAAATCCACTAATTCATTTTTTCTTATGAAATTTCATTAGTTTGATTTTGTTTTGGTTTTTAATTCATTTGGTAATACCAATGCAACTAAGTCATTCCTTCTTAGGAAACTTTGTTTTTATGAAAATCTCAATATTCTATACTTATTCTTGCATATTGCGCAATTTCTGTATGAATTGTGTGCAAATTTTGTCATTATTTGTTTTATTATTTTTCAATTTATTTCTTCTTAAAGGGTAATACAAATGTCATTACTTCCGTATTTCTTCTAAAACATCATCAATTTGATTATGTTTTAGTTTGTATTTCATTTTATTTTTTCTTAAAGGGTAATACCAAAAGCCACTAATTCATTCTTTCATAGAAAACCTCATTATTTTGATTTTTTAGTTTATTTTATTTTTCCTTCTTCGATGGAAACACCAATACCATAAATTCATCCCTTTTTGAAAAACATCCACTATTATATGCTTATTCTTGCTTATTGTAAAAAAGCGCAATTTTTGTGTAAATTGTATGCAATTTTTGTCTTTATTTATTTATTTTTACTTATGTTTCTTCTGGAAAGGTAATACCAATGCCACTAATTCATTCTTCCTTAGGAAATTCATTAATTTGATTAGTTTTAGTTTTAGTTTATTTTTATTTGTATGAGGAATACCAATGCCACTAATTCATTCGTTTTTAGGAAAGTTTTTCCTGCAAAATTGTGATATTACTTATTCTTGCATATTTTTAAAAGAGTAATTTCTCTATAGACCTTGTGCACATTTTTTTTCATTATTTGTTTTATAATTTTTAATTTATTTCTTTTCGAATGGTAATACCAATGCCATTAATTCATTATTTCTTATAAAACATCATTATTTTGATTTTGTTACAAATTTTTATTTTATTTTATTTCTTCTTAAAGGGTAATACCAAATCCAGTAATTCATTGTTTATTTTAAAAAATGATCTTTTTATCTCTTCTTTTGTTGTATTACTGATGACCCACAAGTATCGGGGATCGCAACAGTTTTCGAGGGTAGAGTATTCATCCCAAATTTATTGATTCGACACAAAGGGGAGCCAAAGAATATTCTCAAGTATTAGTAGCTGAGTTGTCAATTCAACCACACCTGGAAACTTAATATCTGCAGGAAAGTGTTTAGTAGCAAAGTAATATGATAGTAGTGGTAACGGTGCTAAAAGGTAATGGTAGCAAAAGTAATATTTTTGGTGTTTTGTAGTGATGATACAATAGCAACAAAAAAGTAAATAAGCGAAGAACAATATATGGAATGCTCGTAGGCAATGGATCGGTGATAGAGAATTATGCCGGATGTGGTTCATCATGTAACAGTCATAATATAGGGTGACACAGAAGTAGCTCCAATTCATCAATGTAATATAGGCATGTATTCCGAATATAGTCATACGTGCTTATGGAAAAGAACTTGCATGTCATCTTTTGTCCTACCCTCCCGTGGCAGCCGGGTCCTATTGGAAACTAAGGGATATTAAGGCCTCCTTTTAATTGAGTATCGGACCAAAGCATTAACACATAGTGAATACATGAACTTCTCAAACTACGGTCATCACCGAGAGTGGTCCCGATTATTGTCACTTCGGGGTTGCCAGATCATAACACATAGCAGGTGACTATAGACTTGCAAGATAGGATCAAGAACTCTCATATATTGATAAAAACATAATAGGTTCAGATCCGAAATCATGGCACTCGGGCCCTAGTGACAAGCATTAAGCATAGAAAAGTCATAGCAACATCAATCTCAGAACATAGTGGATACTAGGGATCAAACCTTAACAAAACTAACTTGATTGCATGATAAATCTCATCCAACCCATCACCGTCCAGCAAGCCTATGATGGAATTACTCGCGCACGACGGTGAGCATCAAGAAATTGGTGATGGAGGATGGTTGATGATGACGATGGCGACGGATTCCCCTCTCCGGAGCCCCGAACGGACTCCAGATCAGCCCTCCCGAGAGAGTTTAGGGCTTGGCGGCGGCTCCGTATTATAAAACGCGATGAATCTTTCTCTCTGTTTTTTTCTCCCCGAAATTGAATATATGGAGTCAAGGTTGAGGTCGGTGGAGCGTTAGGGGGCCCACGAGGTAGGGGGCTCCTAGGAGGGTAGGGCGCGCCCCCACCCTCGTGGACAGGTGGTGGCCCCCCTGACGTGGATCTTTCTTCCAGTATTTTTTATATATTTCAAAATAATTCTCCGTTGATTTTTAGGTCATTTCGAGAACTTTTATTTCTGCACAAAAATAACACCATGGCAATTCTGCTGAAAACAACATCAGTCCGGGTTAGTTCCGTTCAAATCATGCAAGTTAGAGTCCAAAATAAGGGCAAAAGTGTTTGGAAAAGTAGATACGACGGAGACGTATCAACTCCCCCAAGCTTAAACCTTTGCTTGTCCTCAAGCAATTCAGTTGATAAACTGAAAGTGATAAAGAAAACTTTTACAAACTCTGTTTGCTCTTGTTGTTGTAAATATGTAAAGCCAGCATTCAACTTTTCAGCAAAGATTATGAACTAACCATAGTCACAATAACATTTAGGACTCATGTTTACTCATATCAATGGCATTATCAATTAGCGAGCAATAATAATAAATCTCGGATAACAACACTTTCTCAAAACAATCATGATATGATATAAGAAGATGGTATCTCTCTAGCCCTTACTGAGACCTCAAAACATAAATGTAGAGCACCTTTAAAGATCAAGGACTGACTAGACTTTGTAATTCATGGTAAAAGAGATCCAGTCAAGTCATACTCAATGTAAACTAATAGTAATGGATGCAAATGACAGCGGTGCTCTCCAACTGGTGCTTTTTAATAACTGGATGATGACTCAACATAAAAGTAAATGGATAGGCTCTTCGCAGAGGGAACCAGGGATTTGTAGAGGTGCCAGAGCTCGATTTTGAAATAGATATGAATAATATTTTGAGCGGTATACTTTCATTGTCAACATAACAACCAAGAGTTCTCGATATCTTCCATGCTACACACATTATAGGAGGTTCCCAAATAGTATGGTAAAGTTTATACTATCCCTCCACCACCAAGTATCAATCCATGGCTTGCTCGAAACAACGAGTGCCTCCAACTAACAACAGTCCCGGGGGAGTTTTGTTTGCAATTATTTTGATTTGATTTGCATAAAGCGTGGGACTGGGCATCCCGGCGACCAGCCCTTTTCTCGTGAGTGAGGAGCCGAGTCCACTCCTCTTTGGAATAACCCGCCTAATATGGAAGATACGAACAACCCTTGTTGATACATGAGCTATTCGAGCATACAAAACAGAATGTTTATTTGAAGGTTTAGAGTTTGGCACATACAAATTTACTTGGAACGACAGGTAGATACCGTACATAGATAGGTATGGTGGACTCATATGGAATAACTTTGGGGTTTATGGAATTGGATGCACAAGCAGTATCCCCGCTTAGTACAAGTGAACGCTAGCAAAAGACTAGGAAGCGACCAGCTAGAGAGCGACAACAGTCATGAACATGCATTAAAATTAATCAACACCGAATGCAAGCATGAGTAGGATATAATACACCATGAACACAAATATCGTAGAGGCTATGTTGATTTTGTTTCAACTACATGCATGAACATGTGCCTAGTCAAGCCACTCGAACCGTTCAAAAGAGGATACCACCCTATCATACCACATCACAACCATTTTAATAGCATGTTGGCACGCAAGGTAAACCATTATAAGCTCCTAGCTAATTAAGCATGGCATAAGTAACTATAATCTCTAATTGTCATTGGAAACATGTTTATTCATAATAGGCTGAATCAGGAATGATGAACTAATCATATTTACAAAAACAAGAGAGGTCGAGTTCATGCCAGCTTTTCTCATCTCAATAAGTTCATCATATAATCATCATTATTGCCTTTCACTTGCATGGTCGAATAGTGTGGATAATAATAATAGTGCACGTGCATTGGACTAAGCTAGACTCTGCAAGCATTCAATTCAAGAGAGAAGACAAGGTAATATGGGCTCTTTGTCAGATCAATAATAATGTATATAAGAGCCACTTCAACATTTTAATTATGGTCTTCTCCTCTCGACACCCAGAGAACAAGAAAAGAAATAAAACTATTTACACGGGAAATCTCCCAATAAGCAAAAGAAAAACGAGAAATCTTTTTGGGTTTGATTTTTAGTTACTACTACAAGCATGGAAAGTAAACTAATTGAAAGCTACAACTAATTTTTTTGTTTTTCTTAAGGTTTATTAAACACACAAGAAGAAAGCATGAAAAGGGAAAATAAACTAGCATGGATGATACAGTGAAAAAGTATGAGCTCCGACAACTAGTATGAGTGTGTGAACATAAATGTAATGTCGGTGAGAAATACGTACTCCCCCAAGCTTAGGCTTTTGGCCTAAGTTGGTCTATGGCCACGGCTGGCCTGGCGGATATCCAAAGTTGTAGCTGGGGTCATACTGAGATGCAGCGGCAATTGCCCGATGAGCTGCAGCTTGGGGGCGAGCTGTCTCCGCCCTCCTCTCGTACTTGGTCACCTCCTCCCTGGTTTTAACATATCTCCCTTTTGCCTGAAAGTCAAAGAAAGTAGGAGCAGGGAGAGCGACGTGATAGGTGCGTCATCTGTCAAAGATTAGTCGGCACTGGAGAAACTGATCGTTCCTCTCAACAAACTGATGATGAACCATAGCCTCATAATCTAAATAAACAGGAGGCAACTCAATATCATACCCACGTATGGGTATATCAAGAAAATTAGCTAGACGGGTTGCATAAATTCCACCAAAGAAATCCCCATTAAATCTATTATTATGCAACCTACCTGCAACAATGGCTCCCAAATTATAATGTTTATCTCCTAATACAGCACTCCTGAGAATACTGAGGTCAGAGACACACATGTGACATGCTTCATCCTTACCATTTATGCACCTACCTATAAAGAGAGCAAAATAATGTATAGCAGGAAAATGAATGCTCCCTATTGTAGCTTGTGTTATATCTCTAGATTCCCCCACAGTTATACTAGCAACAAAATCTCTAAATTCAGATTTGCGAGGCTCACTAGGGCTGCCCCATTGTGGAAGTTTGCAAGCAGTATTAAAATCCTCTAAGTCCATAGTATAAATTATTTCATAAAGATCAAATAGGATAGTTTGTGAATTGCGTGATGATGAAAATTAAACCTTCTCACAAAGGAATCAGTGAGATAGTGGTATTGGCGGCACTTATCTGCCTCGAAGCTCTCAAGATCGGCATTACGCACATACGCGTTAAATTCTTCCTTGATTCCTGCTCGATCCATAAAGTCCTTTGACGGCCATTCACAAGCCCGCACCTGAGCTTCCCTTGGTGGTTCATCGTCGGCATCGCGTATTGCGAGACTGGGTCCTTGCTTCCTTGAAGAACCACCTTGGTACATTTTCCTAAACATATTTCTTCCTCTGAAAAATTTCTGAAATTTTTAGTAACTTCAAAATAAAAGTGAACCAAACTCAACAAAATTGATAGCAACTACTCCTACAAGTTCCTAGAGACAATATCATGCATCAAAACTACTTTTGACCACAAAAATTTGACATGCAAGCTCAAGAACAGGGTCACCTAAGCAGCAAAAATATGCAATGAATAAAGCACTAGAACAAAAACTAACTGGACCATTGGAGGACTCACATACCAAAGAACAATCCCCCAAAGCAGTTTTGTGAATGGAGCTTTGAGCAAGGAGATTGAAAATGGCAGCAAGATGAGCTTGGACTCGGGTTTGAGCTAGTTAGTGATGTTTGTGGGAGGAAGGAGTGTGTGGTAGCTGGAATAAGTGGAGGGGAGCCACTATGGGCCCATGGGGCAGGGGGGCGCACCCAGGGGGGTAGGGCGCGCCCTCCACCCTCGTGGCCAGGTGCTTGCTCCCCTTGCTGTGTTTTCAGTGCCAGTTATTCTCAAATATTCCAGAAAAAATCATATTTAAATTTCAGGGCATTTGGAGAACTTTTATTTTCGTGGTATTTTTTATTACATGGATAATTCAGGAAACAGATAGAAATTGCTATTTTTTTCTTTATTTAATATAAGTAACAGAAAGTAAAAAGAGGGTACAAAGAGTTGTGTTATCTAAATTCATCCATCTCATGCTCATCGAAAGGAATCCACAAACAAGGTTGATCAGGTCTTGTTAACAAACTCATTCCGAGTAACATGGAACCAGAGAATTTTCGAATAACACTAGGTTACCTCAACAGGGATATGCACATCCCTGCTACCTCTTGAGCACTGCGTTGGATTTCCTTGAAGAGGAAAGGATGATGCAGCAAAGTAGCGTAAGTATTTCCCTCAGTTTTTTAGAACCAAGGTATCAATCCAGTAGGAGGCTATGTGCGAGTCCCTTGTACCTGCACAAAACAAATAACTCCTCGCAACCAACACGATAAGGGGTTGTCAATCCCTTCACGGTCACTTAAAAAAGTGAGATCTGATAGATATGATAGAATAATATTTTTGGTATTTTTGTGATAAAGATGCAAAGTAAAATAAAAGCAAAGTAAAAAGCAAAGGAAATAACTAAGTATTGGAAGATTAATATGATGAAGATAGACCCAGGGGCCATAGGTTTCACTAGTGGCTTATCTCAAGAGCATAAGTATTTTACGGTGGATGAACGAATTACTGTTGAGCAATTGACAGAATTGAGCATAGTTATGAGAATATCTAGGTATGATCATGTGTATAGGCATCACGTCCGAGACAACTAGACCGACTCCTGCCTGCATCTACTACTATTACTCCACTCATCAACCACTATCCAGCATGCATCTAGAGTATTAAGTTCATGAAAACAGAGTAACGCTTTAAGCAAGATGACATGATGTAGAGGGATAAATTCATGCAATATGATATAAAAAAACCATCTTATTATCCTCGATGGCAACAATACAATACGTGCCTTGCTGCACCTACTGTCACTGGGAAAGGACACCGCAAGATTGAACCCAAAGCTAAGCACTTCTCCCATTGCAAGAAAGATCAATCTAGTAGGCCAAACCAAACTGTTAATTCGAAGAGACTTGCAAAGATAATCAATCATACATAAAAGAATTCATAGAAGACTCAGATATTGTTTATAGATAATCTTGATCATAAACCCACAATTTATCGGTCTCAACAAACACACCACAAAAAGAAGATTGCATCGAATATATCTCCACAAGAGAGGGGGAGAAAATTGTATTGAGATCCAAAAAGAGAGAAGAAGCCATCTAGCTAATAACTATGGACCCGAAGGTCTGAGGTAAACTACTCACACTTCATCGGAGAGGCTATGGTGTTGATGTAGAAGCCCTCCGTGATGGATGCCCCCTCCAGCGGAGCTTCGGAACAGGCCCCAAGATAGGATCTCGTGGATACAGAAAGTTACGGCGGTGGAATTAGGGTTTTGGCTCCGTATCTGATCGTTTGGGGGTACGTAGGTATATATAGGAGGAAGGAGTATGTCGGTGGAGCAACAGGGGGTCACGAGGGTGGAGGGCACGCCTGGGGGGGGGGGGGGGGGTAGGCGCGCCCCCTACCTCATGGCCTCCCTGTTGGTTGCTTGACGTAGGGTCCAAGTCTCCTGGATCATGTTCGGTGAGAAAATCACGTTCCCAAAGGTTTCATTCCGTTTGGACTTTGATATTCCTTTTCTTCGAAACCCTAAAATAGGCACAAAAAAATAGCAATTCTGGGTTGGGCCTCCGGTTAATAGGTTAGTCCCAAAAATAATATAAAAGTGGATAATAAAGCCCAATAATGTCCAAAACAGTAGATAATATAGCATGGAGCAATCAAAAGTTATAGATACGTTGGAGACGTATCAAGCATCCCCAAGCTTAATTCCTGCTCGTCCTCGAGTAGTTAAATGATAAAAAAGATAAGTTTTGATGTGAAGTGCTACTTGGCATAATTTTAATGTAATTCTTCTTAATTGTGGTATGAATATTCAGATCCGAAAGATTCAAGATAAAAGTTTAATATTGACATAAAAATAATAATACTTCAAGCATACTAACAAAGCAATCATGTCTTCTCAAAATAACATGGCCAAAGAAAGTTATCCCTACAAAATCATATAGTCTGGCTATGCTCTATCTTCACCACACAAAGTATTTAAATCATGCACAACCCCGATGACAAGCCAAGAAATTGTTTCATACTTTTGACATTCTCAAACTTTTTCAATCTTCACGCAATACATGAGTGTGAGCCATGGATATAGCACTATATGTGGAATAGAATGGTGGTTGTGGAGAAGACAAAAAAGGGAGAAGATAGTCTCACATCAACTAGGCGTATCAACAGGCTATGGAGATGCCCATTAATAGATATCAATTTGAGTGAGTAGGGATTGCCATGCAACGGATGCACTAGAGCTATAAGTATATGAATGCTCGACAAAATAAACTACGTTAGTGTGCATCCAACTTGCTTGCTCGTGAAGACCTAGGGAATTTTGAGGAAGCCCATCATTGGAATATACAAGCCAAGTTCTATAATGAAAAATTCCCACTAGTATATGAAAGTGACGAAATGAGAGACTCTCTATCATGAATATCATGGTGCTACTTTGAAGCACAAGTGTGGTAAATGATAGTAACATTGTCCCTTATCTCTTTTTCTCTCATTTTTTTATTTTTATTTTTTTATTTGGGCCTTTTTATGGCCTCTTTTCTTTCTCTTTTTTTATTTTTCGTCCGGAGTCTCATCCCGACTTGTGGGGGAATCATAGTCTCCATCATCCTTTCCTCATTGGGACAATGCTCTAATAATGATGATCATCACACTATTATTTTCTTACAACTCAATACTTAGAACAAAATATGACTCTATATGAATGCCTCCGGTGGTGTACCGGGATATGCAATGAATCAAGAGTGACATGTATGAAATAATTATGAATGGTGGCTTTGGCACAAATACGATGTCAACTACATGATCATGCTAAGCAATATGACAATGATGGAGTGTGTCATAATAAACGGAACGGTGGAAAGTTGCATGGCAATATATCTCGAAATGGCTATGGAAATGCCATAATAGTTAGGTATGGTGGATGTTTTGAGGAAGGTATATGGTGGGTGTATGATACCAGCGAAAGGTGCGCGTTATTAGAGAGGCTAGCAATGGTGGAAGGAAGAAAAGTGCGTATAATCCATGGACTCAACATTAGTCATAAAGAACTCATATACTTATTGCAAAAATCTACAAGTTATCAAAGCAAAGTATTACGCGCATGCTCCTAGGGGATAGATTGGTAGGAAAAGACCATCGCTCGTCCCCGACCGCCACTCATAAGGAAGACAATCAAAAAATAAATCATGCTCCGACTTCATCACATAACGGTTCACCATACGTGCATGCTACGGGAATCACAAAATTTAACACAAGTATTTCCAAAATTCACAACTACTCAACTAGCACAACTTTAATATCACCATCTTCATATCTCAAAACAATTATCAAGCATCAAACTTCTCATAGCATTCAACACACTCATAAGAAAGTTTTTACTATTCTTGAATACCAAGCGTATTAGAATTATTTAAGCAAATTACCATGCTATTGAAGACTCTCAAAATAATCTAAGTGAAGCATGAGAGATCAATAGTTTCTATAAAACAATTCCACCACCATGCTCTAAAAAGTATAAGTGAAGTACTAGAGCAAAACTATATAACTCAAATGATATAAGCGAAGCACATAGAGTATTATAACAAATTCCAAATCATGTATGGCTCTCTCAAAAGGTGTGTACAGCAAGGATGATTGTGGTAAACTAAAAAGCAAAGACTCAGATCATACAAGACGCTCCAAGCAAAACACATATCATGTGGTGAATAAAAATATAGCTCCAAGTAAAGTTACCGATAGAAGTAGACGAAAGAGGGGATGCTTTCCGGGGCATACCCAAGCTTTGGATTTTAGGTGTCCTTATATTATCTTGGGGTGCCATGGGGATCCCCAAGCTTAGGCTCTTGCCACTGCTTGTTCCATAATCCATCAAATCTTTACCCAAAACTTGAAAACTTCACAACACAAAACTTAAAGTAGAAAATCTGGTGAGCTCCGTTAGCGAAAGAAAACAAAATACCACTTCAAGGTACTGTAATGAACTCATTATTTATTTATATTGGTGTTAAACTTACTGTATTCCAACTTCTCTATGGTTTATAAACTATTTTACTAGCCATAGATTCATCAAAATGAGCAAACAACTCACGAAAAACAGAATCTGTCAAAAACAGAACAGTCTGTAGTAATCTGTAGCTAACGCAAGATTTGGAACCCCAAAAATTCTAAACTAAATTGCTGGACGTGAGGAATTTATCTATTAATCATCTTCAAAAATAATTAACTAAATAGTACTTTCCAAATAAAATGGCAGCAGTTCTCGTGAGCGCTAAAGTTTCTGTTTTTTACAGCGAGATAACAAGACTTTCCCCAAGTCTTCCCAATGGTTTTACTTGGCACAAACACTAATTAAACACAAAAACACAACCAAAACAGAGGCTAGGTAAATTATTTATTACTAAACAGGAGCAAAAAGCAAGGAATAAAAATAAAATTGGGTTGCCTCCCAACGAGCGCTATTGTTTAACGCCCCTAGCTAGGCATAAAAAGCAAGGATAGATCTAGGTATTGCCATATTAGTAAGATAGATCATTAAAACTCTTTTCATATTCTCTACGTTCGGCAGCAAGTTTTCTTTGAGGCAAGCAAAAGTAATAAAAAGGGCTAAATTTAATGGGACAAAAGTCCCCAAGATCAACCTTGGGAGGTATAGGTTCCTCCTTTGGTCCTTTCTATTGCACAACCAATTCATCATTATAAGTATTCTTTTGACAGAACTTTGTGAGCCAAAACTCAAGAGAATATCCTAGTTCATTATTTCAAGTGGCCAAATCATCATTAAGTTCATAAATTCTATCAACTAAAACATTGGTAGGAACCCTTTTTCTAAGATTTTCATTGAAAGCAACATAGTCTAGGGATTCAAAATGCATTATTTCTTCTTGATCAAAAAGGATAGCCTCTATGGGAGGACGGCAAGCGTCCACCCTATAATGTGCAAAGATTTCTTTGGCCTCTTTTATTCTGAATCTGAACTCACGAGCCAAAAAGATCGTAGCGGCACGCTTAACAGAAGAATGCTCAATATTAGAAAATTCTAGGAAAATCCTTTCTATGCAAGGGTGCATGTGCATGAATTGTCTTTCAAGTTCAACTACAAGCATGGCAATAGCATCCACAAGACTACTAGTTCTATGAAGGATAGAACTACCCATAGAAGGCAAAGCACCAGCACAAGTAAAGAAATCTTGGATAACTCCTTTTCCAATAATATTACCACTACCAATACGGAATTTTTTGTATGTAAGATAGGGGGTTCTTCAGAAGAAGCGTCAGAATTTTTCATGATATTATTATTGTCCATATCGACAATAATTTCCCCAATTTTAGACATAACGGCAGAAAGTGCAAAAGGCAAAAAAAAGGCAAATAGAGAAAGAGAGGGAGGATAGAGAGAGAGGGCGAATAAAACGGCAAGGGTGAAGTGGGGGAGAGGAAAACGAGAGGCAAATGGCAAATAATGTAATGCGGGAGATAAGGGTTGTGATGGGTACTTGGTATGTTGACTTTTGCGTAGACTCCCCAGCAACGGCACCAGAAATGGCCCGTTGTCAGTAGTCAAATCTTGACTTGCGTGAACCTCCCCGGCAACGGCGCCAGAAATCCTTCTTGCTACCTCTTGAGCACTGTGTTGGATTTCCTTGAAGAGGAAAGGATGATGCAGCAAAGTAGCGTAAGTATTTACCTCAGTTTTTGAGAACCAAGGTATCAATCCAGTAGGAGGCTATGTGTGAGTCCCTTGTACCTGCACAAAACAAATAAATCCTTGCAACCAACGCGATAAGGGGTTGTCAATCCCTTCACGGTCACTTACGAGAGTGAGATGTGATAGATATGATAGAATAATATTTTTGGTATTTTTGTGATAAAGATGCAAAGTAAAATAAAAGCAAAGTAAAAAGCAAAGGAAATAACTAAGTATTGGAAGATTAATATGATGAAGATAGACCCGGGGGCCATAGGTTTCACTAGTGGCTTCTCTCAAGAGCATAAGTATTTTACGGTGGGTGAACGAATTACTGTTGAGCAATTGACAGAATTGAGCATAGTTATGAGAATATCTAGGTATGATCATGTGTATAGGCATCACGTACGAGACAAGTAGACCGACTCCTGCCTGCATCTACTACTATTACTCCACTCATCGACCGCTATCCAGCATGCATCTAGAGTTTTAAATTCATGAAAACAGAGTAACTCCTTAAGCAAGATGACATGATGTAGAGGGATAAATTCATGCAATATGATAAAAACCCCATCTTGTTATCCTTGATGGCAACAATACAATACGTGCCTTGCTGCCCCTACTGTCACTGGGAAAGGACACCGCAAGATTGAACCCAAAGCTAGGCACTTCTCCCATTGCAAGAAAGATCAATCTAGTAGGCCAAACCAACCTAATAATTCGAAGAGACTTGCAAAGATAACCAATCATACATAAAAGAATTCAGAGAAGACTCAAATATTGATCATAGATAATATTGATCATAAACCCACAATTCATCGGTCTCAACAAACACACCGCAAAAAGAAGATTACATCGAATAGATCTCCACAAGAGAGGGGGAGAACATTGTATTGAGATCCAAAAAGAGAGAAGAAGCCATCTAGCTAATAACTATGGACCCGAAGGTCTGAGGTAAACTACTCACACTTCATCGGAGAGGCTATGGTGTTGATGTAGAAGCCCTCCGTGATGGATGCCCCCTCCGAGGGAGCTCCGCAACAGGCCCCAAGATGGGATCTTGTGGATACAGAAAGTTACGGTGGTGGAATTAGGGTTTTGGCTCTGTATCTGATCATTTGGGGGTACGTAGGTATATATAGGAGGAAGGAGTACGTTGGTGGAGCAACAGGGGGCCCATGAGGGTGGAGGGCGCGCCTGGGGGGTAGGCGCGCCCCCTACTTCGTGGTCTCCCTGTTGGTTGCTTGACGTAGGGTCCAAGTCTCCTGGATCATGTTCGGTGAGAAAATCACGTTCCCGAAGGTTTCATTCCGTTTGGACTCCGTTTGATATTCCTTTTCTTCGAAACCCTAAAATAGGCAAAAAATAGCAATTCTGGGCTGGGCCTCCGGTTAATAGGTTAGTCCCAAAAATAATATAAAAGTGGATAATAAAGCCCAGTATTGTCCAAAACAGTAGATAATATAGCATGGAGAAATCAAAAGTTATAGATACGTTGGAGACGTATCAATCCCCAACAATAAGAATATCATATTTGTTCTTGACAGTAGGAAGAGGAAATTCAAAACCTCCAAAAATAATCGATGGAATTTTTCCAACAGAGTTTATACTATGAACTGTTGGGGAACGTAGTACTTAAAAAAATTCCTACGCACACACATGATCATGGTGATGCATAGCAACGAGAGGGGAGAGTGTGTCTACGTACCCTCGTAGACCGAATACGGAAGCGTTAGCACAACACGGTTGATGTAGTCATACGTCTTCACGATCCGACCGATCCAAGTACCGAACGCATGGCACCTCCGAGTTCAGCACATGTTCAGCTCGATGACGTCCCATGAACTCCGATGCAGCAGAGCTTCACGGGAGAGTTCCGTTAGCACGACGGCGTGATGACGGTGATGATGATGCTACCGATGCAGGGCTTCACCTAAGCACCGCTACGATATGATGGAGGTGGATTATGGTGGAGGGGGGCACCGCACACGGTTGGGAGAGATCAACTGATCAACTTGTGTGTCTAGACGTGCCCCCTACCCCCGTATATAAAGGAGCAAGGGGGAGGCCGGCCGGCCCTCCTAGGGCGCACCAGGAGGAGGAGTCATCCTCCTAGTAGGAGTAGGACTCCCCTTTCCTACTCCTACTAGGAGGAGGAAAGGAAGGAGGAGAAGGAGAAGGAAGGAGAGGGAGGAAAAGGAGGAAAGGGGGCCCGGCCCCCTAGTCCAATTCGGTTTGGGCTAGGGGGTCGCGCGCCCTGCCTCCTCTCTTCCACTACTTGGCCCATGAGGCCCATTACTTCTTCCTCGTATTCATGTAACTCCCCAGTACCCCGAAAAAAACCCGAATCACTCGGAACCTTTCTGATGTCCGAATATAGTCGTCCAATATATTACGTCTCGACCATTTCGAGACTCCTCGTCATGTCCCCGATCTCATCTGGGACTCCGAACTAGTACATCAAATCACATAAACTCATAATGCCGATCGTCACCAAACTTTAAGCGTGCGGACCCTACGAGTTCGAGAACTATGTAGACATGACCGAGACACGTCTCCGATCAATAACCAATAGCGGAACCTAGATGTTCATATTGGATCCTACATATTCTACGAAGATCTTTATCGGTCAAACCGCATAACAACATACGTTGTTCGCTTTGTCATCGGTATGTTACTTGCCCGAGATTCGATCGTCGGTATCTCAATACCTAGTTCAATCTCGTTACCGGCAAGTCTCTTTACTCGTTCTATAATACATCATCCCGCAACTAACTCATTAGTTACAATGCTTGCAAGGCTTATAGTGATGTGCATTACCGAGTGGGCCCAGAGATACCTCTTCGACGATCGGAGTGACAAATCCTAATCTCGAAATACGCCAACTCAACAAGTACCTTTGGAGACACCTTTAGAGCACCTTTACAATCACCCAGTTACGTTGTGACGTTTGGTAGCACACAAAGTGTTCCTCCGGTAAATGGGAGTTGCATAATCTCATAGTCATAGGAACATGTATAAGTCATGAAGAAAGCAATAGCAACATATTAAACGATCAAGTGCTAAGCTAACGAAATGGGTCAAGTCAATCACATCATTCTCTAATGATGTGATCCTGTTAATCAAATGACAACTCATGTCTATGGTTAGGAAACATAACCATCATTGATTTAACGAGCTAGTCAAATAGAGGCATACTAGTGACAATTTGTTTGTCTATGTATTCACACATGTACTAAGTTTCCGGTAAATACAATTCTAGCATGAATAATAAACATTTATCATGATATAAGGAAATAAATAATAACTTTATTATTGCCTCTAGAGCATATTTCCTTCAGTCTCCCACTTGCACTAGAGTCAATAATCTAGTTCACATCGTCATGTGATTTAACATGAATAGTTCACATCTTTATGTGATTAGTTCACATCTCCATGTGACTAACACCCAAAAGGTTTACTAGAGTCGATAATCTAGTTCACATCGCTATGTGATTAATACCCAAAGAGTGATCATGTTTTGCTTGTCAGAGAAATTTAGTCAACGGGTCTGCCACATTCAGAGCCGTATGTATATTGCAAATTTTCTATGTCTACAATGCTTTGCATGGAGCTACTCTAGCTAATTGCTCCCACTTTCAATATGTATCTAGATCGAGACTTAGAGTCATCCAGATCGGTGTCAAAGCTTTCATCGACGTAACTCTTTATGACGAACTCTTTTATCACCTCCATAACCGAGAAATATTTCCTTAGTCCTCTAAGGATAATTTTGACCGCTGTCCAGTCATCTACTCCTAGATCACTATTGTACTCCCATGCCAGAATGATGCTAAGGTATACAATAGGACTGGTAAATAGCATATCATACTTTATAGAACTTATGACCGAGGCATAGGGAATGACTTTTCGTTCTTTTTCTATTTTCTGCTATGGTTGGGTTTTGAGTCTTTACTCAACTTCACACCTTGCAACACAGGCAAGAACTCCTTCTTTGACTGTTCCATTTTGAACTACTTCAAAATCTTGTCAAGGTATGTACTCATTGAAAAAACTTATCAAGCGTCTTGATCTATCTCTATAGATCTTGATGCTCAATGTGTAAGCAGCTTCATTGAGGTCTTTCTATGAAAAAAACTCTTTTCAAACACTCCTTTATGCTTTCCAGAAAATTCTACATTATTTTTGATCAACAATATGTCATTCACATATACTTATCAGAAATCATGTAGTGCTCCCACTCACTTTCTTGGAAATACAGACTTCACCGCAAGTTTGTATAAAACCATATGCTTTGATCATTATCAAAGCATATATTCCAACTCTGAGATGCTTACACCAGTCTATAGATGGATCGCTGGAGCTTGCTCACTTTGTTAGCACCTTTAGGATCGGAAAAACCTTCTTGTTGCATCATATACAACTCTTCTTTAAGAAGTCCATTAAGGAATGCAGTTTTGACATCCATTTGCCAGATTTCATAAAATGTGCCAATTGCTAATATGATTCGGACAGAGTTAAGTATCGTTATGAGTGAGATGGTCTCATCGTAGTCAACTCCTTGAACTTGTTGAAAACCTTTCGCAACAAGTCGAGCTTTGTAGACAGTAACATTACCATCAGCGTCTGTCTTCTTCTTGAAGATCCAATTATTCTCGATGGCTTGCCGATAATCAGGCAAGTCAACCAAAGTCCACACTTTGTTCTCATACATGGATCCCATCTCAGATTTCATGGCCTCAAGCCATTTTGCGGAATCTGGGCTCATCATCGCTTCCTCATAGTTCGTAGGTTCGTCATGGTCTAGCAACATGACCACCAGAACAGGATTACCGTACCACTCTGGTGCGGATCTTGCTCTGGTTGACCTACGAGGTTCAGTAGTAACTTGATCTGAAGTTTCATGATCATTATCATTGGCTTCATCACTAATTGGTGTAGGTGTCACAAGAACCGGTTTCTGTGATGAACTACTTTCCAAGAAGGGAGCAGGCACAGTTACCTCGTCAAGTTCTACTTTCCTACCACTCACTTCTTTAGAGAGAAACTCCTTCTCTAGAAAGGATCAATTCTTAGCAACGAATGTCTTGCCTTCGGATCTGTGATAGAAGGTGTACCCAACTGTCTCCTTTGGGTATCCTATGAAGACACATTTCTTCGATTTGGGTTTGAGCTTATCAGGATGAAACTTTTTCACATAAGCATTGCAACCCAAAATTTAAGAAACGACAATTTTGGTTTCTTGCCAAACCACATTTCATATGGCATCGTCTCAACGGATTTAGATGGTGCCCTATTTAACGTGAATGCAGATGTCTCTAATGCATAACCCCAAAATGATAGTGGTAAATCGCTAAGAGACATTATAGATTGCACCATATCTAATATAGTATGGTTACGATGTTCGGACACACCATTACGCTGTGGTGTTCCAGGTGGCGTGAGTTGCGAAACTATTCTGCATTGTTTCAAATGAAGACCAAACGCGTAACTCAAATATTCTCCTCCACGATCAGATCGTAGAAACTTTATTTTCTTGTTGCGATGATTTTCCACTTCACTCCGAAATTATTTGAACTTTTCAAATGTTTCATATTTATATTTCATCAAGAAGATATACCCATATCTTACTCAAATCATATGTGAAGGTCAGAAAATAACGATACCTGCCGCGAGCCTCGACACTCATCAGACTGCATACATCAGCATGTATTATTTCCAACAAGTCTGTTACTCGCTCCATTGTTCCGGAGAACGGAGTCTTAGTCATCTTGCCCATGAGGCATGGTTCGCAAGCATCAAGTGATACATAATCAAGTGATTCCAAAAGTCCATCAACATGGAGTTCCTTCGTGCGCTTTACACCAATATGACTTAAATGGCAGTGCCACAAATAAGTTGCACTATCATTATTAACTTTGCATCTTTTGGATTCAATATTATGAATATGTGTATCACTACGATCGAGATCCAATGAACCATTTTCATTGGGTGTATGACCATAGAAGGTTTTATTCATGTAAACAGAACAATAATTATTCTCTAACTTAAATGAATAACCGTATTGCAATAAACATGATCAAATCATATTCATGCTCAACGCAAACACCAAATAACACTTATTTAGGTTCAACACTAATCCTGAAAGTATAGGGAGTGTGCGATGATGATCATATCAATCTTGGAACCACTTCCAACACACATCGTCACTTCACCCTTGACTAGTCTCTGTTCATTCTGCAACTCCCGTTTCGAGTTACTAATCTCAGCAACTGAACTAGTATCACATACTAAGGGGTTGCTATGAAAACACTAGTAAAGTACACATCAATAACATGTATATCAAATATACCT
The DNA here is from genome assembly GCF_018294505.1 of Triticum aestivum. Lineage (NCBI taxonomy): Eukaryota > Viridiplantae > Streptophyta > Magnoliopsida > Poales > Poaceae > Triticum > Triticum aestivum. Next base: position 539,172,767 of record NC_057797.1, on the reverse strand, counting down.
TTTCACTTTGCCATCCTTCTTATCCGTCAAATACTTGGGGCAGTTGTGCTTCCAGTGACCAGTCCCTTTGCAGTAGAAGCACTTAGTCTCAGGTTTAGGTCTAGACGTGGGCTTCTTCACTTGAGCAGCAACTTGCTTGTCGTTCTTCTTGAAGTTCCCCTTCTTTCCTTTGCCCTTTTCTTGAAACTAGTGGTCTTGTCAACCATCAACACTTGATGCTTTTCTTGATTTCTACCTTCATCGATTTCTGCATCACGAAGAGCTTGGGAATCATTTCCATTATCCCTTGCATATTATAGTTCATCACTAAGTTCTAGTAACTTGGTGATAGTGACTAGAGAACTTTGTCAATTACTATCTTATCTGGAAGATTAACTCCCACTTGATTCAAGCAATTGCAGTACTCAGACAATCTGAGCACATGCTCACTGGTTGAGCTATTCTCCTCCATCTTTGTAGGCGAAGTACTGTCAGAGGTCTCCTACCTCTCGACACGGGCATGAGTATGAAATACCAATTTCAACTCTTAGAACATCTTATATGTTCCGTGACATTTCAAAACAGTTTTGAAGTCCCGGTTCTAAGCCGTAAAGCATGGTGCACTAAACTATCAAGTAGTCATCATATCGAGCTCGCCAAACGTTCATAATGTCTGCATCTGCTCCTGCAATCGGTCTTTCACCTAGCGGTGCATCAAGGACATGTAACACCCCAAAAATTTAACCAGGTTTTAGTTATTAAAATTTTGCCAAGAGTTTAAAATTTTTGCATGCAAGTATATCTCTGTTGATTTCAAAACTTTTCTTTTAATATTAAGAAATTTTTCCCAAGTGGATCCTTCCAAAATATATTGGACTTATTTTCCCTCTCATTTAAAAAAACATCTCTCAATCAGGAGATTTATTTATAAAATTATTTCACCCTGAGCTTTATTCATTAAATGACTTGTTTTAAAATTTGGAGCTCTTTTTGTACTACAACCATTTGAGATATTTAACTAAAAATTTCACCAAAATTTGGAGATATCATGTGATGTCTCTAAATCACTTTTGTGCAATAATATATTTCATTCATTGGATATTTTGAGTTCTACACCAAGTTTTCAAATCTGGTCCAGTGGGCAATTTTACACTACAACCTATTTAAATATTTCTTTAAAACTTCTACCAAAATTAGGGGAGGTCAGTAGGAGCATATTATTCCACTTTGTGCAAAAACCTATTTATGTTCTTTGAAAAAATTGAGTGAATCATCCTCTTTTTCATTCTGGTCCAGCCTTGTGATTTCTACTGCAACCCTATTTAATTTTGCTCCAAAGATCTTGTGTTTTCTCCTACTTGTAGACAGCCCTACCAAACCCCTAAATCCAGGAGCATGCACCCATTGGATTAATTTTGGTTCATGAAATAATGTCATTTATTTCCTGTCCAGAATTGTAGTTTTGCAAAACTTGCACTAACAAGTTTGTGCTTTCACCAAACTAACCTCACCACCTCTCTTGCATCCAAGGAGACCCTGATCTGGAGTTTTGACCACTCCAAGACTTGCCTAAGTGCCCTTGGCATTTTGTCAAACACCTTATGGGCATGATCTGTTTTGGCATGAATTTTTGGTTTGCACTGTGAACCTGATCCCCTGACCAAACCAGCTTGTCCACTGATCCCCTTGCAAGCCCAAACCTAGACCTGCTAACCCCCAGCTCCAACCGAGCCACCTAGCATGCCATGGCATTTCGCCGAGCATCTGGTGGGCGTGCGCTGGGCGCGCCCAGAGCGCGCAAATTGCAGCCGCGCACACGAGCCGCCGCGTCGCGCCCCTGTCTTGGCCCACACGGCAGGACCTCGCCACGCACTCCCCGCCTCGCCACAACACGACAGCCCGCCCTGGCGCCCTACAGCGCCACCGCCAGAGCACTTTTGGCGGCACGCCGGCGTCGGCCGACAGCCTCTGCTCCGTTCAGCGCCGCCCAAGCCACCCCGGCTCGCCACCTGGCCCCTGGCACAGCCCGAACTCATCCGCAAGCGTGTCCGCTAGCGTTCGTCGCCGCCACGACGCCATGCAAGCTACAGAGGGGCGGTTCGCCGGCGTCCTCATCCACCGCCGCGGAACCGACCTCGTCGCGCTATAAAAGGACGCCCCGAAACCTTCCGAGCACGCAGGCGACTCTTAAGCCATCCCCTAGGACCCCTTGGGGCAGCCAATCGACCCGGGGAGGTCATCTTCCCCACCTCCGGCAGCAGCGACCGCCGCCATGGCCCCAGCTCTTCCAGCGCCACCAGGGCCTCTCCCTCCCATTTCTCTTCACCAAGAACACCTCCTTCCTTCCAGGAACCCAACCCCCTACTCGATTTTGATCGGGAACCACATTCGCCCCAAAACCACTCTGCCACCGAAGCCTCCTCCGCCGCGAAGCTCGCCGCCGGCAACTCCCTCCGTCCCCACCGGCCTGGCGACCACCGGGAGGACCGCCCTGGAGTGGCGGATCCATCCCCGCCCTCGGGGCCCCGCGAGGAGCCGCCAGTCGCCGGCGACGATCGCCGGAGCTCCGCCTCCGCTCGGGACAGAGAAAGAAGGGGGAAAAAGAAATAGGCAAACCTGACTAGTGGGCCCCCGGGACCCACTGTCAGTGTCTCACCGCGCCGTCCACGTGTTTAAGTGAAGGCGTAATCCACCCCAGTACGTTTCTCCCGCTTCGAAAGCGTATTCCATTCTGAAACGTTTTTCTTTTTCTGTTTTATTTAAAATCAGATTTGACCAAAACTTTGACTGGTTATATCTTTTTAAATACAACTCCAAATGAAATGATTCTTTTTCCTACCTCTCTCAAATTTCACCTAGTTTATTTTAAGATTTATTTGAAAAAATTTCAGAACAACTTTTGGTGCTGTTTTTATTTTGTGTGTTAATTCTTTTATATTGCTAAAATAGGATTTTTGAAGAGAGGAGAAATGTTTCAAGTTTTGGAGTGCACCCTGCCTTTCCACACATTGAAGGCAAGCATTCTGAACCCCGGCATAATATTTTTGTGTGTTCGATGACACGTTCATAACATCACCTCACTTTGGAGAAACTTGTTATTTCATGTGATATGATCATATGCATGGGTGCATGTTATTGATTTCCATGCTGTTGGAAATGGACACACTTGTGATGATAATCACCCTCATGTGCCTTGCATGCATACCGGCAGGAACCCGGGAAAACCTCTGCCTTGGGTAGGCATGAGTTTGTCGCCGGTCTCCGTCGGGACGGTTATGTCTGGTATGGCATGGCAAGGTGATATGAGCGGTGACTCTGTTGGTTGAAATATATTCGTCATGCTAATCATGCAGGGAATACTTAAACCTCCTGAGTCGACCGTAGATCGAGTCTTGTGCCAGTAACCCCCATACTTGTTTCGTACTACCACTCGTCTCTACAGCAAGTAGAGTACGGTTCAGTAAGTTGTCAACCTCTTTCTAGCACACACCGTACAGAGAGGCCATGGTGGAAGATACCGGTTGTAGCTGGTAGGCAGGCCACCTGGTCCGGGGGCATGGGTGTTTCCGGTTGGGACCGAGAGGGGAGGCCACCCCTTAGAGCGCGCGATATAAATTTGATCCCATGCTACGCGAGGTTGTAGCCTCCCCACTTAGAGTTTGCTTAACAGGTGTCGTGGGTGATTCCAGACACGTGTGAGATAAGCTGGTGTGTGCAAGTTAGGTGTGTTTTCAACAAAAAGACCGTAGACGGAATTAGTCCCGATGGACTAAAGAAATCCGTTACTCGTGGGTAAAGAGTACACCCTCTGCAGAGATTAAACCTATTCGAATAGCCGTGTCCATGGTTAAGGATTACAGTCTGGGATGGGTCAAGTGTCGGTCTTAGTGTCGGTCTTCGGAGGTGAAACTGTTAACCAGAACTGGAACTACTACCTGTGACTTGTGATAATTATGATTATTATTATTGTTGACTAACCCGTGATATTATTGTTATTATCGAGTATCTCTGGGATGGTTCTACCTCCGGGATATTCACTATGATTGTTTATTTTAAAGCCCTTTGTGTGGTGTCGCTCAGACGCCCGACTGTGGCATTTCTTTTAAAGCCCTTTATGTGGTGTCGCTCAGACGCCCGACTGTGGCATTTCTTTTAAAGCCCTTTATGTGGTGTCGCTCAGACGCCCGACTATGGCATTTCTTTTAAAGCCCTTTATGTGGTGTCGCTCAGACGCCCGACTGTGGCATTTCTTTTAAAGCCCTTTATGTGGTGTCGCTCAGACGCCTGACTGTGGCATTTCTTTTAAAGCCCTTTATGTGGTGTCGCTCAGACGCCCGACTGTGGCATTTCTTTTAAAGCCCTTTATGTGGTGTCGCTAAGACGCCCGACTGTGGCTTTGCTTGTTATTTATTTCCTAAATTTTAATACTACTATGTTATTGCAATTTTATAAATAACTTGCTTGCACGCATCAGAGATTTATTTATCTTTTGTGACTGACGTCATGAGCATAAAATATTTTCAGCACATCATTGTTATATTATACCTGTGTTCATAATGTTTGCGAGTACATTCAAAGTACTCACTGGCTTGTCCCTGGCTATTGTCTTGGCCAGATTTTCTTGCACGAAGAGGAGCGACGCGATGACAGCCCCGGAACCTAAGTAATGGAGATAGCAGCCTCGCGAAGATAGGAGTTAACCTGGTCAGCTGTTCCCGTGGGAAATGGAGTCCCATAGACACTGATGTTTCACAACCCGCTTCCGCCATCAACCACTAGAAACCATTTGTTGTACTCACAGGCCAGAATGGCCTTGTACTACATATTTTGTTTTCTGCTTGGAATTTCTGTATCAAGTTGGAGCCTCATCAGCTAACAGTAATCCTGGGGCTGATGAGCACGACGGTCTTTTCTGGAAATTTATTACCCGGAAAACCGGTCGTGACAGACTTGGTATCAGAGCCAGGCTGACCATTGGCTAATCCTATCTTAGCCAGGTCGAAAAACTTAGGCAAACCAACCCACTAGACCTTAGCCAAACCCCAGCCAAGCTTCTCGTGCAAGATAGCCACACAGTAATCCCGACACTTTTGGCAGTCGGTGCCCAACCTATCAGCCTAGCCTGTCGATCGCACACCAGTGACCAGCACCCAAGGCGCCTCATTCGCAAGCGTGCGGAAGAAGACTCCGTCCCCTTTTTCCTATAAAAAGGGCACGCTAGTCTCAACCCAGCACAGCACAGCCGCTACCCCAAACCGAGCCACAATGCCTGGACCCATAGTGCACAACGAGACCACAGCAACCAACCTTGGAGGTTTTGTGACCATCCTCGCAAACCTCACCCGTCGTGCCTATGCGTTAGAGGAGCCACCAGAATATGTTGTGTACCAAGGACCCATGAGCGGTGAAGACCGTCAATTCTGGGCCACTGTACACATCTACGGTAGGGGTCTAGCACCCGAACGCCCCTACAGGTTCACCGGAAGAACAACTTCCTTTGAGCCACAAGCCATACAACTAGCTGCTCGAGAGGCTATAGTTCATCTCAGGCACTTGTCGCCCAGAGTTAACTGTCGCTCGTTCCACTACTACCCCAGACGTGAAGGGTATGGTAGACCACCCCAAGTTGCCAACGGAGATCACGAGACAGATCCTGCATTGTTGCACCTGGTGCGCTATGTAAGTGCACTAGAGGAACTGTGCGATCAAATCACTATTGATTTAATTGCAGCTCGTGGAGAGCTGGTTCGTCGAGCCCCGGCGAGAGAAGAAAACGAGCCCAACGCCGACAACCCAGTCGTGCTGTTTGGACAACCGATCGAGACCCCGAGATCAGCTCCAGCCATCAGCCGAGATGCTTTGATGACCCCAGAAGTGCTTCGTCGCCTTTTGGGAGCACACTCCAACGGGGTTGTGGCCAACAATCCCCGCGATGGTCATCATCACTACCCCGACCCTGCAGTTCCTCCGCCATCTCCGACTAATCCCGGCAGTGAGACACGTGGAGAAGCCTCGACATCCACCAGGCACGCCCGTTTAGACATAAATGAGGTAGACTAAGCCGTATGAGTAGTACCGAGTCTCAGTGTATCCTCACTTTGTAATCATGCGACCGTGTATATTAACGCAGCCTGTCGTTGTGCCTCTGTTTTAATAGTAGCCTTGCATATTTTTGGTCAGCGCATAGTTGCATATTTTCCGGGCACAACTACCAAAACCAACCCGACGACAACCACAGTAACACGTCTCTTTATGAGATATGTGTATCTCTGACACTGACCTGACCTTTGGAGCTAAGCTGGCAAATTTATTACCTTTCACCACGGTAAAACGAATCCGGCTCCATTGCTATATAAAGGCCACCTTGTGACCTTACCCAGCAACCCTCACCTTGTGCACCACACTCACAACTTTTTCCTGTCATGCCGAGCCCCAGCATTCATCTGAGAACCCCAGATGCAACCCCAGGTAGCTTTGTCAAAATATTGTGGGATTTTACCCGCAGTACCATGGGTTCTACCCAGCCACCCCAGTACGAGCTGTTCAAATCTAGAATCACCCCATCCACCTCGGAATATTGGGCAGCAGTACACATTCCTCCTGTAGACCCCAACCAAGATCCAACAGAAGTTTCCTTCGTGGGGAAATCTATGCCAACCCCACACCTGGCCATAGAAGCTGCTGCGAAAGAAGCGATTGCTCGTCTTCGATCCGCAGTACCCTATGCCCGCGAACGAGGATATTATTACTTTCCGAGCCGTGCAGCACCCGGAGAAGTAACGTCTTTTCCCGGTGGGCGTATTGAGAGAGACCCAGTTCTGGCCAACCTTATCCAGTACATCATCGCTCAAGAGCATTTGAACCAACGAGTGATGGATTATCTCCAGGATCTCACTGATCTGAATCCTCAGATTGCCATCGGCAGACCACTGAGGCCCGACCCGGAGAGACGCATACATCGACTGGTCAATCCACTTCCTCCGATAGAAGAGGAGTGTATCCCTTTACCAGAGACATTTTATCAGGACCCCACCCAGTTACCGTTTTCATTTTAGACGTCACTACTGTATTTGTTTTTGCAGCATTTATATTTGCGTGTATCTTATGCATGGTACCCCAAATTTGTGCGACGAGTCGAGTATTTAGTTTCTACTGGTATGAGTAATTTTTCTTCGTGATTAACTTGTGTAACCGCGAAAGATCCTAGTATGAGTTTTCTTTTTACTGAATTGCTGCATCATTTATCCCCTCACTACGTGGATTATTATTATTTTTATTCACGCAGCACCACGGCAGCAGTCTCACAACCGCTCGAACGCATATGGAACTTTTGTTTTTCACAACGGCTCTTAGCAAATCTCGAGGACGAGATTTTTCTTAAGGGGGGTAGTATTGTAACACCCCAAAAATTTAACCAGGTTTTAGTTATTAAAATTTTGCCAAGAGTTTAAAATTTTTGCATGCAAGTATATCTCTGTTGATTTCAAAACTTTTCTTTTAATATTAAGAAATTTTTCCCAAGTGGATCCTTCCAAAATATATTGGACTTATTTTCCCTCTCATTTAAAAAAACATCTCTCAATCAGGAGATTTATTTATAAAATTATTTCACCCTGAGCTTTATTCATTAAATGACTTGTTTTAAAATTTGGAGCTCTTTTTGAACTACAACCATTTGATATATTTAACTAAAAATTTCACCAAAATTTGGAGATATCATGTGATGTCTCTAAATCACTTTTGTGCAATAATATATTTCATTCATTGGATATTTTGAGTTCTACACCAAGTTTTCAAATCTGGTCCAGTGGGCAATTTTACACTACAACCTATTTAAATATTTCTTTAAAACTTCTACCAAAATTAGGGGAGGTCAGTAGGAGCCTATTATTCCACTTTGTGCAAAAACCTATTTATGTTCTTTGAAAAAATTGAGTGAATCATCCTCTTTTTCATTCTGGTCCAGCCTTGTGATTTCTACTGCAACCCTATTTAATTTTGCTCCAAAGATCTTGTGTTTTCTCCTACTTGTAGACAGCCCTACCAAACCCCTAAATCCAGGAGCATGCACCCATTGGATTAATTTTGGTTCATGAAATAATGTCATTTATTTCCTGTCCAGAATTGTAGTTTTGCAAAACTTGCACTAACAAGTTTGTGCATTTCACCAACTAACCTCACCACCCTCTTGTGCATCCAAAGAGACCCTGATCTGGAGGATTTGGCCACCCCAAGAAATGCCTAAGTGCCCTTAGCATTTTGTCAAACACCTTATGGGCATGATCTATTTTGGCATGAATTTTTGGTTTGCACTGTGAACCTGATCCCCTGACCAAACCAGCTTGTCCACTGATCCCCTTGCAAGCCCAAACCTAGACCTGCTAACCCCCAGCTCCAACCGAGCCACCTAGCATGCCATGGCATTTCGCCGAGCATCTGGTGGGCGTGCGCTGGGCGCGCCCAGAGCGCGCAAATTGCAGCCGCGCACACGAGCCGCCGCGTCGCGCCCCTGTCTTGGCCCACACGGCAGGACCTCGCCACGCACTCCCCGCCTCACCACTACACGCCAGCCCGCCCTGGCACCCTACAGCGCCACCGCCAGAGCACTTTTGGCGGCACGCTGGCGTCGGCCGACAGCCTCTGCTCCGTTCAGCGCCGCCCAAGCCACCCCGGCTCACCACCTGGCCCCTGGCACAGCCCGAACTCATCCTCAAGCGTGTCCGCTAGCGTTCGTCGCCGCCACAACGCCATGCAAGCTACAGAGGGGCGGTTCGCCGGTGTCCTCATCCACCGCCACGGAACCGACCTCGCCGCGCTATAAAAGGACGCCCTGAAACCTTCCGAGCACGCAGGCGACTCTTAAGCCATCCCCTAGGACCCCTTGGGGCAGCCAATCGACCCGGGGAGGTCATCTTCCCCACCTCCGGCAGCAGCGACCGCCGCCATGGCCCCAGCTCTTCCAGCACCACCAGGGCCTCTCCCTCCCATTTCTCTTCACCAAGAACACCTCCTTCCTTCCAGGAACCCAACCCCCTACTCGATTTTGATCGGGAACCACATTCGCCCCAAAACCACTCTGCCACCGAAGCCTCCTCCGCCGCGAAGCTCGCCGCCGGCAACTCCCTCTGTCCCCACCGGCCTGGCGACCACCGGGAGGACCGCCCTGGAGTGGCGGATCCATCCCCGCCCTCGGGGCCCCGCGAGGAGCCGCCAGTCGCCGGCGACGATCGCCGGAGCTCCGCCTCCGCTCGGGACAGAGAAAGAAGGGGGAAAAAGAAATAGGCAAACCTGACTAGTGGGCCCCGGGACCCACTGTCAGTGTCTCACCGCGCCGTCCACGTGTTTAAGTGAAGGCGTAATCCACCCCAGTACGTTTCTCCCGCTTCGAAAGCGTATTCCATTCTGAAACGTTTTTCTTTTTCTGTTTTATTTAAAATCAGATTTGACCAAAACTTTGACTGGTTATATCTTTTTAAATACAACTCCAAATGAAATGATTCTTTTTCCTACCTCTCTCAAATTTCACCTAGTTTATTTTAAGATTTATTTGAAAAAATTCAGAACAACTTTTGGTGCTGTTTTTATTTTGTGTGTTAATTCTTTTATATTGCTAAAATAGGATTTTTGAAGAGAGGAGAAATGTTTCAAGTTTTGGAGTGCACCCTGCCTTTCCACACATTGAAGGCAAGCATTCTGAACCCCGGCATAATATTTTTGTGTGTTCGATGACACGTTCATAACATCACCTCACTTTGGAGAAACTTGTTATTTCATGTGATATGATCATATGCATGGGTGCATGTTATTGATTTCCATGCTGTTGGAAATGGACACACTTGTGATGATAATCACCCTCATGTGCCTTGCATGCATACCGGCAGGAACCCGGGAAAACCTCTGCCTTGGGTAGGCATGAGTTTGTCGCCGGTCTCCGTCGGGACGGTTATGTCTGGTATGGCATGGCAAGGTGATATGAGCGGTGACTCTGTTGGTTGAAATATATTCGTCATGCTAATCATGCAGGGAATACTTAAACCTCCTGAGTCGACCGTAGATCGAGTCTTGTGCCAGTAACCCCCATACTTGTTTCGTACTACCACTCGTCTCTACAGCAAGTAGAGTACGGTTCAGTAAGTTGTCAACCTCTTTCTAGCACACACCGTACAGAGAGGCCATGGTGGAAGATACCGGTTGTAGCTGGTAGGCAGGCCACCTGGTCCGGGGGCATGGGTGTTTCCGGTTGGGACCGAGAGGGGAGGCCACCCCTTAGAGCGCGCGATATAAATTTGATCCCATGCTACGCGAGGTTGTAGCCTCCCCACTTAGAGTTTGCTTAACAGGTGTCGTGGGTGATTCCAGACACGTGTGAGATAAGCTGGTGTGTGCAAGTTAGGTGTGTTTTCAACAAAAAGACCGTAGACGGAATTAGTCCCGATGGACTAAAGAAATCCGTTACTCGTGGGTAAAGAGTACACCCTCTGCAGAGATTAAACCTATTCGAATAGCCGTGTCCATGGTTAAGGATTACAGTCTGGGATGGGTCAAGTGTCGGTCTTAGTGTCGGTCTTCGGAGGTGAAACTGTTAACCAGAACTGGAACTACTACCTGTGACTTGTGATAATTATGATTATTATTATTGTTGACTAACCCGTGATATTATTGTTATTATCGAGTATCTCTGGGATGGTTCTACCTCCGGGATATTCACTATGATTGTTTATTTTAAAGCCCTTTGTGTGGTGTCGCTCAGACGCCCGACTGTGGCATTTCTTTTAAAAGCCCTTTATGTGGTGTCGCTCAGACGCCCGACTGTGGCATTTCTTTTAAAGCCCTTTATGTGGTGTCGCTCAGACGCCCGACTGTGGCATTTCTTTTAAAGCCCTTTATGTGGTGTCGCTCAGACGCCCGACTGTGGCATTTCTTTTAAAGCCCTTTATGTGGTGTCGCTCAGACGCCCGACTGTGGCATTTCTTTTAAAGCCCTTTATGTGGTGTCGCTCAGACGCCCGACTGTGGCATTTCTTTTAAAGCCCTTTATGTGGTGTCGCTAAGACGCCCGACTGTGGCTTTGCTTGTTATTTATTTCCTAAATTTTAATACTACTATGTTATTGCAATTTTATAAATAACTTGCTTGCACGCATCAGAGATTTATTTATCTTTTGTGACTGACGTCATGAGCATAAAATATTTTCAGCACATCATTGTTATATTATACCTGTGTTCATAATGTTTGCGAGTACATTCAAAGTACTCACTGGCTTGTCCCTGGCTATTGTCTTGGCCAGATTTTCTTGCACGAAGAGGAGCGACGCGATGACAGCCCCGGAACCTAAGTAATGGAGATAGCAGCCTCGCGAAGATAGGAGTTAACCTGGTCAGCTGTTCCTGTGGGAAATGGAGTCCCATAGACACTGATGTTTCACAACCCGCTTCCTCCATCAACCACTAGAAACCATTTGTTGTACTCACAGGCCAGAATGGCCTTGTACTACATATTTTGTTTTCTGCTTGGAATTTCTGTATCAAGTTGGAGCCTCATCAGCTAACAGTAATCCTGGGGCTGATGAGCACGACGGTCTTTTCTGGAAATTTATTACCCGGAAAACCGGTCGTGACAGGACATAATTCTTCTGTGCAGCAATGAGGATAATCCTCAGATCACGGATCCAATCCGCATCATTGCTACTAACATCTTTCAATTTATTTTTCTCTAGGAACATATCAAGAATAAACGGGGAAGCTATGTGCGAGCTATTGATCTACAACATAGATATGCAAATACTATCAGGACTAAGTTCATGATAAATTTAAGTTCAATTAATCATATTACTTAAGAACTCCCACTTAGATAGACATCCCTCTAGTCATCTAAATGATCACGTGATCCAAATCAACTAAACCATGTCCGATCATCACGTGAGATGGAGTAGTTTTCAATGGTGAACATCATTATGTTGATCATATCTACTATATGATTCACGCTCGACCTTTCGGTCTCCAGTGTTCCGAGGCCATATCTGCATATTCTAGGCTTGTCAAGTTTAACCCGAGTATTCTGCGTGTGTAAAACTTTCTTACACCCATTGTAGATGAACATTGAGCTTATCACACCTGATCATCACGTGGTGTCTCGGCACGACGAACTTTGGCAATGGTGCATACTCAGGGAGAACACTTGTACCTTGAAATTTAGTGAGAGATCATCTTACAAAGCTATCGTCAAACTAAGCAAAATAAGATGTATAAAAGATAAACATCACATGCAATCAAAATATGTGACATGATATGGCCATCAGCATCTTGAGCTTTTGATCTCCATCTCCAAAGTACTGTCATGATCTTCATTGTTACCGGCATGACACCATGATCTCCATCATCTTGATCTTTTATCAACGTGTCGTCACATGGTTGTCTCGCCAACTATTGCTCTTGCAACTATTGCTATCGCATAGCGATAAAGTAAAGCAATTATTTGGCGCTTGCATCTTATGCAATAAAGAGACAACCATAAGGCTTTTGCTAGTTGCCGATAACTTCAACAAAAACATGATCATCTTATACAATAATTTATATCTCATCATATCTTGACCATATCACATCACGACATGCCCTGCAAAAACAAGTTAGACGTCCTCTACTTTGTTGTTGCAAGTTTTACGTGGCTGCTGTGGGCTGAGCAAGAATCGTTCTTATCTACGCATCAAAACCACAAGGATAGTTTGTCAACTTAGTGATGTTTTAACCTTATCAAGGACCGGGCGTAGCCACACTCGATTCAACTAAAGTTAGAGAAACTGTCGCCCGCCAGCCACCTGTGTGCAAAGCACGTCGGTAGAACCAGTCTTGCGTAAGTGTACACGTAATGTCAGTCCGGGCCACTTCATCCAACAATACCGCCGAACCAAAGGGTGACATGATGGTAAGTAGTATGACTTGTATCGTACACAACTCACTTGTGTTCTACTCGTGCATATAACATCTATGCATAAACCTGGCTCGGATGGCACTGTTGGGAATGGATTAATTTCAAAATTTTCCTACGCACACACAGGATCATGGTGATGCATAGCAACGAGAGGGGAGAGTGTTGATAACCCGCAAGTATATGGGAGCGCAACAGTTTTCGAGGGTAAAGTATTCAACCCAAATGTATTGATTCGACACAAGGGGAGCCAAAGTATACTCTCAAGTATTAGCAGTTGAGTTGTCAATTCAACCACACCTGGAAACTTATATCTGCAGCAAAGTATTTAGTAGCAAAGTAATATGATAGTAGTGATAACGGCAACAAAAGGTAAGGGTAGTAAAAGCAATGTTTTTGGTATTTTGTAGTGATGATAGCAATAGCAACGGGAAAGTAAATAAGCGAAGAACAACGTATGGAAAGCTCGTAGGCAATGGATCGGTGATGGAGAATTATGCCGGATGCGGTTCATCATGTAACAGTCATAACCTAGGGTGACACAGAACTAGCTCCAGTTCGTCAATGTAATGTAGGCATGTATTCCGAATATAGTCATACGTGCTTATGGAAAAGAACTTGCATGACATCTTTTGTCCTACCCTCCCGTGGCAGCGGGGTCCTTATGGAAACTAAGGGATATTACGGCCTCCTTTTAATAGAGAACCGGAACAAAGCATTAACACATAGTGAATACATGAACTCCTCAAACTACGGTCATCACCGGTAAGTATCCCGATTATTGTCACTTCGGGGTTAACGGATCATAACACATAATAGGTGACTATAGACTTGCAAGATAGGATCAAGAACACTCATATATTGATGAAAACATAATAGGTTCAGATCTGAAATCATGGCACTCGGACCCTAGTGACAAGCATTAAGCATAGCAAAGTCATAGCAACATCAATCTCAGAACATAGTGGACACTAGGGATCAAACCCTAACAAAACTAACTCGATTACATGATAGATCCCACCCAACCCATCACCGTCCAGCAAGCCTACGATGGAATTACTCACGCACGACGGTGATCATCATGAAATTGGTGATGGAGGATGGTTGATGATGACGATGGCGATGGATTCCCCTCTCCGGAGCCCTGATCGAACTCCAGATCAGCCCTCCCGAGAGGTTTTAGGGCTTGGCGGCGGCTCCGTATCGTAAAACGCGATGATTTATTCTCTCTGATTTTTTTCTCCCCGAAACTCAATATATGGAGTTGGAGTTGGAGTTGGAGTCGGAGAGGCAACAGGGGGCCCACGAGGTAGGGGGCGCGCCCTAGGGGGGCAAGCGCACCCCCACCCTCGTGGGCAGTGTTGGAAATATGCCCTAGAGGCAATAATAAATTAGTTATTATTATATTTCCTAGTTCATGATAATCGTTTATTATCCATGCTAGAATTGTATTGATAGGAAACTCAGATACATGTGTGGATACATAGACAATACCATGTCCCTAGTAAGCCTCTAGTTGACTAGCTCGTTGATCAATAGATGGTTACGGTTTCCTGACCATGGACATTGGATGTAGTTGATAACGGGATCACATCATTGGGAGAATGATGTGATTGACAAGACCCAATCCTAAGCCTAGCACAAAGATCGTGTAGTTCGTATGCTAAAGCTTTTCTAATGTCAAGTATCATTTCCTTAGACCATGAGATTGTGCAACTCCCGGATACCGTAGGAATACTTTGGGTGTGCCAAACGTCACAACGTAACTGGGTGGCTATAAAGGTACACTAAAGGTATCTCCAAAAGTGTCTGTTGGGTTGGCATGAATCGAGACTTGGATTTGTCACTCCGTGTGACGGAGAGGTATCTCTGGGCCCACTCGGTAGGACATCATCATAATGTGCACAATGTGATCAAGGAGTTGATCATGGGATGATGTGTTACGGAACGAGTAAATAGACTTGCCGGTAACGAGATTGAACAAGGTATCGGGATACCGACGATCGAATCTCGGGCAAGTACAATACCGCTAGACAAAGGGAATTGAATACGGGATTGATCGAATCCTCGACATCGTGGTTCATCCGATGAGATCATCGTGGAACATGTGGGAACCAACATGGGTATCCAGATCCCGTTGTTGGTTATTGACCGGAGAACGTCTCGGTCATGTCTGCATGGTTCCTGAACCCATAGGGTCTACACACTTAAGGTTCAATGACGCTAGGGTTATAAAGGAAGTTTGTATGTGGTTACCGAATGTTGTTCGGAGTCCCAGATGAGATCCCGGACGTCACGAGGAGTTCCGGAATGGTCCAGAGGTAAAGATTTATATATGGGAAGTCCTGTTTTGGTCACCAGAAAAGTTTCAGGTTTTATCGGTAACGTACCGGGACCACCGGGAGGGTCCCGGGGGTCCACCAAGTGGGGCCACCAGCCCCGGAGGCTTGCATGGGCCAAGAGTGGGAAGGGACCAGCCCCTGAGTGGGCTGGTGCGCCTCCCACAAGGCCCAAGGCATAGCTAGGAGGAGAAGGGGGAAACCGTAGGCGCAGATGGGCCTAAGGCCCACCCTAGGGCGCTCCCCCCTCTCCCCCTCTTGGCCGCCCCCCTCCATCCCATCTAGGGCTGCCGCCCCCCTAGGGGTGGGAACCCTAGAGGGGGCGCACCCTCCTCCCCTTCTCCTATAAATAGTGGGGGTTATGGGCTGCCCAAGACACAGGATTTGATCTCTCCCTGGTGCAGCCCTACCTCTCTCCTCCTCGTCTCTTGCGGTGCTTGGCGAAGCCCTGCTGGAGTACCACGCTCCTCCACCACCACCACGCCATTGTGCTGCTGCTGGATGGAGTCTTCCTCAACCTCTCCCTCTCTCCTTGCTGGATCAAGGCATGGGAGACGTCACCGGGTTGTACGTGTGTTGAACGTGGAGGTGCCGTCCGTTCGGCACTAGGATCTCCGGTGATTTGGATCACGACGAGTACGACTCCTTCAACCCTATTCTCTTGAACGCTTCCGCATAGTGATCTACAAGGGTATGTAGATGCACTCTTCTTCCCCTCGTTGCTGGTTTCTCCATAGATAGATCTTGGTGACACGTAGGAAAATTTTGAATTTCTGCTACGTTCCTCGTGGGCATGTGGTGGGCCCCCTGGCCTTCATCTTTGCAGGTATTTTTCATATTTTCTGAAAAGTTGCTCCATGAAGTTTCAGGTCATTCCGAGAATGTTTGCTCCTGCACATAAATAACACCATGGTAATTCTGCTGAAAACAGCGTCAGTCCGGGTTAGTTCCATTCAAATCATGCAAGTTAGAGTCCAAAACAAGGGCAAAAGTGTTTGGAAAAGTAGATACGTTGGAGACGTATCAACTCCCCCAAGCTTAAACCTTTGCTTGTCCTCAAGAAATTCAGTTAACAAACTGAAAGTGATAAAGAAAAACTTTTACAAACTCTGTTTGCTCTTGTTGTTGTAAATATGTAAAGCCAGCATTCAACTTTTCAGCAAAGATTATAACTAACGACATTCACAATAACGCATAGGTCTCAAGTTTACTCATATCAATAGCATAATCAACTAGCGAGCCATAATAAAAAATCTCGGATGACAACACTTTCTCAAAACAATCATAATATGATATAACAAGATGGTATCTCGTTAGCCCTTTCTAAGACCGCAAAACATAAATGCAGAACACCTTTAAAGACCAAGGACTAACTAGACATTGGAATTCATGGTAAAAGAGATCCAGTCAAGTCATACTCAATGTAAACTAATAGTAATGAATGCAAATGACAGTGGTGCTCTCCAACTAGTGCTTTTTAATAAGAAGATGATGACTCAGCATAAAAGTAAATAGATAGGCCCTTCGCAGAGGGAAGCAGGGATTTGTAGAGGTACGAGAGCTCGGTTTTGAAACAGAGGTGAATAATATTTTGAGAGGTATACTTACATTGTCAACATAACAACCAAGAGATGGCGATATCTTCCATGCTACACACATTATAGGCGGTTCCCAAACAGAATGGTAACGTTTATACTCCCCCTTCCACCAACAAGCATCAATCCATGGCTTGCTCGAAACAACGAGTGCCTCCAACTAACAAGAGTCCCAGGGGGAGTTTTGTTTGCAATTATTTCGATTTAGTTTGCATAAAGCATGGGACTGGGCATCCCGGTGACCCGCCATTTATCTCGTGAGTGAGGAGCGGAGTCCACTCCTCTTGAGAATAGCCCGCCTAACATGGAAGATACGGACAGCCCTAGTTGATACATGAGCTATTTGAGCATACAAAACAGGATATTAATTTGAAGGTTTAGAGTTTGGCACATACAAACTTACTTGGAACGGCAGGTAGATACCGTATATAGGTAGGTATAGTGGACTCATGTGGAATAACTTTCGGGTTTAAGGGATTGGATGCACAAGCAGTATTCCCGCTTAGCACAAGTGAAGGCTAGCAAAAGACTGGGAAGCGACCAGCTAGAGAGCGACAACAGTCATGAACATGCATTAAAATTAATCAACACCGAATGCAAGCATGAGTAGGATATAATCCACCATGAATATAAATATCGTGAAGGCTATGTTGATTTTGTTTCAACTACATGCGTGAACATGCGCCAAGTCAAGTCACTTAAATCATTCAGAGGAGGATACCACCCTATCATACCACATCATAACCATTTTAATAGCATGTTGGCACGCAAGGTAAACCATTATAACTCATAGCGAATCAAGCATGGCACAAGAAACTATGATCTCTAATTGTCATTGCAAACATGTTTATTCATAATATGTTGAATCAGGAACGATGAACTAATCATATTTACAAAAACAAAAGAGATCGAGTTCATACCAGCTTTTCTCATCTCAACCAGTCCATCATATATCGTCATAATTGCCTTTCACTTGTACGACTGAACGATGTGAATAATAATAATAGTGCACGTGCATTGGACTAAGCTAGAATCTGGAAGCATTCAATAAACAGGAGAAGACAAGGCAATATGGGCTCTTTTGTCAGATCAACAATAATGCATATAAGAGCCACTTCAACAATTTAATCATGGTCTTCTCCTATCGAACCCCAAAGAAAAGAAATAAAACTATTTACATGGGAAAGCTCCCAACAAGCAAAAGAAGAACAGGAAATCTTTTTGGGTTTTCTTTTTTAATTACTACTACAAGCATGGAAATTAAACTGATTAAAAGCTACAACTAATTTTTTTTTGGTTTTTCTTAAGGTTTATTAACACACAAGAAGAAAGCATAAAAAGGGAATTAAACTAGCATGGATGATACAATGAAAAAGTATGAGCACTGACATCTAGCAATGAGTGTGTGAACATAAATGTAATGTCGGTGAGAAATACGTACTCCCCCAAGCTTAGGCTTTTGCCCTAAGTTGGTCTATGGCCATGGCTGGCCTGGCGGATATCCATAATAGTAGTTGCGGTCGTACTGTGATGCAGCGGCTATCGCCTGCTGAGCTGCAGTATGGCGACGAGCGGCCTCCTCTCTCCTCTCGTACTCATCTGCCTCCTCTCTGGTAATAGTATATCTTCCTCTTGCCTGATAATCAAAGAAGGCAGGAGCAGGGAGAGCAATACGGACAACACGACGTCTATCAAAGATTAGTCGATACTGGAGAGGTGATGCATTCCTCTCAACAAACTGGTGCAGAACCATACCATTAAAATCTAGATAAGCAGGAGGTAATTCAATATCATCTTCGTGTATGGCTATACCAAGAAAATTAGCTATGCGGGTTGTATAAATTCCACCAAAGAAATCTCCATTAAGTCTATTAAGATGCAACCTACGTGCAACAATGGCTCCCAAATTATATGATTTGTCTCCTAACGCAGCACTCGTAAGAATACTGAGATCGGGGACACACATGTGACATTGCCTCATCTTTACCATTAATGCATCTACCTATAAAGAGAGCAAAATAATGTATAGCTGGAAAGTGAATGCTCCCTATGGTAGCTTGTGTAATATCTCTAGATTCTCCTACAGTTATGCTAGCAAGAAAATCTCTAAATTCAGATTTGTGAGGATCCCTTATACTACCCCATTGTGGAAGTTTGCAAGCAGTGGTAAAATCCTCTAAGTCCATAGTGTAAGATTTATCATAAAGATCAAACAGGACAGTTGGAGAATTACGTGAAGTTGAAAATTCAAACCTCCTCACAAAGGTACTGGTGAGGTTGTGATACTAGCTGCACTTCTCTTCCTCGAAGCTCACAAGATCAGTGTTACGCAAATATGCATTGAATTCTTCCTTAATTCCCGCTCGATCCATAAAGTTCTCAGAAGGCCATTCACAAGGACGCACTGGAGCGTCTCTTGGTGGCTCGTCATTAGCATCACGCATTGCAAGCCTGGGTCCTTGCTTCCTTGAAGAACCACCTTGGAACATTTTCCTAAGCATATTTATTCCTCTGAGAAATTCTGAAAATTTTTAGTAACTTCAAAATAAAAGTAAACCAAACTCAATAATATTGATAGCAACTACTCCTACAAGTGCCTAGGGCCTATATCATGCATCAAAACTACTTTTGACCATATAAATTTGACATGCAAGCTCAAGAACAGGGTCCCCTATGCAGAAAAAATTTGCAATGAATAAAACACTAGAACAAAAACTAATTGGACCAATGGAGGAGTCACATACCAAGGAACAATCTCCCCAAGCAGTTTTGTGAGAGGTGCTTTGAGCAAGGAGATCGAAAATGGCAGCAAACTGAGCTAGAACTCGTGCTTGAGCTGGATATTCGTGATTGGGGGAGGAAGAAGAAGTGTATGGGTGAAAGGATAAGTGGAGGAGGGCCACCGTGGGCCCATGAGGCAGGGGGTGCGCCCAGGGGGGTAGGGCGCGCCCTCCACCCTCGTGGGCAGGTGGTTGGCCCCCTTGCTGTGTTCTCAGTGCCAAATATTCTCAAATATTCTGGAAAAAATCATATTTAAATTTCAGGGCATTTGAAGAACTTTTATTTTCGAGGTATTTTTATATTGCACGGATAATCAGATAACAGACAGAAAAATATTTATTTTTATTTTATTTTATATAAATAACAGAAAGTAAAAGTGGGGTACAGAAGGTTGTGCCTTCTAGTTTCATCCATCTCATGATCATCAAAAGGAATCCACTAACAAGGTTGATCAAGTCTTGTTAACAAACTCATTCTGAATAACATGGAACCAAAGAAATTTCGAATAACACTGTGTTACCTCAATGGGGATATGCACATCCCCAATAATAAGATTATCATATTTCTTCTTGACAGTAGGAAGAGGAAATCCAAAACCTCCAAATATAATCGATGGAATTTTTCTAATAGAATTGATACTGTGAACTTGAGGTTGTTTCCTCGGAAAGTGTACCGTATGCTCATTACCATTAACATGAAAAGTGACATTGCCTTTAGTGCAATCAATAACAGCCCCTGCAGTATTCAAAAAGGGTCTTCCAAGAATGACAGACATACTATCCTCCTCGGGAATATCAAGAATAACAAAGTCCGTTAAAATAGTAATGTTTGCAACTACAACAGGCACATCCTCACAAATACCGACAGGTATAGCAGTTGATTTATCAGCCATTTGCAAAGATATTTCAGTAGGTGTCAACTTATTCAAATCAAGTCTACGATATAAAGAGAGAGGCATAACACTAACACCGGCTCCAAGATCACATAAAGCAGTTTTAACATAGTTTCTTTTAATAGAGCATGGTATAGTGGGTACTCCTGGATCTCCAAGTTTCTTTGGTATTCCACCCTTAAAAGTATAATTAGCAAGCATGGTGGAAATTTCAGCTTCCGGTATCTTTCTTTTATTTGTAATAATATCTTTCATGTACTTAGCATAAGGATTGGTTTTGAGCATATCAGTTAATCGCATACGCAAAAAGATAGGTCTAATCATTTCAGCAAAGCGCTCAAAATCCTCATCATCCTTTTTCTTGGATGGTTTGGGAGGAAAAGGCATGGGTTTCTGAACCCATGGCTCTCTTTCTTTACCATGTTTCCTAGCAACAAAGTCTTTCTTATCATAATGTTGATTCTTTGATTGTGGGTTATCAAGATCAACAGCAGGTTCAATTTCTATGTCATTATCATTACTAGGTTGAGCATCGTGAACATTATTAACATTATCACTAGTTTCAGGTTCATTACCAGATTGAGTTTCAGCATCAGAAATAGAAATATCATTTGGATTCTCAGGTGTTTCAGTAATAGGATCACTAGAAGCATGCAAAGTCCTATCATTTTTCTTTTTCTTCTTTTTAGAAGAACTAGGTACATCTATATTATTTCTCTGAGAATCTTGCTCAATTCTCTTAGGGTGGCCTTCAGGATACAAAGGTTCCTGAGTCATTCTACCAGTCCTAGTAGCCACTCTAACACATTATCATTATCCTTACTATTCAATTCATTGAGCAAATCATTTTGAGCTTTAAGTACTTGTTCTACTTGAGTGGTAACCATAGAAGCATGTTTACTAATAAGTTTAAGTTCACCTTTGACATTAGCCATATAATCACCCAAGTGTTCAAGCATATTTGAATTGTATTTCAATTGTCTACCAAAATAAGCATTAAATTTCTTGCTTAGCCATAAATTTATCAAACTCATCTAAGCATGGGCTAGCAAATTTAGTAAATGGGATTTCAGCTTTATCATATCTATAGAGAGAATTTACCTTTACTACCTGTGTCGGGTTATCAAGACCATGAGTTTCTTCAATAGGTAATCGATTAAGATTATATGTTTCTTCAACAGGCGGTAAATTAAGACCATGTATTTCTTCAATAGGAGGTAAATTCTTAACATCTTCAGCTTTAATACCTTTTCTTTCATAGATTTCTTTGCCTCTTGCATATCTTCAGGACTTAGAAATAGAATACCCCTCTTCTTCGGAGTTGGTTTAGGAATAGGCTCAGGAATTGGCTCCGGAGGTGTCCAATTATTTTCATTTGTCAACATATTATTCAGTAGAATTTCAGCTTCATCCGGCGTTCTTTCCCTGAAAACAGAACCAGCACAACTATCCAGGTAATCTCTGGAGGCATCGGTTAGTCCATTATAAAAGATATCAAGTATTTCATTTTTCTTAAGAGGATGATTAGGCAAAGCATTAAGTAATTGGAGAATCCACCCCCAAGCTTGTGGGAGACTCTCTTCTTTAATTTGCACAAAATTATATATATCCCTTAAAGCAGCTTGTTTCTTATGAGCAGGGAAATATTTAGCAGAGAAGTAATAAATCATATCCTGGGGACTACGCACACAGCCAAGATCAAGAGAATTAAACCATATCTTAGCATCACCCTTTAATGAGAACGGAAATATTTTAAGGATGTAAAAGTAACGAGTTCTCTCATCTTTAGTGAACAGGGTGGCTATATCATTCAATTTAGTAAGATGTGCCACAACAGTTTCAGATTCGTAACCATGAAAAGGATCAGATTCAACCAAAGTAATTATATTAGGATCAACAGAGAATTCATAATCCTTATCAGTAACAAAGATAGGTGAAGTAGCAAAACCAGGGTCAGGTTTCATTCTAGCATTTAGAGATTGCTTACTCCATTTAGCTAATAACCTTTTGAGTTCATTTCTATTTTTGCAAGCTAAAATAGCTAAAGAAGCTTCTTGATCAAAAACATAACCCTTAGGAATAACAAGTGATTCTTCATCATCACTTTCATCAGTATCATCAGATTCAGTATTTTCAATTTCTCTAGCTCTAGCAAGTTGTTCATCAAGAAAATCACTAAGTGGCATAGTAGTATCAGGCATAGAGGTAGTTTCATCATAAGTATCATGCATAGCAGATGTGGCATCGTCAATAACATGCGACATATCAGAATGAATAGAAGAAGCAGGTGTAGGTGTCGCAAGCTTACTCAAAACAGAAGGTGAATCAAGTGCAGAGCTAGATGGCAGTTCCTTACCTCCCCTCGTAGTTGAGGGATAAATCTTAGTTCTTGGATCTTCCAAGTTCTTCATAATGATAAGCAGATATATATCCCAAGTGAATCAAAGAATAGAGCTATGCTCCCCTGGAATGGTGCCAGAAAATAGTCTTGATAACCCGCAAGTATAGGGGATCGTAACAGTTTTCGAGGGTAAAGTATTCAACCCAAATTTATTGATTCAACACAAGGGGAGCCAAAGAATACTCTCGAGTATTAGCAGCTGAGTTGTCAATTCAACCACACCTGGAAACTTAATATCTACAGCAAAGTATTTAGTAGCAAAGTAATATGATAGTAGTGATAACGGTAACAAAAGGTAACGGTAGTAAAAGCAATGTTTTTGGTATTTTGTAGTGATGATAGCAATAGCAACGGGAAAGTAAATAAGCGAAGAACAATATATGGAAAGCTCATAGGCAATGGATCGGTGATGGAGAATTATGCCGGGTGTGGTTCATCATGTAACAGCCATAACCTAGGGTGACACAGAACTAGCTCCAATTTGTCAATGTAATGTAGGCATGTATTCCGAATATAGTCATATGTGCTTATGGAAAAGAACTTGCATGACATCTTTTGTCCTACCCTCCCGTGGCAGCGGGGTCCTTACGGAAACTAAGGGATATTAAGGCCTCCTTTTAATAGAGATCCGGAACAAAGCATTAACACATAGTGAATACCTGAACTCCTCAAACTACGGTCATGACCGGTAAGTATCCCGATTATTGTCACTTCGGGGTTAACAGATCATAACACATAATAGGTGACTATAGACTTGCAAGATAGGATCAAGAACACTCATATATTGATGAAAACATAATAGGTTCAGATCTGAAATCATGGCACTCGGGACCTAGTGACAAGCATTAAGCATAGAAAAGTCATAGCAACATCAATCTCAGAACATAGTGGACCTAGGGATCAAACCCTAACAAAACTAACTTGATTACATGATAGATCCCATCCAACCCATCACCGTCCAGCAAGCCTACGATGGAATTACTCACGCACGGCGGCGAGCATCATGAAATTGGTGATGGAGGATGGTTGATGATGACGATGGCGACGGATTCCCCTCTCTGGAGCCCCGAACAGACTCCAGATCAGCCCTCCCGAGAGCTTTTAGGGCTTGGCGGAGGCTCCGTATCGTAAAACACGATGATTTCTTCTCTCTGATTTTTTTCTCCCCGAAACTCAATATATGGAGTTGGAGTTGGAGTCGGAGAGGCAACAGGGGCCCATGAGGTAGGGGGGCGCGCCCCCCACCCTGGTGGGCAGGTGGTGGGCCCCCTGGCCTTCATCTTTTGCAGGTACTTTTCATATTTTCTGAAAAGTTGCTCCGTGAAGTTTCAGGTCATTCCGAGAACGTTTGCTCCTGCACATAAATAACACCATGGTAATTCTGCTGAAAATAGCGTCAGTCCGGGTTAGTTCCATTCAAATCATGCAAGTTAGAGTCCAAAACAAGGGCAAAAGTGTTTGGAAAAGTAGATACGTTGGAGACGTATGAAGTGTGTCTACGTACCCTCGTAGACCGAATGCGGAAGCGTTAGCACAACGCGGTTGATATAGTTGTACGTCTTCACGATCCGACAGATCCAAGTACCGAATGCACGGCACCTCCGAGTTCAGCACACGTTCAGCTCGATAATGTCCCACGAACTCCAATCCAGCAGAGCTTCACGGGAGAGTTCCATCAGCATGACGGCGTGATGATGGTGATGATGATGCTACCGACGCAGGGCTTCGCCTAAGAACCGCTACGATATGATCGAGTTGGATTATGGTGGAGGGGGACACCGCACACGGTTGGGAGAGATCAACTAATCAACTTGTGTGTCTAGAGGTGCCCCCTGCCCCTGTATATAAAGGAGCAAAGGGGAGGCTGGCCGGCCCTCCTAGGGCGCGCTAGGAGGAGGAGTCATCCTCCTAGTAGGAGTAGGACTCCCCTTTCCTACTCCTACTAGGAGGAAGAAAGGAAGGAGGAGAAGGAGAAGGAAGGAGAGGGAGGAAAAGGAGGAAAGGGGGCCGGCCCCCTAGTCCAATTCGGTTTGGGCTAGGAGGGCGCGCTCCCTACCTCCTCTCTTCCACTACTTGGCCCATGAGGCCCATTACTTCTTCCTCATATTCCCGTAACTCCCCGGTACCCCGAAAAATACCCGAATCACTTGGAACCTTTCCGATGTCCAAATATAGTCGTCCAATATATCGATCTTTACGTCTCGACCATTTCGAGACTCCTCGTCATGTCCCCGATCTCATCTAGGACTCCGAACTACCTTCAGTACATCAAATCACATAAATTCATAATACCGATCGTCACCGAATTTACCTTTACTACCTGTGTCAGGTTATCAAGACCATGTACTTCTTCAGTAGGCGGTAAATTAAGACCATGTATTTCTTCAATAGGAGGTAAATTCTTAACATCTTCAACTTTAATGCCTTTTTCTTTCATAGATTTCTTTGCCTCTTGCATATCTTCAGGACTGAGAAATAGAATACCCCTTTTCTTAGGAGTTGGCTTAGGAGTTGGTTCAGGAATTGGATCAGGAAGTGTCCAATTATTTTCATTGGTCAACATATTATTCAATAAAATTTCAGCTTCATCTGGTGTTCTTTCCCTGAAAACACAACCATCACAACTATCCAGGTGGTCTCTGGAAGCATCGGTTACTCCATTATAAAAGATATCAAGTATTTCATTTTTCTTAAGAGGATGATCAGGCAAAGCATTAAGTAATTGGAGAAGCCTCCCCCAAACTTGTGGGAGACTCTCTTCTTCAATTTGCACAAAATTATATATTTCCCTTAAAGCAGCTTGTTTCTTATGAGCGAGGAAATATTTAGCAGAGAAGTAATAAATCATATCCTAGGGACTACGCACACAACCAGGATCAAGAGAATTAAACCATGTCTTAGCATCACCCTTTAATGAGAACGGAAATAATTTAAGGAAATAATAGTAGCAAGTTTTCTCATCATTAGTGAAAAAGGTGGCTATATCATTTAATTTAGTGAGATGTGCCACAATAGTTTCAGATTCATAGCCATAGAAAGGATCAGATTCAACTAAAGTAATTATCTCAGGGTCGACAGAGAATTCATAATTCTTATCAGTAACAAAGATATGTGAAGTAGCATAAGCAGGATCATATTTCATTCTAGCATTCAGAGTTTTTTGTTTCAGCTTAGCTAATAATTTCTTAAGATCACTCCTATCATTGCAAGCAAGAAAATCTCTAGCAGTTTCTTCATCCATAACATAGCCCTCAGGCACAACAGGTAATTCATATCTAGGGGGAATCTTCATCATCACTTTCATCAATATTATCTGTTTCAATAATTTCATTCTCTCTAGCCCTAGCAAGTTGTTCATCAAGAAATTCACCAAGTGGCACAGTAGTATCAAGCATAGAAGTAGTTTCATCATAAGTATCATGCATAGCAGAAGTGGCGTCATCAATAACATGCAACATATGAGAATTAATAGCAGAAGCAGGTTTAGGTGTCGCAAGCTTACTCAAAACAGAAGGTGAATCAAGTGCAGAGCTAGATGGCAGTTCCTTACCTCCCCTCGTAGTTGAGGGATAAATTTTTGTTTTCGCGTCTTTCAAGTTCTTCATAGTGACCAGTAGATATAAATCCCAAGTGACTCAAAGAACAGAGCTGTGCTCCCTGGCAACGATGCCAGAAAATAATCTTGATAACCCACAAGTATAGGGGATTACAACAGTTTTCGAGGGTAGAGTATTCAACCCAAATTTATTGATTCGACACAAGGGGAGCCAAAGAATATTCTCAAGTATTAGCAGCTGAGTTATTAATTCAACCACACCTGGAAACTTAATATCTACAGTAAAGTGTTTAGTAGCAAAGTAATATGATAATAGTGGTAACGGTGGTAAAAGGTAAGGGTAGCAAAAGTAATCTTTTTGGTGTTTTGTAGTGATGATAACAATAGCAATGAAAAAGTAAATAAGCGAAGAACAATATATGGAAAGCTCATAGGCAATGGATCGATGATAGAGAATTATGCCGGATGCAGTTCATCATGAAACAATCATAACATAGGGTGACATAGAACTAGCTCCAATTCATCAATGTAATGTAGGCATGTATTCCGAATATAGTCATACGTGCTTATGGAAAAGAACTTGCATGACATCTTTTGTCCTACCCTCCCGTGGCAGCGGGGACCTATTGGAAACTAAGGGATGTTAAGGCCTTCTTTTAATAGAGTACCGGACCAAAGCATTAACACATAGTGCATACATGAACTCCTCAAACTACGGTTATCACCGGGAGTGGTCCCGATTATTGTCACTTCGGGGTTGCCGGATCATAACACATAGTAGGTGACTATAGACTTGCAAGATAGGATCAAGAAATCTCATATATTGACGAAAACATAATAGGTTCAGATCTGAAATCATGGCACTCGGGCCCTAGTGACAAGCATTAAGCATAGCAAAGTCATAGCAACATCAATCTCAGAACATAGTGGATACTAGGGATCAAACCCTAACAAAACTAACTTGATGACATGATAAATCTCATCCAACCCATCACCGTCCAGCAAGCCTACGATGGAATTACTCATGCACGGCGGTGAGCATCATGAAATTGGTGATGAAGGATGGTTGATGATGACGATAGCGATGGATTCCCCTCTCCGGAGCCCCAAACGGACTCCAGATCAGCCCTCCTGAGAGAGTTTAGGGCTTGGCGGCGGCTCCGTATCGTAAAACGCGATGAATCCTTCTCTCTGATTTTTTTTCTCCCTGAAAGTGAATATATGGAGTCAAGGTTGAGGTCGATGGAGCGTCAGGGGGCCCACGAGGCAGGGGGCGCGCCCAGGGGGTTAGGGCACGCCCCCACCCTCGTGGACAGGTGGTGGCCCCCCTGACGTGGATCTTTCTTCCAGTATTTTTTATATATTCCAAAATAATTCTCCGTTGATTTTCAGGTCATTCCGAGAACTTTTATTTCTGCACAAAAATAACACCATGGCAATTATGCTGAAAACAACGTCAGTCTGGGTTAGTTCCATTCAAATCATGCAAGTTAGAGCCAAAAATAAGGGCAAAAGTGTTTGGAAAAGTAGATACGACGGAGACGTATCAATTACCAATGCCACTAATTCATTCCTTTTAAGGTGACTTTTTTTTGAAAATTCCACTATTATATGTTGTTCTTGAATATTATATAAATGCGCAATTTATGTTTAAACTGTGTGCATTTTTTTCATTTTCTTTCCTTCTAAAAGGTAATATGAGTGCCACTAATTCGTTCTTTCTTGAAAATTGTTTTTTAGTTTTTCTGTGTGTAAGTATATACACGAGTAATGAACTATATGTGTGTAGTAGAATGCAAAAAAACACTATTATATACTCATTCTTTGAATATTTCAAAAAGCGCAATTTGAGGGCAAAGTTGTGTGCAAGTTTTCAAGTTTTTTTTTATTTTTCATTCTTATTAAAGGGTCTTATTCTTCCTTAGGAAACTTCAATATTGTGTTTTTGTTTTTGTTTGTTCTATTTTCTTTCTTCTGAAAGGGCTTCCTTCTTCCTTAGAAAACTACTTCATTTTTTTAGTATGTGTCTGTTTCTTTTTGCGGGGTATATGTCTTTATTCATTGATACTTCCTTGATTTTTTTTGTCGAATTACAGTATTTTAGCATAAAAACCTGTACTATTATAGATATGATTTTTAGCACATTCGTGTATCTGTAGAGTAGGTTGTGCTTTGTTCATGCTACTGTGCATGCTGCTGACGAGATACTGATACATCCGTGTATCTATAGAGTAGGTTATGTAGTAGTTTAGCCTATGTACGATGCTGCCCCTTTTCTCCATGGGCTGGGCGGTGGGCTGCTTTTGCCCTCGAGTAGCTCGGTCGGTAACTAGCCGGTTGTTTGCGAAAAATGACTGACCTAAATTTTAAATTCAGTCAACTATCTTTAGCCACTTCCTTACTTTTTTCTGATAAGAAATGTACCACAGATTACTTTGAGGCTGGTCATAGTGAGGAGCTTATACTTTCTCCGGTCCTTTTTACTCCGTGAATTATGTTTGTGTCATGTCAAACTTTGCAAAGTTTGACCAATTTTATATTAAAAAATATCAACATCTACAATATCAAATACATATAGTATGAAACTAAATTTCATAATGAATCTAACAATAATGATTTGGTATTGTGAATGTTGATTTTTTTATATTATAAATTTGGTCAAACTAGAGATATTTTGACTTTGAAAAAACTTATATGCAGACTGAAAAGGACCGAAGGGAGTACTAGTGTCATGTATATGACACTAATCTAAGTTACTCCCTCCGGTCCTTTTTAGTTCGCATATAAGATTTGACTGAAGTCAAGCCTCGTAAAGTTTGACCAATTTTATAAAAAAAAGTATCAACATTTACAATCTGAAATCAATATCAATAGATGTCTCATGACTGAAAGTTTCATATTGTATAACTTTAGCATGATAGATGTTGATATTTTTTTCATATAAATACGGTCAAACTTTGTGAAGTTTGACTTCAGAGAATTCTAATATGGAGCGTAAAAAGGACCGGAGGAAGTACTATCTTCATAGTGCAAAGTAATATAATAATAATATTATAGATGACTTCATTTATTATGTTGTAGACTACACAAGGACCGAGGGCGACTTGGAAAGTAAGACTGCTCACAGTGGGGAATAACATAGAGTAGTAACTTGCTGAGGTTACTAGTCTATGTTACTACCTTCATAGTGGGTAGTAACATATGAGTGGTATCATGAAAGAGTTCATTTATTAGGCTATAGACTCATTATGCCTTGAAATGTGTGATGTTACAGTAACTACCTAAGTTATCATAAACCCCTCTCTCCTCATTAATTAGCTGCCACATAAGCAATCTTGTATTGAAATGTGTGATGTTACTAGTTAAGTTACTTCCATTATGACTAGTCTAAGAAGGGGCGACTCGCAATAGGATGAGTGATCTGCTGGAATTTAGTCTATATTGGGGGCAGCCCAATAACTATTTTAGAAATTCCTAATAAATCCTAGAGGTCCACTTAGCCCATTTGTGCAAAGCAAGGGATACTACTAAAGTTTAGTCCCACATTGCTAGTATAGTGGGAGTTGGACCTCCTTATAAGGAAGGTTCTTTCCCCACTTGTATGAGCATGAGAACAAGAGGAACATCCACACGCGCTCCTCCTCCGCCGCCCGCCTCGCCACGCCTCGTCATGACGCGCCGCGCCGCGCCGCGCCGCGGGTTGCGGGAATGAGCTGAGCCGATGTCTAAATTTTTGCCACGCACTACGGGTATACGAAAGGTCACTCGAAAGCTGGAAAGTTTTTGCTGTAGTGGATATTGAATACGAACGCTGCACCCTTTGGCTACTGTCTATTCATTTCATCTCCTGCGTTCCCTTCAGCTCCCAGCGCAGCCTCTCGCCTCCTTCTCTTGCGCCTATAAAATGGAGGTCACCCCTCTCAGAGAGACGCACCAGAACTTCTCCTTCCTCTTGCCACCAGTTCCAATCTCTGAGTTGTTGTTGTCTTCCTCATCCCGGCTTGCGGCGTGCACCGCAGGTCAGGACAATAGGCCTCCGAAACCGCACATCTTTGAGTCTTGTACGAGAGAAGGGTGATAAGTGAAGGAAATATGCCCTAGAGGCAATAATAAAGTTATTATTTATTTCCTTATGTCATGATAAATGTTTATTATTCATGCTATAATTGTATTAACCGGAAACATAATACATGTGTGAATACATAGACAAACAGTATGTCACTAGTATGCCTCTACTTGACTAGCTCGTTGATCAAAGATGGTTATGTTTCCTAACCATAGACATGAGTTGTCATTTGATTAACGGGATCACATCATTAGGAGAATGATGTGATTGACTTGACCCATTCCGTTAGCTTAGCACTTGATCGTTTAGTTTGTTGCTATTGCTTTCTTCATGACTTATATATGTTCCTATGACTATGAGATTATGCAACTCCCATTTACCGGAGGAACACTTTGTGTGCTACCAAACGTCAAAATGTAACTGGGTGATTATAAAGGTGCTCTACAGGTGTCTCCGAAGGTATTTGTTGGGTTAGCGTATTTCGAGATTAGGATTTGTCACTCCGATTGTCGGAGAGGTATCTCTGGGCCCTCTCGGTAATGCACATCACTCAAGCCTTGCAAGCGTTGCAACTAATAAATTAGTTGCGGGATGATGTATTACGGAACGAGTAAAGAGACTTGCCGGTAACGAGATTGAACTAGGTATTGAGATACCGACGATCAAATCTCGGGCAAGTAACATACCGATGACAAAGGGAACAACATATATTGTTATGCAGTCTGACCGATAAAGATCTTCGTAGAATATCTAGGAGCCAATATGAGCATCCAGGTTCCGCTATTGCTTATTGACCGGAGACATCTCTCGGTCATGTCTACATAGTTCTCGAACCCGTAGGGTCCGCACGCTTAAAGTTCGGTGACGATCGTAATTAGGGTTTTTGTGTTTTGATGCATCGAAGGTTGCTCGGTGTCCCGGATGTGATCACGGACATGATGAGGAGTCTCTAAATGGTTGAGACATAAAGATTGATATATTGGAAGCCTATATTTGAATATCGGAAACGTTCCAGGTGAAATCGGGATTTTACCGGAGTACCGGGGGGGTTACCGGAACCCCCCGGGGGGTTATTGGGCCTACATGGGCCCTAAGGGAGAAGAGGAGGGCCGGCCAGGGCAGGCCGCGCGCCCCCTCCCCCCTTAGTCCGAATAGGACAAGGAAGGGGGGCGGCGCACCCCTTTCCTCTTTCTCCCTTCCACCCTCCTTTTCCAACAAGGCAAGAGGGGGGAGTCCTACTCCCGGTGGGAGTAGGACTCCTCCAGGCGCACCCCTTGGGCCGACCGGACCCCCCCTCTCCCTCCTTTATATACGGGGGCAAGGGGGCACCCCATGACACACAAGTTGATCTTCGTGATCGTTCCTTAACCGTGTGCGGTGCCCCCTTCCACCATATTCCACCTCGGTCATATCGTAGCTGTGCTTAGGCGAAGCCCTGCGTCGGTAGAACATCATCACCGTCATAACACCGTCGTGCTGACGAAACTCTCCATCAACACTTTTCTGGATAGGAGCTCGAGGGACGTCACCGAGTTGAACGTGTGCAGAACTCGGAGGTGTCGTATGTTCGGTACTTGGATCGATCGGATCGGGAAGACATACGAATACTTCCTCTACGTTGTGTCAACGCTTCCGTTGCCGGTCTACGAGGGTACGTAGACAACACTCTCCTCTCTCATTGCTATGCATCACCATGATCTTGCGTGTGCGTAGGAATTTTTTTGAAATTACTACGTTCCCGAACAGTGGCATCCGAGCCTAGGTTTTATGCGTTGATGTTGTGCACGAGTAGAACACAAGTGAGTTGTGGGCGATATAAGTCAACTGCTTACCAGCATGTCATACTTTGGTTCGGCGGTATTGTTGGATGAAGCGGCCCGGACCGACATTACGCGTACGCTTACGCGAGACTGATTCTACCGATGTGCTTTGCACACAGGTGGCTGGCGGGTGTCAGTTTCTCCAACTTTAGTTGAACCAAGTGTGGCTACGCCCGGTCCTTGCGAAGGTTGAAACAGCACCAACTTGACAAACTATTATTGTGGTTTTGATGCGTAGGTAAGAACGGTTCTTGCTAAGCCCGTAGCAGCCACGTAAAACTTACAACAACAAAGTAGAGGACACCTAACTTGTTTTTGCAGGGCATGTTGTGATTGTATATGGTCAAGACATGATGAGATATAAGCTGTTGTATGAGATGATCATGTTTTGTTGAAGTTATCGGCAACAGGCAAAAGCCTTATGGTTATATCTCTATTGCATAAGATGCAAGCACCAAATAATTGCTTTACTTTATCGCTATGCGATAGCAATAGTTGCAAGAGCAATTGTTGGCGAGACAACCAAGTGACGACACATTGATATAGATCAAGATGATGGAGATCATGGTGTCATGCCGGTGATGATGGAGATCATGACGATACTTTGGAGATGGAGATCAAAGGCACAAGATGATGATGACCATATCATGTCACATATTTTGATTGCATATGATGTTTATCTTTTATACATCTTATTTTGCTTAGTTCGCCGGTAGCTTTATAAGATGATCTCTCACTAATTATCAAGGTACAAGTGTTCTCCCTGAGTATGCACCGTTGCAAAAGTTCTTCGTGCTGAGACACCACGTGATGATCGGGTGTGATAGGCTCTACGTTCAAATACAACGGGTGCAAAACAGTTGCACACGCGGAATACTCAGGTTAAACTTGACGAGCCTAGCATATAACAGATATGGCCTCGGAACACGGAGACCGAAAGGTCGAGCGTGAATCATATAGTAGATATAATCAACATAGTGATGTTCACCATTGAAACTACTCCATCTCACGTGATGATCGGACATGGTTTAGTTGATATGGATCACGTGATCACTTAGAAGATTAGAGGGATGTCTGTCTAAGTGGGAGTTCTTAAGTAATATGATTAATTGAACTTTAATTTATCATGAACTTAGTCCTGGTAGTATTAGCATATCTATGTTGTAGATCAATTTCTCGCGATATTGCTCCCCGTTTATTTTTTTATATATTCCTAGAGAAAACTATGTTGAAAAATGTTAGTAGCAATGATGCGGATTGGATCCGTGATCTGAGGATTAACCTCATTGCTGCACAGAAGAATTATGTCCTTGATGCACCACTAGGTGACAGACCTATTGCAGGAGCAGATGCAGACGTTATGAACGTTTGGCTAGCTCAATATGATGACTACTTGATAGTTTAGTGCACCATGCTTAACGGCTTAGAATCGGGACTTCAAAGACGTTTTGAACATCATGGACCATATGAGATGTTCTAGGAGTTGAAGTTAAATATTTCAAGCAAATACCCGAGTTGAGAGATATGAAGTCTCCAACAAGTTCTATAGCTAAAAGATGGAGGAGAATAGCTCAAGCAGTGAGCATATGCTCAGATTGTCTGGGTACTACAATCGCTTGAATCAAGTGGGAGTTAATCTTATAGATAAGATAGTGATTGACAGAGTTCTCTATCACCATCACCAAGTTACTAGAACTTCGTGATGAACTATAGTATGCAAGGGATGACAAAAACGATTCCCGAGCTCTTCGTGATGTTGAAATCGATGAAGGTAGAAATCAAGAAAGAGCATCAAGTGTTGATGATTGACAAGAACACTAGTTTCAAGAAAAGGGCAAAGGGAAAGAAAGGGAACTTCAAGTAGAATGACAAGCAAGTTGTCACTCCCGTGAAGAAGCCCAAAGCTGGACCAAAGCCTAAAACTGAGTGCTTCTACTGCAAAGGAAATGATCACTGGAAGCGGAAATTCCCTGAATATTTGGTCGGTAAGAAAGATGACAAAGTGAACAAAGGGTATATTTGATATACAGGTTATTGATGTGTGCCTTACTAGTGTTTATAGTAGCCCCTGAGTATTTGATACTTGTTCGGTTGCTAAAATTAGCAACTCGAAATAGGAGTTACAGAATGAACAAAGACTAGTTAAGGGTGAAGTGACGATGTGTGTTGGAATTGGTTCCAAGATTGATATGATCATCATCGCACACTCCCTATACTTTCGGGATTAGTGTTGAACCTAAATAAGTGTTATTTGGTGTTTACGTTGAGCATAAATATGATTTGATCATGTTTATTGCAATACGGTTATTCATTTAAGTTAGAGAACAATTGTTGTTCTGTTTACATGAATAGAAACTTCGATGTTCATACACACCAACAAAAATGGTTTGTTGGATCTTGATCGTAGTGATACACATATTCATAATATTCAAGCCAAAAAGATGCAAAGTTAATGATGATAGTGCAACTTATTTGTGGCACTGCCGTTTAGGTCATATTGGTGTAAAGCGCATGAAGAAAATCCATGCTGAGGGGCTTTTGGAATCACTTGATTATGAATCAGTTGATGCTTGCGAACCATGCCTCATGGGTAAGATGACTAAGACTCCGTTCTCTGGAACAATGGAGCGAGCAACAGATTTGTTGGAAATCATACATACTGATGTATGTGGTCCGATGAATATTGAAGCTCACGACAGGTATCATTATTTTCTGATCTTCACAGATGATTTGAGCAGATATGAGTATATCTACTTGATGAAACAAAAGTCTGAAATATTTGAAAAGTTCATATAATTTCAGAGTGAAGTGGAAAATCATCGTAACAAGAAAATAAAGTTTCTACGATCTGATCGTGGAGGAGAATATTTGAGTTACGACTTTGGCCTTCAGTTAAAACAATGTGAAATAGTTTCACTACTCACGCCACCTGGAACACCATAGTGTAATGGTGTGTCCAAACATCGTAACCGTACTTTATTAGATATGGTTCGATCTATGATGTCTCTTACCAATTTATCACTATCGTTTTGGGGTTATGCATTAGAGACAGCTACATTCACGTTAAATAGGGCACCATCTAAATCCGTTGAGACGACACCGTATGAACTATGGTTTGGCAAGAAACCTAAGCTGTCGTTTCTTAAAGTTTGAGGTTGCAATGCTTATGTGAAAAAGTTTCAACCTGATAAGCTCAAACCCAAATTGGAGAAGTGCGTCTTCATAGGATACCCAAAAGAAAATGTTGGGTACACCTTCTATCACAGATCCGAAGGCAAGATATTCGTTGCTGAGAATGGATCCTTTCTGGAGAAGGAGTTTCTCTTGAAAGAAGTGAGTGGGAGGAAAGTATAACTTGATGAGGTAACTGTACCTGCTCCCTTATTGGAAAGTAGTTTATCACAGGAATCTGTTCCTGCGACTCCTACACCAATTAGTGAGGAAGCTAATGATGATAATCATGTAACTTCAGATCAAGTTACTACCAAACCTCGTAGGTAAACCAGAGTGAGATCCACACCAGTGTGGTACGGTAATCATGTTCTAGAGGTCATGTTACTTGACCATGACGAACCTATGAACTATGAGGAAGCGATGATGAGCCCAGATTCCGCGAAATGGCTTGAGGCCATGAAATCTGAGATGAGATCCATGTATGAGAACAAAGTATGGACTTTGATTGACTTGCCCATTGATCGGCGAGCCATTGAGATTAAATGGATCTTCAAGAGGAAGACGGACACTGATAGTAGTGTTACTATCTACAAAGCTAGAATTGTCGCAAAAGGTTTTCGACAAGTTCAAGGTGTTGACTACGATGAGAGTTTCTCACTCGTATCTATGCTTAAGTCTATCCGAATCATGTTAGCAATTGGCACATTTTATGAAATCTGGCAAATGGATAAACAAAACTACATTCCATAATGGATTTATTAAAGAAGAGTTGTATATGATACAACAAGAAAGTTTTGTCAACCATAAAGGTGCTAACAAAATATGCAAGCTCCGGCGATCCATCTATGGACTGGTGCAAGCATCTCGGAGTTGGAATATACGCTTTGATAAGTTGATCAAAGCATATAGTTTTATACAGACTTGTGGTGAAGCCTGTATTTACAAGAAAGTGAGTGGGAGCACTACATCATTTCTGATAAGTATATGTGAATGACATATTGTTGATCGGAAATAATGTCGAACTATTCTGCAAAGCATAAAGGAGTGTTTGAAAGGAGGTTTTCAAAGAAAGACCTCGGTGAAGCTGCTTACATATTGAGCATCAAGATCTATAGAGATAGATCAAGATGTTTGATAAGTTTTTCAATGAGTACACACCTTGACAAGATTTTAAAGTAGTTCAAAATCGAACAGTCAAAGAAAGAGTTCTTGCCTGTGTTACAAGGTGTGAAACTGAGTAAGACTCAAAGCCCGACCACGGCAGAAGATAGAAAGAGAATGAAAGTCATTCCCTATGCCTTGGCCATAGGTTCTATAAAATATGCCATGCTATGTACCAGATCTATTGTATACCCTACACTATTTTTGGCAAGGGGTACAATAGTGATCTAGGAGTAGATCACTAGACAACGGTCAAAATTATCCTTAGTGGAATAAGGATATGTTTCTCGATTATCGAGGTGACAAAAGGGTTCATCATAAAGGGTTACGTCGATGCAAATTTTGACATGATCCAGATGACTCTAAATCTCAATCTGGATACATATTGAAAGTGGGAGCAATTAGCTAGAGTAGCTCCCTGCAGAGCATTGTTGACATAGAAATTTGCAAAATACTTACGGATCTGAATGTGGCAGACCCGTTGACTAAACTTCTCTCACAAGCAAAACATGATCACACCTTAGTACTCTTTGGGTGTTAATCACATAGCGATGTGAACTATATTATTGACTCTAGTAAACCCTTTGGGTGTTGGTCACATGTCGATGTGAACTATGGGTGTTAATCACATGGTGATGTGAACTATTGGTATTAAATCACATGGCGATGTGAACTAGATTATTGACTCTAGTGCAAGTGGGAGACTGAAGGAAATATGCCCTAGAGGCAATAATAAAGTTATTATTTATTTCCTTATATCATGATAAATGTTTATTATTCATGCTAGAATTGTATTAACCGGAAACATAATACATGTGTGAATACATAGACAAACAGTATGTCACTAGTATGCCTCTACTTGACTAGCTCGTTTATCAAAGATGGTTATGTTTCCTAACCATAGACATGAGTTGTCATTTGATTAACGGGATCACATCATTAGGAGAATGATGTGATTGACTTGACCCATTCTGTTAGCTTAGCACTTGATCATTTAGTTTGTTGCTATTGCTTTCTTCATAACTTATATATGTTCCTATGACTATGAGATTATGCAACTCCCATTTACGGGAGGAACACTTTGTGTGCTACCAAACGTCACAACATAACTGCGTGATTATAAAGGTGCTCTACAGGTGTCTCCAAAGGTATTTGTTGGGTTGGCGTATTTCGAGATTAGGATTTGTCACTTCGATTGTCGGAGAGGTATCTCTAGGCCCTCTCGGTAATCCACATCACTCAAGCCTTGCAAGCATTGCAACTAATAAGTTAGTTGCGGGATGATGTATTATGGAATGAGTAAAGAGACTTGCCGGTAACGAGATTGAACTAGGTATTGACATACCGACGATCAAATCTCGGGCAAGTAACATACCGATGACAAAGGGAACAACATATATTGTTATGCGGTCTGACCGATAAAGATCTTCGTAGAATATGTAGGAGCCAATATGAGCATCCAGGTTCCGCTATTGTTTATTGACCGGAGACGTGTCTCGGTCATGTCTACATAGTTCTCAAACCCGTAGGGTCCGCACGCTTAAAGTTCAGTGACGATCGTAATTAGGGTTTTTGTGTTTTGATGTACCGAAGGTTGTTCGGTGTCCCGGATGTGATCACGGACATGACGAGGAGTCTCGAAATGGTCGAGACATAAAGATTGATATATTGGAAGCCTATATTTGGATATCGAAAACGTTCCGGGTGAAATCGGGATTTTACCGGGGTATCGGGGGGTTACCGAAACCCATCCGGGGGTTATTGGGCCTACATGGGCCCTAAGGGAGAAGAGGAGGGCCGGCCAGGGCAGGCCGCGCGCCCCCTCCCCCCCTTAGTCCGAATAGGACAAGGAAGGGGGGGCGGCGCCCCCCTTTCCTCTTTCTGCCTTCCCCCTTCCTTTTCCAACAAGGCAAGAGGGGGGAGTCCTACTCCCGATGGGAGTAGGACTCCTCCAGGCGAACCCCTTGGGCCGGCCGCACCTCCCCCTCTCCCTCCTTTATATACGGGGCAAGGGGGCACCCCATGACAACCAAGTTGATCTTCGTGATCGTTCCTTAGCCGTGTGCGGTGCCCCCTTCCACCATATTCCACCTCGGTCATATCGTAGCAGTGCTTAGGCGAAGCCCTGCATCGGTAGACCATCATCACCGTCATAACGCCGTTGTGCTGACGAAACTCTCCCTCAACACTTTGCTGGATCGGAGCTCGAGGGACGTCACCGAGTTGAACGTGTGCAGAACTCGGATGTGCCATACGTTCGGTACTTGGATCGGTTGGATCGGGAAGACGTACGACTACTTCCTCTATGTTGTTTCAACGCTTCCGTTGCCGGTCTACGAGGGTACGTAGACAATACTCTCCTCTCTTGTTGCTATGCATCACCATGATCTTGCGTGCGCGTAGGAATTTTTTTGAAATTACTACGTTCCCCAACAATAAGGTTTTTGGGTAGCGCTCTGCGCGACTACTGACTGACTCCTTCGTCACAGACGCCCCGGACTCTGACGACTACTTCCCCGATGACGGCTTCTTCCCCGATGTCGATAACCTCCTCGACGACATGGCCGGCGAGGACACCGACCCCAAGTCCGGTGCTACTGCTGCTGCTGTCCCGTATGTGTTCTTCTTTATGTTAGATATCCTGCCATAGTTCATCATACTAGTACTTGCCCTAAATATGTTAGGTTCTACCTCATATATGCAACTAGTTCTACTGTCTGCTATAGATATGATAGGCTACGGTCCATATATGCATAAGCTATTTACCTTCTCTCTGTCAGAATGCATGACTTGTTTTATCTCTACTATATTAGTCATGCTTTATCTAGTATTTCTGTTAATAAAATCATTTGGTAAATTTCTCATATTTCCAACAATCCAAAAACCTTATTATAGGCAATTTACCCCAAGTGGTTTTGCTGCTTCCATGAGACCTCCTATGTTTGAGGGTATCCACTATAAGAGGTGGCGCGTGAGAGCAGTCTTATGGTTTCAAACCATGAGTTGCTATAATGTCACTCTCGACAAACCTGAAGGGGAGCTTGATGCTCAACAGGCACAAGCCTTTTAGAAAATGGATACTCTGTTTAAGGCTGCTCTCTTGAGTGTTCTTGGTGAGCACATAGTTGATGCTTATGCGTCAATTGATAATGGAAAAGATATGTGGGATGCACTCGAGGCCAAGTTTGGGGTCTTGGATGCTGGCACTGAGTTGTACATCATGGAGCAATTCTATGACTACAGGATGACTGAAGAGCGCTCCGTGGTTGAGCAAGCTCATGAGATACAGTCATTTGATAGAGAACTTGAGCACTTCGGTTGTATGCTACCGGACAAGTTTGTTGCCGGAGGTATCATCACTAAGCTTCCTCCTTCATGGAGGTACTTTGCTACCTTGCTGAAGCATAAGAGACAAGAGTTTTCCGTCCCGGATCTCATTGGCACTCTTGATGTGGAGGAAAAGGCGAGAGTAAAGGACACACGTGCTCGAGGTATTGAGGGAGGATCTAGTGCCAATCTGGTACAGAAGAAGAACTTCCAGCCCCACAAGTTCAAGAACAAGGGAAAGTTTGATGGTAAAGCAAAGTTTGATGTGTGCCTTACTAGTGTTTATAGTAGCCCCTGAGTATTTGATACTTGTTCGGTTGCTAAAATTAGCAACTCGAAATAGGAGTTACAGAATGAACAAAGACTAGTTAAGGGTGAAGTGACGATGTGTGTTGGAATTGGTTCCAAGATTGATATGATCATCATCGCACACTCCCTATACTTTCGGGATTAGTGTTGAACCTAAATAAGTGTTATTTGGTGTTTACGTTGAGCATAAATATGATTTGATCATGTTTATTGCAATACGGTTATTCATTTAAGTTAGAGAACAATTGTTGTTCTGTTTACATGAATAGAAACTTCGATGTTCATACACACCAACAAAAATGGTTTGTTGGATCTTGATCGTAGTGATACACATATTCATAATATTCAAGCCAAAAAGATGCAAAGTTAATGATGATAGTGCAACTTATTTGTGGCACTGCCGTTTAGGTCATATTGGTGTAAAGCGCATGAAGAAAATCCATGCTGAGGGGCTTTTGGAATCACTTGATTATGAATCAGTTGATGCTTGCGAACCATGCCTCATGGGTAAGATGACTAAGACTCCGTTCTCTGGAACAATGGAGCGAGCAACAGATTTGTTGGAAATCATACATACTGATGTATGTGGTCCGATGAATATTGAAGCTCACGACAGGTATCATTATTTTCTGATCTTCACAGATGATTTGAGCAGATATGAGTATATCTACTTGATGAAACAAAAGTCTGAAATATTTGAAAAGTTCATATAATTTCAGAGTGAAGTGGAAAATCATCGTAACAAGAAAATAAAGTTTCTACGATCTGATCGTGGAGGAGAATATTTGAGTTACGACTTTGGCCTTCAGTTAAAACAATGTGAAATAGTTTCACTACTCAGGCCACCTGGAACACCATAGTGTAATGGTGTGTCCAAACATCGTAACCGTACTTTATTAGATATGGTTCGATCTATGATGTCTCTTACCAATTTATCACTATCGTTTTGGGGTTATGCATTAGAGACAGCTACATTCACGTTAAATAGGGCACCATCTAAATCCGTTGAGACGACACCGTATGAACTATGGTTTGGCAAGAAACCTAAGCTGTCGTTTCTTAAAGTTTGAGGTTGCAATGCTTATGTGAAAAAGTTTCAACCTGATAAGCTCAAACCCAAATTGGAGAAGTGCGTCTTCATAGGATACCCAAAAGAAAATGTTGGGTACACCTTCTATCACAGATCCGAAGGCAAGATATTCGTTGCTGAGAATGGATCCTTTCTGGAGAAGGAGTTTCTCTTGAAAGAAGTGAGTGGGAGGAAAGTAGAACTTGATGAGGTAACTGTACCTGCTCCCTTATTGGAAAGTAGTTTATCACAGGAATCTGTTCCTGCGACTCCTACACCAATTAGTGAGGAAGCTAATGATGATAATCATGTAACTTCAGATCAAGTTACTACCAAACCTCGTAGGTAAACCAGAGTGAGATCCACACCAGTGTGGTACGGTAATCATGTTCTAGAGGTCATGTTACTTGACCATGACGAACCTATGAACTATGAGGAAGCGATGATGAGCCCAGATTCCGCGAAATGGCTTGAGGCCATGAAATCTGAGATGAGATCCATGTATGAGAACAAAGTATGGACTTTGATTGACTTGCCCATTGATCGGCGAGCCATTGAGATTAAATGGATCTTCAAGAGGAAGACGGACGCTGATAGTAGTGTTACTATCTACAAAGCTAGAATTGTCGCAAAAGGTTTTCGACAAGTTCAAGGTGTTGACTACGATGAGAGTTTCTCACTCGTATCTATGCTTAAGTCTATCCGAATCATGTTAGCAATTGGCACATTTTATGAAATCTGGCAAATGGATAAACAAAACTACATTCCATAATGGATTTATTAAAGAAGAGTTGTATATGATACAACAAGAAAGTTTTGTCAACCATAAAGGTGCTAACAAAATATGCAAGCTCCGGCGATCCATCTATGGACTGGTGCAAGCATCTCGGAGTTGGAATATACGCTTTGATAAGTTGATCAAAGCATATAGTTTTATACAGACTTGTGGTGAAGCCTGTATTTACAAGAAAGTGAGTGGGAGCACTACATCATTTCTGATAAGTATATGTGAATGACATATTGTTGATCGGAAATAATGTCGAACTATTCTGCAAAGCATAAAGGAGTGTTTGAAAGGAGGTTTTCAAAGAAAGACCTCGGTGAAGCTGCTTACATATTGAGCATCAAGATCTATAGAGATAGATCAAGATGTTTGATAAGTTTTTCAATGAGTACATACCTTGACAAGATTTTAAAGTAGTTCAAAATGGAACAG
Organism: Triticum aestivum; assembly: GCF_018294505.1. NCBI lineage: Eukaryota > Viridiplantae > Streptophyta > Magnoliopsida > Poales > Poaceae > Triticum > Triticum aestivum. The sequence continues at coordinate 539,130,159 of NC_057797.1, read as the reverse complement.
TCAAAGAAAGAGTTCTTGCCTGTGTTACAAGGTGTGAAACTGAGTAAGACTCAAAGCCCGACCACGGCAGAAGATAGAAAGAGAATGAAAGGCATTCCCTATGCCTTGGCCATAGGTTCTATAAAATATGACATGCTATGTACCAGATCTATTGTATACCCTACACTATTTTTGGCAAGGGGTACAATAGTGATCTAGGAGTAGATCACTAGACAACGGTCAAAATTATCCTTAGTGGAATAAGGATATGTTTCTCAATTATGGAGGTGACAAAAAGGTTCGTCATAAAGGGTTACGTCGATGCAAATTTTGACATGATCCAGATGACTCTAAATCTCAATCTGGATACATATTGAAAGTGGGAGCAATTAGCTAGAGTAGCTCCCTGCAGAGCATTGTTGACATAGAAATTTGCAAAATACTTACGGATCTGAATGTGGCAGACCCGTTGACTAAACTTCTCTCACAAGCAAAACATGATCACACCTTAGTACTCTTTGGGTGTTAATCACATAGCGATGTGAACTATATTATTGACTCTAGTAAACCCTTTGGGTGTTGGTCACATGTCGATGTGAACTATGGGTGTTAATCACATGGTGATGTGAACTATTGGTATTAAATCACATGGCGATGTGAACTAGATTATTGACTCTAGTGCAAGTGGGAGACTGAAGGAAATATGCCCTAGAGGCAATAATAAAGTTATTATTTATTTCCTTATATCATGATAAATGTTTATTATTCATGCTAGAATTGTATTAACCGGAAACATAATACATGTGTGAATACATAGACAAACAGTATGTCACTAGTATGCCTCTACTTGACTAGCTCGTTTATCAAAGATGGTTATGTTTCCTAACCATAGACATGAGTTGTCATTTGATTAACGGGATCACATCATTAGGAGAATGATGTGATTGACTTGACCCATTCTGTTAGCTTAGCACTTGATCATTTAGTTTGTTGCTATTGCTTTCTTCATAACTTATATATGTTCCTATGACTATGAGATTATGCAACTCCCATTTACGGGAGGAACACTTTGTGTGCTACCAAACGTCACAACATAACTGCGTGATTATAAAGGTGCTCTACAGGTGTCTCCAAAGGTATTTGTTGGGTTGGCGTATTTCGAGATTAGGATTTGTCACTCCGATTGTCGGAGAGGTATCTCTAGGCCCTCTCGGTAATGCACATCACTCAAGCCTTGCAAGCATTGCAACTAATAAGTTAGTTGCGGGATGATGTATTATGGAATGAGTAAAGAGACTTGCCGGTAACGAGATTGAACTAGGTATTGACATACCGACGATCAAATCTCGGGCAAGTAACATACCGATGACAAAGGGAACAACATATATTGTTATGCGGTCTGACCGATAAAGATCTTCGTAGAATATGTAGGAGCCAATATGAGCATCCAGGTTCCGCTATTGTTTATTGACCGGAGACGTGTCTCGGTCATGTCTACATAGTTCTCAAACCCGTAGGGTCCGCACGCTTAAAGTTCAGTGACGATCGTAATTAGGGTTTTTGTGTTTTGATGTACCGAAGGTTGTTCGGTGTCCCGGATGTGATCACGGACATGACGAGGAGTCTCGAAATGGTCGAGACATAAAGATTGATATATTGGAAGCCTATATTTGGATATCGAAAACGTTCCGGGTGAAATCGGGATTTTACCGGGGTATCGGGGGGTTACCGAAACCCATCCGGGGGTTATTGGGCCTACATGGGCCCTAAGGGAGAAGAGGAGGGCCGGCCAGGGCAGGCCGCGCGCCTCCTCCCCCCCTTAGTCCGAATAGGACAAGGAAGGGGGGGCGGCGCCCCCCTTTCCTCTTTCTGCCTTCCCCCTTCCTTTTCCAACAAGGCAAGAGGGGGGAGTCCTACTCCCGATGGGAGTAGGACTCCTCCAGGCGAACCCCTTGGGCCAGCCGCACCTCCCCCTCTCCCTCCTTTATATACGGGGCAAGGGGGCACCCCATGACAACCAAGTTGATCTTCGTGATCGTTCCTTAGCCGTGTGCGGTGCCTCCTTCCACCATATTCCACCTCGGTCATATCGTAGCAGTGCTTAGGCGAAGCCCTGCATCGGTAGACCATCATCACCGTCATAACGCCGTCGTGCTGACGAAACTCTCCCTCAACACTTTGCTGGATTGGAGCTCGAGGGACGTCACCGAGTTGAACGTGTGCAGAACTCGGATGTGCCATACGTTCGGTACTTGGATCGGTCGGATCGGGAAGACGTACGACTACTTCCTCTATGTTGTTTCAACGCTTCCGTTGCCGGTCTACGAGGGTACGTAGACAATACTCTCCTCTCTTGTTGCTATGCATCACCATGATCTTGCGTGCGCGTAGGAATTTTTTTGAAATTACTACGTTCCCCAACAATAAGGTTTTTGGGTAGCGCTCTGCACGACTACTGACTGACTCCTTCGTCACAGACGCCCCGGACTCTGACGACTACTTCCCCGATGTCGATAACCTCCTCGACGACATGGCCGGCGAGGACACCGACCCCAAGTCCGGTGCTACTGCTGCTGCTGTCCCGTATGTGTTCTTCTTTATGTTAGATATCCTGCCATAGTTCATCATACTAGTACTTGCCCTAAATATGTTAGGTTCTACCTCATATATGCAACTAGTTCTACTGTCTGCTATAGATATGATAGGCTACGGTCCATATATGCATAAGCTATTTACCTTCTCTCTGTCAGAATGCATGACTTGTTTTATCTCTACTATATTAGTCATGCTTTATCTAGTATTTCTGTTAATAAAATCATTTGGTAAATTTCTCATATTTCCAACAATCCAAAAACCTTATTATAGGCAATTTACCCCAAGTGGTTTTGCTGCTTCCATGAGACCTCCTATGTTTGAGGGTATCCACTATAAGAGGTGGCGCGTGAGAGCAGTCTTATGGTTTCAAACCATGAGTTGCTATAATGTCACTCTCGGCAAACCTGAAGGGGAGCTTGATGCTCAACAGGCACAAGCCTTTTAGAAAATGGATACTCTGTTTAAGGCTGCTCTCTTGAGTGTTCTTGGTGAGCACATAGTTGATGCTTATGCGTCAATTGATAATGGAAAAGATATGTGGGATGCACTCGAGGCCAAGTTTGGGGTCTTGGATGCTGGCACTGAGCTGTACATCATGGAGCAATTCTATGACTACAGGATGACTGAAGAGCGCTCCGTGGTTGAGCAAGCTCATGAGATACAGTCATTTGATAGAGAACTTGAGCACTTCGGTTGTATGCTACCGGACAAGTTTGTTGCCGGAGGTATCATCACTAAGCTTCCTCCTTCATGGAGGTACTTTGCTACCTTGCTGAAGCATAAGAGACAAGAGTTTTCCGTCCCGGATCTCATTGGCACTCTTGATGTGGAGGAAAAGGCGAGAGCAAAGGACACACGTGCTCGAGGTATTGAGGGAGGATCTAGTGCCAATCTGGTACAGAAGAAGAACTTCCAGCCCCACAAGTTCAAGAACAAGGGAAAGTTTGATGGTAAAGCAAAGTTTGATGGGAAGAACAAGGTTGTGCAACACACGAACTTCAAGAAGAAGAATGACAAGAAGAAAGGTGTCTGTCATGTGTGGGGGGATCCTGATCATTGGGCTCCTAGTTGCCCTAATCGCTATGACAAGCGTCACCCTGGAAAGGCGGCAAGACCGCTAATGTTGTCATTGGAGACACTGACATGAAGGATGATGGGTATGGTATATTTCCCACTATTCTTTCAGTATGTCATTCTCCTGATTGGTTGATTGACACAGGTGCTAATGTGCATCTATGCGGTGATATTTCCATGTTTTCGTCTTATCAAACCGCAGGGACTTCAACCGTGCTGACGGGCAACGGTTCAAGTGCTTCTGTTCGTGGTGTTGGCACGGTCGATATGAAGTTTACTTCGGGGAAGATCGTGCGGCTGAAGAACGTGCATTATGTCCCCTTCGTCAATAAAAATCTTGTTAGCGGATCTCTTCTGTGTAGAGATGGCTACAAGCTTGTCTTTGAGTCGAATAAATTTGTAATATCCAAGTATGGAACCTTTGTTCATAAAGGCTATGAGTCAGGAGGTCTGTTTCGTTTATCCTTATCAGATGTTTGCAATAAAGTTGTTAATCATATTTGCAACAATAGTGAATCCAATGTGTGGCATTCACGTCTCTGTCATGTTAATTTTGGTTGCATGTCGCGACTAGCGAAGTTGAACTTAATCCCTAGTTTCACCACTGTCAAAGGATCTAAGTGTCAAGTTTGTGTGCAAGCTAAGCAACCTCGTAAGTCTCACACGATTGCGGAAACGAGAAATCTTGCACCACTAGACCTCATACATTCAGATCTATGTGAAATGAATGGTGTTTTGACAAAAGGTGGAAAGAAATATTTCATGATGTTAATTGATGACTCCACTAGATACTGCCGTGTTTATCTTCTGAAATCTAAGGATGAGGCTTTGAACTTTTTCAAGATCTATAAAGCTGAAGTGGAAAACCAACTTGATCGAAAAATCAAGAGGCTTAGGTCCGACCGTGGTGGAGAGTATTTTTCCAATGAGTTTGATGCTTTTTGTACGGAACATGGTATAATCCATGAGAGGACGCCTCCCTACTCACCTCAGTCAAATTGGGTGGCCGAAAGAAAGAACCGTACTCTAACTAATTTGGTTAACGCCATGTTAGACACATCGGGTGTCTCCAAGGCATGGTGGGGGAAGGCGATATTGACCGCATGTCATGTCCTGAACTGAGTCCCCACAAAGAACAAAGAGATAACTCCATTCGAGGAATGGGAGAAGAAAAGGTTAAAACTCTCTTATCTGCGAACATGGGGTTGTTTGGCGAAAGTCAATGGTCCAATTCCAAAGAAGCGAAAGCTTGGACCAAAGACTGTGGATTGTGTTTTCCTGGGATATGCTTTTCATAGCATTGGCTATAGATTCTTGGTTGTAAAATCTGAGGTACCTGACATGCATGTCGGTACGATCATGGAGTCGAATGATGCGACTTTCTTTGAAGATATCTTTCCCATGAAGGATATGGCTACCTCATCTAATCAGGAGATGCCTAGTTCATCGAATCAGGAACCAGTTACAATTACCAAACCTGCCATTTCGATAGAACACTTTGAAAGTCATGTGGAGGAAAACAATGAAGTTCTTGCTAGAAGCAAGAGACAGAGGACTGCAAAGTCCTTTGGTGATGATTTTCTTGTGTATCTCATAGATGACACTCCTAGTTCTATTTCAGAGGCTTATGCATCTGAAGATGCTGACTACTGGAAGGAAGCGGTTCGTAGCGAGATGGATTCTATCTTAGCGAATGAAACTTGGGAAATAACTGATCGTCCTTATGGGTGCAAACCTATAGGATGCAAGTGGGTATTCAAGAAGAAGCTTAGGCCTGATGGTACTATTGAAAAGTACAAGGCTCGGCTCGTGGCTAAGGGTTATACCCAAAAGGAACGTGAAGACTTCTTTGATACTTACTCACCTGTGGCTCGACTGACCACTATTCGAGTTCTACTTTCACTAGCTGCCTCACATGGTCTTCTCGTTCATCAAATGGATGTTAAGACTGCTTTCCTAAATGGAGAGTTGGACGAGGAAATTTATATGGAACAACCAGATGGGTTTGTACTAGATGGTCAGGAAGGAAAAGTGTGCAAGTTGCTAAAGTCTTTGTATGGACTCAAGCAAGCACCAAACAGTGGCATGAGAAGTTTGAAAGAACTTTAACAGCTGTAGGCTTTGTTGTAAATGAAGCTGAAAATGTGTGTACTATCGCCATGGTGGGGGTGAGGGAGTTATCTTTGCTTGTATGTTGATGACATACTGATTTTCGGAAAAAATCTGAATGTTATTAAGGAGGTCAAAAATTTCCTATCTCGTTGTTTTGAGATGAAGGATTTAGGAGTGGCTGATGTCATTCTGAACATCAAGTTGTTGAGAGACGATGATGGTGGGATTACATTGCTTCAATCTCACTATGTGGAAAAGATCTTGAGTCGCTTTGGCTATAGTGACAGAAAGCCCTCTCCAACACCATATGATGCTAGTGTGTTGCTTCGAAAGAATCGAAGAATTGCTAGAGACCAATTGAAGTATTCTCAGATTATTGGCTCGCTTATGTACTTAGCCAGTGCTACAAGACTTGACATCTCTTTTGCTATTAGCAAACTGAGTCGGTTTGTTTCAAAACCAGGAGATGTGCATTGGAAAGCTCTAGAGAGAGTTTTGCGTTATTTGAAAGGCACTACAAATTATGGAATTCACTACACCAGGCACCCAAAGGTGCTTGAAGGGTATAGTGACTCAAACTGGATCTCAGATGCAGATGAGATAAAGGCCACGAGCGGATATGTATTCACTCATGGAGGTGGCGCTGTTTCTTGGAAGTCTTGCAAGCAGACCATCTTAACGAGGTCAACAATGGAAGCAAAACTCACAACACTAGATATAGCTACGGTCGAAGTAGATTGGCCTCGTCGGCTCTTGAATGAATTGTCGGTTGTTGAGAAACATGTACCTGGTATTCTTATGAACTGCGACAATCAAACTGTGATCACGAAAGTGAGCAGCTCAAAGGATAACATGAAGTCATCAAGACACGTTCAGAGAAGGTTAAAGTCTGTCAGAAAAATGAGAAACTCCGGAGTTATTGCATTGGATTATATCCAAACGTCTAAAAATCTGGCAGATCCTTTTACTAAGGGTCTATCACGTAATGCGATAGATAATGCATCGAGGGAGATGGGTATGAGACTCACAATATGAGTTGTTCACAGTGGTAACCTATTCTTTCTGATCGGAGATCCCGTGACTTAGATGTGGAAGACAAACTGTTGGTCAACTGGGAGGAGAGTACCCTTACTGTTAAAATACCACTCCATAAAGATGCAATACTCTCCTAATCTGCATGGCAGGTTGATGTATATCTTAATGTGTTCTAAGTGGCTCTTTGAAGAAAAGATGTTGTCCTGCAGAACATATTTTGAAGAACGCACCTATACGAGTCTGATTGTTAAACATCGCAATCTATGAGAGTAGGGTTCTCTCTAGTAAACTCATGAAAGGTCTCGGAGTATGACGCATAAGCTCCACCCGGGGGGAAGACCTACGGTAGCCACGTATCGGTCAAGGCTTTATGTGAAGCTAGATTCACAGAAAACTTGCAGTTCAAGGCCCAGTCCACTGTTCAAGTTGCTTACTAGTGTAGCATAGAGTTCTAGGTGGAAGTTCAACTTAACAGTCTCCACTGCAGTACCGGTATATAAAACAGTGTTTTGGAACCAAAGGCAAATCTCTGTGTGCCTCTGGGATCTGGTGGGGGGTTGCTGGAATTTAGTCTATATTGGGGGCAGCCCAATTACTATTTCAGAAATTCCTAATAAATCCTAGGGGCCCACTTAGCCCATTTGTGCAAAGCAAGGGATACTACTAAAGTTTAGTCCCACATTGCTAGTTTAGTGGGAGTTGGACCTCCTTATAAGGAAGGTTCTTTCCCCACTTGTATGAGCATGAGAATAAGAGGGATATCCACGCGCGCTCCTTCTCCGACGCTCGCCTCTCCACGCCACGCCTCGTCACGACACGCCGCGGGTTGCGGGAATGAGCCGAGCCGATGTCTAAAATTTTGCCACGCACTACGAGTATATGAAAGGTCACTCGGGAGCTGGAAAGTTTTTGCTGTAGTGGATATTGAATACGAACGTTGCACCCTTCGGCTGTTGTCTGTTCGTTTCATCTCACCCGTTCCCTTCAGCTCCCGGCGCAGCCTCTCGCCTCCTTCTCTTGCGACTATAAAAGGGAGGTCGATCCTCTTAGATAGACGCACCAGAACTTCTCCTTCCTCTCGCCACCGGTTCCAATCTCTGAGCTGTTGCTGTCTTCCTCATCCCGGCTTGCGGCGTGCACCGCAGGTCGGGACAGTAGGCCTCCGAAACCGCACCTCTTTGAGTCCTCTACGGGAGAAGGTTGATAAGGTTTTTGGGTAGCGCTCTGCGCGACTACTGACTGACTCCTTCGTCACGGACGCCCCAGACTCCGACGACTACTTCCTCGACGACGACTTCTTCCCCGATGTCGACAACCTCCTCGATGACATGGCTGGCGAGGACACCGATCCCAAGTCCAGTGCTACTGCTGCTGCTGTCCCGTATGTGTTCTTCTTTCTGTTAGATATCCTGCCACAGTTTCTCGTACTAGTACTTGCCCTAAATATGTTAGGTTCTACCTCATATATGCAACTAGTTCTACTGTCTGCTATAGATATGATAGGCTACGGTTCATATATGCAGAAGCTATTTACCTTCTCTCTGTCAGAACGCATGACTTGTTTTATCTCTACTATATTAGTCATGCTTTATCTAGTATTTCTATTAATAAAATCATTTGATAAATTGCTCATATTTTCAACATGATCCATCGAGCGAGCCAAGGCAGGGCCGGGCGTGAACATCGATCTGGAGATGGATCTATTTTTCCTGAGGCGTTGTCGTGTTGGAGTCCAGATCGATGGTTAGTGGCCATGGCCTGTGTGCTATTTGGGCTATGTGAGGCTGCCGGGGTTGGACCAGGGTCAGTTTGTTTTTTACTACATCCTTTCTTTTATTGCAAAATCACTAGTTGAGAAATAGTCGTTGTAAAAATCACTCAAACTTTCTAGGTTACGACAAGTGACGCATATTGAAAGCACAAGTGCTTCCTGGGTGGTTTTGGTAATTAATGTCAACATATCTCTTGTTGGACTAACACTTTTACCTAGTATGTTTCAGATAAGTTCAACAATGGAGTGGCATGGACTAGAGGATGTGGAACCCCTTCAAGATGCTAAGGACAAAGGATTGGCTCAAGCTTCAAGATCAAGACTCTACATTTTCTATTTTAGTGATCCAAGATCACATTGAGTCTATAGGAAAAGCCAATACTATCAAGAGGGGATGAGGTGTTGCTTAATGGCTTGCTTGCTCAAAGTGCTTAGTGATATGCTCCAAAACCCTCAACTACCCTCCCACATCCACATATGACCTAAACCAAAAGTCAAACTCGGCCCCACCGATTCTATCTATCCGGCGCCACCGAGTTTCAGATGTCATAGCCACTGCCACAAACCCTAGCAAATCGGTTTCACCCATAGGGATCTCGGTCTCACCGAGACGGGATTGTAATCTCTCTGTGTATGTCCATTACCAAAATCGGTCTCACCGAGTTTGAGCAATTGGTACTACTGAGATTACAATGCAAACCCTCTGGTTAGCTTATTACCAAAATTGGTCCCACCGAGTTTGTGTAATCGGTCTCACTGAGTTTGCCTGACCAACTCTCTGGTTAGCTTATTACCAAAATCGGTCCCACCAAGTTTGTGTAATCAGTCACACCGAGATTACGTTATGCCCTAACCCTAACCATATCGGTCCTACCGAGTTGCATCTCAGTCCCACCGAAAATCATAACGGTCACTAGGTTTACTGAATCGGTCCGACCGAGATTAACCATTCGGTCCCACCGAGTTTGGCAAATTGTGTGTGACAGTTAGATTTTGTGTGGAGGCTATATATACCCCTCCACCCACTCTTCATTCATGGAGAGAGCCATCAGAACATACCTACACTTCCAATACACATTTTCTAAGAGAGAACCACCTACACTTGTGTTGAGGTCAAGATATTCCATTCCAACCATATGAATCTTGATCTCTAGCCTTTCCCAAGTTGCTTTCCACTCAAATCTTCTTTCCACCAAATCCAAATCCTGTGAGAGAGAGTTGAGTGTTGGGGAGACTATCATTTGAAGCACAAGAGCAAGGGGTTCATCATCAACACACCATTTGTTACTTCTTGGAGAGTGGTGTCTCCTAGATTGGCTAGGTGTCACTTGGGAGCCTCCAACAAGATTGTGGAGTTGAACCAAGGAGTTTGTAAGGGCAAGGAGATCGCCTACTTCGTGAAGATCTACCGCTAGTGAGGCAAGTCCTTCGTGGGCGACGGCCGTGATGGAATAGACAAGGTTGCTTCTTCGTGGACCCTTCGTGGGTGGAGCCCTCCGTGGACTCGCGCAACCGTTACCCTCCGTGGGTTGAAGTCTCCATCAACGTGGATGTACGATAGCACCACCTATCGGAACCACGACAAAAACATCCGTGTCTCCAATTGCGTTTGAATACTCCAAACCCTTCTCTTTACATTCTTGCAAGTTGCATGCTTTACTTTCCGCTGCTCATATACTCATTGCATGCTTGCTTGATATGTATTGTGTTTGTTAAACTTGTGCTTAAACTCCACTTAAACTTAAGAATATTAAAAACTGCAACTTTTGGCACTTAGTGTCTAATCACCCCCCCTCTAGACACCTCTTCTCGATCCTTTCAATTGGTATCAGAGCTTTGGTCTCCATTGCCTTGGTTTAAACACCATTGGAGGAAGATGGATGTGTCTACTTTGGGGAGTCTTAGACATAGAGTGCCTATTCTTGATGGAGAGTATTTTCATGAGTGGAAAAATGAAATGCTTGAGATTTTCAATGAATATCATTTGAACAAGTACATTACTAGCCCTTGTGCACCTCATGTTGATCCTTTGCACCCTACCCTAGATGAAGATATTGACATGATTCACAATCTTAGAACTGTTGAGCTCATCATTAGAGGCTTGCCTAGAAACTTGATTAGATGTTTGCCTACTCTCAAGTGTGCCTACACCATATGGAGATTTCTTGAGGAACGATTTCTAGATTATTCCTTGAAAAATTTAGACGAAATTCTCCATAAGTCTATTGCCTTGAGTAAGATGAACTCTAGTGATCCTAGCTTTGGTGATTGTCTATTTGAGCTTACCAATCTCATGCGTGCTAAAGGAAATGTTGGAATCATTAGCGATATCATATCCGAAGCTATTAGAATTCATAAAGGTAACCATTGTGATGATCATTTATCTAATGAATTACCCTCTCTAGGAATTGATCAATCACAAGATGATGTTGAACATGGATACTATGATGAAGATGATGATAGTGACTATGATCTTGATGATGCAATGAGGCATTTTGGTCTTATGGCAAATCTTCGCGGCTACATGGCTGGAGGAAAGGAATGGGTCCTTGATAGTGGATGTACTGATCATATGACCGGAGATAAAGATATGTTCCGTGAGCTTGCTGAAAACGACGGCCCTCGAAAATATGTCACTTTTGGTGATAATTCAAAGGGTAAGGTGGTTGGCCTTGGTAAGGTGGCCATCTCACATGATAGCTCCATACAAAATGTCATGCTCGTTGAATCCCTTGGATACAATTTACTTTCAGTTTCTAGACTTGCGGATTTCGGTTTCAATGTCTTATTCACTGAAGTAGATTGCCAAGTGTTTCATAGAGACAATCATAAAATGGTCTTTACCGGTATACGTAGAGGAGATCTTTACATTGTTGATTTCACTAAAAAGGCTCAACCTAGAACTTGCTTAATTACCAAATCTTCTAAAGGCTGGTTGTGGCATAGAAGACTAGGTCATGTTGGTATGCGAAATCTTGATAAGCTTATTAAAGGTGATCATATCCTTGGAATAAAAGATGTCATATTTGACAAGGATAGACTTTGTAGTGCTTGTCAAGCAGGGAAACAAGTTGGAGGAAGTCACCGCGCGAAGAACATCATGACCACAAGAAGACCACTCGAGCTACTTCACATGGATCTCTTTGGTCCAAATGCCTACAAGAGTCTCGGTGGTAACTCATTTGGTCTAGTCATAGTTGATGATTTTTCAAGATTTACGTGGGTGTTCTTTCTTGATGACAAATCGCAGGTCCAAAAGATCTTCAAAAACTTCGCTAGGAAGGCCCAAAATCAGTTTGACGTGAAGATCAAGAAGGTTCGGAGCGACAACAGAACGGAGTTCAAGAACGCAAATGTGGACACCTTTCTTGACGAAGAAGGGATTTCACACGAGTTCTCGGCTACGTACACACCTCAACAAAATGGAGTTGTTGAAAGGAAGAACCGGACTCTTATCGAGATGGCAAGAACGATGCTTGATGAGTACAAAACGCCAAAGCACTTTTGGGCGGAAGCGGTTGAGACAGCTTGTCATGCAACAAATCGCTTGTATCTTCACAAGCTACTCGGCAAGACGGCATACGAGCTCCTCACCGGTAACAAACCCCAAGTTGGATACTTTCGAGTATTCGGCTCAAAGTGCTACATTCTTGATAAGCATCATCGTTCTAAATTTGCTCCTAAATCTCATGAAGGTTTCCTACTTGGTTATGGCTCAAACTCTCACACTTACCGTGTCTACAACAATTTCACCCGAAAGGTTGAAGAGACGGTAGATGTGAAGTTTGATGAATCTAACGGCTCGCAAGTAGAGCAATTGCCAATTGATGTAGGAGACAAAGACCCTTCGGAAGCAATTCAAGACTTGTCCATTGGCAAGATTCGTCCAACGGAAGTGAAGGAGAGTACCTCGTCCGTCCAAGTGGAAGCTTCTACCTCACGACAAGGTGAACCAAGAGTTGATACGGAAGCATCCACAAGTGGGACACGCCAAGATGAAGAAAACGAGGAAGCGCACCAAGATGAACATCAACAACCTCCTTCTCCACCACGACAAGAGAACGACAACGTCAACAATGAAGAAGGCCAAGAAGAAGCACAAGATGAAGAGGATGTTCCACCCCGACCCAAGCAAAAGCTTTCATGAGTTCGAGCAAGAATTGCTAAGGATCATCCCGTCGAGCAAATCTACAATGATATCCAAACCGGGAGAATCACTCGCTCTAAAACTCGTTTAGCTAACTTTTGTGAACATTACTCATTCATCTCTAGCATTGAACCTATGAAGGTTGAAGAAGCATTGGAGGATCCGGACTGGATAAACGCTATGCATGAAGAGCTACACAACTTTGAGAGAAATCAAGTGTGGACATTGGTCGAGAAGCCCGACAACAACCACAACATCATTGGTACCAAATGGGTGTTTCGCAACAAGCAAGATGAAGATGGACAAGTGGTTCGCAACAAAGCACGTCTCGTCGCCCAAGGCTACACACAAGTTGAAGGTATGGACTATGGTGAGACATATGCTCCCGTTGCTAGACTTGAGTCCATTCGCATCTTACTTGCTTATGCTAATCACCATGATATCACCTTGTACCAAATGGACATTAAAAGTGCTTTTCTAAATGGCAAAATTGAGGAGGAAGTTTATGTTAAGCAACCTCCCGGCTTCGTCAATCCTAAGAAACCTAATCATGTTTACAAACTTCACAAAGCCCTTTATGGTCTTAAACAAGCTCCTAGAGCATGGTATAAATGCTTGACCAAGTTCCTTATTGAAAAAGGCTTTGAAATTGGTAAAATTGATTCTACTCTTTTTACTAAAAGGGTTAATGGAGAACTATTTGTGTGCCAAATTTATGTTGATGATATCATATTTGGTTCAACTAACCCTCATTTTAGTGAGAAGTTTGGAAAGCTAATGTCGGAGAAGTTTGAGATGTCTATGATGAGTGAACTCAAATTCTTTCTCGGTTTGCAAATCAAGCAAACTAAGGAAGGTACCTTTGTCTCTCAAACGAAGTACACCAAGGACTTATTCAAGAAGTTCAATATGCAAGAATGCAAAGGTATGACTACACCCATGCCTACTAGTGGACATCTTGATTTGACCAAAGATGGTGAACCGGTTGATCAAAAGGTTTATCGCTCTATGATTGGTTCATTGTTATATCTATGTGCCTCTCGTCCCGATATTATGCTAAGTGTGTGCATGTGTGCACGATATCAAGCTGCTCCTAAAGAGTGTCATCTTAAGGCTGTGAAAAGGATAGTGAGATACCTAATCCATACACCAAATTTTGGCATTTGGTATCCTAAGAGGTCCTCTTTTGATCTTGTTGGCTACTCCGATTCGGACTATGCCGGAGACAAGGTTGATAGAAAATCCACTTCGGGTACTTGTCAATTCCTTGGTAGATCTCTTGTGTCTTGGTCTTCCAAGAAACAAAACTCGGTATCCTTATCCACCGCCGAAGCGGAATACATTGCCGCTGGTTCATGTTGTGCTCAATTACTTTGGATGACCCAAACTCTTAAAGATTATGGGATATATGTGAAACATGTTCCATTGCTATGTGACAATGAAAGTGCTATTAAGATTGCTCACAATCCCGTGCAACATTCTCGAACTAAGCATATTGAAGTTCGTCATCATTTCATTCGAGATCATGTTGCAAAAGGGGACATTAACCTTAAGCATGTTCGCACCGATAAGCAATTGGCGGATATATTCACTAAACCACTTGATGAGAAAGTGTTTTGCAGGTTGAGAGGTGAATTGAACATCATTGATGCTTCAAACTTGGAGTAGGAACTCCATTTGATACATGCGGGGCATGAGCCTATGACTAATCCTCGATATTTCTCTTATGATGCTATTCATATGTCTTGGATATATTTGTACCTTGCATGTTATCTAACCCGTGTAGGTACTTGGTTGAATCTAAATCTATGAGATTGCAACTCACTCACATCTTGAGCAATCTCTACATCACCAAGTCTCTACACAATGGTGGTTGAAGACAAGGAAGCACGAAACCATTCAAACATATCCTTTGGCAAATTCTATGTTGAGTCTCATGATTGTCATTTTGGATACACAAGTGCTCTTCCTTGCAAAGCTAACCCATGTAGGTAGATGAACTCAAACTCCAAGTGGTGCTCCCAACCCTTGATGAACTACATCAACCTTGAGCAACCCGCACAAGTTCAACTACATGAGCAAGATCAACACCACCACCCAAGGTATGTTATTCCATCTTAGAGAAGCTTTACTCCAAGTCATGAGTCAAAGCAACTCGACAAGATGTGAATACATCAAAAGGCTTAAACGAAAAATGGTAACCCCATTTTGAGCTTAAACGATGAGTATGACCTATGATCAAGTGCTCTCACTTGACTCCTAAGTCAATATACTCTAACATAGGTGACTTTGTCGCCGACCATCTCTAGATGAAGTTCTCGTGTGTCTCTCCGTGCTTTTGTCTCTTGCATATTTGTTTCCCCTTCAAAACTTCATCTAGAACTTTTAGTTTCTTTTCTTTCCTTTTTGTTCTGCATTTTCTGCATCCAATTCATTGCAAATCTTTCAGTAAATTCCTTGCATATCCTTGTGAGATCTTACTTGTCTAGTGAGCTGAGGTGACAAGTGGTTTCACTCTAATGAACTCGGTCACACCGGTTTGTTCTCTTCGGCCCAACCGAAATCTTTCGGTGCAACCGAAGCACACAACTCGGAGTCACCGATTCCACCACAGGAAAACCAACTTGCCACTTATTCCTGATTTCTGTTTGCTCCAGCTCCACTCAATGATTCTTGTCCTCTACCAGCATCATATTAGACATGCTGCTTTGCTCTGTGACTCGAGGACCAACCCATTTGTATCACATGTCCAGAAGAGCCCTTCTTGGAAATTGATGTCAAAGGGGGAGAGAGAGATCACATCAAAGCTTAATCCTTCCTATAGGGGGAGAAAGAGAGAATACTCAGGGGGAGAGAGTTTCTCAACTAGGAGAAAGTAATATCATCAAAGACCCCAGATGCTTGGTGTTCAAGAGGAGAGATGTCACATGTCTTTAAGAGGGGAAAGACATGTTTGGTTGCTTGCTTTAGCTCAAGCTCTGTTGTTTCCTTTTTTGTTGCTCTGATTTTCTGTTCCCTATCTTCTCCCAATATCCCATGCAGATTCAGGGGGAGCAAGACATCTAAGGGAAGGAAATCTCTAATTTTATTGCATATCTTTACCTTTGGGGACATGTCTATATCCAATGTGGTACTTAGCACTCACTCTACATGTCATCCCAGTCTTGGTTCTCTTGTGGTTTCTCTTGCTTGCTCTGGTCAGTAGGTGTATCTGTGTTATTTAACATTGTTTGCGTAGGTTCATCCCATCCTAAGCCAACTCAAGACCACAAGGTAAGTATATGCATCACAATCATGTGAATGAGAAGTTCTTGCTGATGTACATACTGTTTACAAGAAGGACTCATGAGCATGAAGGTACATTTTTCACATTCACATCATTTGCTCCGATGCATATAGCCAAGATACATGTAACACATTGCTTACTCTGTCATGTTTACGCATTCACATGCTCCTATATTCAATATTCACATGATTGCATACATGTAGGGAGAGCCTATGCATGTTACATGTCTTTCCAAAGCTTTACTTGCTATTCTCTATATCTTTATCTAAAGCTTTGATGTATGTTGTCATCAATTACCAAAAGGGGGAGATTTAAAGCACAAGTGCTCCCTGGGTGGTTTTGGTAATTACAAACAACAATAACAACAACAAAGCCTTTAGTCCCAAACAAGTTGGGGTAGGCTAGAGGTGAAACCCATAAGATCTCGCAACCAACTCATGGCTCTGGCACATGGATAGCAAGCTTCCACGCACCCCTGTCCATAGCTAGCTCTTTGTCGATACTCCAATCCTTCAGGTCTCTCTTAACGGACTCCTCCCATGTCAAAATCGGTCGACCCCGCCCTCTCTTGACATTCTCTGCACGCTTTAGCCGTCCGCTATGCACTGGAGCTTCTGGAGGCCTGCGCTGAATATGCCCAAACCATCTCAAACGATGTTGGACAAGCTTCTCCTCAATTGGTGCTACCCCAACTCTATCTCGTATATCATCATTCCGGACTTGATCCTTCCTCGTGTGGCCACACATCCATCACAACATACGCATCTCCGCCACACCTAACTGTTGAACGTGTCGCCTTTTAGTCGGCCAACACTCCGCGCCATACAACATTGCAGGTCGAACCGCCATCCTGTAGAACTTGCCTTTTAGCTTTTGTGGCACTCTCTTGTCACAGAGAATGCCAGAAGCTTGGCGCCACTTCATCCATCCGGCTTTGATTCGATGGTTCACATCTTCATCAATACCCCCATCCTCCTGCAACATTGACCCCAAATACCGAAAGGTGTCCTTCCGAGGTACCACCTGGCCATCAAGGCTAACCTCCTCCTCCTCACAGCTAGTAGTACTGAAACCGCACATCATGTACTCGGTTTTAGTTCTACTAAGCCTAAACCCTTTCGATTCCAAGGTTTGTCTCCATAACTCTAACTTCCTATTTACCCCCGTCCGACTATCATCAACTAGCACCACATCATCCGCAAAGAGCATACACCATGGGATATCTCCTTGTATACCCCTTGTGACCTCATCCATCACCAATGCAAAAAGATAAGGGCTCAAAGCTGACCCCTGATGCAGTCCTATCTTAATCGGGAAGTCATCGGTGTCGACATCACTTGTTCGAACACTTGTCACAACATTATTGTACATGTCCTTGATGAGGGTAATGTACTTTGCTGGGACTTTGTGTTTCTCCAAGGCCCACCACATGACATTCCGCGGTATCTTATCATAGGCCTTCTCCAAGTCAATGAACACCATATGCAAGTCCTTCTTATGCTCCCTATATCTCTCCATAAGTTGTCGTACCAAGAAAATGGCTTCCATGGTCGACCTCCCAGGCATGAAACCAAACTGATTTTTGGTCACGCTTGTCATTCTTCTTAAGCGGTGCTCAATGACTCTCTCCCATAGCTTCATTGTATGGCTCATCAGCTTAATTCCACAGTAATTAGTACAACTCTGAACATCCCCCTTGTTCTTGAAGATTGGTATTAATATACTCCGTCTCCATTCTTCTGGCATCTTGTTTGCCCGAAAAATGAGGTTGAAAAGCTTGGTTAGCCATACTATCGCTATGTCCCCGAGACCTTTCCACACCTCAATGGGGATACAATCAGGGCCCATCGCCTTGCCTCCTTTCATCCTTTTTAAAGCCTCCTTCACCTCAGACTCCTGGATGCGCCGCACAAAACGCATGCTGGTCTCATCAAAGGAGTCATTCAGTTCAATGGTAGAACTCTCATTCTCCCCATTGAACAGCTTGTCGAAGTACTCCCGCCATCTATGCTTAATCTCTTCGTCCTTCACCAAGAGTTGGCCTGCTCCATCCTTGATGCATTTGACTTGGCCAATATCCCTCGTCTTCCTCTCCCGGATCTTAGCCATCTTATAGATGTCCCTTTCACCTTCCTTCGTGCCTAACCGTTGGTAGAGGTCCTCATATGCCCGACCCCTTGCTTCACCAACAGCTCGCTTTGCGGCCTTCTTCGCCATCTTGTACTTCTCTATGTTGTCTGCACTCCTATCCAGGTATAGGCGTCTGAAGCAATCTTTCTTCTCTTTAAGCGCCTTCTGGACATCATCATTCCACCACCAGGTATCCTTATCTTCGCTTCTCCTTCCCCTAGACACTCCAAACTCCTCCGAGGCCACCTTACAAATGCAAGTCACCATCTTCATCCACACATTGTCCGCATCCCCTCCTTCCTCCCAAGGGCCCTCCTTAAATACCCTTTCCTTGAACACCTGAGCTACCTCCCCCTTGAGCTTCCACCACTTCATTCTAGCGACCTTGGCACGCTTATCCCGCTGGACACGAATCCGAAAGCGGAAGTCAGCAACCACCAGCTTATGCTGGGGTACAACACTCTCCCCAGGTATCACCTTACAGTCTAGGCACGCACGCCTATCTTCTCTTCTCGAGAGGATGAAATCAATCTGGCTAGAGTGTTGGCCACTACTAAAAGTCACCAGATGTGATTCTCTCTTTCTAAAGAGGGTGTTAGCTACAATCATGTTGTAGGCTAGAGCAAAGCTTAAGACATCTTCTCCTTCTTGATTCCTGATGCCATAGCCAAAGCCCCCATGCGCCCCTTCAAAACCTGTGTTAGATGTACCCACGTGGCCATTGAGGTCTCCTCCTATGAAGAGCTTCTCACCAATCGGTACACTCCTAACCATGTCTTCCAAGCCTTCCCAGAACTCCCTCTTGGTGTTCTCATTGTGGCCTACTTGCGGGGCATATGCGCTGATAACATTGAGAACCAAGTCCTCAGCTACCAGCTTGACCAGGATAATCCGGTCCCCACGTCTCCTGATGTCTACCACTCCATACTTGAGGCTCTTGTTGATCAAGATGCCTACTCCATTTCTGTTTGCAACCGTCCCCGTGTACCACAGCTTGAAGCCGGTATCCTCCACCTCCTTCGCCTTCTGTCCTCTCCATTTGGTTTCTTGAACGCAAAGGATATCAACACCTCTCCTCACTGCTGCATCAACTAGCTCCCGAAGCTTCCCTCTCAGAGACCCTACGTTCCAGCTACCTAAGCGAATCCTCCTAGGCTCGGCTAGCTTCCTTACCCTTCGCACTCGTCGAGTCAAATGCGAAGACCCTTGCTCATTTTCCACTACATCCGGGCACCGATGTAGCGCGCCACTAAGGATGCGACGACCCGATCCTCGCTCACTTGCCACCGTATCCGGATCAAGATACAGCGCACCACTTGGGAGGTTACGGCCCGACCCTTGCCCATTTTCCACCACACCCGGGTTCCGATGTGGCGCGTCGCTGAGAGGGTTACGCCCCAATGAAAATCTTTTGGGTTTCATCTCCATAAGAGTGGCTGAGTTTTTACGTTGGCTCGCCAAGCCTATCACAACCCTCCTCCTTTACCCGGGCTTGGGACCGGCTATGTTGAGACAACATAGGTGGTGTTTGGTTTTGGTAATTAATGTCAACATATCTCTTGTTGGACTAACACTTTTACCTAGTATGTTTCAGATAAGTTCAACAATGGAGTGGCATGGACTAGAGGATGTGGAACCCCTTCAAGATGCTAAGGACAAAGGATTGGCTCAAACTTCAAGATCAAGACTCTACATTTTCTATTTTAGTGATCCAAGATCACATTGAGTCTATAGGAAAAGCCAATACTATCAAGAGGGGATGAGGTGTTGCTTAATGGCTTGCTTGCTCAAAGTGCTTAGTGATATGCTCCAAAACCCTCAACTACCTTCCCACATCCACATATGACCTAAACCAAAAGTCAAACTCGGCCCCACCGATTCTATCTATCCGGCGCCACCGAGTTTCAGATATCATAGCCACCGCCACAAACCCTAGCAAATCGGTTTCACCGATAGGGATCTCGGTCTCATCGAGATGGGATTGTAATCTCTCTATGTATGTCCATTACCAAAATCGGTCTCACAGAGTTTGAGCAATCGGTACTACCGAGATTACAATGCAAACCCTCTGGTTAGCTTATTACCAAAATCGGTCCCACCGAGTTTGTGTAATCGGTCTCACCGAGTTTGCCTGACCAACTCTCTGGTTAGCTTATTACCAAAATCGGTCCCACCGAGTTTGTATAATTGGTCACACCGAGATTACGTTATGCCCTAACCCTAACCATATCGGTCCTACCGAGTTGCATCTCAGTCCCACCAAAAATCCTAACAGACACTAGGTTTACTGAATCGGTCCGACCGAAATTAACCATTCGGTCCCATCAAGTTTGGCAAATTGTGTGTAACGATTAGATTTTGTGCGGAGGCTATATATACCCCTCCACCCACTCTTCATTCATGGAGAGAGCCATCAGAACATACCTACACTTCCAATACACATTTTCTGAGAGAGAACCACCTACACTTGTGTTGAGGTCAAGATATTCCATTCCAACCATATGAATCTTGATCTCTAGCCTTTCCCAAGTTGCTTTCCACTCAAATCTTCTTTCCGCCAAATCCAAATCCTGTGAGAGAGAGTTGAGTGTTGGGGAGACTATCATTTGAAGCACAAGAGAAAGGGGTTCATCATCAACACACCATTTGTTACCTCTTGGAGAGTGGTGTCTCCTAGATTGGCTAGGTGTCACTTGGGAGCCTCCAACAAGATTGTGAAGTTGAACCAAGGAGTTTGTAAGGGCAAGGAGATCGCCTACTTTGTGAAGATCTACCGCTAGTGAGGCAAGTCCTTCATGGGCGACGGCCGTGATGGTATAGACAAGGTTGCTTCTTCGTGGACCCTTTGTGGGTGGAGCCCTCCGTGGACTCGCGCAACCGTTACCCTCCGTGGGTTGAAGTCTCCATCAATGTGGATGTAGGATAGCACCACCTATCAGAACCACGACAAAAACATCAGTGTCTCCAATTGCGTTTGAATACTCCAAACCATTCTCTTTACATTCTTGCATGTTGCATGCTTTACTTTCCGCTGCTCATATACTCATTGCATGCTTGCTTGATATGTATTGTGTTTGTTAAACTTGTGCTTAAACTCCACTTAAACTTAAGAATATTAAAAACTATAACTTTTGGCACTTAGTGTCTAATCACCCCCCCTCTAGACACCTCTTCTCGATCCTTTCACATATACAGTGCGTCACTTGCAGTGGCGGAGGCAGGAATCGTAAATTTATGATCTTAAGGGGGGCTCGATTAAGAAAACATAACAAAAAAATTACTATTCACGCCCAAAATACAAAGAAGTGACTAATGTTGGGGAGGGCCGGGGCCCCTGCTGGCCCCCCGTGCCTCCGCCACTGGTCATTTTTCACAACCTAGAAGTTTTCCTTTTTTTCATAGATCCGTTTATTCAAAATGTTTTATCTTTCAAACCGTACGTCCAAATCTCAAACCGCTTTAACCGTTGGAATCCTCGCGTCGAGACCTTCAAAATTAGATCCCATGTTGATACATTGTAACGAACTTTTATCACAAAAAAAACCAGATAAAAAACCGAATCGGGAGCACGGAGTTTTTTCCTTTTCGAAAGAGACACGCTCGCGCCTCTCACGAAATCACAACCATGCATCTCGCGGAAGCAAAATTGTGACTCTCGCGAAAGAAAAAAAAGAAAACCTATTTTTTCGTTTCCGAGGAGGCACGGCCGTGACTCTCGCGAAAGCACACCCGTGCCTTTCTCGGAAGCAAAACCGTGACTCTTGCGAAAGAAAAAAAAATAGAAAACGAGTTTTTTTTCGTTTTCGAAAGGCACGTTCGTGACTCTCCCGAAAGCACAATTGTGTCTCTCGTGGAAGCAAAACCGTGACTCTCGCAAAAAAAATAATTTAGAAAACACGTTTTTTTTGTTTCCGAGAGGCACGGCCGTGACTCTCGCGAAAGCACAACCGTGACTCTTGCGAAAGGAAAAAAAACAAAAAAAGTGTTTTTTTCTGTTTCCGAGAGGCACGGCCGTGACTCTCGTGAAAGTAAAACCGTACCTCTCACGGAAGCAAAACCGTGCCTCTCGTATAAGGAAAAAAACATGCTTTTTCGCGAGCTAAGGAAGATCGGTGGAAAATCAAAACGTCGAAAAACCCCGGAAAAAACCATTTAAATAGTCGAAAACACGTGTGAAAAAAAAACAAAATTCAGAGAGAGCGCTCAAAACGCGACACGTGGCAAATGACTGAGAGCGCGTCAAGTGGCGCTGATCGTTGCGAGACTCCCGAAAAAGCGCTCGTTAACTAGTGGCTTCCCTTTTATTGGCTGTATGTATATAACATAGTTTGGGCCAAGGCCGACAGGGTCAATTGACCCCGGCCCATCACTGTAGCCCCGCTCCAGTGTAGATCCAAGTGCTATGTTATAGTGACATATTATATCACTCCAAACACATCTCTTTTCATTAAGTATATGTCACGTAAGTAAATTTGTCTTAAAATGCGTTGTATTACTAGTTACTCGCATTATGACTAGCCTGATGCGCGTGAAAATTATCACTCACCCATGACAGCAGATTTATCTAGTGCAAAGTCAGCGATGGGCCGTTAACTTTGGAGAGATATTTGGTCATGTTCCTTTACAGCGTGGATGTTGTCAAGTGCTTCTCACACACGCAGCATGCACTCGTGCTCACACACACGCACACGTCACACGTGTGCATCTGCATGCATAGGAACACAACACTACATGCGGCTTTAGCAGTTGTGATTCGCATGATTGACTTTCTGAATCGATAACTATTAAACAACTTTGATCGTCTTCAACTCGAATCCACTTTACTCACTTGATAAGGAAGCTACCCGTGTTAGTAGCATTATTATATTAGTCGAGTTAGGCGCTACCCGTGTCGACACTCTGAACATTCAGATACTGAGATCATGATCAGCTGAAATGCATCTGGCTATTTGCAGGCCTTAATTAACTTATTCTTTAATGTCCATGGTAAAAGAATGTAGAAATTTGTTTATGATACTTGTATAGTTTTTGTTCTTTCGAAAAAATTACTGGGTAGATTTCATAGAGCTCGGGAGACAAATTGATGCTCTCCGTAGAATAAACACATATCGAGGCCGTCTTTTTACTGTCCCTAGAGCATTTACACTGCAACGGGCAAATCCGGCCTCTCAACGCGCGGGCACAGCAGACACATCTCAAATAATGTAATCACATCCGGACACCTCAATTATCATATCTAAAATTCATACAAACTCACGCAATTACGTCGATGCGCACATATCGTTCGGCTACTTCATCATTACTAATTAAACATGCCATCGAACTATCCAAATTTGACATGTTTGGCTATGTTGGAGTTCATCCACTATTGCCCTTGCCCTTCCTGGCGCCCTTGTCATCCTTCTTGCAGAAGTACCGATCGACGACGTGGTACAGATCGAGCCAGAGTTGTCCTCACCGTCACTGTTCGCCTTCTCCTCCTTCGGTGGCAGTCCGGCCATGGCATGGACCGCCCGATTTTGCTCTCGGGCGAGGGCGTGAGTGTTCCTCCGCTGCCGTTTCTTGACAATGCGGGCGTGGATGACTTCCACCTCTGCGGCCGCCCAAGCCGCCGCATCAGCCGCCCAAGCCGCCGCCATTTCCGCTGCGATACGGGCCTCGGCGGCCCGTATCCTCTCCTTCCCACGGCGGGCCGCCCATTCCCGGTGGGACTCATAGTCTGCCTGATCAGTGATGGGGAAGGAGAGGGGTTCCGACTGTCAGGACCGCGAGGATCCAGCCCCAGAGGACCTGAGCGTCCGTTGAGCCGACGCTATGGAGTCGCGGTAGACAGATCCCTCCGTCGGCCGGGGGATGTCCTCCCGGGAGCGGTGAAGTACAATGCGGACCGCCATTGCCTCCTTCAATCCGCACGGGATGGCACCCCAGTCGACGAATCCGGACTGATGGGAGTCAGATCCGCTGCCTGCCATGTCGAAGAAGGCCGAAAACTGCCGGAGATGAACTCGGGTGACGAAGGGAAGTGGAGTGAAGTGGTTAGGGTTTGGTCCAGTGAACGGATGAGGACGAATATATGTAGGGTCGGACGGGCCAGCATGGATCGGGTCCGACGTGGTGGACATGCCCGAGCGTGCCCGGGTGCCCCATACCTGTCCCATATTTGGATTGGATATAACATGTGCCAGTCAGTCCGAGCGCTTAAGGTTTGAGGCGTTCGTCTGGATTAAAAAAATTATAACCAGTCAGTGATCAGGTAGGCTGTCTGGATGTTTGAGAAGTGTTTGAGACGCCCGGATGTAGATGATCTTATGCCGGCCGCTCTCTGACACCTCAAGTGTTTTCTTTTTGACCACCTCACATTCTACCATGGCGCTGCAGAGTTTCACTAACATTACTCTTATCGTTTCTCCTCTGGAATGCATGCTTATGGAAGTTCCTTTTAAACCCCCAGCACCCTGACCCAAAAGGACGAAATCACTATTTTGATTTTTTCAACAATCTTTGTCTCAAAATGAACTTGACATGAAAGTATTTCACAATCTGACCCTTTTAGCAACGCCACAGCCCGTAATGTTTTTTCTCCATATAAAAACGCCGAAGTAACTCGCGTTTTAGACCCACATACGAACACTAAGCTAGCTAGCGCTTCCAACCCACATGGAAATGCCAAGCACGTTGGCGTTGCCGCCCAGGCCAAAACACCATGATCATTGGCGTTTGTAGCATAAACTCCCGCCGGCTCCAGGTGAAGTACTCTTACTGCTCACTGTGTAACACCTAATAGGATGGCCTGGCTCTACTCATTGATTCATTCTTCAGCACGGCCCTCCTTTCAATTCCCTTGTAGGCATTGCTTCCGCATTTCAGTACCTAGCTTCAGCCAGTAGCCATCCTTTAATTCAACCTGTGTTGTGTGGACAGAGATCCAGTGCCTTTGCCCACAGCAAGGCACGGCGTAACTGGCGGCCAGCCAGCCGTTGGATAGGGGGGGGGGGCTCAGATCGAATACTGTAGTGTAGAACACTGTACGAGGGGGACTGTTAGACCGAACACTGTAGATGGGGTACTGTAGACTGAACACTGTAGAACTGCCACTGTTCACGTAGATCTGGTCGTTGATTCTGGTTCGGACGATGTGGAGAGGGGAGTCAGTCACCGTACTGTTCATCGGTGCCTTGCTCACAGCAAGGCATTGGATCTCATTCCGTGTTGTGTACGTTGTCCCTACAGCATGCATGCAAACTATCGGCTACAAACGCCAAGAATCATGGCGTTTCGGCCTGGGCGGCAACGCCAAATTGCTTGGCGTTTCCATGTGGGACGGAAGCGCTAGCTAGCTTGGCATTTGTATGTGGGTCTGAAACGCGAGCTACTTCGGCGTTTTTATATGGAGAAGAAACGCCACGGGCTATGGCGTTGCTAAAAGGATCAGATCGTGAAATACTTTCGTGTCGAGTTAACTTATGGCAAAGATCGCTGAAAAGGTCACAATAGTGCTTTCGGCCGACCCAAAACATATAGTACAACTGAACAACAGGTGCATTCCTGAAATCATGAACTGAGATGTGGTACATTGGCAAGGTTAAAATAATGGAGGCTGGAGGCACAAGCTTCCATGGCATGCAAGTACACTTGTGTTTCACCACACAAACACACACGTACACCTGCAGGTTACCAGGAGCAGCAAGCAAATGGCACAGGAAGCAATCAACCCAGCCGATGGCGGGCGGCAGCAGAAACTAGGCTCCTACTAGGTAAGAATCAGAAACTGTTAATTGCTGTAATTTGCAGACCACTCCTAGTCCTACTCCCACTCCTACGTGTAAACACCACTACTAATCATTTGCTCGACCGATCATCACTCAAAGCGCGCGCCCCTCCTTCCTCTCCGCGCGAATTGTGGGGGTCCTCTGTTGGTGATGGTTTCTTCTGCGCCACACAAGATCGAGCGAGTCGCCCGCGCCCGCACGAGCCCCTCATCGGGAGCCTCGCCGCAGAGGCGCGTCACGGTGACGGCCGGGCGGGGCTGCGAGTGGATCTCACTCAAGGTGCACGCCCCCATGGAGAAGGACGACGACTCACCGCAGTTCTTGGCTATAGCTCTCAGTAGATGGACTACCCTTCACATGGAGCTCGATTCGCTTATATCATCATGCTCTGACCAAGCAGACCATTGATCGTTAATCCGTTACTGTCATGACACTGTTTAAGTGCAGATTATATTTTCCTTTCAAAGTTAATATGTGAATTCTAAGTAATAAACTAGCTGTAAACTGATCAACTGAGGACTAGAAGCTGGCTGTAGATGGATTGCAAAACAGGAACGCTTGACTTGAGAAGGTCTCATGCATGGCATTGCTGCTGAAGTTTTACTGACGCATGACTGGAATCTATGTGCGCTTTCCTAGTACTACGGGTACATGATGCATTGATGCATGCATGGAGTGCCGTAGACATGGTTTGGTACGTGCATGAAGTACTAGAATTCTTAGTTTACAGCCTGTGGATGGATGTCAACTAATCCTTCCAATCTAATTAACCCCAGTTAAGGTTTCGGGAAAACTGTGCCTGAATGCATGTGTGTGGCGCGCGATCCCTAGAGAGACTGGTTGTTTTGGGTCCTAGGAACGAAGTCTATGGGCCACATAGACATGGTTAAGTAGCCACTCTGCCCCCTCAGTTGAAAATAACTCCAATAAAAACTTTCATGCAGTCCAAAATAGTAGGAGCGGTACTACAGTAGAAAACCCCATGATTACATAGCTGGTTTCACTATAATAATATACTTAAAAATGAAGCTCATTTGCTATAATTCATGCATGCCAGTTGCCACAAGCTTGGGCAAGCTTTTTCAGACGGAGGTGTACCCCATAGTCAGCCAGGTCAAGGAGTTAAACCAGAACCCAATTCATTTATGATTCTTATTGGATCTTGCCCATATCTGCCTTTTTCCTAGTCCTAAAATCCTGTGCATGAGCATGTTCATGAAAATGATCCCACCATCCCTATCTCGTAGACGTAGTTAACAATACAACTTCTTAATTTACACATGGAATTTCATAGAAATTTGCAAATTGTCAGTTGCATGATTTTTACTTGTGTTTGAAAAGTAAGAGTCATTCCATTATTTCAATGTTGGATGCACCACTACTGGAAAATTGGTGTTTACGGGGTTCCATTTCACGGGTGCTTGGCAAACCTCCTCTTTGTTGAGTATCACACTCGTCAAATGGGGGGACTCGGCAGCGGACACCCTTTGCTAAGAACTTCCAAAAGAAAAGAAAAAACTTGGCAACAAGAAAATACTCGGCCCACATACCTTTTGCCGAGATCCCGTAGGGTCGCCCTCGAAAATAAGATGCTATGTGTCCCTGGCGTTCGTGGTTGGCGGCTTAGTGATGGTGGGGCCACTTTTGCCGAGTGCCCCCTAACGATAGCTCGAGAAACATTTTCCGTTATATTTTTAAAATTGTTTTTGTCGAGCATTGTGACAAGGCTCACGACAAAATGGTTAAGGGCGCTCCTAGTTGCTGACACGTAGACCACTTTTGCCAAGTGTTGGGCTCATGCTATCGACAAAGGTCTCTGGATGCTCCCAGCTGCTGCCACGTGGCACCTTTGCAAGTGTTGAACTCAACAAAGTTGTGTTCATTAGTTTTTTAAATTAATTTTGCAGCCAACCCTGTCATAACACATATAGTAAATAGAGGAACATACAAATTTCATATGACATTTCACACATACCATATCATATCATATAGCAATTGACACATACATCACAAGTTCAAGAATGTCACATACATCACAAGTTCAATGTCACAAACTAATTTACATGTTAACCATTTGTCTCAACACCATAGGAAGATATTTGCTGACATGAGCCTCAGGTTTGTGGTGGTGGAGGAGGAGAAAGAAGAGGGGTAGGCAACAAAGCCTCGAGAAGGGCAAAAAGAATATGCCGTATTTTTGTTGGCATTGTTATCAAAAGATAATATTGTTGGCCAATGTAAGGAAAATAACTAACATTAACTTGGTCCTGGAGGTTCTTGTTCACTTGCTCGTCTCTTCTCTCGGATTTCTCCCTTTGCCTCTTTTCTTTGGCCAGCTCTGTGGCCCGTGCAACTCTTTTTGCCCCCCCAACTTGGGTATGGCATTGCAGTCTTAAATATAGGTTACAATGCAAGGATGTAAAGACATGGGCATGAAAAGTACAGACCTGGAGCTATGCCATCTCAAATGCACTAGCCGTCGGGTGACTCCGTATGAATAGGCTTGAGCTCGTGCTCTGCGCCGGGATCTGAGATAGCCTGTGATGCGAGCGCATGGAGATTGCACTGTCGCATAGGTGGTGGCGGCCACCCTTCATCCCATCGCCTTCCCTCATGACCAACTCTGGATCAAGTGGATGTTGCGGAGGATCAACCCCGGCCCCGTGCTTCCCCCAGTACACAGCTATGTATGCATCCATCCTATTCCTGGAGCATGTCTAGGTTCAAAGTTTTGTTGCATCCGTTTTTTCTCTCTCCTAGTTTTGATCGTTCCTCTTTCCATTGGTTTTGAAATTGGAGTTCACAAATAATTCAGCCACAACCAAATTCACTGAAATTCAGTGATTTTTTAGCTGAAACCGTATAATCATTCTATGGTATTTTCATTAATAAAAAAGTACAAAATCTCAAATACAAATTAACCAATGCCCGCTCTAGGGAACATAAAAACAAGTTTATTCCTGGTCCAGGTACTGTGCTACCCAGTTTCTGATCCTCTCTGCTTTACTCTGCTTTGACTTAAGTTCTGTTGCCCATAGGGTACGTTTCTCTAAGGTAGTATATCCAGGTGTTAAGGTGAGGCGATGCTGATCTGAAGATTTGGTCATTTCTCACTGACCATATACTCCAGCAGGCTGAAATGATGATGTCCAAAGCAATCTCACCAGGGAGTTAGAGCAGTGCAAGGGTGATCTCATCAAAGACTGAAATGCCTCTAGGTTTGTCCTGAAAAAAGAAAATCCCAACATCTAAGGGCAAAAGGACAGTTCCAAAAAAGATGCAAAAGAGTTCCCTCGGGTCCCGTGAGAACAAAGGCACAGTTATAATCCTCTAGATACATGTTTTTACGGGACAACATGTTTCTAGTATTCAATGTGTGTCATGGAGTAACACCCAGAAGAACATTTTGTGCCTGAGTTTGCATGAGGTGCTCCAAAGGATTTCGAATAATTGATGAGTGATGCTTGTTCCCATCAGTGCTTTATACGTCTTCGTAGATGAATAATTCTTGTTGTTCCCCACATATGTCCATCTGTCTTGGTTTTCATTTGTAACCATTCTGCTACCAATCATGTCATTTAGAGCATTGAATTGCTGGCATGCCTAGAGTGATAAAGGCATGTTGAAGAGATGCCTGATATTTGAATCTATCAGAATCTTGGACAATGTGGTATATATGTTGATTTTTGTTTGCATTTCAGCCAAAGGATCAAAACATACACTTTGAATTCAACCATTTTTTTATTTCTTTAAATTAGTTTGAATTCTTTGCAGATGGCACACTCCCGCTCAGTGGCGGTGCCAGGATTGGGCCAAGGCCCAGGCCGCCCCAGGCAGGCTTCATTTACCATAGCAATATAGCTTGGGCCTCACGCCCCAGGAGACGGCCCGGCATGCATGTGGCTGTTTCCGCCACTGATCTCGCTTGATCTATAAATCCACATTGAAGCCTACTAAGGTTTTCCTTCTTTTTTCAATTCTCTCTTGTTTTGAAATTTGTTTTCAGAAATAATTCAGCCACAACTAATTACTAAAATCCAGTGAACTATAGTTTGCAATTCAGCCAAAGGACCGAAATGTTCACTTGAAATTCAATCAAAAATTTGGAAATATTGAAAAACATTTAGAATTTTGTTTGAATTCTTGTGTGTTACGTTTTTTAGAGAAAGGCGTATGCCCGACTTTATAGATAAAGCCACCAGGCAGAGTAACAACCAACAGAGATACAGTCGAAGCACACTCAGAACATTATTTAGACCAGGGGTACACGACCATCAGGTGAAAATAAGCGGCACGCAGGCCGACAACCTAACATGTGAAGACGAAGAAGATCCCAGAGAAGGTCGGAGGGTAGCCTCAAGTGGCGCCAGGCTGATGGGCAAGGTGAGAAGCAGACGCACGAACTTTGGAAATCTGCTCCCCATGAAGGGGAACATTGCATGGGAAACAAAAAATTTCCTACGCTCACCAAGATCAATCTAGAAGATGAACATCTACGAGAGGAGAGATTGCATCTACATACCCTTGTAGATTACTAAACGGAAGAGTTAAGAAACATGGATGATGTAGTCGAACGTCTTCGCGATCCTATCATGACCCGTCCCGCGAACTCCTGATCCAAGTGCCTAACGGACGGCAACTTCGCGTTCAACACACGTACGGCTTGATGACGCCTTCACCTCCTCGATCCAGTGAGCGATGGTGAAGTAGTAGCTTGAGTCCTCCGGCAGCACGACGGCGTGGTGGCGGATGTGGTGGTGAAATCTCAGTAGTGCTTTGCTAAGCACTATGGAGTGGAAGAGTGCTACGAGGAAGAGGGAGGGCAGTGCCATGGCCTAGATGGGTGCGGCTTCCCTCTCTCCCGTCCTCTATATATAGGGGGAAGGCTGGAGGGAGGGGCACCCTAGGGTTCCCCTAAGGGGGCAGCCACAAGGGGGAAACCCTTGATGGGTATGGGCGCCTCCCTCCTAGGAGGCTTGGCCACCAAGGCAAAGGGGGCGGCAGCCCTAGGGGGCACCCCCACCTCCTCTAGCTATGTGGGATGGGGTGAGCGGGTGCGCACAGCCCCTTAGTGGGTCGGTGTGCCCCCTCCCCTTGGCCCATGAGCCCCCCTCAACACTTGTCGGGGCCCCCGAAACGCCTTTCGGTCATCCTGGCCATAACCCGGTGCCCTTGGAACACTTTCGGACTCCGATGCCCTTCGTCCTAGATATCAATCTTCACCTGTAGATCATTCTGGAGTTCCTCGTCACATCCGGGACTCTAAACAACCTTCGGTAACCACCATAATGACTCAACTATACTTATATCGTCATCAAACGTTAAGTGTGTAGACCCTGCGGGTTCGAGAACTATGTAGACATGACCGAGACACATCTACAGGCAATAACCAATAGCGGGACCTGGATGCCTATATTGGTTCCTACATATTATACGAAGATCCTTATCGGTCGAACCTTGATGTCAAGGATTCATCTAATCCCTTAGGTAGTTCCCTTTGTCTGTCGGTATGTTACTTGCCCGAGATTCGATCGTCTGTGTCACCATACCTAGTTCAATCTCGTTACCGGCAAGTCTCTTTACTCGTTCTGTAATACAAGATCATGTGACTAACTCATTAGTCACATTGCTTGCAAGCTTGTTGTGATGCTATATTACCGAGCGGGCCCTGTGATACCTCTTTGTCATACGGAATGACAAATCCCAGTCTTGATCCATGCAAACTCAACAGACACCCTCGGAGATACCTGTAGATCACTTTTATAGTCACCCAGTTATGTTGCGACGTTTGTTACACACAAGGTACTCCTCCGGTGTCAATGAGTTGCATGATCTCATGGTCATAGGAATATATACTTGACATGCAGAAAACGATAGCAATAAACTTGACACAATCATATGCTACGTTCATAGTTTGGGTCTTACCCATCACATCATTCTCATAATGACATGATCCCGTTATCAAATGACAACTCATGTCTATGGCCCGGAAGCCACATCCATGTTTGATCAACAAGCTAGTCTGGTAGAGGCTCACTAGGGACATGTTGTTTATGTATCCACACATGCATTTGAGTTTCCGGTCAATACAATTATAGCATGGATAATAAACGATTATCATGAACAAGGAAATATAATAACAACCACTTCATTGTTGCCTCTAGGGCATTTCCAACACTCCATGGCAACACGATCATCATCCTTAGTCAATAATTTCCACTGATGCACAAAACTCAATGTTTTAAACAAACAACGAGTTGTCTTGTTAGGGAAAACATGCTCAATAGTGAATTTGTTTTTGGTAGTCCAGAGGGCCCAATAGAGCGCATGGAATCCCACCCAGAAGAGACGTTTCTTAAGCCCCGTCAACCAAGAAGCAAGGGGCCTCAACTCAGCGAACAAGGACGGTGCCCAGGAAACTCCCGGCCAATCGCGGATACAGGCCCATGCCAGCTTGGCAAGGACACAGCCGAAGAACACATGGTGAGAGTTTTCCAAGTCATTACATAGGGCACAAGGGCCGACCCAGGCCCGTTTCTTTTCCTAATCTGATCTGCTGCCGGCAACCGGCCCCTATGGCCTGCCAAAGGAACATTTTATTCTTATGGGGGGACCCTAGCTTTCCAGACGTCCTTATTGTTAGTAGGGGAGCCACAGATAAGACACCGATAAAGCGATTTAACAGAGAATCTACCAGAGGAAGTGTGTGGCCAGGTAACAGAGTCAGCCTCCTCCGAGAGAACAGGGAATTTAGCAGGAAGCAGTTGCCACTCACCCAACTCTTCTTGGGAAAGGGTTCTCCTGAAACCAAGGTCCCAACCGCACGGGAGAGCTCAGAGATTGAGATATCTGGAGAAGAACAATAGGAAAATAGAGTAGGGAAGGAAACCGCTAAGGGGGCGTCCCTACACCATCAATCGAGCCAGAACCGAATAGACGATCCATTCCCAACAACAAACTTGACGTGTGCTCTAAAATCATCATGAACTTTTACCAGGTCACGCTAGAACTAAGAGCCACCCTCAGCCGAAGCGAAAAGGGGGGCTAGAATTGGGAAAGCATTTGTTTTTCAGCAGGTTAAACCGCGGAGAGTCTGGGCCTGAAGTGCATATCTTCCACCACCACTTAATAATAAGGCACTTGTTCATGATGGAGGTATTTAGAATGCCTAAGCCCCCATGGGCCTTAGGGCGGCACATGTGCTGCCACTTAACTAGAAGATATTTGCGACTATTATCAGCAGCATTCCAGTAGAAGGCACCCCTATGCTTGTTTGAAGCCCGCATGAGTCCCATCCGTGAGACGGTGGAAGCCCATAGTGAACATAGGAAGGGAAGAGAGACCGACATTGGTAAGGCAAACTTTGCCCGCACAGGTGTTGTACCTGCCATGCCAGGGCATAACACGATTGCCAACCTTAGTAGCAAGCGGGGGAAAATCTTTAGGGATAAGTTTGAAAGGAGCAATAGGGAGGCCCAAATATTTGAAAGGGAACGTCCCGCACTGACAACCGAGCAACCCGAGATTGCTCCTGCTCAGTCACCCCAATGACCAGAGCCTCGCTCTTAGAGAAGTTGATTTTCACCCCAATTCTTGTGTATTACTGAAATGGCTGAAGTTCATTGACGGCCGAAAGGTAAATATTTCAATATCTACTAAATAAGATTATTTAAATCCAGTGAATTCGGTTGAAATCTCACTGAACCGAAAGTGAAAACCAATTGAATGCGTCTCTCCCCTCCCTCCGAGTTTTCCAAAAATTCCAAAGAGATTGCATGTACACGTATACAGTGGATCTAAGATTATTTTTTATCAGTGGATAGCAGCTCTCCCCAAGCTAGCTAGGACTTGCTTTGGAAGCAATCAAGCGATCCGTAAACAAAGGCTGCTCCCAGCCTCGGGATCGTTAACGGCGTAGAATAATGCAGCTGACTGTCTAGCTCCGCGCGCGCAGGCCTCGACGATCATGGCCTTCCCTTGCATCCTACGTGACCAACTTTTGCCCCCGTCCGGTGCCGTGACGGCCGGCGTGTCAACTCTCACCCTCCTGCCCGCAGCTAGCTAGCTAGGTACTTGGTGCACCTGCCCTGGCCATGGAGGCCACGCGTATATATACATGCTACAGGCCTCTCCCGCGTCAAAGAAAGCTCTAGCTAGCTAGCTACTTCGCAAATTTTGCGTGCATCGATCGACGATGGCTGACTTCTCGTCCAGCAACGGCGTCCCGCCGGGGTTCCGGTTCCACCCTACCGACGAGGAGCTGCTGCTCTACTACCTCAAGAAGAAGATCGGCTTCGAAAAGTTCGACCTCGAGGTCATCAGGGAGGTCGACCTCAACAAGATCGAGCCATGGGACCTCCAAGGTACTACGTGTTAGCTAATTTAACATGTCTGCGCTGAATTATCCACCGAGTGTGATTTGCTGTGCTGTGCTATTGCCTATTGCTAACATGATATGCATGGTGATTTCTTATGATGCAGAGAGATGCCGGATCGGGTCTGCGCCGCAGAACGAGTGGTACTTCTTCAGCCACAAGGACCGCAAGTACCCGACGGGGTCGCGGACGAACCGCGCGACGACGGCCGGGTTCTGGAAGGCAACGGGGAGGGACAAGTGCATCCGCACCAGCTACCGCAAGATCGGGATGCGCAAGACGCTCGTCTTCTACCGCGGCCGCGCCCCACACGGCCAGAAGTCCGACTGGATCATGCACGAGTACCGCCTCGAGGAAATCGACGAAGCCCAGGGCGGCACCAGCGTAAGCCCTCAACGATCCGTCTTGAAATCACTTCCCGTGTAGTAGTAGAACTGTGTGTGCATGCATGCATGCAATTCGCGCGCGTTGCCAATAGGGCCGGGGTTGATGGTGTTTCGTGTTGATGGCGCATGCAGGAGGATGGATGGGTGGTGTGCCGCGTGTTCAAGAAGAAGTGTTTCTTCAAGATCGCCGGAGGCGGCGAGGGGAGCTCGAGCCAGAGCGCGGACGCCGGCGGCGGCCACATGGCCGTGTCCTCGCCGCTGGGTGGCCACGACCACGCTGACAGGGCCGCCATGGCATCCCACTACATGCACGGGATGCACCCGCAGTACCACCCCCAGCACGCCTCTTCCTTCTACTACTCCCAGATGCAACCACCGGAGGCGGCCTACTCGCACCACGTGCAGGTCCAGGACCTCCTCACCAACCACCGGCCGGCCGCCGACGCAGCTGGCGGCGGGTATGATTTCTCCGGCCTGCCGGTCGAGCACCCTGGCCTGGACGTCGGCAGCAGCGACGGCGTCGCGGCGGATGGGCTGGCCGAAGGAAGAGATCAGACAAACGGTGCAGCCGATCAGCAGTGGCAGCCGATGGACGGGTTCAGCAACGGCGGGGGCGCCGCTGCAGTACAGCAGATGAGCGCCATGAACTCCGGGCAACGAGGTGGTGAGATGGATTTGTGGGGTTATGGGAGGTAAATTCAACATCACCAAGACATGAGAAAGTGCATCCGCATGCATGAATGTTGCATGCAAGTGGGAAGGAGGATCCTGAAAATACTGGTAATGTTGTTGGAGAGTTATCATTGGTTTTTGGTGTACTGTATATGTTGTGTTATTAATTTATCCCAATTTATTGTTGTCTAATGTAATAAGAACTACGGATACATATCGGTATGTAAGATTGTAAGTGGTGATTTGTGCGTGTACGTGTGTTTGCAAAGAGAAAAACACAAGAATTTAAGTTTGTGATTTTCTTGCCATGTATATACGATGTACACAAGTGTAATGTTGGAAGTGGGCGGCAGCATTTGTTCTGCATGCATACATGCCCTCTCCTAGCCTGTAGTTAAGTTCGTTGTTGTATTTAACTTCCATTCAGTATTTGTCCATCTTGTTAATTGTTACTCACTCGTCTTATCTTATAATCTCTACTTTTAATATCTCAGTACGTAAGTTGTTCGTTCGTTTAGTTCGTTTTCATCATTCCATCTATCCTCCCTCCCCCCCCCCCCCTCCCCTCTCCCCTTCGGAAAATTCTATAAGTTCAGGTCTCACGCGAGATCCATCCTGATGGATGACACGTGACATTCACAAATCACAAAGCATCTACCCCATCCCTTACTTGAAATCAAGAGGGGGGGGGGGGAGATTAGATGCTTTGGAATTTGTGAATGCCACGAGTCATCCATCGGGACGGGTCTCACCTGCTAACTGTGAGACCTGGTGTCATATAATTCCCCCCCCCCCCCCCCCCCCAGGCGATCTCCCTCCCACCGATTCAGAAAAACCAAACCAACCCTTCCATCCTTCCATCGATCTTTCCTTCCATATACAACACCAATCAAATCATATTGAATATTTTCGTCGGGAAAAGCTTCCATGAACAATAGTTTAATCAATTATTTTCGCTCTTTTCATATACAACAGGGTTCTACTCCTAAAGGAGGAGTCTGCGATTGTGATGGTAGGTCATCATATGTCGTTTCGTTTGTTCGCCTGTGCTTCTTCCTTCGGTCGGCTCCCCTTTTTCGTGTGTTTCCTTTCCTCGCGATGCAGATGGCCCACACATGCACATATTGCGATCCCGGATGCCTTGTTCAGGCGATCCTCGACGCAGCCTGATCCTGCAACGTCGACGCCCCACGCACTATATGCGGCCTCCCACAACGGAATTTCCTATTTGACGCACTATGCGTCAAACTGCCGGCGCTTCGCACAGGCGAGCGACCGTGTAGCGATGCTATGGGCCGGCCCAGTTAGGTAGACAACAACCCCAACTAGCCAGACGGTTTTGGGAACCTTCTAGAAGGTTCCCTGAGCTGGCTTCTGTTTCTTTGACCGGTTTTTGTTTTTTTTCTGTTTCTGTTGCTCTTTCTTCTTTCTTTTCTTTTTTTTCGTTTTCTGTTTC
This sequence comes from Triticum aestivum, assembly GCF_018294505.1. Lineage (NCBI taxonomy): Eukaryota > Viridiplantae > Streptophyta > Magnoliopsida > Poales > Poaceae > Triticum > Triticum aestivum. The sequence goes on along the minus strand of NC_057797.1, from coordinate 539,093,372 downwards.
TTTTTTCCTTTTTTCCTTTCAAGGTTATTTTATCTTCTTTTAAACTAAGTTCATATTCGAAAATTATTCTTAATTTTTGAAAAAATGTTCTTGCTTTTAAAAAACGTTTGAAATTTCAAAAAATAGCCACTTTTCAAAAAATGTTCATAAATTTAATACATGTTCGGCACTTTCAACAAATTTTCACAACTTTTCAAAAGATGTTCGGGTGTTACTAAACTAGTTCCCGTTTTAAAAAATTGTTCGCAAATTGCACAAAATGTTCACGTTTTGATTATTTTGGAGTTTCAGAAAATATCCATTTTCCTAAATTATTCACAAGTTTCAAAAAACCTTCGTGTTTTCAAACTTTGTTCGTGAATTTGAAAATATGTTCATGTCTTCAAATTTTGGTTTATGTTTCCTTTTTGGTTTTTCAGTTTCTGATTCTTTTTCTTTTATGTTTCTTTTCAATTTTTCTTTGTAATTTTATATTATTTTCAGAAAAAAGTTTGGAATTTTTGTAAAACGTCCATGCGTTTATAAACATATCAGAATTCAAAAATGTAGTGTTTTCAAAATTATGATCATAAATTCAAAAATTGTTCGTATTTAACAAAATTTGTTCGTGTATTAAAAATCGTTTTTAAAATTTATTTTTATTGTCTAAAAACTGTTCGCAAATTTCAAAAAATGTTCTAGCTTACTAAAGATGATAAAACTGAATGTAGTTTTTTTAATTTTGTTCATAATTTCAAAAAAAATCGCATATTAAAAAATTGCTTGTGTTTTTTCAAAAAAATGTTGCGAATATTTCTGCTCAAAAAATTCATAACTTCTAAAAACTTGTATGGTATTTCAAAAAATGTTTCTGTTTAAAAACATTGTTCACAAATTTAAAAAATTGTTCATGTTTCCATTTTCTGGAGTTTCCCAAAATGTTCCCGTTTAAAAATGTTCAAAAATTTCAAATAAATGTTCATGTTTTCAAATTTTGGTCGGGAGTTTAAAGAATGTTTGCATTTGCCCAGTTTTCTTTTGGAATTTCAAAAAATGTTCCCGTTTTGGAAATAATGTTTGTGATTTCGAAAAATGTTCCTACTTTTCTAAAAGAAATCAGTTTTTCTAAAGCAATTCGCCAATTTGAAAAGTGTTTGCATTCACAGAACACTCAGTTTTAATCTTTGAAAATACTGAAATTAATTTGGATCTGCTCTGTGTGGCTGATTCTTAAAAACGGACGCTGCAAACTTGTTAGTAACGTGCGCTAGCTCAGTCGGAGATCGCCTATGCGAAACGACGCCATTTTCGCTCCACAGCCCCGGGGAAGATCCACAGAGGATGGTGGCCGTGCCGGGAGGTGCAACGACCCGATATCGCGAGGCCCCGCAGCTCCCGCTCTTGCCGTGGTCGTGAACGAGGTCCAGTCGATACGTGATGCCTGATGCGCCATCTCGTCCCCCGTCCTTGAGATCCAGCCGTGGCAGAGGACGGGAAGGCTGATGCACCCCCGACCTCTGCATTTGGACAATGCATACAACCACTTTATTAATTATTAAGTACAAAAGACCTTATAAAATAGAATATCAGTAAGTCTGAAGCCACCATCTAGGCAACATATGTACTACTTCTACCCCCTTGATGCAGTGGTGCCGAATGTCCGAGCCTAATACCAAAAAGACATCGCACCAAATCCTAACATCTAATGCCGGATGCCCCATCCTAGTCACATACCGAGACTGGGTCACAAGCCGGTCCGGCGTACTCACCGAGGCTGCCGCCGCCTTCTTCCACCGATCCATCTGTAGAGCAGGTACTGACGCACAGACCTTGTCAGGCCTGCCGTCGACGCCACCATGGCACCAGACAGCTCGACCACCCTGCGCTCGTCCATCCAGCCGCATCCGTCGTCGATATGCAGCTGCACCATGCCGCCACCACTCGTCGTCAATGACGCGGTAGATACAACGCCGCACCACCTGGCAACCTCCATACCATCGCCACTGCTGGAGCTACTCGGAGCCCACCATCCGCAACATCTCTCCCCCGAACAGCAGTTCCTCCCAAGACGGCGCCTCCATGGAGGATACGACGCGCAGGACGCCGCCGCTGCCCAATCCATACTGAATTTTGGACTTCCGTCCGGGAGGGGTTCGGGGGTGGATAGGGGGGGACCTCGGCTTCGCCTCCAGGAAGGGTAACGACGTCAAGTGACATCACCGATGCCGGGTCGAACACGCCGACCAAAGTTTCCTTCGGTCCCCATCCTATGCCATCAAACCTCCGTGTACTCCGGATCCGGCAAGCCACGATCCGAAACCCGCGAAGATGAAAGAGCCATGGGGCTCAACCCACCAGAAAGGAGGATCGAGAAGAACTCCTTGTAGATCTCTAGATGCCGAATCCAACGATCCGACGTGGCCAACGACGATCATCACCACACTGCGGCGGCCGACGGAGTCCGAAGAAAGGATCCAGATGGATCCGATCTGGATCCGGTGGCACCCACGGCCACCGGTCAGGCCAACGCAGCCACCACCTCACGACACGCGGGTCGCCACCGCCGCGCCGCGCACGACGCCGATGGGAGACCCGCCCGCCGCCGGACCCCATGTTCGCCCGGCGTTCCTCTGGATCCCGCTGTCCCGCGCCAGCCAAGACGGAGAGGATGGGGAGAAGCCCCGCCGCCGCCCAGCCGGCCAGGCTTCGCCCGGCGGCTCTATGGACGGCGGCGAGGAGGGGGAGAGGAGGAGGAGACTCGAGGGGTGGCGGCTAGGGTTTTTCCCCTGGGTCGCCCGCGGGGGCGACGCGAGGGGCGAGAGGTGAGGGGTGACTCCTGTTGGCACTCTCCTGGCCACGAGTTAAGCTCTCAGGCTATTTCTTTCCTTGCCCATTCCTTCCCCACTGTTTTGTTTTATCAGTGCAGTAACTTACCCACGTCAAGTGTTTGCTAAAATGCTTCACAGAGATGGATAACTTTTAACCTGCTTGACATGTGTGTTTGTTACGATGCTTTATTGAAAGAAAAAAATTAACAAAATATTGAGGTTGGTTTTTACCAGAGATACATGCTTTATGGACAGGAGGACTTGATTGACTCAACAATCTTTTCCAGTGCAATGTTCCGCAAAAGATAGCATCATGCATAGAATAAACGAACGAACATCTTGTACTCGAAACAAAATAAATCGATGCTGCCGCTCGCCGACGACCACCTCCTCGCGCCCCGGTGCATCGAGTCGCGGATCCAGTAGCCACCATCGTCCCCGCACGCCGCCGGCGAGGATCCAGTCACCACCACTGTCTCCATCACGCTGTACGAGCAGCAGGCCGCGACACCGTCCAGATGCGGGAGAGTAGCAGCAACATGCAGCGGGGCCGGCCAGATGTGGTAGACCAGCGACCGCCAGACTTAGCAGCGGAAGGCGGCGAAGGTATGCGCCGAAGCCCCAAGCGTCCTCAAGCACCATCATCACCGAGACGACGCGCCACACCGCGCCGACGTGCACAGCCCCGAGTTCCGGGTAAGACTCACAGTGGGGAGGCGAGGATGCTACAGTATGGCGACTGCGCGGGCGACGTGCCTGCATCGGGGCAGGAGCCGACCGCGGTGGCGTCGGCGGACTGGGCCGTGGTCCGGCGCAGCGTGGGTGGCCCCCAGGTGAGCGGCGGGGAGGGCCGCACTGGCTCACCTGCGGCGAAGGTCGGCGCTCGCCGCAACCGCTTTTGGGCGCTGGCGGCGGAGGACTCGGAGGATGAGGCCAGTGGCGAGGAGCTGGATTCGGAGCGGGGCCTGTGCGAGGTGCCAGCAGGGCCGTCGGTCGGAGATTTCATGGCCTTTGCGGCGAAGAAGAGTGGAGCGGGCTCGGGGCGTGGGAGGTGCTTCGCGTCGGGCGGCCGCGGCCCCAGAGCCATGGCCTCGCGCATCTGGTTGCCGACGAGGCCTTGCAGCTCGGGCTCGGGTAATGGCGTTTCGTCGGGGACGGCGACGCTTATCAGAGCCAAGGCGGCGCGCGAGCCTGTTGGTCGCTCAGACGGAGGTGTCCAGGGAGGACTGGCCGTGCCTGCCAGCGGCCCCTGTGGTGGCGGCGGCGGGGCCGTCGTGCGGGTCGGAGGCGATGCACTCTACACCGTGCCCTAGGGTTGGGCCGGACGGGCCATCCACGGGGGTCACTACTGGGACGGCGTCGGGAGCGGGGCTGGCTGTGGGTTCTGGGCCTAGGATGAGGGGACAAACTGGTTGCGTCTCTGGCCCAGCAGTGGGGTTGGGCCTGGAGAAGGCCACGAACCTACGGCCCATCGTGTCCCAACGGCCCAACGTGCCTCGGCCCGGTACTCGCCCGACCTTTGGCTATAAGTGGATGAGGAGGGGTTGCCTGAATCCCCATTTAGGGTTTCCAGCCACCACTCGCGAGGTGCGGCGCCTCGCTCACTCCGCCCACATGCTCAAGATTTGCCCCCCTCCTCCCCCTCCTCCATTCCTTCACGGCGGTGGTGATGGAAGATCGGCGCACAGACAAGAGATCGATGGAGGCTTCAGATCCGGAGGCGGAGCGGCGCCGGGAGCGGGAGCTGCGTGACAAGGCGAAGCGCGTGATGCGCGAGCAGTCGGGTGGTCGCGAGGCCAGAGAAGAACGTGGGGGATCCCGCGACCACGGCGGGCGTGAGGGGGATTGGGGTCCTCCTCCCCCGTGGTGGATCCAGCAGCAGGAGCGCAAGAAGAAGAAGAAGGTTCAGCAGCGGCGGCGCAAGCTTGAGCGGAAGCATGAGGCTCACCCCAACTGGGGGCCACGGAGACCCAATGGCCAAGAAGCCGCATGCGCCTGCGGATCCACTGGCGGTGGCGCTGCCTTCTGTGTCCAAGGGTACGACAGAGGAGCCCATCACAGTGGAGGAGGCACCGGAGGTCGAGTGCTTCAAGTGCGAGCGCCTTCGACACTACCAGTCCAAGTGCAAGTCCCCCCCCCCCTCTCTATGTGCTCTGCAAGGAAGAAGGGCACGCGTCCGCCCACTGCCCGATGAGGGGCCGGCAACTTCATCTCCAAATCATGGGAAGTGCCATATCTGGGGAGGGTTTCTTTTGCCTCGAGTTCGAGGATGAGGAAGAGTCCGAAGCCCCCATCGATGCCCGCATCAAGAACGCTGCCATCCTCTCTGCGGAGCCGGTGAAGCTTAATCTACGGATTCTCAAACAAGAACTGAAGCACATGGTGACCGGAGATTGGGATTGGCAGGTCACACAAGTGGGAGATGACGATTTCGTGGTGGTCTTTCCTTCTGCAGATCTGTTACACATGGCGAAATCAAGTGGTAAGTTGTTTCTGTCTATCAATGACATCACTACGCGTGTGTGCGACGTGCTTCACGAGGAGGTCCAGCCTATGGTGATGCCGGAGACATGGGTGCGGCTCCATGGCATCCCAAAGAAGCACATGCGTGAAGACCGCATCAGGGAGCGGTTCAGGATGCTGGCCCGGCCAATCGTGGTCGATGAACTGTCTCTGATCAGGTTGGGGCCTGTTCGGATGAAGTTCGCTTGCAAAGACCCGGAGAAGCTTAATGGTGTCGTCGAGGTGTGGTTCAACTATGAGGGATATCAAATCAAGGTGGAGCGGGAGACCTGCCCAAAAGGGGTGGCGAACGGGCCGTGCTTGGATCTGGTCCTTCCAATCCCCCTGCCAAGGACGCAAATCCGGGGGCGCGGCCGCAGGGCAAGGACAAGCATGGTAGGGATGAACCAGGCAAAGATCTGCAAGGGGGCGAGGGCGGCCTGAGTGCTGCGGCGAACCAGGAGCCAAGATGCAAGACAGGGGGAAGCACAAGACGACAGCATCTAGGACAGATCCATTAACACGAAGATTGACACGGAAACTTGGGATAAGCTGGGTGCGCTATTGGCGGAGGCTGGTGCCATTAGGGTGGCAACTCAGGACACCGCGGTGAGCGTGCCGCCGCTCACCCGGTCGCTGGAGCTCTCCTTCAACGAGTACGAGACCAACCTTGCCCCGAACCAGGTGGCGTCGACTCTGATTGGCGCGGGCGGGGTCTCCTTGGCTGCTTCTCTCCCTACCTCACCCTCTCCAGTGGCCGTGGGGCCGGACTCTGGTTGCGTGGTGAACGAGGGTGTCGACCTGACGCCTGCTCCTCGTCGTTCCAATAGCGCTGGTCGGCAACCTAAGAAAACGGCGGGGAGGAAGCCGGCTAATAAGCAGACGTTGGTGAAGGAAATATGCCCTAGAGGCAATAATAAAGTTATTATTTATTTCCTTATTTCATGATAAATGTTTATTATTCATGCTAGAATTGTATTAACCGGAAACATAATACATGTGTGAATACATAGACAAACAGAGTGTCACTAGTATGCCTCTACTTGACTAGCTCGTTAATCAAAGATGGTTATGTTTTCCTAACCATAGACAAAGAGTTGTTATTTGATTAACCGGGTCACATCATTAGGAGAATGAAGTGATTGACTTGACCCATTCCGTTAGCTTAGCACTCGATCGTTTAGTATGTTGATATTGCTTTCTTCATGACTTATACATGTTCCTATGACTATGAGATTATGCAACTCCCGTTTACCGGAGGAACACTTTGTCTGCTACCAAACGTCACAACATAACTGGGTAATTATAAAGGAGCTCTACATGTGTCTCCAAAGGTACATGTTGGGTTGGCGTATTTCGAGATTAGGATTTGTCACTTCGATTGACGGAGAGGTATCTCTGGGCCCTCTCGGTAATGCACATCACCTAAGCCTTGCAAGCATTGCAACTAATGAGTTAGTTGCGAGATGATGTATTATGAAACGAGTAAAGAGACTTGCCGGTAATGAGATTGAACTAGGTATTGAGATACCGACGATCGAATCTCGGGCAAGTAACATACCGATGACAAAGGGAACAATGTATGTTGTTATGCGGTCTAACCGATAAAGATCTTCGTAGAATATGTAGGAGCCAATATGACCATCCAGGTTCCGCTATTGGTTATTGACCAGACACGTGTCTTGGTCATGTCTACATTGTTCTCGAACCCGTAGGGTCCGCACGCTTAAGGTTTCGATGACAGTTATATTATGAGTTTATGAGTTTTGATGTACCGAAGGAGTTCAGAGTCCCGGATGAGATCGGGGACATTATGAGGAGTCTCGGAATGGTCGAGACGTAAAGATCGATATATTGGACGACTATATTCGGACATCGGAAAGGTTCCGAGTGGTTCGGGTATTTTTCGGAGTACCGGGGAGTTACGGGAATACGGGAGAAGAAGTATATGGGCTTTATTGGGCTTTAGGGGAGAGGAAGAGGCAGGCCCCCCCCCCCAAGGGCCTAGTCCGAATTGGACTAGGGGGAGGGGCTGCGCGCCCTCCTTCCTTCTCTTCCCTCTTCCCCTTCCTTGTCTCCTACTCCTACTACATGGAAGGACTCCTAGTTGGACTAGGAAAGGGGGAATCCTACTCCCGGTGAGAGTAGGACTCCCCTAGGGCACGCCATAGAGAGGGCCGGCCCTCCCCTCCTCCACTCCTTTATATACGGGGGCAGGGGGCACCCCATAGACACAAGTTGATCCACGTGATCATATTCTTAGCCGTGTGCGGTGCCCCCTTCCACCATAATCCTCGATAATATTGTAGCGGTTCTTAGGCGAAGCCCTGCGAAGGTAGTACATCAAGATCGTCACCACGCCGTCGTGCTGACGGAACTCTTCCCCGACACTTTGCTGGATCGGAGTCCGGGGATCGTCATCGAGCTGGACGTGTGCTAGAACTCGGAGGTGTCGTAGTTTCGGTGCTTGATCGGTCGGGCCATGAAGATGTATGACTACATCAACCGCGTTGTGCTAACGCTTCCGCTGTCGGTCTACAAGGGTACGTAGATCACACTCTTCCCTCGTTGCTATGCATCACCATGATCTTGCGTGTGCGTAGGAAATTTTTTGAAATTACTACGTTCCCCACCAGTGGCATCCGAGCCTAGGTTTTATGGTTTGATGTTATATGCACGAGTAGAATACAAGTGAGTTGTGGGCGATATAAGTCATACTGCTTACCAGCATGTCATACTTTGGTTCGGCGGTATTGTTGGATGAAGCGGCCCGGACCGACATTACGCGTACGCTTACGCGAGACTGGTTCTACTACCGTGCTTTGCACACAGGTGGCTAGCGGGTGTCAGTTTCTCCAACTTTAGTTGAACCGAGTGTGGCTACGCCCGGTCCTTGCGAAGGTTAAAACAACACCAACTTGACAAACTATCGTTGTGGTTTTGATGCGTAGGTAAGATTGGTTATTGCTCAAGCCCGTAGCAGCCACGTAAAACTTGCAACAACAAAGTAGAGGACGTCTAACTTGTTTTTGTAGGGCATGTTGTGATGTGATATGGTCAAGACGTGATGAGATATAAGTTGTTGTATGAGATGATCATGTTTTGTTGGAGTTATCGGCAACTGGCAGGAGCCATATGGTTGTCGCTTTATTGTATGCAATGCAATTATGCTGTAATGCTTTACTTTATCACTAAGCGGTAGCGATAGTTGTGGAAGCATAAGATTGGCGAGACGACAACGATGCTACGATGGTGATCAAGGTGTCGCACCGGTGACGATGGTGATCACGACGATGCTTCGAAGATGGAGATCACAAGCACAAGATGATGATGGCCATATCATATCACTTATATTGATTGCATGTGATGTTTATCTTTTATGCATCTTATTTTGCTTTGATTGACGGTAGCATTTTAAGATGATCTCTCACTAATTATCAAGAAGTGTTCTCCCTGAGTATGCACCGTTGTGGAAGTTCCTCGTGCTGAGACACCACGTGATGATCGGGTGTGATAGGCTCTACGTTCAAATACAACGGGTGCAAAATAGTTGCACACGTGGAATACTCGGGTTATACTTGACGAGCCAAGCATATACAGATATGGCCTCGGAACACGGAGACCGAAAGGTTGAGCGTGAATCATATAGTAGATATGATCAACATAGTGATGTTCACCATTGAAACTACTCCATCTCACGTGATGATCGGACATGGTTTAGTTGATTTGGATCACGCGATCACTTAGAAGATTAGAGGAATATCTTTCTAAGTGGGAGTTCTTAAGTAATATGATTAATTGAACTTAAATTTATCATGAACTTAGTCCTGGTAGTATTTTGCAAATTATGTTGTAGATCAATAGCTTGCGTTGTTGCTTCCCTGTATTTATTTTGATATGTTCCTAGAGAAAATTGTGTTGAAAGATGTTAGTAGCAATGATGCGGATTGGATCCGTGATCTGAGGTTTATCCTCATTGGTGCACAGAAGAATTATGTCCTTGATGCACCGCTAGGTGACAGACCTATTGCAGGAGCAGATGCAGACGTTATGAACGTTTGGCTAGCTCAATATGATGACTACTTGATAGTTTAGTGCACCATGCTTAATGGCTTAGAATCGGGACTTCAAAAATGTTTTGAACGTCATGGACCATATGAGATGTTCCAGGAGTTGAAGTTAATATTTCAAGCAAGTACCCGAGTTGAGAGATATGAAGTTTCCAGCTAGTTCTATAGCTAAAAGATGGAGGAGAATCGCTCAACTAGTGAGCATGTGCTCAGATTGTCTGAGTACTACAATCGCTTGAATCAAGTGGGAGTTAATCTTCCAGATAAGATAGTGATTGACAGAATTCTCTAGTCACCATCACCAAGTTAGTAGAACTTCGTGATGAACTATAGTATGCAAGGGATGACGAAAACGACTCCCGAGCTTTTCATGATGATGAAATCGATGAAGGTAGAAATCAAGAAAGAGCATCAAGTGTTGATGGTTGACAAGATCACTAGTTTCAAGAAAAGGGCAAAGGAAAAAAGGGGAACTTCAAGAAGAACAGCAAGCAAGTTGCTGCTCAAGTGAAGAAGCCCAAGTCTGGTCCTAAGCCTGAGACTAAGTGCTTCTACTGCAAAGGGACTGATCACTGAAAGTGGAACTGCCCCAAGTATTTGGCGAATAAGAAGGATGGCAAAGTTAACATAATTATATTTAATATACATGTTATTGATGTGTACTTTACTAGTGTTTATAGCAACCCCTCAGTATTTGATACTAGTTCAGTTACTATGATTAGTAACTTGAATCGAGAGTTGCAGAATGAACAAAGACTAGTTAAGGGTGAGGTGACGATGTGTGTTGAAAGTAGTTCCAAGATTGATATGATCATCATCGCACACTCCCTATACTTTTGGGATTAGTGTTGAACCTGAATAAGTGTTATTTGGTGTTTGCGTTGAGCATGAATATAATTTGATCATGTTTATTGTAATACGGTTATTCATTTAAGTAAGAGAATAAATTGTTGTTCTGTTTACATGAATAAAACCTTATATGGTTACACACCCAATGAAACTAGTTCGTTGGATCTCGATCGTAGTGACACACATAATCATAATATTGAAACCAAAAGATGCAAAGTTAATAATGATAGTGCAACTTATGTGTGGCACTGACGTTTAGGTCATATTGGTGTAAAGCGCATGAAGAAACTCCATGCTGATGGGTTTTTGGAATCACTTGATTATGAATCAGTTGATGCTTGCGAACCATGCCTCATGGGCAAGATGACTAAAACGCCGTTCTCCAGAACTATGGAGCGAGCAACTGACTTATTGGAAATAATACATACTGATGTATGAGATCCGATGAGTGTTAAGGCTCGCGGCGGGTATCATTATTTTCTGACCTTCACAGATGATTTGAGTAGATATGGGTATATCTACTTAATGAAACACAAGTCTGAAATATTTGAAAAGTTCAAAGAATTTCAGAGTGAAGTGGAGAATCATCGTAACAAGAAAATAAAAGTTTCTACGATATGATCGCAGAGGTAAAATATTTGAGTTACAAGTTTGGCCTTCAGTTAAAACAATGTGAAATAGTTTCACTACTCACGCCACCTGGAACACCACAGCATAATGGTGTGTCCGAACATCATAACCGTACTTTATTAGATATGGTGCGATCTATGATGTCTCTTATCGATCTACCACTATCGTTTTGGGGTTATGCATTAAAGACAGCTGCATTCACGTTTAAAAGGGCACCATCTAAGTCCGTTGAGACGACACAATCTGAACTGTGGTTTGGCAAGAAACCAAAGTTGTCGTTTCTTAAAGTTTGGGATTGTGATGCTTATATGAAAAAGTTTCATCCTGATAAGCTCAAACCCAAATCGGAGAAATATGTCTTCATAGGATACCCAAAGGAGACTGTTGGGTACACCTTCTATCACAAATCCGAAGGCAAGACTTTTGTTGCTAAATTCGGAGTTTTTCTAGAGAAGGAGTTTCTCTTGAAAGAAGCGAGTGGGAGGAAAGTAGAACTTGATGAGGTAACTGTACCTGCTCCCTTATTGGAAAGTAGTTCATCACAGAAAATGGTTTCTGTGACACCTACACCAATTAGTGAGGAAGTTAATGATGATGATCATGAAACTTCAGATCAAGTTATTACTGAACTTCGTAGAGCAAAAGAGTAAGATCCACACCAGAGTGGTACGGTAATCCTGTTCTGGAAATCATGCTACTAGATCATGATGAACCTACGAACTATGAAGAAGTGATGGTGAGCCCAGATTCCGCAAAATGGCTTGAAGCTATGAAATCTGAGATGGGATCCATGTATGAAAAAGTATGGACTTTGGTTGACTTGCCTGATGATCGGCATGCAATTGAAAATAAATGGATCTTCAAGAGGAAGACGGACGCTGGTAGTAGTGTTACTATCTACAAAGCTAGAATTGTCGCAAAAAGGTTTTCGACAAGTTCAAGATGTTGACTACGATGAGAGTTTCTCACTCGTATCTATGCTTAAGTCTGTCCGAATCATGTTCGCAATTGCCGCATTTTATGAAATCTGGCAAATGGATAAACAAAGCTGCGTTCCTTAATGGATTTCTTAAAGAAGAGTTGTATATGATGCAACCAGAAGGTTTTGTCAATCCTAAAAATGTTAACAAAATATGCAATCTCCAGCGATCCATCTGTGGACTGGTGCAAGCATCTTGGAGTTGGAATATGCGCTTTGATGAGATGATCAAATTATATAGTTTTATACAGACTTGTGGTGAAGGCTGTATTTACAAGAAAGTGAGTGGGAGCACTACAGCATTTCTGACAAGTATATGTGAATGACATATTATTGATCGGAAATAATGTAGAATTATTCTGCAAAGCATAAAGGAGTGTTTGAAAGAAGTTTTTCAAAGAAAGACCTCGGCGAAGCTGCTTACATATTAAGCATCAAGATCTATAGATAGATCAAGACGCTTGATAAGTTTTTTTAATGAGTACATACCTTGACAATATTTTGAAGTAGTTCAAAATGGAACAGTCAAAGAAAAGAGTTCTTGGCTGTGTTACAAGGTGTGAAATTGAGTAAGACTCAAAGCCCGACCACGGCAGAAGATAGAAAGAGAATGAAAGTCATTCCCTATGCCTCAGCCATAGGTTCTATAAAGTATGCCATGCTGTGTACCAAATCTATTGTATACCCTACACTGTGTTAAGCAAGGGAGTACAATAGTGATCTAGGAGTAGATCACTGGACAGCGGTCAAAATTATCCTTAGTGGAATAAGGATATGTTTCTCGATTATGGAGGTGACAAAAGGTTCGTCGTAAAGGGTTACGTCGATGCAAACTTTGACACTGATCCAGATGATTCTAAGTCTCAATCTGGATGCATATTGAAGGTGGGAGCAATTAGCTAGAGTAGCTCCGTACAGAGCATTGTTGACATAGAAATTTGCAAAATACATACGGATCTGAATATGAGAGACCCGTTGACTAAACTTCTCTCACAGGCAAAACATGATCACACCTTAGTACTCTTTGGGTGTTAATCACATAGCGATGTGAACTAGATTATTGACTCTAGTAAACCATTTGAGTGTTGGTCACATAATGATGTGAACTATTGGTGTTAAATCACATGGCAATATGAACTAGATTATTGACTCTAGTGCAAGTGGGAGACTTAAGGAAATATGCCCTAGAGGCAATAATAAAGTTATTATTTATTTCCTTATTTCATGATAAATGTTTATTATTCATGCTAGAATTGTATTAACTGGAAACATAATACATGTGTGAATACATAGACAAACAGAGTGTCACTAGTATGCCTCTACTTGACTAGCTCGTTAATCAAAGATGGTTATGTTTTCCTAACCATAGACGAAGAGTTGTTATTTGATTAACGGGATCACATCATTAGGAGAATGATGTGATTGACTTGACCCATTCCGTTAGCTTAGCACTCGATCGTTTAGTATGTTGCTATTGCTTTCTTCATGACTTATACATGTTCCTATGACTATGAGATTATGCAACTCCCGTTTACCGGAGGAACACTTTGTGTGCTACCAAACGTCACAACGTAACTGGGTGATTATAAAGGATCTCTACAGGTGTCCCCAAAGGTACATGTTGGGTTGGCGTATTTCGAGATTAGGATTTGTCACTTCGATTGCCGGAGAGGTATCTCTGGGCCCTCTCGGTAATGCACATCACCTAAGCCTTGCAAGCATTGCAACTAATGAGTTCGTTGCGAGATGATGTATTACGAAATGAGTAAAGAGACTTGCCGGTAACGAGATTGAACTAGGTATTGAGATACCGACGATCGAATCTCGGGCAAGTAACATACCGATGACAAAGGGAACAACGTATGTTGTTATGCGGTCTGACCGATAAAGATCTTCGTAGAATATGTAGGAGCCAATATGACCATCCAGGTTCCGCTATTGGTTATTGACCGGAGACGTGTCTCGGTCATGTCTACATTGTTCTCGAACCCGTAGGGTCCGCACGCTTAAGGTTTCGATGACAGTTATATTATGAGTTTATGATTTTTGATGTACCGAAGGAGTTCGGAGTTCCGGATGAGAGCGGGGACATGACAAGGAGTCTCGAAATGGTCGAGACGTAAAGATCGATATATTGGACGACTATATTCGGACATTGAAAAGGTTCCGAGTGGTTCGGGTATTTTTCGGAGTACCGGGGAGTTACGGGAATACGGGAGAAGAAGTATATGGGCCTTATTGGGCTTTAGGGGAGAGGAAGAGGCAGGCCGCGCGCCCCCCCAAGGGCCTACTCCGAATTGGACTAGGGGGAGGGGCTGTGCCCCCTCCTTCCTTCTCTTCCCTCTTCCCCTTCCTTGTCTCCTACTCCTACTACATGGAAGGACTCCTAGTTGGACTAGGAAAGGGGGAATCCTACTCCCGGTGGGAGTAGGACTCCCCTAGGGCGCGCCATAGAGAGGGCCGGCCCTCCCCTCCTCCACTCCTTTATATACGGGGGCAGGGGGCACCCCATAGACACAAGTTGATCCACGTGATCATATTCTTAGCCGTGTGCGGTGCCCCCTTCCACCATAATCCTCGATAATATTGTAGCGGTTCTTAGGCGAAGCCCTGCGACGGTAGTACATCAAGATCGTCACCACGCCGTCGTGCTGACGGAACTCTTCCCCGACACTTTGCTGGATCGGAGTCCGGGGATCGTCATCGAGCTGAACGCGTGCTAGAACTCGGAGGTGTCGTAGTTTCGGTGCTTGATCGGTCGGGCCGTGAAGACGTACGACTACATCAACCGTGTTGTGCTAACGCTTCCGCTGTCGGTCTACAAGGGTACGTAGATCACACTCTTCCCTCGTTGCTATGCATCACCATGATCTTGCGTGTGCGTAGGAAATTTTTTGAAATTACTACGTTCCCCAACAGTTTGGTGGTGGCGGAGGTGGCGACATCTGACCTTGGTGGAGAGTTGGGGGCGGCGCTGGGGGCGACGGGAACTAACAACAAGGCCAGGCGCACCAAGGCGATCCCGGTGGTGCAGGGCGCCCCTAGCATTCGGGCCAAGGCCAAGCTCGGTGACCTGTCTTCCATGGAGAGCGCCAAACTCCGCATCGCCGACAAGAACATGGACGCCGTAGGTAATCCCTTGCCATCTTTTCGTATTCTAAATGCTTTCTCGGACGATCACCTAGCGAGCATTTTAGACGATTGCGTCGTGGAGACCCGAGGGTCTCAGAATGATATTATACCGCTAGTGCGTGCGAGGGAAGTGGCGCAAGCTGCGCCGGCGGCCGCTGCAGTGCATTGTGCTAACAGCAACGTGTTAGCCATAGTTCCAGTAGCGGCTGGTAATGAGAGAGTGCCCGACGAGGCGACACAAGCTAGGGAAGCGGGTGTCCCTCCTTCTAATGGCCGAGTGGCGGCTAGGAAGAGAGTGGCGAAGGCGGTGACCTCTCGGGGTGTGCGCCTACGTAACAGCATTATTTAGATGAGGTACATGTTCTGGAATATCCGTGGCTGTGGCCACGGTGGCCGGCGCACGCAACTTAAAGAATACATGGCCAAAGAACGTATTGACGTGGTTGCGCTTCAAGAGACGATTAAAACTGATTTTACCTTCAGAGATCTGCTTGCGTACGACCCTCTTCAACGATTTGATTGGTAGTGGATCCCCGCTGTTGGGCATTCTGGTGGCATTTTGTTGGGTTGTAATAAGGATGTATGTGATGCACTGCATTGGGATGTTGGCGTTTTCCTTTTATCCGCTAATATTAAACATCGTGTATCTGGTTTGTCGTGGGTGGTTGTGTGTGTATGGACCTGCCGATCACTCCAGATTGCCGGCGTTCCTCCTCGAACTGACCAACCTGGTCGGGGCCAAAAGGGCAAACAACCTCCCTGTGGTTGTGGGAGGTGATTTTAACCTGATTCGCTCGGGGGGATAAGAATAATGCTAATATTGATTGGACTAGGGTGTCCTTATTCAATAACGCCATTGCGGCAGCAGCATTGAGGGAAGCAGCACGGACTGGTGCCAGATATACCTGGACTAACAAACAGACACAACCGGTCCATAGCATGCTGGATAGGGTCTTTTTTATGCCTGAATGAGAGGTGATGTTTCCCATGTGCACTCTCGTGGCGGAGACGCGTACCGGATCAAACCATGTACCGCTGATTTTCTCTTCAGGGGAGGATCTCATTCGGCGTAGCCCTAGGTTCTACTTCGAAACGGCTTGGTTCTAAGCGGAGGGATTCGCCCAGATGGTGGTAGATCGTTGGAGAGAGATTTGTAACCAGCTGGGGCCCCAACGCGGGCCAGCAGAGTGCTGGAACGCGGCTGCCGGCAAGCTCCGTGCCTTCCTGCGCGGGTGGGGAGCTAACCACGGTAGCGAGTCCAAGAAAGAGCGTGCGCGCATTGTAGAGACAATTGCGCTGTTAGACGCTGAGGAAGATCGCCGTCCCTTCTCGGAGGCCGAGTGGGCCCATAGATACGCCTTGGAGAATCAAGTCACGATGATTTTGCGCGCGGAAGAGGAATATTGGCGACACAAGGGTGGAGTCAAATGGGTCACGAAAGGAGACGCAAACACAGGATATTTCCACGCCTATGCGAACGGGCGGAAAAGGAAGTGCTCCATTCTGCGTCTCCAAACATATCACGGTATCCTGCTGACGCAGGAACAAATCGTGGCCCATATCTATGAGTTTTTCATAGGTATTTTGGGGACGACCGTTGAAAAACTATTACGCTTGCGCGATGATATGTGGGACCCCGCGGAACGTGTCTCACCGGAGGAGAACGAGAGGCTTGCCCTCGCTTTCCTCCCTGAGGAAATAGACCAGGCCCTGCACGACATGAAAACTAGCACGGCGCCTGGGCCGGACGGATGGCCGGTCGAGTTCTTCAAGAAGTTTTGGCCCTGCCATAAGCACCTGTTCTATGACATTGTCAACAGCTTCGCTTTAGGCATAGTTGACCTATCCCGTTTGAATTATGGAGCCATTAGCCTTATTCCCAAGGTGAAAGGGGCGGACAACGTTAAGCTTTTTAGACCCATTACCTTGATTAACGTCCCCTTTAAAATTTGTGCGAAAGCTTATGCCTCGCGCTTGGCTCTGGTAGCTCAAAGGGTTATTAGTTCTAGTCAAACAGGTTTTCTCAAACGTCGTAACATTCTCGAGGGACCAATTGCGTTACAAGAGATCGTTCACGAGCTGAAACGGACCAAGGCACAGGGAGTGCTGCTTAAATTAGACTTCGAGAAAGCGTATGATCGCGTGAACTGGGAGTTCGTGCGGGAGGTCTTCCTCAAAAAGGGTTTTGAGGCAGGATTCGTACATCGCATCATGCACCTCGTGTGTAGTGGGCACACGGCGGTCAATGTCAATGGCACAATGGGTAAGTTTTTCCGTAAAAAAACGGGGGCTACGTCAGGGAGACCCAAGCTCGCCACTCATTTTTAACTTTGTTGCGGATGCCCTGGCGGTCATGATTAATAAAGCGAGGGCAGTGGGGCACATTAAAGGGCTTGTAGCCCACCTTATTCCTGGTGGGGTTACGCATCTGCAATACGCAGATGATACGATGCTCTTATTCGAACCCGGTGACCACAACATAGCTACCATCAAGTTACTACTGCTCGCTTTTGAGATTTTATCGGGGCTTAAGATCAACTTTCTGAAGAGCGAAGTGATCACCATTGGGATGGATGATCTAGCAAGCACTCGGATTGCGAATCTACTTAATTGCAAGCTAGGGAGCTTCCCGATTAAATACTTGGGTCTTCTGATCTCGACCAAGAAACTAACAATAGCGGAATGGGAGCCGCTGTATGGGAAAGTTGCTAACAGGGTGAGCCCTTGGAGGGGCAGGTTTATGTCCTCGGCGGCGAGGCTTATCCTCACCAACTCGAGCTTATCATCCCTTTCTATTTTCACAATGGGAATGTTCCTACTTGCGGATGGGGTTCACGCTAGACTCGATACTCCGCGCTCCCGGTTCTTTTGGAAAGGAGCTAGGACCAAGCGCAAGTACCACTTAGTGAAATGGGCAGCAGTTTGTAGGCCAAAAAAATTTGGCGGCCTGGGTATTATGAACTCTAAACTCATGAACGTGGCCCTGCTTGCTAAGTGGCGGTGGCGTCTCGCCCAAAACGAATTGGAACTCTGGGCAGACATCCTCCGGGCTAAATATTTCCCGGACGGGAATTTGTTCAAGGCCAAAAGCAACGGTTCGGCCTTTTGGAACGGGGTCCAAGCGGTACGACCGGCCTTTACAGTGGGTGCACAGTTCCGTGTAAACGATGGCAAGTCCACACGCTTCTGGCACGATCATTGGTGGGGTCAAGAACCGCTGTGGCAATCTCACCCGGAGCTGTACAAACTGGCAACGGACACCAACATTATGGTGGCCGATGCTCTGCGAGTCCAGCCGCCGGCCATCTCTTTTATTAGGACTCTAGAGGCAACGGAGGCCGCTTGCTGGGACGCGTTGGCGGCTAACTTGGGAGGGCTGACTAGTGGTAATCGTGCGGATACGATTACGTGGAAGTTGACCTCCTCCAATAAATTTACGGTCAAGTCCCTGCACGACAAGCTCTCCGAGGGTGCTACGCTGGATATAGCTAGGGGGCTATGGAAGGCTGGCATTCCTCTCAAAATCAAGATCTTCTTATGGCAAATGTTTCGCAACCGCTTACCTACTTCGGATAACGTGGCCAAACGCAACGGGCCGGCTGACGGAACGTGCACCACTTGCGATTTAGGGGAAAACACGAATCATGTGTTCTTTGGCTGTGTGCTCGCTAGATTTGCGTGGAGTGTGGTTAGAGACGCTTTCAAACAAAATTGGAATCCACAATCTAGCCATGATGTTCTGGATATCTTAACATCGCAAAGAGGGGCCAATGCTAGGATCGTTTGGAGATGCGTTGGGGCGCTACTTTGGTCCCTTTGGACGGTTCGGAACAAAATTACGATAGAGCACAAATTTCCGTACCACCCCGCTGATATCATTTTCAAATGTCACATTTTCCTTCAGGTATGGGCACCGCTGGGGAAGAAGCGTGACGTCGACCGCATGAACGAGACTATGGAGCTGATCAAGGGCGACTATGGTGAAGGCACGACATGAATGACGGCTTGATCATGAGACCTCTGCTTTTAGCTATCTTACGTCTCGATGCTCCGCTTTTGCGCTATGGAACTTTTGGCTATGGCCTTCTTATCTTTATTCTGAGCCGTGGGCTTGTTGACTGTTTTATTCGGTTTGTAGGACTTATTGTGTGTGGATCCTGCCTGATGGCTTTATTAATTTAAAGCTGGACGCTGTTAGCGTCTATGTTCCAAAAAAAATGCATAAGAATAAACGTTGCACTTTTCGCCGAGTCTTGACCAGCAGAACAAGCATTCTGTGGCCATTTTTGGCACCTGAAAATACACAAGAGAAGCTGTGAGAATGTAAGCTATGGACTTTTTTGCCTGTTATAACAAAAAGTAATATTCTCTAAAGAACGGTACATTCAGACCAATCCAAGTGCCATATTGTAGCTTCATTTGTGCCTTAAATATTTGTATTGATTTACTAAGTACGGTTGATTCTGCCTTCGCAGCCTAATTTGCACCTTATATATGTGCCCAAACATTGCATGGACCACAAAACTTTAGCTTAATGGGGTTCACAGTATATGTTCAGAATATAAGTTGTGTACAGCCAGCCATCGAAAGATCTTTTTCACAGGTTCTATCAGATGCCATGTGTTCAGACTTCAGAAAAAGTAAATTGTGAAGCTACATAATGGTTTTTGTATAGCGTAGCACTCTTTATAATAAGTTTCTTTTGAGTTTGTCTAGTTATTGCACATCTAAGTGGCTCAATCAAACTAGGAAGGAAAAGAAAAAAGAAGAAAGAAAATATTTGCACAAATCTCCGTGTAAAATCAAGGATATGGGACTTAGATGTGCAATACTTAGAGCATGCTTGGATACGTTTTAGTCCCATGACTAAAAGTAGTGGGACTAAAACTTGCTAGTCTCACCCATGCTTAGATCCAAATACTAAAGAGACTAAAATCTAGTTATTGAGCATTTATTATCCTCCAAACCCTCCAATCCAAAACTAAGGAGAGGAATTAAATGAGGAGAGAGAGAGCTAATACATATTTTAGTAGGTTTCCCATGACTAAAAGATTTTAGCCTCAAGACTAGTCCTAGCCTCTCTTTAGTCAGGGGTGCTTGGAACTTTAGCCTCTAAAAGAAACTATTTTTAGTCAGACTAAAAATAGTCCCTTGTATCCAAGCACCCTCTTAGGGCACATCTAGATGTGCTTTAGCAAAACTGGTTTCTTTTCCCTTTGCCATGGAGAGTTATCTTGCAATTACTCTGAGTAAGTGCATACTAAGAATACAATACTACTTTAAGTAAAGAGACGATAGCGAAGATCCAATTGGAGTTGCTTACAGGATTGGCTCCACAGAATTCCATAAAATTAATAAGATATAGGAGATTAAAATAAAGTGGTTGATATTTAAGGGTGTTGTTGGAATCAAGCTGATTATATGGGATAGTCTTTATAGGTGAGTTCCGGCCGAGCTTTCCCGATTCCTCTTCCCCTCGCGTCCATGTTCCAAGGAGATAACCTGGTTTGCGTGCTGATTCGTGTTGAACTACTATGCTCCCGTTGCAATTAACTCGCTTGATTAATGATGGCCCATTCAAGAGTCAGTTGCCGGCTGATCAGATGCATTCCAAGGGCAGGGTTGAAAGTCGAGCCTCAGGGCGGTGGCGCACTGACGGTGAACGGCTGGCTGCGGCCGCCGCGTAGTTGTGGAGCAGGTAGTGGGAGAGGCGGTCGATGAGGGCGGGCTGGACGGGAGAGTGATTTCGGCGATGGCGACAATGCCGACGGGCTGGGCAGGGTCGATGGTGGTCGTCGGGATGTTTCTGAGGGAGAGCTAGGCATGCCATCGCGCAACCGAAGAAGTCGAAGTCCGAGTCGAGGTTGGCCCAAGTGTACAGCATGAAAGTTGATGGACCTGAAGGCCAATGACTGGTCCGCTGCCCCTGTACTGCCTCTGAACTTGGTGGAGATGCGGAAGAAGAACGATGGCGCTGTGACCACAACCATAACAACTGCGTCGGTAAGAAAGGTACTACTAACTATATAGAAATCCCCTAGCTTTAGAAACGCTGGCATCTTTTCTTATGCGGTCGCACACTACATTGTTGGACATGTGATTCATATGATAGTAACGATTTATAAGATGAGCCAGACGTGGGTGCAGTGGCTAGATAGTTTCAGAATTCAAACTTTCAGTTCTTGCAAGCTCGACTCTGCTTTGTTATTTCATAATGGAAATGCACCAGTTGTTTGGTGCAGTCCAGCTCTTCTCAGGCTGCAGGTGGGACTGCCCGTGGGTATCCCACCTCAGTCCACCAGATCCCACTATGAATTGGTGAGAAATATTGTGTAGCCCACATGGATTAAGCGGGTGAAGGTGGGATCCCACTAAAAAATACAAACGCAAGACATTGTATTCAGAACAACAGCTACAATGCGTCTCGACCTCCTCCCTAACGCTGCGCCAGCGTGGCGCGCGCACGCCTCCCATCCGGCGGCCGCGGTGCTGAACTGCATGGACGCCCTGCCGGAGGCACTCGCCTTCATCCAGCAGTTCAAGAGCAAGACGGTGGTGGTGAAGTACGGCGGCACGGCCATGACGTCGCCGAGCTGCATGCGTCGATGATCCGCAACCTTGTCCTCCTCTCATGCGTCGGCCTGCGCCCCGTGCTCGTGCATGGCGGCGGTCCAGAGATCAACTCCTAACTGTAGCACATCGGCGTCGAGTCGCAGCTCCGCAACGGCCTCCACGTCACCGGCGCTCTCATCATGGAGGGTCGTCGAGATGGTGCTGGTCAGCAAGGTCAACAATAACAAAGCAGCTCGTCTCCCTCATCAGCCTCGCCGGTGCCACCGCTGTCGGCCTCTGTGGCAAGGACGCGCACCTCCACACCGTGCGCCCCTCCCCCGACGCCGCAGCCCACGGGTTCGTCGGCGAGGTGACGCGCGTACACCCCTCCTTGCTCCACCCCATCATCGCCTCCGGCCACATCCCAGTCATCGCCACTGTGGCCGCCGACGAGACTGGGTAGGCCTACACCAGCAACGCCGAAACTGTTGCGGGGAAGATCGTGGCTGCCATTGGCGCCGAGAAGCTGTTGCTTTTTTTTAGAAGACGAGAAGTTGTTGCTGATCACTGCGAGTGGCGACGGGATGAAGTGGGACTCCAATGGGCTAATAGAGCTAGCCCACCTAATTTTCTTCTTGTTCAATGAGAGCCCATTAGAACAGTTTAAGTGGGATGGGATGGCTAATCCCACTTAGTCCCACTCCCACCTGCAGCCTGAAGCTCTTCATTGAGCTGGTGTTTTTTATATGTTGCTCAGTGATAATTTGTACCGTGTGGTTAATTTAATTTACTAGATGAACTGCACACCTAAAAGCAGCACTATGCAAAGATCCATCGTCTCGACTGCTCGCTCTGCAAAGATCCACCGTCTCGACTGCTCGCGACGGGGCGTGTGGTTGGTGCCCGCGCTAGCGGCGGAGTGGCATGCTCATGCGTGGTGCAAGCAACGACCAAAACCTCATCGACCGCTGCTAGTACGCCGTTGGCATCAGGTTCATGTCATTCTAAAAAGAAATCTTGATTCAAGATCAATGGAACCTTTTCTATATACAATCTACTTATTACTGAAGGTTGCATCGATTGTTTGTTGGTTATTCTGTGTTTCCTTTTCAATTTCGATGGTAGTCAGAGGAGTCGCCCGGGTGCTTACCAAATGCTTTAGCTGCTTTTTCCAGAACAGAGATGGAGCGTGGATGACTAACAAGATTCAACGCAGAATGTGAAATTAATAGTGTGATTCAGTCCAACATGGAAAGATGCTAGAGAGAGGGAACATCCAACCGGAGAATATCTGATGCACATGGTCCTTTTGTTGGCATCCTTAAATGTTTTAGAAAACTTCTGGTAAATATGGTTGGCATTCTTAAATATCATTGAAATGAAAATCTAAAAAATATAGAGTCAATTAAACCACCAGTGCTTAAACTTGACGAGGAAAATCACTTTAGTATCAAAACTTGCGGCATACATTGAACTGGTGCCACAACTTGGCTCGTCGTCCAAATACGGTTCAAAACTCGTTAGTATACGCATGCGGCGCTGACGAAGCATAACAGCATGGCATGGGGGGCATTGTAGACCAGGTGTGCGGCGTGTTGTTTTTGTGAAAACACCCTTGACTTTTATTTTTTCGCCTAAAAAAGCCCTGACAGGTGCGGGACTCATTGTCAGCAAAATAGCACAAGTTATGTTATAATGAAAATAGTGCTCGCTCACGGAATCGAACTGCGACCAGCTGCTAACCGAACCGCGCAGCTAACATACCCACAAGGATAGACTTCATGTCCTACAAGGATACTCTTTCATTATATCGTTGCATTTAACAACATAAATTAATAATTTTAATTCCCACAAAAAGATGTAAACATGAGGGTTAGAACACGAGACCCACGGGGCACAAGCATGCCAATTGCCACCCCAACAAAGGCATTTTTGTCTTTGCATACGATTGTTACATTTTATGTCTACACCAACAGCGCTCATGGGCGGAGAATGTGGACTGCAGTTAGTGCGGCCTATTTTCAACATGTGTTTTTTTTAATTTGAAATTATAAACGGTATGTGAATCCTAGTTATAAATAATATACATATAATTGTACATGCATATTCCTTTGAGGATCTGGAGGCAACAATTAGCCTCATATATTTTTCTCATACATATATTTTTATTTATTTAATTTGTTTTTTAACACACACAAACTTTATGAAAACACATAAAACTTGTAAAGCAACATTAAAAACAATTCAAGCATGAACTCTTTTATATACTACGTGAATATTTTATTTTCAAAATTGTGAATGTTTGAACTTATAAGTAAATTTATTTGCATATATATTACTCCCTCCGTCCCAAAATAAGTGACCCGACTTTGTACTAACATTGTACTAAAGCTAGTACAAAGTTGAGTCACATATTTTAGGACGGAGGGAGTATTAAACTAATTTAATATTTCTATTTAATATGCAAACACTTTTCAAAATTATACAAACATTTGTATAATTCGTAATTTAATGTTATAGATTTTTAAATTAATAGGTGTGCATTTTTTGAAATTACATGAGAATCTTTCTGTGTAATTTATTTTATTTATATGTATATTATGTATAATTAGGATTTAAATATTTTTTACAAATTCTAAAAATGAAAAAACACGCTATATTTTTAGCTCATGTGACAAAAAGGATAACAATCCCAGTAGAGACCAAATGAATGTCCATGCAGTGACCGGCTCGTCTTAAATTTTGCCCCAAGTCGCACGTTTGAACCCCCAGGGCAGCATTTTTTGGAATTATTAAAATTATTAAATTATGTTGTTTAAGCAAAAGATATAAGATATGTGTCTTCACCAAGCATTCAAATGTTGTAGCGGTTGGGTGGATAGCCGAGCAAGTGTATGGTCCAAGTGGCCAATTCGAGTCTTCGTCTTAATTTATGTTATTTTTCTTTCTACTATAAAATTTGTGCTACAGCTGGGTTTCACACCTGTCAGGGGCTTTCTTGTGCCAAGAAATAAAATTCCGAGGTTGTTTTTGCAAAAACAGCACGCCACATGCCTACTCTATACGGGGAGGTCACTGACAATGGGCCCCACGCCATGTTGCCACGCCTCATTAGCGCTGCATGCGTATTCAAACGACTTTTGCACCGTATTTACACGCACAAGCCAAGTTGTGACACTAGTTCAATGTATGCCGCAAATTTTGGCACCAAAGTGACTTTTCTTGTTAAGTTTAAGCACCGATGATGTAATTGACCCAAAAATATACAACAAAGATGAGATAGGCCATATTTCAACATGGAACACTCATGTCACAAATTTGAAGTCAAATTCATAACATAATTCAAGAAAAAAAAACACGACTCTGATAGTACATAACATTACTTGTGTTTTAAATTTGGTAAATTACCACTGTCCATGCTATTTTTTGTGTTTTGAGTTGGGTTTCAAAAGGTACTTGATTTTCATGATATTATCGGTTCGTGGTGTGACTATCTAAGAAATTTTTCTCAATTTGTTTAAAATGTTTGATAGTATAAGCCGATGCCGCGTGCACTTCAAGCCTTGCTGCACTATATACTTACCAAGGGAGATGTGATGTCTGTTGATTAACAGCTCGGGCCTAATATTTGTCATGGACTTCAACAATTTGCAATGTTCTTTTCCAGGCTGATTGTTTCTATGGAACGGCATGCTATTGATAAAGAACAATCTCATGAATCGGATCTCTATGCTATTATTGCTGAAATTAAGAGGTGCATTACAAGTCTAAGGAATTGTCAAGCTTTGTGTACCTTTTAATTGTTGAAATATATTTCCCGCCTCTCTTCATTAGTTCGGATTTTTGGATGAGTTGGCTAGAGCATGAATTCAATATGGTAGCCGAGCCAGGAGGTCTTGAGTTCAAGACCCTGCCAATGCAATATTAAAAAAAATATGCGGCCTACATAAATTCCATGTCTGAGGGCTAAATAAGCCTAGACGTGAGGGGGGGGGGGGGCGTGTTGAAATATATTGCCCGCCTCTGTCCATCAGTTCAGACTTTTTAAATTAGTTGACTGGAGCATGAATTTAATACTAATAGTAACATGATGGACATGTGAGGTTGAGTGATACTAATGCCATTTAATTATGGGTGGTATATATCCAGTTATAGTTTTTTTGTTGACAAGCGATTTACTCTTTAAGGAGACTGTCGGTGTCAAAACCGACGGATCTCGGGTAGGGGGTCCCGAACTGTGCGTCTAGGCCGGATGGTAACAGGAGGCAGGGGACACGATGTTTTACCCAGGTTCGGACCCTCTTGATGGAGGTAAAACCCTACGTCCTGCTTGATTAATATTGATGATATGGGTAGTACAAGAGTAGATCTACCACGAGATCGAGACGCTAAACCCTAGAAGCTAGCCTATGGTATGATTGTATGTTGTGATTGTTGTCCTACGGACTAAAACCCTTCAGTTTATATAGACACCGGAGAGGGTTAGGGTTACACAAGGTCGGTTACAAAGGAGGAGATACTGTCAGGACCCCGACTCAATGCCACATCGATCTAGCATGTAACACCTCATATCACTTTGCGGCCTCACGCACGGTATTCCCACGGGTGTCGCCTTACCTTTGCCCGGGACCATTTGCGTCTTTTGGCACACGTATATGATAGTGTCGCTAGCATCCATATGGTAAGGAGCCCGGCCTGACATGGCTAGTTGTAAACCCAAAGTGGCACAAACTTACAGGGACAGGCATCCATGACCCAACATCGAATGTGTCGGTCATCAGCGAGTGAATCCAGGCTGTAGCACTGGGCTAGCAGGACTCCGGTGAACCGGGCTGTAGCGGGCTAACAGGACTCCGGTATTCATCGCGTGACATTTCCCCGAAGGGACAGACACAGGAACGAAGAAGGACACATGCCGGCCAGCCTAAGTGTTCCGGAGCAGTAGCAAGCTACCATGGCTCGGTGGAAACACTAGGAGACATTTCCCGGTAAGAGAGGCTACTAATGATAAACAACTAGATAGTCAGATCCCACACATACCAAGCATTTCAATAACATACACACAATATGCTCGATATGTGCAATACAACATGGCATCACAAAATGACTCTACGACTCAGTAGTTTTATTCGATAGGCTCCGAGGAGCGAGATATTACAATCATGGGTCTCATGACCCAACACTCAGAGCATACAAGTCAAAGCACAAACGGAAGCTATCATGTCTGAGTACAGACATCTATAAATGAAAAAGGCTAAGAAGCCT
This sequence comes from Triticum aestivum, assembly GCF_018294505.1. Lineage (NCBI taxonomy): Eukaryota > Viridiplantae > Streptophyta > Magnoliopsida > Poales > Poaceae > Triticum > Triticum aestivum. The sequence goes on along the minus strand of NC_057797.1, from coordinate 539,066,586 downwards.
GACTATCTACCAGATCCTGCCGAGGGCACAAGATCGTAGCTGAGGTAACAAGCTAAACGCCGAAGTCCACGCGGTACTACTAGCGAGACTGAAGTCTCTCTGCAAAAACATAAAATAGGCAAACGTGAGTACAAATGTACCCAGCAAGACTTACATCAGATCTAACTACATATGCATCATTATCAACAAAGGGGGTGGTGGAGTTTAACTGCAGCAAGCCAGCTTTGACTCGGTGGCTAACCTAAACTACGACTGCAAGTAACTCTTTGAGGTGGCGCACACGAGTCCACATATTCACCATATCAATACACCACTATGGATCCGCTCCCGTCTCCCTACGAGAACGCCATCCATAGCACTCACGCTTATCTTGCGTATTTTAGGGTATCCACTTTCACTTGTCTATGAACTATGCAAGGGGTCCAAGTTTCCATATCCGAGGAATCCGGCTATTCGAATAGATAATGATAACCCTGCAGGGGTGTACTTCTTCACACACGCTTTCGCCACTTATCGCCCTGTACACGTCATGTACCTCGGCAACCTTCAAGCGGAAGCCGGGCGAGGGAGTCGGCCACGACCTGACTAACCGAACAAGTCTCTAGTCCAGGTTTATCGCCTATTCGGGTTCCATCCGCAAGGAGATCCGGCCGGGGTGTCGCTCACGGCCCCAAACGATGTGAGCAGGGTTCCCAAGCCCACCATCCGGGTGCCACTTGGTACACCGTGCCACTGTGCCTAGTCTGTCCCAAGCCCACCTGTACTGGGTGCCACTTGGTAGACTACTAACACTACCTACAAACACCAGAAACTAGTTGCAACTCCTGGACAGAGATCATGTTGATTAATAAGTCGAGAGAGCTTGGAGCGCCCGGAGCCCAATGTGTGGTAGTAACTGATCATGGATCACAAACACAGAACTCAGTTCCTGAGGACGGCTGCAATGAGACAGCCCACCATGTACTCCTACATGGCCTCTCACCGCTACCTTTACCAAATCATGTTCACACACTTAGCTCACACACAGTAGGACATGTTCACACACCTCTGATTCATCCCCGATGAATCAGACCTGACTCAACTCTAAGCAGTAGCAGGCATGACAAACAAGCATGAATGAGTAGGCACATCAGGGCTCAAACAACTCCTACTCATGCTAGTGGGTTTCATCTATTTACTGTGGCAATGACAGGTCATGCAAAGGATAAAGGGGTTCAGCTACCGCAGCAAGTAACAAATATATCGTTGTTGTCCTAATGCAGTAAAAGAGAGCAGGAGCGAGAGAGTGGGATTTTATCGGAATGAACAAGGGGGTTTTGCTTGCCTGGCACTTCTGAAGATAATATAGCTCTTCATCGGTGTCATCGATCACATCGTCGGTACACGTCTATCGAGAGGGGACAATCACCGGCAAACACAGAAGAAACACGATCAATGCAATGCACAATATGATGCATGCTATGACATGGAAATATGAATGTGTTTTGGGCTAATGCATCTAGCAACAAATTAAATGGGGTTGGTTTGAATACAAGATTCAAATTCAAACCCCATATGTGATTATTTAAATGCCATTCACTTCATTTGTCCTAAACAGTAGTGATAAGTTGTTCTAACATGCATGGAAATGGTACAGATGGATTTCTTGAATTTTTCTGATAATTTTTCATATATAAATTATTTAATTTGGACTTACGGTTGAATTTCTATGAATTATAGAAGTTTATACAATTTTCTGGAATTTCCTGAATAATAATAAATCCAGAAATGATTTATGGCGTCAGCACTGCGTCACTGTGACGTCAGCAAGTCAACAGGGGCTGGTACGGGTCAAACCTGATGTGTGGGGTCCACACGTCAGTGTCACCGTTAGTTAACAGGGCGTTATCTGCTTAATTAAAGGATTAGGGGGGGTCGGGGCCCACTGGTCAGTGTTAGTGGCTAATTAGGTTTTGTTAATATTTAACTAAAATTAGCAGGGCCTGTCCCCACTAGTCATTGAGTCAGGGGCGTCCAACTGGGGTCAAACCCGGGTCAAACTCGCCGGAGTTGACCCGAGGCTCATCGCCGGCGAGGCCAGGGATGGCGGAGAGCGTCGGGATTCGCCCTCCGATGACCAAAAGAGTGGCAGAGGGGCTCTACGTGATGCCCAGGCTCGCGTGCATCTAGGGGAATCAACGGGAGGTGCGGGGGTGGACGGAGTTCGCAGGAAGCGAGGTCGTGGCGGTCGCCGGAGTTCGGGCGAGGGCGGCCGCGTGGTTCCAGTGCATGGGGGAGCTAGTTAGGGGTTCCGTTGGACTCGCCGTTGCTCCAGGAGCACGCCGAAGGCTCAAGATCGAGCGGAGACGCACGGTGGCTGCGAGAGCAACGACCATGGCGGACGGCGGCGCTCGGGTACGGCGGCTGGCATAGCTAGAGGATAGGAACGAGCTCGGGGAGGAGGGGGAAAGACGGAGGATCTCACAGTGCATCGGGTGGGGTCATCGACGAGCTCGAGGGTGCACGAGTGACGGCGAATTGGCGGCGACCATCGGCGGCGGTCGAGGATGAAGACGACGGCGTGGAGGCGATGCAGAGCTTCCTGAGGGGCTTGGCTTGGTGGGGAGGAAGAGGGGGTCGAGGCGGAGCTCCTGGGCTGCTCAAGGGGACGAGGGAGGGGCCATGGCCGCGGTGGTGCAAGTCGGCGGCGACAGGCGCGTTCGGTGATGAGAGGGAGGAAGAGCAGAGGAGGGGAATGAGCTCGGTGGGAGAGGGGAGAGGCACCAGAGGGTTTGGGGGAGTGAGGGGGAAGGTGCTGGGCGTCTCCGTGTCGCGGATTAGGACGAAGGGCGGCCTCCAGCGCGAAGCAGGAGGTGGCCGGGGCTCTCGGGCGCGCGCCACGCCTCGCCTCTGCCTACTGGCAGAGGAAGACGACGAGCGGCGAGGTAGATGGGCTGGGGTGGGCCGCTGGAGGAGCTAGGCCAGGCAGGTAAGTCAGGTAAATGGCTGGGCTTCTCTTTTTTTTATATTTCTGTTCTGTTTTCTTTTTATTTAATCTTTTGCCACTGTTTTGAATTTAAAATAATTCAAACAATGCCAAAAGCTCCTCTGAATATTTTTATTTTGCTAGATGGACTTTTCCAAAAGCTCATAAAATATTTCAGGGGTATTTGAAATTATATTCTAATTATATGAATATAATTCAAATTCAAATAGCTAATGATTTAAATTCAAAGTCCCAAAAATAAATCCTTAAAAATGTTCAATATTTTGGTTGGGACCAGAACCCTTGCCAAAAATTATCAAACATTTAAGAAGAGCATTTTGGAACAATGAATGAGATTTTTAGGGTTTTTGCCCTGCTTTTAATTAAGTTTTTGAGGCTTTCAAAATTCCTCAATTCAAGTTTCAAAAATATAGACATGATGCACACATGAAGCTAGCCTAGAGCACTACCAGCAGCTAGGGATGTGACAACTCACCCCTACTAAACAAAAATCTCGTCCCGAGATTCAAGCGTAGGGTAAGATGAAGGGGAAACGCAAACTAGTATAATCCTCACGATCCAGGGTGCACTTCATAAGAGCGTTGATTCGATCACCATCATTGTCTTGATGTCTTGCTTCGAGAACTTCAGCTAATCATGACAAGAAGAGGAAAGGGAAACTCTAGAAGGATCGAACTTCTCGAAGGTCGAACAACTCACGGAATGAGACATAGAACCATCTCTCGGGTGGAGACACGAGATACACATCAAGAGGGGTGGAAAGAAATGGATGACGAAGGTTCACTAGGTGGACTACAATTCCACACTTAAAAGGGTGGTAAACGATTGTCAACGTAGCGAGGAGTTGAGTTGCCATGATACCACAACGAGGCACCTTAGGGACGGTGACTCGTAGATATATCCCTTAAGTGGAAAAAAGAATTAGCTTTGATTCAGAGATCATTGATACTCTTCATACCAGCCTAAGGCAATTCACAACGATCGTTTGGCAGGGTGCAAAGGAATGGTACACCCGGACTAGAATGATGTGGATTACCTTGTTGAAGACAACGTAATGGATGAATTTCCTTATCACCGGAAATGGAAGAGATCCGTGGTAGAATGGCACATTGGTGGTGCAAGCTGGGAACAAAATGCAAATGCTGGGAATGATTCTGGTAACTAGGGAAGAACCCAACAACAGAGAGTGAATTTACTGTTTGAAAAGGTCATAGCATTGCCGAGGAAACTGAGAGCAAACCCAGTTAGTGCTGATGATAACACGTAGCGCTTGTGCGTGCTCTCAAGAACTTGAGCATTTCCACAATCATCAAGGTTTTATCAACATCCGTGTCAAGGGTGCTGACAACACAACATACTACCGTGATGGCTAATGATGGATGATGCAGATGCAAAGGAAGATAACACCTTCTCAGATTTCACCTTAGCGAGGCCAAGGAAATAAAATCTGGATGATCGACCGAGAGACATTTAGCACTCCGCTTCTAATGTTCTCCTTGATGTGCTAGTGTAACCCATTCATAGAAATGGTCTGGTATCTAGAACATCAAGTAAAGGTCGGACTTCGGAAACACCAAAAATCACAAGGCACAACTAGGGAGGTAAATCCTACTAAATCCTTATGGGAAGGTGGCCAACTTCTTCAATCAAGATACTACAATAATAGGTCTTTCGGCTGGGTGGTGCTGGCCACGACATCCACTTTACCAGTTATCGAGGGACCAATATTATAGTTCTTGGGGAAATGTTCCAACCATCACATCTGCCTGAGATTCAGATCTGGTTGGTGTCAGGATATTCCAGACTCATCGAGTCTAGGAAGAAAAATAAAAGTTTGCAACACAAATCGACGAGATAACGTTGCGAGATTCTCGGGAAATGAACTACGATAGCAAGCTCCAAACATGAGCTGGTTCTGCTACACACATGTGAACACGCTGTCCCAAACAAACATGATCACATGGCAGTCTTACAATAAAACACTACCGAGTTCTGGTAGGGAACCATCATTGAGGATATCGAAGTTCTTTCATAAGTCCGGATTAGCTCTTATGAAGGAACTCCTTCTCCTTGAACAAATCAATTAGTGGCTTGGGGAGCTACGGAATACATATGGAGTGGAGGTAATTAATCTACCAAACCATAGTATACTTTGCACATGCATGAGTGACTTGGGACGATTCCAGAGGAAACAAAACTAACTTTCTCGAACCCACGGCGGCAACTTACATCAAATGCACGTGAATCAAAGAAAGTCACTTCTTTCATCCAGCATATACTTCATGAACGGGGCATGAAGAAAATGCCTATAAAAGTTTCCAACACTAGGTTGATGTTCAACATGAATCATGGGGGAGACAAAATGCTGCTGATGGGCTCAACAACAACTCATCAGAATTTCCATATCACTGGACTTCCACCATCATGTGAACATGGTGATAGTATTGGTCAGACCAAAAGATGTAATGGTATATGCTCGAGGGATCAACCACGAGTAAGACAACATTACGAGCATCGTTGGTACTGATTTGATTGATGATAGCCCACGCTCAAATCAAAGGATTGATAAGACAATAGGTCCAGCAACTGATCACAGGGACCAATCGATGAAGATATCATCTTTCATCAACACACACTACACAAGAATATCCCTTTGGAACGAACTAAGTTAGGCAAGCTTTTATCTTCCAACTCTCCAAGTTGTTGTCTAGCTTAACCAACTAGCTCAGGGGTATCCAACACGGATTCTTGGAGAAATAGTGGTTTACAGGAATAAACCAACTTGATCACGAGATCAACATAGCGGTCAGGCGACAACCTGGTAATACTTCTGAGAAGATATTCAGAAAATCACGAACCACCGATATGTTACTAAGCTCGAGAACAACCTTGCTTTCCAGGGCAAGATGATATGATCAAATGAGCGAGGACTTGACAAAATCCTAACTCATCAATCAAAGAGTGCACCAGGAGATAAGGACTAGGTAGCACAATCTATCTTAGAATGGTGATTCAATAACCAACATGCTAAGAATGAGAATATTGTCCATTTACTACCAAGCAACTAGTTGCTAGGGGTACTGATTTCACACATCATAGTTCACCCGTCGGCATTCCGGTTGCAACAACACGGTAGCCGAGAAATGAATAATGATGGCGAGAAGTATCACTGCACCAAGAATTCATAAGATGATGTGTAATTCCTATGACTTTCTTGACATAAAGAGGGTAATACTTCAGGGTAGAACAGAACAAAGCTGAATTGGCATTTTGATCTGCGGAATACAACTGCTTTGACCCAATCCTAGATATGGATGAGGTACTGGAGTTTGTTTCTCCTAGTCATCCTGAATAGAATGGCTTGACGGACCACAAGAATAATAGGCATCGATGAACGATTGCACACATACTCTTGACTATCAATTGATAGACGAAGGTCAGTAGACAACTAAAGAGGGACAACTCAAAGGAACATATAACTTTCTGAGTTGTGGATGCATAGATTAGTATATCGAACCAGGTTCAACATAATTCTTCCGGATAACCCATGCAGAAAGATTGAGCTGGCAGAGTCACAATATATAATGGAGAACTCATCAGGAGCATTCTGGTTGTGATCGTTCAGTTCAACGAGGAACTTCTGCCATAAGTAGTTCATGGTATTTGGAAGAAGAAGATACCACAGACTTCAAGGACTATCGCAAAGGTTACTAATAACCTAAGGGAGCTAGCAATTACTATCAACATGAAGTAAGTAGGGTGAATCTCGGGTTCAAAACCCAAGGAGTAGAATACCTACTACTAAGTGGCATCATGGGATGCTTTCGAGAATAAAGGCCAGAATCATCACGCTGGGAACACAAAACATGGCTAGACTACTAGATGATCCCCTGAGACACCTAGGGTCATAATAATAACTCCAGCATAAATGTCAAGGCAATAGAATACCTCAACTCAACAATTAGTGTGATTGAGCTGGCATAAAGGAACGTCGAAACCAGAGGGAAAGGATTTTGCAAATGCATCAGACTATTTAGAAACCTGGGATGACTCGGACAGCATAACGGCTGTAAATGCTCAGAAAAGATTTGAGACATTCACAAAAATGGTGGCATAACCACTCAGAAGCACAATATCAAGGTTTCGAGATCAACAATTAACATACGGAAGTAATAGGAACTGAGACGAGGCTTAAGTCCAACAATCTTATAAGTCTACTAATTAGTAACACGTGATCCTGATAGAAAGAAGAGATAGCCTAGTTCTTAATCCCCGTCGGAAAGATAAGATGACTCAGATCAGAAGGGCATAAGGTATAAGGAGTAAAAAGATCCTTACGTTCCATCCCACAATCAATTCCCTTATATAACTAAAGAATTTCTAGACTCAACTTCGACCAGTTTGGCTTGGTAATCCTACAGGCAGTCAAGCTCTGATACCAACGCTGTCAGGACCCCGACTCAATGCCACATCGATCTAGCATGTAACACCTCATATCACTTTGCGGCCTCACGCACGGTATTCCCACGGGTGTCGCCTTACCTTTGCCCGGGACCGTTTGCGTCTTTTGGCACATGTATATGATAGTGTCGCTAGCATCCATATGGTAAGGAGCCCGGCCTGACATGGCTAGTCGTAAACCCAAAGTGGCACAAACTTACAGGGACAGGCATCCATGACCCAACATCGAACGTGTCGGTCATCAGCGAGTGAATCCAGGCTGTAGCACTGGGCTAGCAGGACTCCGGTGAACCGGGCTGTAGCGGGCTAACAGGACTCTGGTATTCATCGCGTGACATTTCCCCGAAGGGACAGACATAGGAACGAAGAAGGACACATGCCGGCCAGCCTAAGTGTTCCGGAGCAGTAGCAAGCTACCATGGCTCGGTGGAAACACTAGGAGACATTTCCCGGTAAGAGAGGCTACTAAAGATAAACAACTAGATAGTCAGATCCCACACATACCAAGCATTTCAATAACATACACACAATATGCTCGATATGTGCAATACAACATGGCATCACAAAATGACTCTACGACTCAGTAGTTTTTATTCGATAGGCTCCGAGGAGCGAGATATTACAATCATGGGTCTCATGACCCAACACTCAGAGCATACAAGTCAAAGCACAAACGGAAGCTATCATGTCTGAGTACAGACATCTATAAATAAAAAAGGCTAAGAAGCCTGACTATCTACCAGATCCTGCCGAGGGCACAAGATCGTAGCTGAGGTAACAAGCTAAACGCCGAAGTCCACGCGGTACTACTAGCGAGACTGAAGTCTCTCTGCAAAAACATAAAATAGGCAAACGTGAGTATAAATGTACCCAGCAAGACTTACATCAGATCTAACTACATATGCATCATTATCAACAAAGGGGGTGGTGGAGTTTAACTGCAGCAAGCTAGCTTTAACTCGGTGGCTAACCTAAACTACGACTGCAAGTAACTCTTTGAGGTGGCGCACACGAGTCCACATATTCACCATATCAATACACCACTATGGATCCGCTCCCATCTCCCTACGAGAACGCCATCCATAGCACTCACGCTTATCTTGCGTATTTTAGGGTATCCACTTTCACTTGTCTATGAACTATGCAAGGGGTCCAAGTTTCCATATCCGAGGAATCCGGCTATTCGAATAGATAATGATAACCCTGCAGGGGTGTACTTCTTCACACACGCTTTCTCCACTTATCGCCCTGTACACGTCATGTACCTCGGCAACCTTCAAGCGGAAGCCGGGCGAGGGAGTCGGCCACGACCTGACTAACCGAACAAGTCTCTAGTCCAGGTTTATCGCCTATTCGGGTTCCATCCGCAAGGAGATCCGGTCGGGGTGTCGCTCACGGCCCCAAACAATGTGAGCAGGGTTCCCAAGCCCACCATCCGGGTGCCACTTGGTACACCGTGCCACTGTGCCTAGTCTATCCCAAGCCCACCTGTACCGGGTGCCACTTGGTAGACTACTAACACTACCTACAAACACCAGAAACTAGTTGCAACTCCTGGACAGAGATCATGTTGATTAATAAGTCGAGAGAGCTTGGAGCGCCCGGAGCCCAATGTGTGGTAGTAACTGATCATGGATCACAAACACAGAACTCAGTTCCTGAGGACGGCTGCAATGAGACAACCCACCATGTACTCCTACATGGCCTCTCACCGCTACCTTTACCAAATCGTGTTCACACACTTAGCTCACACACAGTAGGACATGTTCACACGCCTCTGATTCATCCCCGATGAATCAGACCTGACTCAACTCTAAGCAGTAGCAGGCATGACAAACAAGCATGAATGAGTAGGCACATCAGGGCTCAAACAACTCCTACTCATGCTAGTGGGTTTCATCTATTTACTGTGGCAATGACAGGTCATGCAAAGGATAAAGGGGTTCAGCTACCGCAGCAAGTAACAAATATATCGTTGTTGTCCTAATGCAGTAAAAGAGAGCAGGAGAGAGAGAGTGGGATTTTATCGGAATGAACAAGGGGGTTTTGCTTGCCTGGCACTTCTGAAGATAATATAGCTCTTCATCGGTGTCATCGATCACATCGTCGGTACACGTCTATCGAGAGGGGACAATCACCGGCAAACACAGAAGAAACACGATCAATGCAATGCACAATATGATGCATGCTATGACATGGCAATATGAATATGTTTTGGGCTAATGCATCTAGCAACAAATTAAATGGGGTTGGTTTGAATACAAGATTCAAATTCAAACCCCATATGTGATTATTTAAATGCCATTCACTTCATTTGTCCTAAACAGTAGTGATAAGTTGTTCTATCATGCATGGAAATGGTACAGATGGATTCCTTGAATTTTTCTGATAATTTTTCATATATAAATTATTTAATTTGGAGTTACGGTTGAATTTCTATGAATTATAGAAGTTTATACAATTTTCTGGAATTTCCTGAATAATAATAAATCCAGAAATGATTTATGGCGTCAGCACTGCGTCACTGTGACGTCAGCAAGTCAACAGGGGCTGGTACGGGTCAAACCTGACGTGTGGGGTCCACACGTCAGTGTCACAGTTAGTTAACAGGGGGTTATCTGCTTAATTAAAGGATTAGGGGGGGTCGGGGCCCACTGGTCAGTGTTAGTGGCTAATTAGGTTTAGTTAATATTTAACTAAAATTAGCAGGGCCTGGCCCCACTAGTCATTGAGTCAGGGGCGTCCAACTGGGGTCAAACCCGGGTCAAACTCGCCGGAGTTGACCCGAGGCTCATCGCCGGCGAGGCCAGGGACGGCGGAGAGCGTCGGGATTCGCCCTCCGATGACCAAAAGAGCGGCGGAGGGGCTCTACGTGATGCCCAGGCTCGCGCGCATCTAGGGGAATCAACAGGAGGTGCGGGGGTGGACGGAGTTCGCCGGAAGCGAGGTCATGGCGGTCGCCGGAGTTCGGGCGAGGGCGGCCGCGTGGTTCCAGTGCATGGGGGAGCTAGTTAGGGGTTCCGTTGGACTCGCCGTTGCTCCAGGAGCACGCCGAAGGCTCAAGATCGAGCGGAGACGCACGGTGGCTGCGAGAGCAACGACTATGGCGGACGGCGGCGCTCGGGTACGGCGGCTGGCATAGCTAGAGGATAGGAACGAGCTCGGGGAGGAGGGGGAAAGACGGAGGATCTCACAGCGCATCGGGTGGGGTCATCGACGAGCTCGGGGGCGCACGAGTGACGGCGAATCGGCGGCGACCATCGGCGGCAGTCGAGGATGAAGACGAAGGCGTGGAGGCGATGCAGAGCTTCCTGAGGGGCTTGGCTTGGTGGGGAGGAAGAGGGGGTCGAGGCGGAGCTCCTGGGCTGCTCAAGGGGACGAGGGAGGGGCCATGGTCGCGGTGGTGCAAGTCGGCGGCGACAGGCGCGTTCGGTGATGAGAGGGAGGAAGAGCAGAGGTGGGGAATGAGCTCGGTGGGAGAGGGGAGAGGCACCAGAGGGTTTGGGGGAGTGAGGGGGAAGGTGCTGGGCGTCTCCGTGGCGCGGATTAGGACGAAGGGCGGCCTCCAGCGCGAAGCAGGAGGTGGCCGGGGCTCTCGGGCGCGCGCCACGCCTCGCCTCTGCCTACTGGCAGAGGAAGACGACGAGCGGCGAGGTAGATGGGCTGGGCTGGGCCGCTGGAGGAGCTGGGCCAGGCAGGTAAGTCAGGTAAATGGCTGGGCTTCTCTCTTTTTTTTATATTTCTGTTATGTTTTCTTTTTATTTAATCTTTTGCCACTGTTTTGAATTTAAAATAATTCAAACAATTCCAAAAGCTCCTCTGAATATTTTTATTTTGCTAGATGGACTTTTCCAAAAGCTCATAAAATATTTCAGGGGTATTTGAAATTATATTCTAATTATATGAATATAATTCAAATTCAAATAGCTAATGATTTAAATTCAAAGTCCCAAAAATAAATCCTTAAAAATGTTCAATATTTTGGTTGGGACCAGAACCCTTGCCAAAAATTATCAAACATTTAAGAAGAGCATTTTGGAACAATGAATGAGATTTTTAGGGTTTTTGCCCTGCTTTTAATTAAGTTTTTGAGGCTTTCAAAATTCCTCAATTCAAGTTTCAAAAATATAGACATGATGCACACATGAAGCTAGCCTAGAGCACTACCAGCAGCTAGGGATGTGACAGATACCCATATCCGTATTGCCTAGCTTGCCTTCCACGCCAAGTAGAGTCCCATCTGGACACGAGACGAAGTCTTCAATCTTGTATCTTTATAGTCTAACAGTCCGGCCAAAGTATATAGTCCGGCTGTCCGGAGACCCCCTAATCCAGGACTCCCTCAGTAGCCCCCAAACCAGGCTTCAATGACGATGAGTCCGGCGCGCAGTATTGTCTTCGGCATTGCAGGGCGGGTTCCTCTCCAAATTCCGTGTACCTGTCGAAATAGTGTCCGGCCTCTTGTGAATGTTGCACTCCTTGGCTTCCACGCCCAATAATGGCCACTTTCCACGTGTCGAGCGAATGTGAAGAGCCAGAGTGTTTCTAAATTTACCCCCTAGCTGTGTGAATGAGCTGCCTATTAAAAAGACGAGGATTCAGATCCAAATCACACCATCCTCCCTCAGCGAGCCTTCATCGGAGCGCATTCGACAGAGATCCATTCCATCATGGCCGGTCAACGCAGCTCCTCCTCTCGCTCCCCTAGCCCCAAGCCTGGAGATTGGGAGAGATGTTCTGTCCCGCACAGCAAATTAGTGATGCTTCAGACCAAGGGATTTCTTCCCCCAGCGTACATGGTCCCGGTTCGAGCCGGGCTTGCCACCTATAATGGCGGAGAGCAAGCGGAGAGCCTTCCCAATCCCTCCAAGGGAGAGCGGGTATGCCTTGTCCCTTATTTGGTAAGAGGGCTCGGATTTCCAATTCATCTGTTTCTCCGGGGGCTCCTGGAGTTCTACGGCCTCTAGTTGCATAACCTTACGCCTGCCTCCATGCTGCATATCGTGGGATTCGTAGCCCTTTGCGAGTTGTTTTTGGGCTGTGAGGCTCATTTCGCTCTGTGAAGAAGCTGTTCTGCCTTGTGCCCCGTTCTCAGAAGGGGTCAATATATCAAGTGGGCGGAGCCAAAGTGTGGCGTATTGCCGGGACCGGATACCTGTCCGGAACCCCAAAGAAGACGTCCGAAAACTGGCCTTCAGAATGGTTTTATATAGAAGACGTCCCCCTCTCGGATCCTATTAGAATTGGCCTTCCTGAGTTCGACAATGCCCCTTTGAAGAAGCACCGGAGCTGGCGTCCATGGAGCTCCCTGGAGGAAGATGACAGGGATGTTCTTTACCTGATGAGCCGGATAAGTTTTTTAGCTCGATCCGGATTGACCATGATCGAGGTCATGGCCATATGTATTATGCGGGGGGTGCAGCCGCTTCAATATAGAGGCCATCCCATGTGGGATTTCAATGGGGAGGGTGACGCCACCCGCCACGGCCGCAAAGGGCCGGGATCGATTGCTGATCTAATAAAGATTTTATCCACTTTGTACAAGGGAGAAGAGGAGGAATTCCTTCGTGTCAACCCGCAGGGCGGATTTTCTATGTACAATCCTCCGAGCTGGGTAAGCGAAGACTTTTCTCGCCCATCCGTTTCGTATTCCCGTAGTTAAGTATTCAGTCTAGCGATTTCATCGGAGGAGCTGTGCTAGGCTGTAAAGGAGATAAACAGCCCCCCTCCACAACCCGAGGACCCTGGACGGTCCCTCGACCCGGCCTCCCAGGAGGATCCGGACATATCTGTGGAGCTGATCGATGGGGTATTCTACCAATCGAGTAATGACAACGCTTTGGTGGCCATTACGGCCGATTACCCTGGGCTACTTCCAGCCTCACAGGTGACTGAGACCGAAGTCCCAGCACTTCGAAAGGGGATCCGTCCTTGCGTGTTTTTTATTGCCGTATAACAACCGTGTTTTGCAGGGGAGGTCCTTGAGGCGGAAGGCCGAGCCTGCGGTGACTAGCCAATAAGGGGCCGCGAGGCCAGGCAGGCCGAAAAGACCCGCAGTCCAGATTGAGATACCGGCGCAGCGGTACGGCGCGCCGTTTTTATTGCAAGACATTATTCTCAGAGGCATATTAACGCCCGTGCCTTCTTTTCAGGAAAAAGAGTGCTCGCCAGACTATACCCGTAGAGGCTACTAATCGCGCCTCCACCAGCCAGGCTCCAAGGCCGGATTCGGAGGCGGGAACAAATACGAGGCGTGCGTCGGGCGCTCCTCCGACAGAGGATGCGGATAAACTGTCCGCCACCAATTCCGAGGTGGAAAGTGCCATGAACCACAGGCGTCGCCGGACTGTTCTTCGTGATGCTTGTTTCTCCCAAGAGGCATTAGATGCCTTCAACTCGGGAGATGCGTACCTCCGTGCCGCTCAAAATGGTCTAGCCAGAGCCACGGAGCAGTATGTAAAAGACATACGGGTGAGAAAATTTGGTGATTATATATATCAGTAGCCCCTGAGACTTGAAATAGTTAGAATAACTGATTTAAGGATCATTTGTTATGCAGGTTCTTACCGAAAAGAATACTCAACTGTCCCAGGAGCTGGAAGACTGCAGAGCCCAACTTCAGGCCGCACTGGCCGCGGCGGGGGAGCCCAAAGAGACCCCCTTTGGTAATATATCCTTCAAATGATAAGTGTCATATAGGATGCGACGTATATGCAGATCTGGCGATAAAATTGCAGATGACACTGGAGTAAATCCGGATAAGCAACAGCTCCTACGCCAGCTGAAGGCTGGTGAGAGCATGCTTACAAGGGTGAGGCAGGAGAAGAATGATCTCCTAGATGCCAACACCAAGCTGGGCGTGGAACTAAAAGTTGTTCGTGCCCAACTGTCGGACTTTGTTAAGGAGATTCGGCGGCTTCGACGCGGCATATTTAGTAAGTGCTTGAACGAACTTTGAAAAAGAGTTCGGCGAGGAAGCTGGCTGACAGAGTTATGTCTGTAGGTATGCTAACAGGTCGTCCTACCGAGGAAATGCCCGGTTCAACAGGTGACCTTCTTCCCGAGCTCTCATAGCTGCAGGAACGAGTTCGGCAGGTGATGCAAGGCGTCGCCCATGCCTTGTGTCCATCCGTCTCCATACCCGAAGGCCTTGGAGAGCTTGCAGAAAAGCTGAAGGGAGCGCGGCGGCGCTTCCGATTATGGAAGATATCGGCCTGCCGTCAGGGCGCCAGGGAAGCCTGGGCAATGGTGAAGACACGGTACACGAAGGCTGACCCGAACCACATGGCCGAAGTCGAACCTGTGGGGCCCGATGGGAAGGAGATCCCTGTGAGCTTAGTGTACGGCCAAGTAGAATTGGCTGCAAAGCATTCCCAATAGGACTGTAGACTAGACAACCTATTGGATGGTATTGAAGAGGAATTCAACCAGTCAAATTGACTATGTAATTTAAAGTGACATGTATAATGCCTTCTAGCCGGATTGTAGATCGTTTGTCGTGGCGGACCTTTTCGCTTCAACCTCGGGACCCGACGGTCCGGAGTGTATCCGAATACCCTCTCGGTTATGTAAGAACCGGGGCATGCGTGAAGACCAGGCGTAGGGGTCATTAGTGCTTTATCAAACAAGTGCCCAACTAGTTATGTTATATTACATGGGTAGTAAGAAACATCTTCCAAGGAGAATAGTTCCGTTAAGGGTTCCTTTCCCTGGGTAAGCATGCCCTAAAGTACATGTCCGAACTGCGATAAGAAGCGCAGAAAAAGAATCTGGGGGCAGATATGGAAAATAAATAAAAGTCATCTTTTTTGCACCGACCGAATATTCCCTTAAAAACGCTAGCTTTCGGCTTCACCCAGTCTGAGGTACACATCCGGCTGACCCGGTGGTAACAATCGCAAAGGTGCTCCCCTTATGTCCTAGACGAATTAACGGAAACGTAGTGCATAAATACAAGAGCCAGGCAACCCAGCTTGGCCAAAACTTAAGTCATATCGATGCATATAATGGTGAAAAAAGGTACGTGCGGAAGTATAGCACATGTGTTGGGCGTGAGGCCCAGGTAAATAATTTAAGCTTTTGTGAAAGAAGCCTCCAGGTATGAAGAGTGCGGCTAGCGCATCCGTAATGTGCGAGTGAGGCACAAGGTGACCCTTGAAGGCCTAGAGAAATAATAAGAAAAAGAAAGAAAGGGAAACAAGACAGATGATGTATATGCAGAAAATGGACAAAGGGAGGGGACTAACATAGAGTCCGGTGCTAGGCGTAGAATCTTCGAAGCCTAGCTGCGTTCCATGGGTTCGGCTCGAGTTGACTAGTCGATACATCCCGCAGTCGGTACGCTCCACCGGTCAGAACTTGGTCGATAATGAAGGGACCTTCCCATTTGGGCTCGAGCTTGTTCTTTTTCTTATCCGGCAGTCGTAGAACTAGTTCGCCAACGTTATAAGTTTTGGCCCGTACTTCTCTGCTTTGGTATCTGCGAGCCTGTTGCTGGTAAAATGCGGAACAGGCTTTGGCTACGTCGCGCTCTTCCTCCAAGGTGTCCAGACTGTCCTGTCGATCGAGCTCGGCTTCTCTTTCTTCGTACATGCGCACTTGAGGTGAGTCATGAATTATGTCACAGGGCAAGACTGCCTCTGCGCCGTACACCATAAAAAATGGTGTATATCCGGTACTACGATTCGGCATGGTCCGCAGCCCCCAGAGTACGGAGTAGAGCTCCTCTACCCAGTGCGTGTCAGACTCCGTTAAGGAACGCACTAATCTGGGTTTAATGCCGCTCATTATAAGACCGTTTGCTCGTTCGACTTGAACGTTGGTTTGTGGGTGATAGAGCGAAGCATAATCGAGCTTGATGCCCATTTTGCTGCACCAAAGTTTTACCTCGTCGACCATGAAGTTCGTGCCGTTATCAGTGATGATGCTGTGGGGGACGTCGTAATGGTGTACAACCCCGGATATGAAATCTATCACCGGTCTGGATTCGGTTGTCTTAACCAGTTTAGCCTCTATCCATTTGGTGAATTTATCCATCATGACCAATAAGTATTTTTTCTTGTGGGTTCCCCCTTTAAGGGGTCCAACCATGTCAAGCCCCCAGACCGCGAAGGGCCATGTAATGGGGATTGTTTGGAGGGCGGTGGGTGGCATGTGGCTTTGATTTGCAAAGAGCTCGCAACCGACGCGACGTTGGACCAAGTCCTGTGCATCTGCCCAGGCCTTTGGCCAATAGAATCATGTACGGAAGGCCTTGCTTACAAGAGCCCGGGCTGCGGCATGATGACCGCCGAGTCCGGCGTGAATTTCTGCCAAAAGGTTCCGCCCTTCTTCTTTGGAGATGCACCTTTGAAGGACTCCGGTAGTGCTTTTCTTGTACAATTCTCCCTCATGGACCCTGTAGGCCTTGGATCGCCGCACTATGCAGCGTGCCTCATTTTGGTCTTCCGGAAGTTCCTGTCTAGTTAGGTAGGCTAGGAATGTGTCACATCCCTAGCTTCTGGTGCTGCCTAGTGTTTGCATCATGTTTAAATTTCTGAAAACTTGAACTGGGGAAATTTGGAAGCCTCAAAACCCTAAATAAAAGAAGGGCAAAAACCCTAAAATCTCATTCATTGTTCCAAAATGCTCTTCTTAAATGTTTGATAATTTTTGGAAAGGGTTCTGGTCCCAACCAAAATATTGAACATTTTTAAGGACTTAATCTTGGGACTTTGAATTTAAATCATTAGCTATTTGAATTTGAATTATAATCATATAATTAGAATATAATTCAAATTACCCCTGAAATATTTTATGAGCTTTTGGAAAAGTCCTTCTAGCAAAATAAAAATATTCAGAGGAGTTTTTGGCATTGTTTGGATTATTTTAAATTCAAAATAGTGGCAAAAGATTAAATAAAAGAAAACAGAACAGAAATATAAAAAAGAGCAGAAGCCTACCTGGGCCACCTACCTGCAGCCCACCTAGCGCCCCACCTGGCGCCAGCAACCGGCCCAGCTCCTGTGCTGGCAGCCCACCGGTGCGGCCCAGCCCACCAGGCGCCTCCCCCTGTCGCCTTCCTCCTCGTGCCAGTAGGCAGAGGAGGGACACCGCGACGCCGCCGCGCGCGCCACCTCCACCCTGCTCTGGCCACCTCCTGCTTCGCGCTGGAGGCTCGTCCTCCTCCCTGACCCCGTGCCTGGATGACGCCACGCTGCCCCGACTCCCTCTCGCACTCTCCCTCGCCTCATCCCCTCCTCTGTCTCTCTCTCACACGCACGGCCGTCGCCACCGACGCCGTTCGCCGCGGCCACAGCCACCGCCTCGCCTCTCCGACACGCCCACGGGCTCCGCCTCGTCCCTCTCTTCCTCTTCACCGAGCCGTCCGATGCCGGAAGCCCCTGGACGTCGCAAGCACCATCGTTCCCCTCGTCGGCCACCGAAGATCGCCGCCGTCAATTCTCCGTCGCAGAAGCTTCCCCGAGCCCATTGAGCTGCTCTGCGAGTCCGCCATGAGCCCCTCTTCCTTTCCCCTCACCTCTCTCTCTCGCGCATGCCCTGTAGCCGCCGCCCCACGAGCACCCGAGGCCGCCGTCCGCCATGGCCGGTGAGCTTCGTGCTCCCGAGCTCCTCCACCTGCGCTCGTTGCCTCCGAGTGCTCCTGATCACCCCAGTGACCCCTAGAGCCCCTCCAGCGCCTCAGCTTCCTCGTTTGCGAGCAGCAGCGCCGAACCCAACCGCACCCGAACTCCGGCTACCGCTCACGAGCTCGCCGTCGTCGGTACCGGCCACCACAGGCACGGCCACCACCACCGTTCGATGCGCACCAGCGAGGGCTCTCGAAACGAGCCCAAGCACGGCCTCGCCCGTGCCCTGTAGCGTGTTTCTGACGGCTGCCACCGTCCCGGGGCCTCGCCGGCGTCTCGACGCCGCGGGATTGACCCTACTGACCAGGGTGACCCGTTGACTACTGACCATGTGGGCCCAGTTTGACCCCCTGGTGTCATGACAGGTGGGGGCCCAGCTCTGTTAGTTAATTAGGATTAGTACTAATTGAATTAGTTAAAACTAATTACCCTGCTGACACTGACAGTGGGCCCCGTGGCTATTAATTTGATTAGTTAGAATTAATTAACTGTTAGTCACCTGAGTCACTGACCAGTGGGCCCACTGGTCAGGTTTGACCCGGACCAGCCCCTGTTGACCTGCCTGACGTCATGCCAACGTCATGCTGACGCAGTAAATTTTTCTGGATTTATTTTTTATTCAGAAAATTCCAGAAAATTGTATAAACTTCTAAAAATCATAGAAATTCAACCGTAACTCCAAATTAAATAAATTATATATGAAAAATTATCAGAAAAATTCAAGGAATCCATCTGTACCATTTTCATGCATGTCAGAACAACTTATAGCTGCTGTTTAGCACAAATCAATTAAATGGCATTTGAATAATCACATATGGAGTTTGAATTTGAATCTTGTATTCAAACCAACTTCATTTAAATCATAGCTAGGTGCATTAGCCCAAAACACATTCATATTGCCATGTCATAGCATGCATCATATTGTGCATTGCATTGATCGTGTTTCTTCTGTGTTTGCCGGTGTTGTTCCCCCTCGGTAGACGTTGTACCGATGATGTGATCGTTGACACTGATGAAGACTCAATGTTATCTTCAGAAGTGCCAGGCAAGCAAAACCCCCTTGTTCATTCCGATACAATCCTACTCTCTCTCTCCTGCTCTCTTTTAATGCATTAGGACAACACCGATTCATCTGTTACTTGCTGCGGTAGCTGAACCCCTTTATCCTTTGCATGACCTGTCATTGCCACAGTAAATAGATGAAACCCACTAGCATGAGTAGGAGTTGTTTGAGCCCTGTTGTGCCTACTCATTCATGTTGGTTTGTCATGCCTGCTATTGCTTAGAGTTGTGTCAGGTCTGATTCATCCGGGATGAATCAGAGGTGTGTGAACATGTCCTACTGTGTGTGAGCTAAGTGTGTGAATACGATTTGGTAAAGGTAGCGGTGAGAGGCCATGTAGGAGTACATGGTGGGTTGTCTCATTGCAGCCGTCCTCAGGAACTGAGTTCTGTGTTTGTGATCCATGATTCAGCTACTACCACACATTGGGCCCGAAACCAATGGACCCTCTCGGCTTCTTAATCACCCTTGTCCTCTGTCCAGGAGTTGCAAGTAGTTTCTGGTGTTTGTAGTATGCTGGAGGCCGTGCGCGGCGCTGACCATAGGGGTGGGCTGTGATGCGGTAGGCACGTGGCCGGGTATACCGGGCGCCCGTTTGGTGTCACGGAACCCTGTTCACATCGTTTGGGGCTGTGAGCGAAACTCCGGCCGGATCTCCTCATGGATGGAACCCGAATAGGCGATAAACCTGGACTAGAGACTTGAGTGTTTAGGTAGGCCGTGGCCGACACCCACGTTGGGCTTCCGCTTGAAGGTTGCCGAGTACATGTCATGTAAACGGCGGTAAGTGGTGAGAGCGTGTGTGAAGAAGTACACCCCTGCAGGGTTAACATCATCTATTCGAATAGCCGTGTCCGTGGTAAAGGACTTCTGGGTTGCTTATATCAGTTCATAGACAAGTGAAAGTGGATACTCTAAAATACGCAAGATAAGCGTGAGTGCTATGGATGGCGTTCTCGTAGGGAGACGGGAGCGGATCCATAGTGGTGTATTGATATGGTGAATATGTGGACTCGTGTGCGCCACCTCAAAAGAGTTACTTGCAGTCGTAGTTCAGGATAGCCACCGAGTCAAAGCTGGCTTGCTGCAGTTAAACCCCACCATCCCCTTTGTTGATAATGATGCATATGTAGTTAGTTGTGATGTAAGTCTTGCTGGGTACATTTGTACTCACGTTGCTTAATTTATGTTTTTGCAGAGAGACTTCAGTCTCACTAATAGTTCCACGTGGACTTCGACGTTTAGCTTGTTACCTCAGCTACGATCTTGTGCCCTCGGCAGGATCTGGTAGATAGTCAGGCTTTCAAGCCTTTTTCATTTATAGATGTCTGTACTCAGACATGATAACTTCCGCTTGTGCTTTGATTTGTATGCTCTGAATGTTGGGTCTTGAGACCCCTGTTTGTATTATCTCGCTCCTCAGAGCCTATTGAATAAATACTTGAGTCGTAGAGTCATGTTGTGATGCCATGTTGTGTTTGCACATATCGAGCATATTGTGTGTATGTTATTGAAATGCTTGGTATGTGTGGGATCTGACTATCTAGTTGTTTATTCTTAGTAGCCTCTCTTACCGGGAAATGTCTCCTAGTGTTTCCACCGAGCCATGGTAGCTTGCTACTGCTCCGGAACACTTAGGCTGGCCGGCATGTGTCCTTCTTCGTTCTGTGTCTGTCCCTTCGGGGAAATGTCACGCGATGAATACCGGAGTCCTGTTAGCCCGCTACAGCCCGGTTCACCGGAGTCCTGCTAGCCCAGTGCTACAGCCTGGATTCACTCGCTGATGACCGACACGTTCGATGCTGGGTCATGGATGCATGTCCCTGTAAGTTTGTGCCACTTTGGGTTTACGACTAGCCATGTCAGCCCGGGCTCCTTATCATATGGATGCTAGCGACATTATCATATACGTGTGCCAAAAGGCGCAAACGGTCCCGGGCAAAGGTAAGACGACACCCGTGGGAATACCGTGCGTGAGGCCGCAAAGTGATATGAGGTGTTACATGCTAGATCGATGTGGCATTGAGTCGGGGTCCTGACAGCGTTGGTATCAGAGCTTGACTGCCTGTAGGATTACCAAGCCAAACTGGTCGAAGTTGAGTCTAGAAATTCTTTAGTTATGTAAGGGAATTGATTGTGGGTTGGAACGTAAGGCTCTTTTTACTCCTTATACCTCATGGCCTTCTGATCTGAGTCATCATCTTCTCTTCTACGGGGATTAAGAACTAGGCTATCTCTTCTTTCTATCAGGATCACGTGTTACTAATCCGTAGACTTATAAGATTGTTGGATTAAGCCTCAGTTCAGTTTCTACCTCTGTATGTTAATTATTGATCTCGAGACCTTGATAGTGTGCTTCTGAGTGGTTATGCCACCATTTTTGTGAATGTCTCAAATCTTTCTGAGCATTTACAGCCGTTATGCTGTCTGAGTCATCCCAGGTTTCCAAAGAGTCTGATGCATTTGCAAAATCCTTTTCCTCTGGTTTCAATGTCTTTTAGGCCAGGTTAATCACACAAATTGTTGAGTTGAGGTACTCTACTGCCTCGACCTTTATGTTGGAGTTATTATTATGACCCTAGGTGTCTCAGGGGATCATCTAGTAGTCTAGCCATGTTTTGTGTCCCAGTGTGATGATTCTGGCTTTTATTCTCGAAAGCATCCCGTGATGCCACTTAGTAGTAGGTATTCTACTCCTTGGGTTTTGAACCCGAGATTCACCCTACTTACTTCATGTTGATAGTAATTGCTAGCTCCCTTAGGTTATTAGTAACCTTTGCGATAGTCCTTGAAGTCCGTGGTATCTTCTTCTTCCAAATACCATGAACTACTTATGGCAGAAGTTCCTCGTTGAACTGAACGATCACAACCAGAGTGCTCTTGATGAGTTCTCCATGCTATATTGTGACTCTGCCAGCTCAATCTTTCTGCATGGGTTATCCGGAAGAATAATGTTGAACCTGGTTCGACATACTAATCTACGCATCCACAACTCAAAAAGTTATATGTTCGTTTGAGTTGTCCCTCTTTAGTTGTCTACTGACCTTCGTCTATCAATTGATAGTCAAGAGTATGCGTGCGTTCGTTTATCGATGCCTATTACTCTTGTGGTCCGTCAAGCCATTCTATCGCGGAATGACTAGGAGAAACAAACTCCAGTACCTCTTCCATATCTAGGATTGGGTCAAAACAATTGTACTCCGCAGATCAAAATGCCAATCCAGCTTTTGCTCTGTTCTACCTTGGAGTATTACCATCTTTTATATCGGGATTGTTATAGGAATTGCACACCATCCTATGAACTCTTGGTACAGTGATACTTCTTGCCATCATTGTTCATTCCTCGGTTCCTGTGTTATTGTAACCGGAATGCCGACAAATGAATCATGGCGTGTGAAATCAATACTGCTAGCAACTCTGTTGCTTGGTAGTTAAATGGATGATAACCTCATTCTTAGCGTGTTGATTATTGAATCGTCACCCTAAGACTGATTGTGCTACCTAGTCCTTGTTCTCGGTGCACTCCTCGATCGATGAGTTAGGATTATTTCAAATCTTTGCTCTATTGATCATATCGTCTTGCCTCAAAAGCAAGATTGTTCTCGAGCTTACTAACATATCGGTGGTTCGTGACTTTCCAAATATCTTCTTGGAAGTGTTACCGGGTTGTTTCCTGACTGTTATGTTGAACTCGTGATCAAGTTGGTTTCTTGTGAACCACCTTTTCCCCAAGAATCTGTGTTGGATATCCCTGAGCTAGTTGGTTAAGCTAGACAACAACTTGGAGAATTGGAAGATAAAAGCTTGCCTAACTTAGTTCGTTCCAAAGGGATATTCTTGTGTAGAGTGTGTTGAAGAAAGATGATATCTTCATCGATTGGTCCCTGTGATCAGTTGCTAGACCTATTGTCTTATCAATCCTTTGATTTGAGTGTGGGCTATCGTCAAATCAAATCAGTACCAACGATGCTCGTAATGTTGTCTTACTCGTGGTTGATCCCTCGAGCATACACCATTATATCTTTTGGGTCTGAGTAATGCTATCACTTGTTCACTTAACTATGGAATTCCTTTTGAAAGGAAACCCAGATGAATTGTCGTTGAGCCCATTGACAACATCCTTGTCTTCTCCATAATTTTGCTGAACATTAAGCTAGTGTTGGAAAACTTTTGAAAGCATTTGTTCATGCTAGCTCATGAAGCATATGTTCGGATGTAAGAAGTGACTTCCTCTAGTTCATGTGCATTTGATGCAAGTTGCCGCCGTGGATTCGAGGAAGATTGTTTTGTTTCCTTTGGAATCATCCCAAATCAATCATGCACACGTGCGAAGTATTCTGTAGTCTGGAGGCTTGCAACCTTCATTCTATATGTGTCCCTAGCACACTAAGCCACTGATTGACTTGTTCAAGGAAAAGAAGTCTATGCTTGGGATCTAATCCATGGACTTGCGTAAAGACTTCGATATCCTCGATGATGGTTCTCCACCTGAACTCGGTAGTGTTTAATTATAAGACTACTACGTGGCCATGCTTGTCTTGGACAACGTGTTCACATGTTTGTAGCGGAACCAGCTCATGTTTTGGAGCTTACTATCGTAGTTCATTCCCCGAGAATCTCACAACGCCGTCTCGTCGATTTGTGTAGTAAACTTTCATTTTTCTTTCTAGACTTGATGAGTCTGGAATATTCTGACACCAACCAGATCTGAATCTCAGGCAGATGTGATGGTTGGAACATTTCCCAAGAACTATAATATTGGTCTCGCGATAACTGGTAAAGTGGATGTCGTGGCCAACATGCCCAGCCGGAAGACTTATTGTTGTAGTATCTTGATTGAAGAAGTTGGCCACCTCCCCATAAGGATTTCGTAGGATTTACCTCCGTAACTGTTCCTTATGGATTCTATTGCTCCCGAAGTCCGACCTTTTACTTGATGTTCTAGTTATCAAACCATATCTACGAATGGGATACACTAGCACGTCAAGGAGAACATTAGAAGCCGAGTGCTAAATGTCTCTCGGTCGATCATGCATATTTTGGTTCTTTGGCCTCGCTAAGGTGAAATCTGAGAAAGTGTTATCCTCCTTTGCATCTGCATCGTCCATCGCTATTCATCATAGTAGCATGTTGTGTTGTCAGCACCCTTGACACGGATGTTGGTAAAACCTTGATGATTATGGAAATGCTCAAGTTCCTGAGAGCACGCACAAGCGCTAGGTATTATCGCTGGTACTAACTAGGATTGCTCCTAGTCTCTTCGGTTATGCTATAACCACTCCAATAGTGGAATCACTCTCTACTGCTGAGCTCCTCCCCAGTTATCAGAATCATTCCCAGCATTTGCATTTTGTTCCCAGCTTGCACCACCACTGTGCCATTCCACCATGGGTCTCTTCCATTTCCGGTGGTAAGCAAATTCATCCATTACGTTGTCTTCAACAAGGTAATCCACATCATCCAAGTCCGAGTATGCCATTCTACCGACCTCCTCCAAATGATCGATTGTGATTTGCCTTAAGCTGGTATAAAGAGTTTCAATGATCCTGAATCAAAGGTAATTCTTTTTGCCACTTAAGGGGATATATCTACGAATCACCCCCCCCCCCTCTAGGATGTCTCGCTGAGGTATCATGGCAACTCAACTCCTCGCTACATTGACAATCGTTTACCACCTTCTTAGGTGTGGAATTGTTGTCTACCTAGTGAGCCCTCGTCATCTGTCTCACTCCATTTCCTCAGATGTATGCTTCGTGTCTCAGCTCGAGAGATGTGACAATGTCTCATCCCATGAGTTGATCCTGAGTTGTTCGGTCTTCGAGAAGATAGATTCTTCTAGAGTTTTCCTTCCCTCTTCTCGTCATGTTAGCTGGAGTTCTCAGAGGAAGACGTCGAGACAAAGATGGTGATTGAATCAACGTTCATTTGAAGTGCAACCTGGATCGTGAAGATTGTACTAGTTTGCGTTTCCCCTTCATCTTACCCTACGCTTGAATCTCGGGACGAGATTCTTGTTTAGTGGGGGCGAGTTGTCACATCCCTAGCTTCTGGTGCTGCCTAGTGTTTGCATCATGTTTAAATTTCTGAAAACTTGAACTGGGGAAATTTGGAAGCCTCAAAACCCTAAATAAAAGAAGGGCAAAAACCCTAAAATCTCATTCATTGTTCCAAAATGCTCTTCTTAAATGTTTGATAATTTTTGGAAAGGGTTCTGGTCCCAACCAAAATATTGAACATTTTTAAGGACTTAATCTTGGGACTTTGAATTTAAATCATTAGCTATTTGAATTTGAATTATATTCATATAATTAGAATATAATTTCAAATACCCCTGAAATATTTTATGAGCTTTTGGAAAAGTCCATCTAGCAAAATAAAAATATTCAGAGGAGTTTTTGGCATTGTTTGGATTATTTTAAATTCAAAACAGTGGCAAAAGATTAAATAAAAGAAAACAGAACAGAAATATAAAAAAAAGAGCAGAAGCCTACCTGGGCCACCTACCTGCAGCCCACCTAGCGCCCCACCTGGCGCCAGCAACCGGCCCAGCTCCTGTGCTGGCAGCCCACCGGTGCGGCCCAGCCCACCAGGCGCCTCCCCCTGTCGCCTTCCTCCTCGTGCCAGTAGGCAGAGGAGGGACACCGCGACGCCGCCGCGCGTGCCACCTCCACCCTGCTCTGGCCACCTCCTGCTTCGCGCTGGAGGCTCGTCCTCCTCCCTGACCCCGTGCCTGGATGACGCCACGCTGCCCCGACTCCCTCTCGCACTCTCCCTCGCCTCATCCCCTCCTCTGTCTCTCTCTCACACGCACGGCCGTCGCCACCGACGCCGTTCGCCGCGGCCACAGCCACCGCCTCGCCTCTCCGACACGCCCATGGGCTCCGCCTCGTCCCTCTCTTCCTCCTCACCGAGCCGTCCGACGCCGGAAGCCCCTGGACGTCGCAAGCACCGCCGTTCCCCTCGTCGGCCACCGGAGATCGCCGCCGTCAATTCTCCGTCGCAGAAGCTTCCCCGAGCCCATTGAGCTGCTCTGCGAGTCCGCCGTGAGCCCCTCTTCCTTTCCCCTCACCTCTCTCTCTCGCGCATGCCCTGTAGCCGCCGCCCCACGAGCACCCGAGGCCGCCGTCCGCCATGGCCGGTGAGCTTCGTGCTCCCGAGCTCCTCCACCTGCGCTCGTTGCCTCCGAGTGCTCCTGATGACCCCAGTGACCCGTAGAGCCCCTCCAGCACCTCAGCTCCCTCGTTTGCGAGCAGCAGCGCCGAACCCGACCGCACCCGAACTCCGGCCGCCGCTCACGAGCTCGCCGTCGTCGGTACCGGCCACCACAGGCACGGCCACCACCACCGTTCGATGCGCACCAGCAAGGGCTCTCGAACGAGCCCAAGCACGGCCTCGCCCGTGCCCTGTAGCGTGTTTCCGACGGCCGCCACCGTCCCGGGCCTCGCCGGCGTCGAGACGCCGGCGGGATTGACCCTACTGACCAGGGGTTTGACCCCGTTGACTACTAACCATGTGGGCCCAGTTTGACCCCCTGGGTCAATGACAGGTAGGGCCCAGCTCTGTTAGTTAATTAGGATTAGTACTAATTGAATTAGTTAAACTAATTACCCCTGCTGACACTGACAGTGGGCCCCGTGGCTATTAATTTGATTAGTTAGAATTAATTAACTCTGTTAGTCACCTGAGTCACTGACCAGTGGGCCCCACTGGTCAGGTTTGACCCGGACCAGCCCCTGTTGACCTGCTGACGTCATGCCGACGTCATGCTGACGCAGTAAATGTTTTCTGGATTTATTTTTATTCAGAAAATTCCAGAAAATTGTATAAACTTCTAAAATTCATAGAAATTCAACAGTAACTCCAAATTAAATAAATTATATATGAAAAATTATCAGAAAAATTCAAGGAATCCATCTGTGCCATTTTCATGCATGTTTGAACAATGTTTGTCCTCTGTTTTGGACAAAACAAATAAAGGGCATTTAAATAATCATAGATGGAGTTGGAGTTTGAATCATGTATTCAAACCAACTTCATTTAAATCATAGCTAGGTGCATTAGCCCAAAACACATTCATATTGCCATGTCATAGCATGCATCATATTGTGCATTGCATTGATCGTGTTTCTTCTATGTTTGCCGGTGTTGTTCCCCCTCGATAGACGTTGTACCGGCGATGTGATCGATGACACTGATGAAGAGCTATATTATCTTCAGAAGTGCCAGGCAAGAAAAAACCCCTTGTTCATTCCGATACAATCCTACTCTCTCGCTCCTGCTCTCTTTTACTGCATTAGGACAACAACGATTCATCTGTTACTTGCTACGGTAGCTGAACCCCTTTATCCTCTGCATGACCTGTCATTCCATAGTAAATAGATGAAACCCACTAGCATGAGTAGGAGTTGTTTGAGCCCTGTTGTGCCTACTCATTCTTGCTTGTTTGTCATGCCTGCTACTACTTAGAGTTGTGTCAGGTCTGATTCATCGGGAATGAATCAGAGGTGTGTGAACATGTCCTACTGTGTGTGAGCTAAGTGTGTGAACACGATTTGGTAAAAGGTATCGGTGAGAGGCCATGTAGGAGTACATGGTGGGTTGTCTCATTGAAGCCGTCCTCAGGAACTGAGTTCTGTGTTTGTGATCCATGATTCAGCTACTACCACGCATTGGGCCCGAAACCAATGGACCCTCTCGGCTTCTTAATCACCCTTGTCCTCTGTCCAGGAGTTGCAAGTAGTTTCTGGTGTTTGTAGTATGCTGGAGGCCGTGGGCAGCGCTGACCGGAGGGGTGGGCTGTGATGCGGTAGGCACGTGGCACGGTGTACCGGGCGCCCGTTTGGTGTCTCGGGAACCCTGTTCACATCGTTTGGGGCTGTGAGCGAAATTCCGGCCGGATCTCCTCATGGATGGAACCCGAATAGGCGATAAACCTGGACTAGAGACTTGAGTGTTTAGGCAGGCCGTGGCCGACACCCACGTTGGGCTTCCGCTTGAAGGTTGCCGAGTACATGTCGTGTAAACGGCGGTAAGTGGTGAGAGCGTGTGTGAAGAAGTACACCCCTGCAGGGTTAACATCATCTATTCGAATAGCCGTGTCCGCGGTAAAGGACTTCTGGGTTGCTTATATCAGTTCATAGACAAGTGAAAGTGGATACTCTAAAATACGAAGATAAGCGTGAGTGCTATGGATGGCGTTCTCGTAGGGAGACGGGAGCGGATCCATAGTGGTGTATTGATATGGTGAATATGTGGACTCGTGTGCGCCACCTCAAAAGAGTTACTTGCAGTCGTAGTTCAGGATAGCCACCGAGTCAAAGCTGGCTTGCTGCAGTTAAACCCCCACCATCCCTTTGTTGATAATGATGCATATGTAGTTAGTTCTGATGTAAGTCTTGCTGGGTACATTTGTACTCACGTTTGCCTATTTTATGTTTTTGCAGAGAGACTTCGGTCTCGCTAGTAGTACCGCGTGGACTTCGACGTTTAGCTTGTTACCTCAGCTACGATCTTGTGCCCTCGGCAGGATCTGGTAGATAGTCAGGCTTCTCAGCCTTTTTCATTTTATAGTTGTCTATACTCAGACATGTTAAGCTTCCGCATGTGCTTTGATTTGTATGCTCTGAATGTTGGGTCATGAGACCCCTGTTTGTAATATCTCGCTCCTCGGAGCCTATTGAGTAAATACTTGAGTCGTAGAGTCATGTTGTGATGCCATGTTGTATTTGCACATATCGAGCATATTGTGTGTATGTTATTGAAATGCTTGGTATGTGTGGGATCTGGCTATCTAGTTGTTTATCCTTAGTAGCCTCTCTTACCGGGAAATGTCTCCTAGTGTTTCCACTGAGCCATGGTAGCTTGCTACTGCTCCGGAACACTTAGGCTGGCCGGCATGTGTCCTTCTTCGTTCCTGTGTCTGTCCCTTCGGGGAAATGTCACGCGATGAATACCGGAGTCCTGTTAGCCCGCTACAGCCCGGTTCACCGGAGTCCTGCTAGCCCAGTGCTACAGCCTGGATTCACTCGCTGATGACCGACACGTTCGATGCTCGGTCATGGATGCCTGTCCCTGTAAGTTAGTGCCACTTTGGGTTTACGACTAGCCATGTCAGCCCGGGCTCCTTATCATATGGATGCTAGCGACACTGTCATATACGTGTGCCAAAAGGCGCAAACGGTCCCGGGCAAAGGTAAGGCGACACCCGTGGGAATACCGTGCGTGAGGCCGCAAAGTGATATGAGGTGTTACATGCTAGATCAATGTGGCATTGAGTCGCGGTCCTGACAGAATGGTTCTGTCCACGGGGCAATAGTGGCCATTATTTCGTGGGCTGAATGTGTTATTTCGGTGGCGGAGCCTCCGATTGTGTCAGAGAGTTCGGTATCGGGTATTTTGGCCGGGTCCGGACTATTGTTACCGGTGTCCCCTTCCCATGCTATGCATGGCTTAAAGAGCCTTTCCAGAAATATGTTGGGAGGGACCGCGTCGCGTTTTGCACCGATGCGGGCGAGGATATCCGCCGCCTGATTGTTTTCCCGAGCCACATGGTGAAATTTGAGCCCCTCGAACAGAGCTGACATTTTTAGGACGGCATTGCGATAAGCTGCCATTTTCGGATCCTTGGCATCAAAGTCTCCATTTATTTGGGATATCGCGAGGTTCGAATCCCCGCGCACCTCTAGGCGTTGAATGCCCATGGATACTGCCATCCAGAGACCATGTAGAAGGGCCTCATATTCGGCTGCGTTGTTGGAGTCCGTATACATTATCTGTAGTACGTATTGAATGGTATCTCCCGTTGGGGACGTCAAAACGACGCCAACCCCCAGACCAGCCAACATTTTGGAGCCGTCGAAGTGCATGATCCAGTTTGAATATGTGCCGTACTCCTTAGGGAGTTCGGCTTCCGTCCACTCGGCGATGAAGTCAGCCAAAACTTGCGACTTAATAGCTCGCCGTGGCTTGTAAGTTATGTCGAACGGAAGGAGCTCAATGGCCCATTTGGCAATCTGGCCCGTCGCGTCGCGGTTCTTTATAATATCGTTAAGTGGTACTTCCGAGGCTACCATTATCGAACACTCTTGAAAGTAGTGTCGCAGCTTCCGGGATGCCATAAATACCGCGTACGCTATCTTTTGATAATGCGGGTACCATGATTTGCATGGAGTAAGGACAGTGGACACATAATAAACCGGCTTTTGAAGGGGGAATTTGTGTCCGTCCACTTCTCGCTCGACGACGAGCACTGCGCTTACTACTTGATGAGTTGCCGCAATGTATAATAGCATTGGTTCGCCAATGTTTGGCGCGGCCAGGAATAGGTTTGTTGCCAATATGGCTTTTATTTCATTGAGTCCAGCCGTGGCAGCATCCGTCCACTCGAAGTGTTCGCTGCGCCGGAGGAGGCGATAAAGGGGTAATGCCTTTTCTCCCAAGCGGGAGATAAAGCGGCTTAGAGCCGCTACGCATCCGGTCAATTTTTGTATATGTTTGAGGTCTGTTGGGGTAGCCAACTGTGACAACGCTCTGATTTTGGCCGGATTAGCTTCAATACCTCTACTGGAGACAATGAATCCCAGGAGCTTTCCGGCTGGTACGCCAAAAACGCATTTTTCCGGGTTGAGCTTGATGTCATATGTTCGGAGGTTATCAAATGTGAGCCTCAAGTCGTCTACTAGAGATTCGACATGCTTGGTTTTGACGACCACGTCATCTATGTATGCCTCCACTGTTTTGCCGATCTGGTTTGCCAGACATGTCTGAATCATGCGATGATATGTCGCGCCGGCGTTTTTGAACCCGAAGGGCATTGTGTTGAAGCAGAATGGGCCGTATGATGTGATGAATGCCGTTGCGGCTTGGTCTAGCTCTGCCATTTTAATTTGATGGTAGCCGGAGTATGCGTCGAGGAAACACAATGAATCGTGTCCTGCGATAGCATCGATGATTTGATCGATGCGGGGGAGGGGGAAGGGATCCTTTGGGCAGGCCTTATTAAGGTCCTTAAAATCAAGCACCAGGATTTGTCCTTCTTTGGTGCCATCACCAGGTTTGCTAGCCGGTTCGGATGTTTTATGTCTCTGATGAATCCGGCCTCCAATAGCTTGGCTAGTTCCTCTCCCATGGCTTGTCTCTTAGGTTCAGAGAAACACCGAAGAGCATGCTTGACTGGCTTGAATCCTTTTAGGATATTTAGGCCGTGCTCGGCCAGCCTGCGTGGGATTCCTGGCATGTCTGAAGGGTGCCAGGCAAAAATGTCCCAATTCTCGCGTAGGAACTCTCGCAGTGCGGCGTTGACATCAAGGTTTAATTGTGCCCCGATGGAAGCTGTTTTTGTAGGGTCCGTTGGATGGACTTGGAATTTGACTATTTCGTCTGCCGGTTTAAAGGAGGTGGACTTGGATCTTTTATCGAGTATCACGTCGTCCCTGTTCACCGTGGAGCGCAGCGCAGTTAGTTCCTCGGCCGCTAGTGCTTCGGATAGTGCCTCAAGGGCCAGTGCGGCTGTCTTATTTTTGGCGCGGAGTGCTATGTTCGGATCACTAGCAAGAGTGATGATTCCGTTGGGCCCGGGAATTTTGAGCTTCATGTACCCATAATGGGGTATGGCTTGGAAGATTGTAAACGCCTCCCGCCCTAATAGAGCGTGGTATCCGCTGCTGAACGGGGCCACTTGGAATGTAATTTCTTCAGACCTGTAATTATCCGGCGTGCTGAATACCACATCTAGTGTGATTTTCCTAGCACAGCATGCTTCCTGTCTGGGGATGATTCCTCTAAAGGTTGTGCTACTTTGCTCAATGCGGCTCCAGTCTATTTCCATCTTTTGAAGAGTTTCCTCATAGATGAGGTTTAATCCGCTGCCGCCGTCCATGAGTACCTTGGTGAGTCGAAAGCCGTCCACGATTGGACTGAGGACCAGTGCGGCTGGTGCTCGGGCTGTTCGGAATTTAGGTTCGTCACTGGCATTGAAGGTAATAGCCGTGTCACTCCAAGGATTTATTTCTGCTATGTGGCAGATTTCGGCCATGCTGCGGAGTGTTCGCTTGCGTCTATTATTTGACGCGAAGGTCTCGAAGACCGTTAACACCATATTGTTGTCCATGGGATGGTGCTCTGTGGTATTTGGGAGGAGTAGATCCTCACCACTTTTGGCCACCTGCTGGAGTATCCAACATTCTCTAAGGCTGTGCGTTGGTATTGCAACCATTGTACTATGAATTTTGCAGGGTCCATTGAGCCATCCCTCCAGTACGGATCCTTGCCCCGTAGAGGGCTTTTGCTTTTTGGTAGTTAACCCAGGTGTATTGTGATAATGCAACCCTTTATTTCGGACTGGGTTTGTATTCCGGGCCGGATTATCCCAAAATTTTATTTGGGTTTTCCAGGCACTTTCCATCGCATAGTACTTTCGTACTATGGACACCAAGTCGGCAAAGCGTGTAATTTCGTGGCGACTTATGGCGTTGAGGATTCCCTTGTCTGTGCAATTATTGCATAAGAATGAAATTGCATCTTCCTCGCGGCAGTCCTTTATCATGTTCATGACCAGGAGGAATCTGGCCCAGTAATGGTGTACTGTTTCTTCGGGCTCTTGCCTAATTTGGGATAGATCACTTATGTTTGGGTGGGTGGGTGGAATTGAACCTGAATCCTCACCCAATCTGAGACTCAGCGGCCAAGGAGTTTTTGAACTCGGAAGTTTGGATTATTGGATGTTTTCAAATAAATCTAGCCCGCTACCTGATTCTAGGTTCAGGTCTTGAGTGACGTCCTCCCCTCCGCGGGTATCTGGCTTGGAGGGATCGGGAATCCGGACATAGCTAGTCCTTAAGATAGATGAAGGGTTGCCGCATTGTTCCTCCACCACTGCAACGTGATGGGTGACTTGGGGAGAGTTGATCTCTCTTAGATCAGGTTTAGGCCCAATCTGATCGTAGTCTGTAGCGACTCCCAGGGCGGCGATGCGATCCAAGAGCTCATTCAGGGAAGAGAGCTCCATTGGATATAACTGCTCGGCGAGTTCCGAGTTGACGTGAAGATTGCTTTTGATGACCCGAGAAGTCATCGTCGGCACAGCGGCCGAACAGGCGGTCATAAGAAAACCACCTAGCCGGAGAGTTTGGTCGATAGCCAAAGCTCCCTCAGCAACAGTGTCGTCTTTAAAGACGGGGTGAGACATCCTTCCTGGTGGCGACGGCACAGCGGAACCCTCAATGAAAGCACCAATGTCGGTGTCAAAACCGGCGGATCTCGAGTAGGGGGTCCCGAACTGTGCGTCTAGGCCGGATGGTAACAGGAGGCAGGGGACACGATGTTTTACCCAGGTTCGGGCCCTCTTGATGGAGGTAAAACCCTACGTCCTGCTTGATTAATATTGATGATATGGGTAGTACAAGAGTAGATCTACCACGAGATCAGAGAGGCTAAACCCTAGAAGCTAGCCTATGGTATGATTGTATGTTGTGATTGTTGTCCTATGGACTAAAACCCTTCGGTTTATATAGACACCGGAGAGGGTTAGGGTTACACAAGGTCGGTTCCAAAGGAGGAGATACCCATATCCGTATTGCCTAGCTTGCCTTCCACGCCAAGTAGAGTCCCATCCGGACACGAGACGAAGTCTTCAATCTTGTATCTTCATAGTCTAACAGTCCAGCCAAAGTATATAGTCCGGTTGTCCGGAGACCCCCTAATCCAGGACTCCCTCGGAGACACCAAGACAACCGAGAAGTAAAGAAGTGAAAGAGAGTTTGTATTTGTAGTTGTATGATGGAAACAAGATGCCACCATTGTTAACACATATTTTCGAATTAAAAGAATAATTGATCCATGTGCCTATTTTATTATTATTCCGTGATAAAGCACGGGCATTTGACTACTGCCCGTAGCAATGCACGGGCATTCTCCTAGTGTACATATGGTGTGGCTAGGTCTCAATCGACTTAATCAAGTCAAAGTCAAGTGACATAGCATGCGAGAAAAAAATAACAGATCCCACGAATATTGCATCGAGTAAGACATAGTTATGTCTTAATCGATTGAGATTTAGCAACCCCACCCCCTTGAATTAGAGGGTCGGGGGAGGGAAGAGAGTTTATGAAATCTTTCGTAAACTATATTATGAAACGGAGGGAGTAGTGTATGCTTGCTAAAAGGATATATATGGAGCTAATTAATGAGGCCAAAATTAAGGAAAGATAATAAATAGACATATATAAGGCCTTTAGGGCATCTCTTGTCCATCCCCACAACATTTTTTAACACATTACAACCGCATATACTCACATACACGTACATGTTTTCACCCGTATGAATGCATCACGCGCACTCTACCCTTTTGAGCACCTCCGGGATACAGAGCTGATGCAACATTTTGAAATTGACGAAGTCACCACAAGCTCCTCAAAGTCAACGGGAACATCTCCTCCAACTGAACGAATATTGCTGTAAAGCATAAAAAAAATCTAGAAAAATACAAGCACCGGTATCAATTCTAGGAATTAAACCCTGGTGGGCTGCAGGTTCCACCACAAGGAACATAATCATCCGAGCTATGCTTAGGGTTCCCATCCCCTTAACTTAATTCTCCATTCTTTAATTCCCCATGTTTTGGTATTAAACTTTTGTCCATCTACTCCATCCCTCAAACTTAATCCCCCAAACACACTTGACCCACATAAAAGCCTCTCTCCATCTTCTTCTTCCTTCTTCTTTTCCCGCGGCCAACAACGACTTCTCGTCACTAGATATAATGTCCATCAGCTAGGTGGGGCCTAAGATATATGATCCATAAAATAAATTTGGTAGAGGCTCACAACGTAAGAACACAATTAAGAAGTTGAGAAAGTACATGAAATACATCCTCCATGGGAAACGGTTTGGAAACTTGTTCGTCTGAATGGGTTCTTCTCCTCTTCCTTCTCCTTGTGGCATGATGGCATGATATGAACCATAATGATTCTTTGAAATTGTCAATGGCATCCAAGGGTCACATTTCTTTGTACCGCATATGATGTTTTCTAAGTAGTTGCTCCTCCACGTGTGGTGGTGCCTTGCTCGTGGTCGGTAACGGTGGGGAGGAGCATCGCCTGGCCGGGGAGAAGCGTCGCCCTGGCTAGAGACAACTTGGAAGACAAAAAACCATGAAAACAAAGTTTAATAGAATCTCGCCGGAAATGGTAGGGCGAGTGAGCGGCACAAGTGGCAGGGTGGGCCAAGGGTGGTGCGAGGCGGATCGGGCCAAGATGCACCTAGCGTATCCCCCAAACCTTTAATCCTTTAATTTTTAGCAGATTTGGGCTAGTGCCAACCCGCATTGTGCCACTGCTTCCCTCGTCGCCACTGTTGAACCCAGGTGATGTAATCCTTTTGCACCACCCCTCACAACCTCACCTCTATATCCCCCACCTTCTCCTTCCTTGCCGTTGCCGAGACCTGATTTGGTTGGGAACGAAGTCGCTGGAGCGTGAAGATGTCGTAGGAGCCCCACATGCCAGCCCATGCTAGTTGATGGCGTTAAAATCTACCTCCTTCACTACTGCCATGGCTGAATTCCCAGCCGCCCCCCTCGGATCGTCCATGGGCTCCCCGTTGTGGCCTACACACCCAGTGCCAACAAATCCTTGCACTACGGTAGCGTTTCTGTTAGATCCTCCTGCAAATCATACACTGATACGTCTCCAACGTATCTATTATTTTTGATTGTTCCATGCTATTATATTATCTGTTTTGGATGTTTAATGGGCTTTACTAATCACTTTTATATTATTTTTGGGACTAACCTACTAACCCAAGGCCCAGTGCAAATTGTTGTTTTTTGCCTATTTCAGTGTTTCGCAGAAAAGGAATATCAAATGGAATGAAACCTTCGGGAGAGTTATTTTTGGAACAAATGTGATCCAGGGGACTTGGAGTGGATGTCAAGAAAGAAACGAGGGAGCCATGAGGCAGGGATGCGCGCCCCCACCCTCATGGGCCCCTCGCAGCTCCACCGACCTACTTCTTCCTCCTATATATATATATCCATATACCCCAAAAACATCCAGGAGCACCACGAAACCCTATTTCCACCGCGGCAACCTTCTGTCCCAAGAGATCCCATCTTGGGGCCTTTTCTGGAGCTCCACCGGAGGGGGAATCAATCACAGAGGGCTTCTACATCAACATCGTAGCCTCTCCATGATGTGTGAGTAGTTTACCTCAGACCTTCAGGTCCATAGTTATTAGCTAGATGGCTTCTTCTCTCTCTTTGGATCTCAATACAAAGTTCTCCTCGATCTTCTTGGTGATCTATTCGATGTAACTCTTTTTGCGATTTGTTTGTCGAGATTCGATGAATTGCGGGTTTATGATCAAGATTATCTATGAACAATATTTGGTTCTTCTCTTAATTCTTATATGTATGATTTAATTATCTTTGCAAGTCTCTTCGAATTATCAGTTTGGTTTGGCCTACTATATTGATCTTTCTTGCAATGGGAGAAGTGCTTAGCTTTGGGTTCAATCTTGTGGTGTCCTTTCCCAGTGACAGCAGGGGTAGCAAGGCACGTATTGTATTGTTGCCATCGAGGATAAAAAGATGGGGTTTATATCATATTGGTTGAGTTTATCTCTCTACATCATGTCATCTTGCTTAATGTGTTACTCTGTTCTTATGAACTTAATACTCTAGATGCATGCTGGATAGCGGTCGATGTGTGGAGTAATAATAGTAGATGCAGAATCGTTTCGGTCTACTTGTCGCTGACGTGATGCCTATATACATGATCATGCCTAGATATTCTCATAATTATGCACTTTTCTATCAATTGCTCGACAGTAATTTGTTCACCCACCGTAATACTTATGCTATCTTGAGAGAAGCCACTAGTGAAACCTATGTCCCCCGGGTCTATCTTTTATCTTATAAGTTTCCAATCTATTTTATTTCGCAATCTTTACTTTCAATCTATATCATAAAAATACCAAAAATATTTATCTTATTATTATTATCTCTATCAGATCTCACTCTCGTAAGTGTCCGTGAAGGGATTGACAACCCCTTTATCGCGTTGGTTGTGAGGTTCTTATTTGTTTGTGTAGGTACGAGGAACTTGCATGTAGTCTCCTACTGGATTGATACCTTGGTTCTCAAAAATTGAAGGAAATACTTACGCTACTTTACTGCATCACCCTTTCCTCTTCAAGGGAAAACCAACGCGGTGGTCAAGAGGTAGGAAGAAGGATTTCTAGCGCCGCTGTCAGGGATGTTACACTAATCATACACGCAAACGTGTAAGATCAAGATCAGGGACTCACGTGAAGATATCACAACACAACTCTACAATTAAAACAAGTCATATAAGCATCATATTACAAGCCAGGGGCCTCGAGGGCTCGAATACAAGAGCTCGATCATAGACGAGTCAGTGGAAGCAACAATATCTGAGTACAGACATAAGTTAAACAAGTTTGCCTTAAGAAGGCTAGCACAAACTGGGATACAGATCGAAAGAGGCGCAGGCCTCCTGCCTGGGATCCTCCTAACTACTCCTGGTCGTCGTCAGCGGGCTGCACGTAGTAGTAGGCACCTCCGATGTAGTAGGAGTCGTCGTTGACGGTGGCGTATGGCTCCTAGGCTCCAACGTCTAGTCGCAGCAATCGGATATAGAAAGGGGAAAAGAGGGAGCAAAGCAACCGTGAGTACTCATCCAAAGTACTCGCAAGCAAGGAGCTATACTACATATGTATGCATTGGTATCAAATGGATTAAGGGTATCATATGTGGACTGAACTGCAGAATGCCGGAATAAGAGGGGGATAGCTAGTCCTTTCGAAGACTACGCTTCTGGTAACCTCCATCTTGCAGAATGTGAAGAGAGTAGATGGTAAGTTCACCAAGTAACATCGCATAGCATAATCCTAACCGATGATCCTCCCCTCGTCGCCCTGTGAGAGAGCGACCACCGTTGTATCTGACACTTGGAAGGGTGTGTTTTATTAAGTATCCGGTTCTAGTTGTCATAAGGTCAAGGTACAACTCCGGGTCGTCCTTTTACCGAGGGACACGACTATTCGAATAGATCAACTTCCCTGCAGGGGTGCACCACATTTCCCAACACGCTCGATCCCCTTTGTCCGGACACACTTTTCTGGGTCATGCCCGGCCTCAGAAGATCAACACGTCGCAGCCCTACCTACGCACAACAGAGAGGTCAGCACGCCGGTCTAAATCCTATGGCACAAGGGTCTGGGCCCATCACCCTTTGCACACCTGCACATTGCGAACGCGACCGGTGAACAGACCTAGCAACCTCCATTACAAAGGAAGTTGCGTTACGCGGTACAACCCGGCGCGCGCCGCTCAGTCGCTGACGTCACGAAGGCTTCGGCTGATACCACGACGTCGAGTGCCCATAACTGTCCCCGCGTAGATGGTTAGTGCGTATATGCCAGTGGCCAGACTCAGATCAAATACCAAGATCTCGTTAAACGTGTTAAGTATCTGCGAACATCGACCAGGGCCAGGCCCACCTCTCTCCTAGGTGGTCACAACCTGCCCTGTCGCTCCACCTCAAAGTAACAGTCGGGGGCCATCGGGAACCCAGGCCCACCTCTATCGGGATGGAGCCACCTGCCCCTTCAGCCCCCAACTCCGAACAGTATCATAAGTAATGTATAGTATAAAGTATATAGCATATGTCCGTGATCACCTCCGGAAGTGATCACGGCCCAGTAGTATAGCATGTCAGACGGACAAGAATGTAGGGCCACTGATGGAACACTAGCATCCTATACTAAGCATTAGGATAGCAGGTAAAGGTAACAACAGTAGTAGCAAGGACAGGCTATGCATCAGAATAGGATTAACGGAAAGCAGTAACATGCTACACTACTCTAATGCAAGCAGTATAGAGAAGAGTAGGCAATATCTGGTGATCAAAAGGGGGGCTTGCCTGGTTGCTCTGGCAAGAAGGAGGGGTCATCAACACCGTAGTCGAACTGGGGTTCGTCGGCAGTCTCGAGGTCTACCGGAAAGAAGTAACGGAGGGGGCACACAATAAATAACAAAGCAGTCAAAGCATGACAAAGTGTAACATGGCATTACACGGTGCTAGAGGTGACCTAACATAGTAGTAGGTGCTACTGGCGAAGGGGGAAAACATCTGGGAAAGTATTCCCGGTGTTTGACGTTTTCGGACAAACGAATCGGAGGGGTATTGTTGCACGTTCGCTATGCTAGGGATGTGTGGCGGACGAACGGACTGCGTATTCGGATTCGTCTCGTCGTTCTGAGCAACTTTCATATATAAAACTTTTTCATTCAAGATAAGGTTTATTTTATATTAATTTTTGAAGTTTTATTAATATTCTGCAATTTCTGGAATTCTTTTTAATTCGAAAATATTAAATATAGAACTTCTATGGGTACACGTAAGTGTACCCAGGAGTGTGTGGATGTCTATGGTAGGTGGGACCTGTTGACTGCTGAGTCAACAGTCAACAGTCCTAGTTGATTGGTCAAAGAGGGCCAGTGGGGCCCAGGTGTCATACCTACAGTTTTAACACATTCTTTAAAAAAAGATATTTAGAGGTGGGGTCTACCTGTCATTGGGTCACTTTATTTTAACAGATTGATTTAATTAGTTTTAGTAGTGGTGGGTCTCGGTGGTTAGCAGCAGATTAGTGGGGAAGGGGGGATTAGGCCCTAAACTAATCGGGCTCGGTGGTGGCTCTTGCCAGCCATGGCTGGACTTGGCCAGCGCCGCCGCCGGCGAGCGAGCAGGGCAGGCGGCATGGAGGCCTGGGCGGGCGCGCCGGACGGAGTCGGGGCGGCCGGCGCGCGGCAGCGGGGCCATAGCAGAGATGGCAGCACGCGGAGCAGCAGTAGCGGCGGCGGCAGAGGCGAAGATAGCAGGAAACACAGCTCAGCAGGGGGGACGCGGAAGCGGGCGAGCAGCTCCGGGGGGGCGCCCTGGACGCGACCAGGGCGAGCGACGACCAGCGCAAGGCACGGGCTGTGGCGAGGCGCAGGTGGGCAAGCGCGTGCGGAGCGGTGGCGGGAGGTGGCGGTAGCGAGGCCACGGACGGGCACGCGGGCAGGGGACAGTCGGGCGCGTGAGCGCGTGCGTGCGGAGCGGGGAGGGGAGAGGCGTGGTGACCGGGGCGCCGGCGCCGGTTGCGGTGAGCCTGTGGACAGAGAGGGGGAGGCCTGCTCACAGGGGCCGGTCGGGCAGGGCAGCGGGCTCTGGGTGGTCTGACGATGAGGCAAGGCGGAGATGAGGAGGGCGACGTGAGGCGGCGGCCGGCTGGAGGTGAAGTTGCGGGCGCACGGGACCTCCATGGCCGGCGGGTCGGGGGGAGATGGGGTCGGGGCGGTTCGCTCCGTCTCGATCCAGATCGGGAGGAGGGGAACGAGGGGGAAAAGTGGGGGTCGTGGGGAACGGGTTAGGTCGCGGTGGTGGCAGCGGGGCCTTAGTAGGCCAGGCGAGCGGGGTGGCCGGCTGGGCCGGCCAACTGATTAGCTGGGTTGGGGCCCAGCGGGGAGGGGGTATTCTTTTTTTTGTATTTAGCTCCAGCTAACAAATGAATTTTATTGAATACAAAATTTGGCACATAAATATTGGTTCATATAATGGAGCTGCACACAAAGTTTCAAGGGATAATTAGATTTATGCCCCTGGTTGTGTCCCACTCGTCTGTTTTACCCCTAATTCCCAAAAGTCACCGGTTCTGTCGAAATCACTTTGCTCCTCTTATGCTTTTGCCCTTTGACCGTTTGACCGTCAGTTTGAAAACTTCATAACTAATTCATACCAAATCAGAAAAATGCAAATAAGATACCAAAATGTTCAAAAAAACATCACCGATATGTCAGTGTCATTT
Source organism: Triticum aestivum (assembly GCF_018294505.1). Taxonomy (NCBI): domain Eukaryota; kingdom Viridiplantae; phylum Streptophyta; class Magnoliopsida; order Poales; family Poaceae; genus Triticum; species Triticum aestivum. Next base: position 539,025,578 of record NC_057797.1, on the reverse strand, counting down.
GCATCCATGAAAAAGTGTTGGAAAGTGCCCATATGAGTTTTAAATCTTATGCTACCACCATGAATAGTAAAATCTAAAAAAGTTCAAAAAAATTCAAAAATAATTTGGTTGCAAAGAATGACAAATGTTTTAAGTGTCTGCCAAGTTTCATCAGGGAATAACATTCGTGGGTGCCGCGGCAAAAAAAACAATCAGCACTCCAAAATAGATTTTTTCGGCCACGACTTCCACGAATGTCGTTCCCTAATGAAACTTGGCAAGCACTAGAACACTTGTCGTTCTTTGCCACCATATTTTTTTGAATTTTTTGAATTTTTTTAGAGTTTACTATTCATGGTGGTATCAAAAGAGCTAAAACTCGGATGTGCACTTTCCAACACTTTTTTCATGAATGCAAATGACACTGACATATAGGTGATGTTTTTCTAAACATTTTGGTATCTTTGTTGCATTTTTTTGATTTTATATGAATTAGTTATGAAGTTTTCAAACTGATGGTCAAACGGTCAAAGGGCAAAAGCATAAGAGGATCAAAGTGACTTGGACAGAACCGGTGACTTTTGGGAATTAGGGTTAAAACAGACGAGTGGGACACAACTAGGGGCATAAATCTAATTATCCCAAGTTTCAAATCGTTTTGGAAAGGATAAATATTTGTTTATCTTTACAAAGTTAATTCAAATGTTGTTTGGTCCTGCTTAATTATCGTAGAGGCTTATAAACATTCCCCATAATGTTGGTTGACGATTTTTAATTAGTTAGTGATTATTTACAACCGTTGGAACATTTTTAATCTATTGATTTAATAAATTATAATCTGACCTGTTATTTGAATTTGAATTTAAACTTAGTTTTAAGCAATTGAGGTTAGCAAATTTTTAAATACGATGACCTGGCACCATTAGTGTGTGGTTACTGTAGCTTGATTATCTGGGCGTCACAATTCTCCTCCACTACAAGAAATCTCGTCCCGAGATTTAAGAGGGGAGTAAGGGAAAGATGTGGCTACGAAATTCTATCGAGTCTTCTCGGTCTTGGTTGTTCTTCAGGGAGAGGTCGATCCTTTACATCGACGCCTTCATTCCTCTGCTTCAGGTCATCATGAAGAAGTCATCATCCTTTTCTTCGGGAACTCCAACGTACTTACGAATAGGTAAGGGGAAGCTCGGCTACGACATCATGCTTACGAGGGAAACAATCTGGGGTTAACCATGAATGAGCATAAGATTATCTCTCGAGTTGAACATATAAAATACATCGAGAGTACAATACAAAGGTACAATGAGAGGGTCCAAGCGGATAGATAGCCGCTCAAAGTCTGAACCAAAGTGAGAAAGGTGTTCAGAGCGGCGAGAGTAAGCATTGCGTCTGGTACCAGAATAGAGCAGTAGGAAGGTGGCTCGCGAATTACCTACGAAGCCAAGCACAAGGGATAACTTTGAAGCAGGGATGTACAGGAGAGTCAGGTTTCGATCCTATGGAACTGTGGGTTATGGGCCCACCATGTGGGTTAAAAGTAGGAAGAGTGGTGACGTCTTGCATGATCATGTAAGCAAGGCATGTCAGAAGATAGCCTGTTAGTTATGTCGGTAACAACCTCGGTACCAAGGGCGAGGGACGAAGAGAACCTTCTTCCTTCTCGTTGAAATGAGGCGGACCAATAGGCAAAGTTCTCATCCATCGGTGGCTACCAGAATGTCATCAACAATAGTAACAAGGTCTTGCTGACAGAATTGTACACCGAGGTGTTTACATAAGCAGGAGAATATTACTGCTTAGGTCATATAGATCACAAGAAACGTTAAACCAACCAATGGAAAGGAAAATATGATTATCAGATTAAACAGAACAATGGAAAGGAAAATGTGTTTAAAAACATATTTCAAGGGTATATTCTTTGCGAGGACAAGCGGAGCATGATATCCATGGCAGGATATAATGTAGAAAAGCACTTAAGTAAGGGGGAAGAAGCTCATGATATTACCCATACAATGATGTTTGGATAATTGAGCAGGAAACATTTAGCATTAGCTTCAATGTTCTTGATGAAAATCGGAATACCATAGACATGCTTCGAGATAGCATTGACATGGTCTTCAAGCGAAGGTCAAACTTGGATACACAAAGGATTCATCAGGAACAACATATAGAATAAGTCTTACAATTTCCTCATGGAAGAATGGAACCTTGCTAAATAGGAAACTATAACAATAGGTTCTCCGGCCAGGTGTGCTAGGCATTACATCACCTTACCGGGTCATATAAGGACCAATGTTATGACTCTTGGAAAAATATTGCAACCATCATATCTAGCCGAGTTTCAGATTTGATTGGTGTCATGATACCTCAGACTCAGGATGCCTGAGAAGAAAAGGTGCAACACAATTTGACGAGATGACATTGTGAGATTCTCAGAAATGATCTATGGAAATGAGCTCTGAAACAAGAGTTCATCAGTAAACCAAGGAGAGGATGAGGAGGTGGCTGATATGCTCAGCAACAAATCATCGACATTTCCAAAGGATGGATTTCCACAATTATGTGAACAAGGAAATATCATTTGTCGGATCAAATGATATAATGATGTATGCTCGAGGGAAACATGCACAACTGAACAATGATAGAAGGGTGCACCCAGGAATCTGGACTAGGTAGCACGATCAATGTTCGAATGATGATTCAATAAGCAATAGACTCAGAATGAAACTATAGACCAATAACTTCAAAGCAATAGGGTTGCTAGAAGTTTAGAATTTACACATCACAGACCTTTTGTCGGTATTCCGGTTAGAAACAACACGGAGACCAAGAAATGAACGCAAAAGGCGAGAGATATTACTATATCAAGAATTCTCAAGAGGTGGTAAAATTATCACGACTCTTGACATAAAAGGTGGTAATATTCCAAGGTAAAGAAGAACAAATGCAGGATATCAAGGATCTCAAGGTATAACAGAAAACACGAATACGTTTGTGTTGAGCGGAAGGCAATAAAGTGGTCGGTGAAACACAAACCATTGAGGGGCGAGGATGGTATTTCTCATCAAGAATTCGATATATATCTTGGAAGAGCTCAGGATGTTGATGATGACCACGACACATTTGTTGAGAGGTTTCATGAAGATGTAATTCGGTCGGCGATGACATCAAGTCAAATGATGATGCAGCAAAAGGTTATGGGAACCAAGGGTACGCCACAAACTCGAAATCAAGTTTGTTGTTCCAGTAGAAATGATATGACAAGGAAGATCGACATAAGATTAGGTCATCTTCGAAAATTTTGCTCCGAGAAGAATGACCAAGTAGCACAGTTAAAATTTAGCATGATAATGATATAGCCAACCGGGCTAGGAATGACTTGAAGGATTATTAACTCGTAAGCAATGAAAATTACTTATGGTTATTGAATCGGAGTACAGACTCGATTCACTATCGGTGTCCTTGAGTGTCTAACAACTCAGAACCCGGGGAAAATTTTGGAATCAGTGAGAAATGATACTTGAAGAAGAACTCATAAGAAGTTATGCAGTTCCGTGATAATCTCGAGCTACCAGGGGGGTAATACTCGACGACAAATCAAAGTAGAGGTTGGACTGGGGTATTACTCTGCAGAAGAGAAGTGCTTAAACTTGCACGAGAAATGGTATTTAAAGGAGAACGTGGTCGTATTGCAAAAGGCCAGATCCCAGATATAAGATGACTTATACCAAGGGAATAATTAATTTAAGAGAAGCTTTAATGATAAGATCTACATCGTGTCCATGGGCATGAACACAAATTTCAAGGTCGACTCCCACTTCTCCAATGCATAACCTTTCATTCACTTCTCACTTTTGAGGAAGTTGTAGTGTCGAAATTTTATCTGGCAAAATACCAGAAGTGTATGACTCGTAAAAACTTTCGAGTTCACACATATTAAGGAAGGCATAGGTTCAACCCATCAGGGTATCATGGAAACATATACCACAAGCTTCAATAGTAAATACCACCAGCTCGAAAACAGAGCATGGTTGAGAAAACAGAGGATACAATTTACCAAAGGCTTTATATATCCGTGGAAAGGCTCACAAGGTTATTTGAATATGAAGGACACTGTCGGATAATAATCCAACAAAGGACTTGACGGTCCATAAAGGATCTGATGTGAGTATCGGTACTCAACCAGAAAAGGAAAGAATGCAAATGCATCAGGTTATAGAATCATCTGAATAATTCGAAGCATAAATGCAAAGGAATTATGAATCCAAATTGAAGGATCAAAAGTAGACGCTCCGATCAAGGATGGATAGGTTGAATAGTCTTAGGGGTACAATCAAGGGCAATTTGATTGGTCGAGATCCAGCTCATGTTTAAAATGACGTCAGAGCCGGAAGGACGAAATGCAGGATCTGATTTAAGGATTTCGAGCATTCGCAACATATTGATTCAACATACTCCAACTGATAATGACTAAGGACGCCAATAAGATTACCAGACTTATGAGGTTAATCATAATGCAAGCAAGCAAGAATTTCAAGAGCAATAGGTGGTTGAGGATTTTCGGAGATCGAATGGTATTTCAAAGACTTTTGTGAAATACAAGAATCAACTGGGGATGAGCGGATACTCGATAAGTGCCAGAAATTATCCGTAGGGGTATTCAGGTGGCAAAGAACTGAAAGGTAGTAGGCACAAAGTATTCTCGGGACAATAGACAGAATTTCCAAGATATCTTGTAATAATAAGATCAATGGGATTGAAAATGGCAATTGTAGGTAGTTATCCATAAGGATATAACAGTGGTAGGGAACTTGCAAAGGCGGTGGGCACAAGTGTCTCGAGAGAACATCGAAGATTATCTTCGGAATCTTCTGGTGCAGCAGGCGATCAGCTGTAATAAGGGAAACTCCGGGTGGATGTGATCACGAGACCCTAATGTTAGATTTAGTAAAACCATTTTAACTCGAATAGAAGAGAGATCAGAGTCCCAGAGTATAGACGAGGAATAAAAGATCCTAATACCACCCAATGGCGACGTGGGCCCATGGGCCGCACAGCCATGTTAGTAAAACAGTTTTCATCGACTAGACTCAACTTCGGCCAAGGAGTGTGGAAGGGAGATTCCTACAGGCAGTCGGCTCTGATACCAACTTGTGAGGCCCCCGATTTTGACCGTACACTAATCATACATGCAAACGTGTACGATCAAGATCAGGGACTCACGGGAAGATATCACAACACAACTCTACAATTAAAACAAGTCATATAAGCATCATATTACAAGCCAGGGGCCTCGAGGGCTCGAATACAAGAGCTCGATCATAGACGAGTCAGTGGAAGCAACAATATCTGAGTACAGACATAAGTTAAACAAGTTTGCCTTAAGAAGGCTAGCACAAACTGGGATACAGAACGAAAGAGGCGCATGCCTCCTGCCTGGGATCCTCCTAACTACTCTTGGTCGTCGTCAGCGGGCTGCACGTAGTAGTAGGCACCTCCGGTGTAGTAGGAGTCGTCGTTGACGGTGGCGTTTGGCTCCTGGGCTCCAACGTCTGGTCGCAGCAATCGGGTATAGAAAGGGGAAAAGAGGGAGCAAAGCAACCGTGAGTACTCATCCAAAGTACTCGCAAGCAAGGAGCTATACTACATATGTATGCATTGGTATCAAATGGATTAAGGGTATCATATGTGGACTGAACTGCAGAATGCCGGAATAAGAGGGGGATAGCTAGTCCTTTCGAAGACTACGCTTCTGGTAACCTCCATCTTGCAGAATGTGAAGAGAGTAGATGGTAAGTTCACCAAGTAACATCGCATAGCATAATCCTAACCGATGATCCTCCCCTCGTTGCCCTGTGAGAAAGCGACCACCGGTTGTATCTGGCACTTGGAAGGGTGTGTTTTATTAAGTAGCCGGTTCTAGTTGTCATAAGGTCAAGGTACAACTCCGGGTCGTCCTTTTACCGAGGGACACGGCTATTCGAATAGATCAACTTCCCTGCAGGGGTGCACCACATTTCCCAACACGCTCGATCCCCTTTGTCCGGACACACTTTTCTGGGTCATGCCCGGCCTCGGAAGATCAACACGACGCAGCCCTACCTAGGCACAACAGAGAGGTCAGCACGTCGGTCTAAATCCTATGGCTATGCATCAGAATAGTATTAACGGAAAGCAGTAACATGCTACACTACTCTAATGCAAGCAGTATAGAGAAGAGTAGGCGATATCTGGTGATCAAAAGGGGGGCTTGCCTGGTTGCTCTGGCAAGAAGGGGGGGTCATCAACATCGTAGTCGAACTGGGGTTCGCCGGCAGTCCCGAGGTCTACCGGAAAGAAGTAACGGAGGGGGAACACAATAAATAACAAAGCAGTCAAAGCATCACAAAGTGTAACATGGCATTACGCGGTGCTAGATGTGACCTAACATAGTAGTAGGTGCTACTGGCGAAGGGGAAAAACATCCGGGAAAGTATTCCTGGTGTTTGACGTTTTCAGACATACGAATCGGAGGGGTATTGTTGCATGTTCGCTATGCTAGGGATGTGTGGCGGACGAACGGACTGCGTATTCGGATTCGTCTCGTTGTTCTGCGCAACTTTCATATATAAAACATTTTCATTCAATATAAGGTTTATTTTAAATTAATTTTTGAAGTTTTATTAATGTTCTGCAATTTATGGAATTCTTTTTAATTCGAAAATATTAAATACAGAACTGCTATGGGTACACGTAAGTGTACCCAGGAGTGTGTGGATGTCTATGATAGGTGGGACCTGTTGACTGCTGAGTCAACAGTCCTAGTTGACTGGTCAAAGAGGGCCAGTGGGGCCCAGGTGTCATACCTACAGTTTTAACACATTCTTTAAAAAAAGATATTTAGAGGTGGGGTCTACCTGTCATTGGGTCACTTTATTTTTAACAGATTGATTTAGTTAGTTTTAGTAGTGGTGGGTCTCGGTGGTCAGCAGCAGATTAGTGGGGAAGGAGGGATTAGGCCCTAAACTAATCGGGCTCGATGGTGGCGCTTGCCAGCCGCGGCTGGACTTGGCCAGCACCGTCTCCGGCGAGCGAGCAGGGCAGGCGGCATGGAGGCCTGGGGCGAGCGCGCCGGACGGAGCCGAGGCGGCCGACGCGCGGCAGCGGGGCCATAGCAGAGACGGCAGCACGCGGAGCAGCAGTAGCGGCGGCGGCAGAGGCGAAGGTAGCAGGCGGCGCAGCACAGCAGGGGTGCGCGGAAGCGGGTGAGTAGCTGCGGGGGGGAGGCGCCCTGGACGCGACCTGGGCGAGCGGCGACCAGCGCAAGGCACGGGCCGCGGCGAGGCGCAGGTGGGCAAGCGCGTGTGGAGCGGCGGCAGCAAGTGGCGGTAGCGAGGCCACGGACGGGCACGCGGGCAGGGGACAGTCGGGCGCATGAGCGCGTGCGTGCGAAGCGGGGAGTGGCGTGGTGACCGTGATGCCGGCGACGGTTGCGGTTAGCGTGTGGACAGAGAGGGGGAGGCGTGCTCACATGGGCCGGTCCGGCAGGGCAGCGGGCTCGGGGTGGTCCGACGATGAGGCGAGGCGAAGATGAGGAGGGCGACTTGAGGCGGCGGCCCGCTGGAGGTGAAGCTGCGGGCGCACGGGACCTCCATGGCCGGCGGGTCGGGGGGGAGATGGGGTCGGGGCGGTTCGCTCCGTCTCGATCCAGATCGGGAGGAGGGGAACGAGGGGGGGGAGTGGGGGTCGTGGGTAACGGGTTAGGTCGCGGTGGTGGCAGCGGGGCCTTAGTAGGCCAAGCGAGCGGGGTGGCCGGCTGGGCCGGCCAACTGATTAGCTGGGTTGGGGCCCAACGGTGAGGGGGGTATTCTTTTTTTTGTATTTAGTTCCAGCTAACAAATGAATTTTATTGAATACAAAATTTGGCACATAAATATTGGTTCATATAATGGAGCTGCACACAAAGTTTCAAATCATTTTGGAAAGGATAAATATTTGTTTATCTTTAAAAAGTTAATTCAAATGTTGTTTGCTCCTGCTTAATAATCGTAGAGGCATATAAACATTCCCCATAATGTTGGTTGACAATTTTTAATTAGTTAGTGATTATTTACAACCGTTGGAACATTTTTAATCTACTGATTTAATAAATTATAATCTGACCTATTATTTGAATTTGAATTTAAACTTAGCTTTAAGCAATTGAGGTTTAGCAAATTTTTAAATATGATGACCTACACCATTAGTGTGTGGTTACTGTAGCTTGATTATTCGGGCGTCACAAAACTCTTATCCCTCGCATTACATTATTTTCCATTTGTATCTCGTTTTCCTCTCCCCCACTTCACTCTTGCCGTTTTATTCGCCCTCTTTTTTCGTTCCCCTTCTATTTTCTAGTCCGTCTCTTTTCGCTTGCTTCTTGTGTTCTTGTGTGTTGGATTGTTTGTCACGATGGCTCAAGATAATACTAAATTGTGTGACTTTTGTAATACCAACAATAATGATTTTATTAGCACTCCGATTACTCCTCTTACCGATGATGAATCTTGTGAAATTAATACTGCTTTGCTGAATCTTGTCATGAAAGATCCGTTTTCCGGCCTTCCTAGTGAAGATGCCGCTACCCATCTAAACAGCTTTGTTGATTTGTGTGATATGCAAAAGAAGAAAGATGTGGATAATGATATTGTTAAATTGAAGCTATTCCCATTTTCTCTTAGAGATCGTGCCAAAACTTGGTTTTCGTCTTTGCCTAAAAATAGTATCGATTCATGGAATAAGTGCAAATATGCTTTTATCTCTAAGTATTTTCCTCCCGCTAAGATCATCTCTCTTAGAAATGATATTATGAATTTTAAGCAACTTGATCATGAACATGTTGCACATGCTTGGGAGAGGATGAAATTAATGATACGTAATTGCCCTACACATGGTTTGAATCTTTGGATGATTATACAAAAAAAATTATGCCGGATTGAATTTTGCTTCTAGAAATATTTTAGATTCGGCCGCGGGAGGCACTTTTATGAAAATCACTTTAGGAGAAGCTACTAAACTCCTAGATAATATTATGGTTAATTATTCTCAATGGCACACTAAAAGATCTAGTAGTAAAAAGGTGCATGCAATAGAAGAAATCAATGTTTTGAGTGGAAAGATGGATGAACTTATGAAATTGTTTGCTAATAAGAGTGTTTCTTCTGATCCTAATGATATACCTTTGTCTACTTTGATTGATAATAATAATGAATCTATGGATGTGAATTTTGTTGGTAGGAACAATTTTGGTAATAACGCATATAGAGGTAATTTTAACCCTAGGCCGCTTCCTAGTAATTCCTCTAATAATTATGGTAATTCCTACAACAATTCTTATGAAAATTATAATAATATGCCCTCTGATTTTGAATCTAATATTAAATAATTTATGAGTTCGCAAAAGAGTTTCAATGCTTTGATTGAAGAAAAATTGTCTAAGATTGATGAGTTGACTAGGAACGTGGATAGAATTTCTCTTGATGTTGATTTTTTGAAACTTAGATCTATTCCACATAAGCATGATATCAATGAGTCTTTCAAAGCTATGAGAATTTCCATTGATTAGTGCAAAGTGAAAACAGCTAGGATGTGTGCTGAAAAAGATTGCTTTGTGAAAGCGTGTTCTTCTAGTTTTCATGATAATAAGGATGAAGATCTAAAAGTGATTGATGTGGACCCTATTAAATCTTTGTTTTGCAATATGAATCTTATAATGATGGGACTGGAGATGAGTCAACTTTAGTTAAAAGGCGTCCCAATGATTCGGAGTTTTTAGATCTTAATGCTAAAATTGGTAAAAGTGGGATTGGAGAGGTCAAAACTTTATATAGCAATGAACCCACTACTTTGGATTTCAAGGAATTTAATTATTATAATTGTTCTTTAATAGATTGTATTTCCTTGTTGCAATCCGTGCTAAATTCTCTGCATGCTTATAATCAAAATAAAGCTTTTACTAAACATATCGTTGATGCTTTAATGCAATCTTATGAAGAAAAGCTTGAATTGGAAGTTTCTCTCCCTAGAAAACTTTATGATGAGTGGGAACCCACTATTAAAATTAAAATTAAAGATCATGAATGCTATGCTTTATGTGATTTGGGTGCTAGCGTTTCCACGATTCCAAAAACTTTGTGTGATGTGTTAGGTTTCCGTGAATTTGATGATTGTTCTTTAAATTTGCACCTCGCAGATTCCACTATTAAGAAACCTATGGGAAGAATTAATGATGTTCTTATTGTTGCAAATAGGAATTATGTGCCCGTAGATTTCATTGTTCTTGATATATATTGCAATCCTACATGTCCTATTATTCTTGGTAGGCCTTTCCTTAGAACGATTGGTACAACTATTGATATGAAAGAAGGGAATATTAGATTCCAATTTCCATTAAGGAAAGGCATGGAATACTTTCCTAGAAAGAAAAGTAAATTACCTTATGAATCTATTATGAGAGCCACTTATGGATTGCATACCAAAGATGATAATACTTAGATCTATTCTTGCTTTTATGCCTAGCTAGGGGCGTTAAACGATAGCGCTTGTTGGGAGGCAACCCAATTTTATTTTTGTTCCTTGCTTTTTGGTTCTGTTTAGTAATAAATAATTTATCTAGCCTCTGTTTAGATGTGTTTTTATGCTTTTAATTACTGTTTGTGCCAAGTAAAACCTTTGGGAAGACTTGGGGAAAGTTTACCAATCTTGCTGTAAAAAACAGAAACTTTAGCACTCACGAGATTTGCTGCCATTTTTTCACTGGGAGTGCGATTAGGTTGATTCTTTTTGAAGATGATTAATAGATAAATTCCTCACGTCCAGAAATTTATTTTATAATTTTTGGGGTTACAGGAGTATTTGAAACCTACAGATTACTACAGATTGTTCTGTTTTTGACATATTCTGTTTTTCGAGTGTTGTTTGCTTATTTTGATAAATCTATGGCTAGTATCGGAGGTTATGAACCATAGAGAAGTTGGAATACAGTAGGTTTAACACCAAAATAAACAAATAATGAGTTCATTACAGTACCTTAAGTGGTGGTTTGTTTTCTTATACTAACGGAGCTCATGAGATTTTCTGTTTAAGTTTTGTGTTGTGAAGTTTTCAAGTTTTGGGTAAACATTTGATGGATTATCGAATAAGGAGGGGCAAGAGTCTAAGCTTGGGGATGAACAAGACACCCCAAGGTAAAATTCAAGGACAACCAAAAGCCTAAGCTTGTGGATGCCCCGGAAGGCATCCCCTCTTTCGTCTTCTTCTATCGGTAACTTTACTTGAGGCTATATTTTTATTCACCACATGATATGTGTTTTGCTTGGAGCGTCTTTTATGATTTGAGTCTTTGCTTTTTAGTTTACCACAATCATCCTGGCTGTACACACCTTTTGGGAGAGACACACATGAATTGGAATTTATTAGAATACTCTATGTGCTTCACTTATATCTTTTGAGCTAGATAATTTTGCACTAGTGCTTCACTTATATCTTTTAGAGCACGGTGGTGGTTTTATTTTATAGAAATTATCGATCTCTCATGCTTCGCTTATATTATTTTGAGAGTATTTTAGAATAGCATGGTAATTAGCTTTGGTTAAGAATTAGTCCTAATATGATAGGCATCCAAGATGGGTATAATAAAAACTATCATAAAAAGTGCATTGAATACTATAAGAAGTTTGATACTTGATGATTGTTTTGAGATATGGAGATGGTGATATTAGAGTCATGCTAGTTGAGTAGTTGTGAATTTGAGAAATACTTGTGTTGAAGTTTGTGATTCCCATAGCATGCACGTATGATGAACCGTTATGTGATGAAGTCGGAGCATGATTTATTTATTGATTGTCTTCCTTATGAGTGGCGGTCAGGGACGAGCGATGGTCTTTTCCTACCAATCTATCCCCATAGGAGCATGCGCGTAGTACTTTATTTTGATAACTAATAAATTTTTGCAATAAGTATGTGAGTTCTTTATGACTAATGTTGAGTCCATGGATTATACACACTCTCACCCTTCCATCATTGCTAGCCTCTCTAGTACCGCGCAACTTTCGCCGGTACCTTAAACTCACCATATACCTTCCTCAAAACAGCAACCATACCTACCTATTATGGCATTCCCATAGCCATTCCGAGATATATTGCCATGCAACTTTTCACTGTTCTGTTATTATGACACGCTTCATCATTGTCATATTGCTTTGCATGATCATGTAGTTGACATCGTATTTGTGGCAAAGCCACTGTTCATATTTTTTCATACATGTCACTCTTGATTCATTGCATATCCCGATACACTGCCGGAGGCATTCACATAGAGTCATATTTTGTTCTAAGTATTGAGTTGTAAGTAAATAAAAGTGTGATGATCATCATTATTAGAGCATTGTCCCAAGTGAGGAAAGGATGATGGAGACTATGATTCCCCCACCAGACTCTGGACGAAAATAAAAAAAGAGGCCATAAAAAGGAAGAAGAAGGCCCAAATAAAAAAATGAAAAAATGAAAAAAAGAGAGAAGGGACAATGTTACTATCATTTTTCCACACTTGTGCTTCAAAGTAGCACCATGATCTTCATGATAGAGAGTCTCCTATGTTGTCACCTTCATATACTAGTGGGAATTTTACATTATAGAACTTGGCTTGTATATTCCAATGATAGGCTTCCTCAAAATGCCCTAGGTCTTCGTGAGCAAGCGAGTTGGATGCACACCCACTTAGTTTCTTTTGTTGAGCTTTCATACACTTATAGCTCTAGTGCATCCATTGCATGGCAATCCCTACTCACTCACATTGATATCTATTGATGGGCATCTCCATAGCCCATTGATACGTCTAGTTGATGTGAGACTATCTTCTCCTTTTTTGTCTTCTCCACAACCAGCATTCTATTCCACCTATAGTGCTATGTCCATGGCTCACGCTCATGTATTGCGTGAAGATTGAAAAAGTTTGAGAACACCAAAAGTATGAAACAATTGCTTGGCTTGTCATCGGGGTTGTGCATGATTAAATACTTTGTGTGATGAAGATAGAGCATAGGCAGACTATATGATTTTGTAGGGATAACTTTCTTTGCCATGTTATTTTGAGAAGACATGATTGCTTTGTTAGTATGCTTGAAGTATTACTATTTTTATGGCAATATTAAACTTTTGTCTTGAATCTTTCGGATCTGAACATTCATGCCACAATAAAGAAAATTACATTGAGAAATATGCTAGGTAGAATTCCACATCAAAAATTCTGTTTTTATCATTTACCTATTCGAAGACGAGCAGGAATTAAGCTTGGGGATGCTTGACACGTCTCCAACGTATCTATAATTTTTGATTGTCCCATGCTATTATATTATCTGTTTTTGGATGTTTAATGGGCTTTACTAAGAACTTTTATATTATTTTTGGGACTAACCTACTAACCCGAGGCCCAGTGCAAATTGCTGTTTTTTGCCTATTTCAATGTTTCGCAGAAAAGGAATATCAAACGGAATCCAAATGGAATGAAACCTTCAGGAGAGTTATTTTTGGAACAAACGTGATCCAGGGGACTTGGAGTGGACGTCAAGAAAGAAATGAGGGAGCCATGAGGCAGGGAGGCGCGCCCCCACCCTCGTGGGCCCCTCGCAGCTCCACCGACCTACTTCTTCCTCCTATATATATCCATATACCCCGAAAACATCCAGGAGCACCACGAAACCCTATTTCCCCCGCCGCAACCTTCTGTACCCAAGAGATCCCATCTTGGGACCTTTTCTGGAGCTCCACCGGAGAGGGAATCAATCACGGAGGGCTTCTACATCAACACCATAGCCTCTCCGATGATGTGTGAGTAGTTTACCTCAGACCTTCGGGTCCATAGTTATTAGCTGGATGGCTTGTTCTCTCTCTTTGGATCTCAATAGAAAGTTCTCCTCGATTTTCTTGGAGATCTATTCGATGTAACTCTTTTTGTGGTGTGTTTGTCGAGATCCAGTGAATTGCGGGTTTATGATCAAGATTATCTATGAACAATATTTGGTTCTTCTCTGAATTCTTATATGTATGATTTAATTATCTTTGCAAGTCTCTTCGAATTGTCAGTTTGGTTTGGCCTACTAGATTGATCTTTCTTGCAATGGAAGAAGTGCTTAGCTTTGGGTTCAATCTTGCGGTGTCCTTTCCTAGTGACAGCAGGGGCAGCAAGGCACGTATTGTATTGTTGCCATCGAGCATAAAAAGATGGGGTTTATATCATATTGCTTGAGTTTATCCCTCTACATCATGTCATCTTGCTTAATGTGTTACTCTGTTCTTATGAACTTAATACTCTAGATGCATGCTGGATAGCGGTCGATGTGTGGAGTAATAGTAGTAGAGCAGAATCGTTTCGGTCTACTTGTCGCGGACGTGATGCCTATATACATGATCATGCCTAGATATTCTCATAATTATGCACTTTTTTATCAATTGCTCGATAGTAATTTGTTCACCCACTGTAATACTTATGCTATCTTGAGAGAAGCCACTAGTGAAACCTATGCCCCCCAGGTCTATCTTTTATCATATAAGTTTCCAATCTATTTTATTTCGCAATCTTTACTTTCAATCTATATCATCAAAATACGAAAAATATTTATCTTATTATTATTATCTCTATCAGATCTCACTATCGTAAGTGACTGTGAAGGGATTGACAACCCCTTTATCGCGTTGGTTGCGAGGTTCTTATTTGTTTGTGTAGGTACGACGGACTTGCGTGTAGTCTCCTACTGGATTGATACCTTGGTTCTCAAAAACTGAGGGAAATACTGACGCTACTTTACTGCATCACCCTTTCCTCTTCAAGGGAAAACCAACACAGTGCTCAAGAGGTAGCATACACCACGACGAGATAACGGACGGCGAGCCTCCCCTAATTCGGTGAGACCACCCGTGTTGCTTTGCGGCTGTGCTACCTCTTGAGCACTGCGTTGGTTTTCCCTTGAAGAGGAAAGCGTGGTGCAATAAAGCAGTGTAAGTATTTCCCTCAGTTTTTGAGAACCAAGGTATCAATCCAGTAGGAGACCACGCGCGAGTCACCTCGTACATACACAAACAAATAAGAACGTCGCAACCAACGCGATAAAGGGGTTGTCAATCCCTTCATGGCCACTTGCAAGAGTGAGATCTGATAGATATGATGACAATAAGATAAATATTTTTTTATTTTTATAATATAGATTGAAAGTAAAGATAGCAAAATAAAGTAGATCGGAAACTTTTATGATGGAAAATAGACCCAGGGGTCATAGGTTTCACTAGTGGCTTCTCTCAAGATAGCATAAGTATTACGGTGGGTGAACAAATTACTGTCGAGCAATTGATAGAAAAGCGAATAATTATGAGAATATATAGGTATGATCATGTATATAGGCATCACGTCCGAGACAAGTAGACCGAAACGATTCTGCATCTACTACTATTACTCCACACATCGACCGCTATCCTGCATGCATCTAGAGTATTAAGTTCATAAGAACAGAGTAACGCCTTAAGCAAGATGACATGATGTAGATGGATAAACTCATGCAATATGATATAAACCCCATCTTTTTATCCTCGATGGCAACAATACAATACGTGTCAGTTCCCTTTCTGTCACTGGGATCGAGCCCCGCAAGATTGAACCCAAAGCTAAGCACTTCTCCCATTGCAAGAAAGATCCATCTAGTAGGCCAAACCAAACTGATATTCAAAGAGACTTACAAAGATAAACCAATCATGCATAAAAGAATTCAGAGAAGATTCAAATATTGTTCATAGATAATCTGGATCATAAACCCACAATTCATCGAATCTCGACAAACACACCACAAAAAGAAGAGTTACATCGAATAGATCTCCAAGAGAATCAAGAAGAAATTTGTATTGATATCCAAAGAGAGAGAAGAAGCCATCTAGCTACTAGCTATGGACCCGAAGGTCTGAGGTAAACTACTCACACATCATCGGAGAGGCCATGGAATTGATGTAGAGGCTCTCCATGATCAATGCCCCCTCCGGTGGAGCTCCGGAAAAGGCCCCAAGATGGGATCTCTTGGGTACAGAAGGTTGCGGCGGCGCAAATAGGGTTTCGTGGTGCTCCTGGATGTTTGCGGGGTATATGGATATATATAGGAGGAAGAAGTAGGTCGGTGGAGCAACGAGGGGCCCACGAGGGGGGAGGGCGCGCCCAGGGGGGATAGGCGCGTCCCCTTGCCTCGTGGCCGCCTTGTTGATTGCTTGACGTCCACTCCAAGTTCTCTGGATCACGTTTGTTCCAAAAATCACGCCCCCGAAGGTTTCATTCCGTTTGGACTCCGTTTGATATTCCTTTTCTACGAAACACTGAAATAGGAAAAAAACAGCAATTTGGGCTAGGCCTCCGGTTAAAGGTTAGTCCCAAAAATAATATAAAAGTGTAAAATAAAGCCCATTAATATCCAAAACAGATAATATAATAGCATGGAACAATCAAAAATTATAGATACGTTGGAGACGTATCAGGCTGCAATTTCACTGTTGTTCAAACAACCTCGCACACAACCAGGAATCCAACTTGAGACTTCTTCCCTTTGTGTTGGTCATGGAAGCAAGGTACCAAATCCCCCTCTCCGTTTGCAAATTGGCATACAAATCTCGTTGCTCACAACATTATGTACACACACACACGCACGCACACACACATGGAGAGAGAGAGAGAGATGATTCTCTTGCAACACATGGATACGGGTTGTTCTCATAAGCTTTTACGAAAAGCAGATGCTTGACTATTGCGATCGACCAATGTGAGACTAGCTATATGATGTGCTGATAGACGCACACGATAAGAAAGTACACATCAATGGGATGCAAGCCCAAATCAACAAGATGCAAGCTCATATAAGGTAACTAAACACGCTTCACTTTGCACTCCTAATTGTTGTTATGGTTTGGTTTATACTCTATGGACCGGCACCATCAGTTCTTCTTGCGTGAATCATTGCAAGGACGTTGTTCTTAGTTTAGGCAATTAGCTAGAGGAATAATTAGCGGTGATGGTTCACCCTTGCACTAAAATGTTCATAGTAATATGTACCCGGGATCAATAATAACGAAAAAATTGTACAACATTGAATTTGATATGTACCCGAATTGTGTGTTTTTGAATTCTCAAGTGTCAAATTAATATGTTTCAAAAAATATATGCTCAGTTGTAGTTTGTATGCAAACTTTTGGAAAAACAACAAAAAATTTGTGTGTGTGGTGGGGGGATTAAGTTTTGGGGGTGGGATAGGTGGAGAAAAGTATAAACCCTAAAAAATGGAGATTAAAGGATGGGGGATCCCCTAAAGATGCCCTTAGATAGGAAAACGACAATTCTCTCGTGCATGGGAGGTCCCGTGCATGTCTCATTCGTCGATTTTGTTGGAAATTCTCATGCATGCATGCTTATCTCCTTTGCATGCATGACTTAGCCATTGATTACTTTTGGAGGGCCTCATGCACTCATGTTATCACACAATTGCATGCTCCACCCAACCCATCTCCCATACTTTTTCATTTCATCTTCAAATTTGATTTTGTTATATCTTTTGAACTGAAGGTCCAGATTAATTTTTGTTTCCATATTTGTGCTCGTTGAGATGAGAACTTTCGAACAAGACCACTATTGCATACATTTTGGAAACTTTCATTTTTTTACTAAGGTTCAAATATTAAAATTTAATAGTCATAATATTGAGTTTTTACTAAGTTTCATTTGTTTTTAGGATTTAGGATTTACTGTTTAGGGTTTAGGGCTTAGTGTTTAGAGTTTAAGTTTTAGTATTAAGACCCAGTGATTATGTCCTTCGTTGTATGAAGTTTATTAGATGATACTTGGTGATGTTTTTAAAACTTGTTGAAACACATGCAAGAGTGTTCTTATTTAAAAGCCATCGTCGCAAGAAACACCAATATGCAAATGAAACATAAATTGGACTTCCGATTCAAAAGATACAATAGATTCAAATATGAAAGCTAAAATAAAAAAGCATAGAAATCCGATGGGTGGAGTATGCCATATCTGCCAAAAGCTGTATGCAGGGGCCCACCCAAAATAATGAATGTGCAAATCCATTTACGGGACCTCCGTACACACGAGAAAATTCACTCTCCCTTAGGTAGTGCCAGCCAATGTGGTATCTAAACTTTGTAAATATGCAAACAATGTACTATCAATAGCTAGTTTAGAGACACTCATCTTCCTCAATGTCTGCTTGTACTATCGACATTAGAGCATTCCTTGTAATGGTATAATTTCTTGCTGCCCCATCTAACCCGATGTATAAATAACATATTGTGGCAATTTTTGAGGAATTTCCTGTTCCCTGCTACCCAATGCTCCACCCATAACATGGTCTTTTTAGGCTAAGTGCGAGGCAAAGTGTGTTTTTTTGTTTCTATGTTTACTTATTCCTTTTCTTTTTAACTTATTTATTTATTCATCGCCCCTAAATAAAAACTTTAATGTGCTTTTGCATTGTACTTTATTTTTATAAAAGATGCAAGCTTTTTCCTGATTATATGAATATTTTTATTCATTTTTTTTTAAATTTCCTTTTCTTAAAAAATATGACTTTCCCCTCTTTTAGTTTTCTCCCACTTTATACACGAGTATTGTTCGGACAAGTTGCATAAACTTTTTTTAATTGATACATGAACTCTCTTGCGTATATGAACATTTGATTTATTGCAATATGAATTTTATTTAGTCAATTTTAGAAAACATCTATGTGATCATATAGCATATTCAAGTTCTGGGTGGTTGTGAGAAATATTTTGATAGTTGCTTGTGTCAAAACGAAAATAATATTTAGACATAAATGTGCTAAGTGAACCATAAGGTACTCCGCGGAAACGCTTGTGGAGTACTCCCTCCATCCCAAAATAAGTGTCGTGGTTTTAGTTCATTTTAGTTCAAATTTAAACTAAAACCATGACATTTATTTTGGGACGAAGGGAGTATATCTTATGAGCGTTAGAAGAAATATATTTGGAGGAGCTTCAACAATGGATGGCAGGAGGTGCAACAAGTGTCCATGGGAGCTGCGACCAGTCAACGATGAAGCTGACGGTGTTGCAACCCTAACGCGAAAATGTTGGGAACAGCCATCGGCATTCTTCAAGCTAGATGGTAGTTGCGGAGCTCCACTGGAGCTCCGACCGTCGATGACATGAGTTGCAACCGTTTGGGGCACACTACTACGTGCGGGGAACAGGCGGGAGAAGCAGGAGCCACGGGAAACGCGGGTGCTGTTGTCACGAGCACGGGGAGCTACAACCAACAAGGAGGCAGAGTGCAGTGAGCGGACAAGCAACAATGCGCCTAAACTGGGGCACTGCTCCCCCCCCCCCTCCTTTTTTGTGTTTTCCTTTTGTGGGGGGAGATGCGCATAGGACGGTGGAAGAAAAGAGAATCAAATTCGACAGCTAAGGCTCGTCATAGTGGGAAGTAATTTGAGAGTGGATTTTTGGAACTGGTTGTATCGGAGGACCTTATTTTAAATACTTTGAAAATCACATTTATGGTTTCAAAAAATTCTGAAAAAAATTATGCGTGATCATATGGATGAATATTACACGTGTTTAAAATTTGATGATGAAATAAGTAAACATGCGACATATACAAAAATGAAAAAATGATGATTTCCAAATAGTGGATAATGCATGCCCTGTTCATCTTGAAAAAATCACGATTTTGTCATTTTTGTGTAACTCACATGGTTACTTATTTCAGCATCAAAATTTACACATGTGTAATATACATTCATATAAACATGTTAATTTGTTCTCAAATTGTTTTGAAACTTCAAAATAGTATTTCGGCACAGTTTAAAAAACAGGGCTCCAATGCACTCGGGTTCCAAAATGACTTTTTGAAAGTAATTTAGACTAGTAACATGCATATGCTACTAGGCTATGTTACTATCTTTATTACGGGTAATAACATCTGTGTGGCATCATGGAAGTTTTCATTTATTTAGATGTAGATTTTTTTTTGCCTTGGGTGCGTTATATTACAATAACATATTTTGTTAGCACGAACACCTTTCTAATTAACTACTTGCCACATAAGCAAGCTTGTCATCTTTAATACAATACAGACACAAACGCTTATACATATGCACATTTATTCACCCTTATGAACATGCACACCTTATCCCTATGAGCACCTCTGATAGAACGAGCCGGCACATTATTCTGAGATTGACAAAGTTGATATAGACGATTTTGTAGTCAACGAGAATGTCTCCGTCCATTGAATGCACATCGTCGAAAATGCTGAAATAAATTAAAAAAAATGATCATCAATACCAAATCTAGGCCTTAAACCTTGAAATGTGTTATATTCTTTTATTACGACCATCAATACTAAGTCTCTTTATCAAAAAAAAATACTAAGCCTATGCCATGAGCCTTGACCTGCGTTATATTCCTAGCCAAAGGTACTCCCACTATGTCTAGCATAATCAATCACAGGTCTTAGAGCATCTTCAACCGTTGGCTTCTTTACGAGGCATAAAAATCGCCGTCCGAGTATACCTGGCCAAACGGGCCGGCCCGGCACGACACGGCCCGGCCCGCCGTAAACGTGCCTGGCACGGCACGGCCCGTCTCGGCACGAATAATAACCGGGCCGTGCCGTGCCGGCCCACGGGCGGGAGCTAGCAGCCCAGGCACGGCACGTAGGCTACGTGGGCCGGCACGCGGCACGCCCAGGCACGCCGGCCCGTTGGAGGACGCTGGGCCGTCTGGCGCGATTTTTTTCTTTTTCTTTGCAATACCTCTGAAAACAGCAAAAAAAAGGCCAAAAAAAATAGAAAATTGCAAAATCTGGTAGACTATTATGTGAGATAAATCTAGAGTTTTATTAGCACATGTACATCATTAAAACTCCCATCTAAAAGAATAAAAGAATACAAGACATACTCTATAATTACAAAAGGATAAAAAATACAAAGACTACACTATAACACTACTACTACTTAGATTCAAGCACTAATAAAATACGCATGCACTATGAAAATATTAAACATATTAGGGTATTCGGTATTTATATAGGACATATATATTTATATTTTTCAAAAAAAACATAAACGGGCCGTGCCGTGCCGGCCCGCGTGCCTAGCCTCCAGGCCCAGGCACGGCCCATGGCATGCCGCGTGCCGGGCCTGGCCCGTTTAGCCCGGGCCGTGCCGTGCCTGGGTCGTGCCGGGCCTGCGTGCTACCGGGCCGGCCCAGTTAGCACGGCCCGTTTGGCCAGCTATACGTCCGGGGGCGAGCCAACAGTATAATCGGCTCCGGCGGCGGTTAGGCACCCAACCATCGCCCCACGCGTTGATGTCGACCCAGTTTTTGGGCCACTTTCGGCAAAAAAATGGCTCGATATCAGCGAGAATCAACCCATATTCGACGTGGTTCGGTGCGAATTCTCAACATAAATAATTTTTTATCACATAGTTCATCACAGAAAATCAATAAAAGTCAAATAGTTTAACAAAATAGTGCAACAACAAATAGTTCAGTACAAATTATATAGTTCAGCAAATAAAAATTCATATTTCATCACACGTCGAGCTAGGCGTCGCCCTTGATCCTTCATATATGCTCCACCAGATCCTGCTGCAGTTGTTGATGCACCTGTGGGTCTCGGATCTCCTGACACATATTGAGGTAGCTAGGCAGTCCAGGTTGCCGGTAGCTGGTGACCAACTTCGGCGAGAGGACCCTGCCTGTAGTATGGTTCAGTGTCAAACACTGCCTCTTCCTACTCGCTCTCAATGATCATATTATGCAAGATGACACAACAAGTCATGATCTCCCACATTTGATCTTTCGACCAGTTCTGAGCAGGGTAACGGACAACAACAAATCGAGATTGGAGCACACCAAATACCCGCTCGACATCCTTCCTGCAAGCCTCCTGAACCTTGGCAAAGTGGGACTTCTTGCCTCCTGGCACAACATTTGAGATAGTCTTCACAAATGTAGATCATCTCGGATAGATGCCATCAGCTAGGTAGTACCCCTTGTTGTAGTGCCGTCCATTGACCTCGAAGTTCACCGGAGGAGAATGACCTTCAACAAGCTTGGTAAAGATAGGGGAGCACTGCAGCACGTTGATGTCATTGTGAGTTCCTGGCATACCAAAGAAGGAGTGACAAATTCATAGGTCCTGTGCGGCCACCGCCTTAAGTACCACACTGCAACCGCCTTTGGCGCCTTTTGTACATCCCCTGCCAAGCAAATGGGCAGTTCTTCCATTTCCAATGCATGGACTCGATGCTTCCAAGCATCCCAGGAAATCCTCTTGCTGCATTCGGTGCTAGGATCCGAGCAGTGTCTTCCGCATTGGGTGTTCGCAAGTATTGCGGTCGAAACACTGCCACCACTGCCCTGCAGAACTTGTAAAAACAATCAATGGTGGTGGACTCGGCCATGCGCCCATAATCGTCGAGTGAATCACCGGAAGCTCCATATGCAAGTATCGTCATCACTGTCGTGCACTTCTGGATTGAGGTGAATCCAAATTTGCCGGTGCAATCCTTCTTGCACTTGAAGTAGCTGTCGAACTCCCGGATGGAATTCACAATTCTGAGGAAAAGTTTTCGCCTCATCCAATAACGGCGCCGAAATACTTTGTCGCCATTCAGTGGAGCGTCCGCGAAGTAGTCCGAGTAGAGCATGCAATAGCCTCCGAGACGATGCCGGTTCTTTGCTTTCATCCGCCCCGCGCGCCAAGCCACCTCGTCGTGGCTTTTCATTGCTTCCCAGCAGGCCGGCGAGGGCGGCGAGGACCATGAGATGTTCCTCTTCCTGAACGTCGGCATCGGCTTCCTCCTCCAGCAGCACGGCGAGCGCCTCCTCGTCGTCCGAGTCCATTGCCGAGCAGTCAAATCACCGAACACCTTGCGGGTGTGGTGGACGCGCACCCGCCGGTACACTGCCCTTGCGCGGCCGGAACGCCGAAAAAATCGCCCAGACGGTGGTGGAGAGGCTGCCTCGGCGAAACATCTTCTCTTTTTCCAGCGGGAAATAGCCTATCTAGCGGTGGTGGGCGGTGGGCGGCGCCGGGATCAGCCGGGTGGCAGCCGAGTGCGCGGGGGGTGAAAGGCGAATCTGGACGATAAGCTTGACTTTTCGTCTGACGGTGTGGGTCATACGTACTTTTTCCTTGCGTCGGAGCCCCCGAGCCCCCCCCCCTCCCCCCTCCCGTGCGCCGGGTTCGGCCTGCGATCACCAGGCCCAAAAACAGGTCATGCCCGCGAATTTTGGCGTTTTGAAGGCACGACTGAAACGTTTTTTCGATGCTGGCGAAAAAAAATCGTTTGGGGACCTATTGAAGACGCGGGTGGAGATGTTCTTACGGTCGGTGCGGAGCCACGGCGCGACCCAGCGCCGGTCGCGATCGCCCTTCGCCTTTAAACTCACCTCTTCCTTCGCCGACCTAATACCCAGTTTCCCCCTTCCCCTCCCTCACGATCCCCGCGCCGCGACAGGCCTCCCCATTCCAGTTACAGCGCGGCTACGCCTCAGCCAACGGATCCCGCGTCGTCGAGTCCCCAGCCGCACTCCAGGCCGCGCCGTCCGGGCTGCCGCGAGCTTCCGCCGACGCCCCACGCCGTCGACGAGCCTCTCCCAGTCGTCCCAAGCCGCCACGAGCCTCCCTCGCCATAGCGCTCCTCTGCTGCTGTCCCCGCAGCGACGAGCTTCCGCCGACGCCCAGCACCTGTCTTGCTCGGTCCCGCCGACGCCACGCCTCCTGCCGCGTACAAGTAAATTGCTTGCGAACTCCCTTTCTTTTTTGATAATTCTTTTTCCATCGGGTAGGCCGGGTATGTCTAGCCCACGCAAAACTTTCGGATTTTAAGAATGATTAAAAAAATGTAAAAGGCCCATGCTTCCGGCCCAACAGCGAGCCCGTCACCTGTGCCCTGTCTCTGTCGCTCGTGCTGTCCTCTTCCAATCGAGTCGAGCTATCGATCCAGGCAAACGCCGCCGCCGCCGCCGCGCCGCCTGCCCGCCTTCCGCCTCCACGACTGGCCCGGCCCCGCAGATTCTGCCCAAGCCCCAGCTCAGCCAAATCTCTCCTGTAGTTTACTGTCGCTGTGCCCTGCAGATATCACTATCACTTGCCCCTCTGTGGCAGTTGTCCATTCGATTGCAAGTCTGCCTGTGAAGGTATAGATCATGTTTTACTGACAAGATCATTGGTAGAGGTACTGTTACAGCAGAAATATAAGGTTGTGTTTGCTGGTATGTATCGATGTTAGGCTCCACTTCTAGTTTGTAGTTTTACAGTCTGTCATTTATACAAGAATCTACTTCGAGGATCAGATCTTGCTAACTTGGGCAACTTTCATGCAGGCTCACATTCCTACATCTACGGAAATGCATCCCCATCTAACCCTACACAGGCATCCTATGTGTGCTGAGGTATCTTTGTCCTGACCTCTGGCTCTATCTGAAGCTTTGTCATTCCAAGTGTATATTTTCACAGAAGTTCCCAGATTATAAAATTTAATGTCCTTGTTGCCCAGATTATCGAAGAATTCCAGAAGTGCCATGTGGATCACCCCATCAAAAAATTCTTTGGTGAATGCACAGATCTTAAGATTAAGCTCGATCGGTGCTTCCGGCAGGAGGTAAGCAACCTTTTGCCAAGTTAGAGTCGTCGCTATAATTTATTTATTTTGTTCTCTATCATAATTTGTAGGAGTTGTTTCTCTCCCTAAATGTGCTACTCTCCTTGTGAAACTCAGAAAGCTGTGAAGAGAAAGGCAAACTTTGAAGAGAGCAAGAAATTTAAAGAAAGGTTGCAGGCTTATAAAAAGGAAATGGCTGAGAAAGAAAATGAATCATAGCTTCGAACGGAGGACAAGGACATTCACTGAATGCTATTTTGCTGCAATCCTGTGGCTTCAACTTTGTGAAACGAAGTTCCGGACTTGTCTTTACTTCATGTTTACATCACATATCTACCGTTATAAGATTACAGCTGAGGTCATATAATCTATTTAGAAGTTCAAATTTCCCTCTCTGGCTGTTGCTATTCATGGTTAGTCTATTCCCATCATATATATAGACAATAAATCTTGCTCCAAGTTGGTGTTGTACTGTAAAAACTACTATATGAAATCTTTTTTTTTCTTCTTGAAACTTCTGTATGAAATCTTCACAACTATGAAATGAGTGGCAAGTAAATCCAGTATGTTTTCTGGTACTTTGCTTCTGGAATTAACTTATTATATGTATAGGCACCGTCCTATAAGGTAGGAAAGTACTGTTTATTAAATTACATTGCTATGACCTAGGAATAGCAAGATGGAAACTATTCCTTGTCAGAGTCCATATGAAATATCGAGACTGTGATTCACACTCAGGTCAATAGAATGAACATTGCTGACCCTCGAGCATTGATAAATATGGATGGTTTCATTTCATTATTGTCCAGTTTGTTTGATACCCCCTCCGTTCAAGAATATAAGGTGTATTGATTTTCGTGTAAGTCAACCATTTGAATGTTTGACCAACAACAACAACAACAACAACAAAGCCTTTAGTCCCAAACAAGTTGGGGTAGGCTAGAGGTGAAACCCATAAGATCTCGCAACCAACTCATGGCTCTGGCACATGGATAGCAAGCTTCCACGCATCCCTGTCCATAGCTAGCTCTTTGGTGATACTCCAATCCTTCAGGTCTCTCTTAACGGACTCCTCCCATGTCAAATTCGGTCTACCCCGCCCTCTCTTGACATTCTCCGCACGCTTTAGCCGTCCACTATGCACCGGAGCTTCTGGAGGCCTGCGCTGAATATGCCCAAACCATCTCAGACGATGTTGGACAAGCTTCTCTTCAATTGGTGCTACCCCAACTCTATCTCGTATATTATCATTCCGGACTCGATCCTTCCTCGTGTGGCCACACATCCATCTCAACATACGCATCTCCGCCAGACCTAACTGTTGAACATGTCGCCTTTTAGTCGGCCAACACTCAGCGCCATACAACATTGCGGGTCGAACCGCCGTCCTGTAGAACTTGCCTTTTAGCTTTTGTGGCACTCTCTTGTCACAGAGAATGCCAGAAGCTTGGCGCCACTTCATCCATCCGACTTTGATTCGATGGTTCACATCTTCATCAATACCCCTATCCTCCTGCAGCATTGACCCCAAATACCGAAAGCTGTCCTTCTGAGGTACCACCTGGCCATCAAGGCTAACCTCCTCCTCACACCTAATAGTACTGAAACCGCACATCATGTACTCGTTTTCAGTTCTACTAAGCCTAAACCCTTTCGATTCCAAGGTTTGTCTCCATAACTCTAACTTCCTATTTACCCCCGTCCGACTATCGTCAACTAGCACCACATCATCCGCAAAGAGTATACACCATGGGATATCTCCTTGTATATCCCTTGTGACCTCATCCATCACCAATGCAAAAAGATAAGGGCTCAAAGCTGACCCCTGATGCAGTCCTATCTTAAACGGGAAGTCATCAGTGTCGACATCACTTGTTCGAACACTTGTCACAACATTATCGTACATGTCCTTGATGAGGGTAATGTACTTTGCTGGGACTTTTGTGTTTCTCCAAGGCCCACCACATGACATTCCGCGGTATCTTATCATAGGCCTTCTCCAAGTCAATGAACACCATATGCAAGTCCTTCTTTTGCTCCCTATATCTCTCCATAAGTTGTCGTACCAAGAAAATGGCTTCCATGGTCGACCTCCCAGGCATGAAACCAAACTGATTTTTGGTCATGCTTGTCATTCTTCTTAAGCGGTGCTCAATGACTCTCTCTCATAGCTTCATTGTATGGCTCATCAGCTTAATTCCACGGTAATTAGTACAACTCTAAACATCCCCCTTGTTCTTGAAGATTGGTACTAATATACTCCGTCTCCATTCTTCTGGCATCTTGTTTGCTCGAAAAATGAGGTTGAAAAGCTTGGTTAGCCATACTATCGCTATGTCCCCGAGACCTTTCCACACCTCAATGGGGATACAATCAGGGCCCATCGCCTTGCCTCCTTTCATCCTTTTTAAAGCCTTCTTGACCTCAGACTCCTGGATTCGCCGCACAAAACGCATGCTGGTCTCATCAAAGGAGTCGTCCAGTTCAATGGTAGAACTCTCATTCTCCCCATTGAACAACTTGTCGAAGTACTCCCGCCATCTATGCTTAATCTCCTCGCCCTTCACCAAGAGTTGGCCTGCTCCGTCCTTGATGCATTTGAATGTTTGACCAAGATAATAAAATAAAATAACAATATCTGCTATACCTAATAGATAAAATATGAAACTACTTTTCATGATGAATCAAATGGTATAATTTTGTATTGTGGATGTTGATATATTTTTCTAAAAACTCAGTCGAACATGCACTTGTCTGACTTTTGGAAAACAAATACACTTTATATAAAGGAACCGAGAGCCGTTTTCCCTCCGGGGTCCATGAGGGCATGTACAATGGTTGATAAGACAGCCTTATCTTAAGTCTTGCATATAATTTAGAGATGACAATAAAAAGAGTCTACAATGGGTCATCTCTTAGTCTCATCTTCAATAACTAGCTATTCCTAAAGACGTGGTGAGACATATTATGCTAAGAGATCATCTCTTGTCTTTTCTTAAATAAGAGAAGACAAGCCTTTTCTTATGAGTTCTCTCTCCTTCACCTCATCATTTATCCTACGTGGCACTCCTAAGATAGCATCATTGTACATGCCCTGATGCGTGGGCCGCGTGCGTAGCTGGGGCCACCTTCCTATGGTGTTTTCTGTCGCACCCGTGTGTGCCATCTTGCGTGTTGCTCCCGCCGAGTGAACCCGGCTTGTCAGCGTTGGTGGCACCTCGCCGGGCCAGTTCGCTCATGCAGGAGACTCGGTGTGTGAGCGGTGGACGTCTGGACTCACAAGCTGGCTACGTTCGGCCGGGTCTCCGGGATCCATGATGTGTGGGCTGCATGTGTAGTTGGGGCCACCTTCCCATGGTGTTTTCGGTCGTGCCCGCGTGCGTCATCTTACGCGCTGCTCCCCGTGCATCGGGTTAGCCAGGGGCCGGCTTGTCAGCGTTGTTGGCACCTCATTGGGCTGGTTCGCTCATGCTGGAGACTCGGCGTGTGAGGCCAACTCCACCGCGTGACCCTATCATGTCCGGCCCCGTTCGTCTGGGGTAAAAGGGACAAAGGAAACGACCCAACGCGCAACCCTATCTTGTTTTTTTGTTCGTTTAGTGTCCGTTTGACCCCATATCCGGAGCAAAGTTGGGATGGATTTGGGTCAAAACGGACAGCCACGGACAACCCGTCTGCGTCCTCGTGTCCGCGTGTGGCCCGCATGGCAGCCACCTACCCCGCTTTTCTTCCCTTTCCCTCTTTCTCCTCTGCTGGATGCTGGAGCCGCGTCGTCTTCCGTCTTCTCGCCGGAGCGGGAGCGCGTGGGGCGCTGGTGAGGCGGGGCCATGGCGCGCAGGCGAGCAGGCGCATGCGACGAGCGGGCGCGGCGACGGCAAGCTCGCGTGAGAGGAGGAGCACGAGTGGCGGCGACAGACTGCAGCGCGGGCGCGGCTGGAGCGCGACGGCGAGTTGCCACGGGCGGGGCGGCCGAGCGCATGGGCGGAGCAGCAGGGCGCGACACGACGGGAGCTGGCGTGGGCGCGCCGAGCGGAGGGCGCGGCGGGCGCTGGCGCGGGCGCGCAGAGCGGAGTGCGCAGCGTGGCGGGCGTGCAGGCCGCGAGTGAGGTGGCCGAGCGCGCGGGGCGAGGCGGCGGGCGCAGGCGCGGCGGCCGTGCAGGGCGGCCGAGCACGCGGGGCGGGGCGGCAGGGCGTGGGCACGGGCGCGGCGCTGCAGGCGGCGCGACGCGGCGGGCGGTGCTGGGCGGCAGGGCGCGGGAGCGCGGCCGGGCGTGCTCGCGGTGGCCGTGGCCGGGAGGCGGCGCGACGGGGTGCGGGCGCGCGCGCGCGGAGGGCGGGACGGGGATGGCCCAGGCGGCGGACTGCTCCTTCTGCCACGGGCGAGCGGGGCGTGCGGCGGTAGGCGAGCTGGCGAGCAGGGTTGCGGGCGAGCTGGCGAGCGAGGCGAGCGGCTGCGTGCGAGCGGGACGAGCGGCTGCGGGCGAGCGGGGTGCACGGCGGCAGGCGGGGACGCGCCGGGCGAGCGCGGCCACGCGGGAGCGGGGGCACTGGGCGTGCAGGTGCCGGGCGGGCTCGGCGCCAGCGCGCGCCGGCTGGCTGCGCGGGCGCGAGCACAGAGCGGGTGGGGCGCGGGCTCGGCCCGGGCATGACGCAGGCAGGGCGCAAGCGGGGTGGCGACCGTGAGCGGGCGGGGTGAGCAGGCACGAGGGCGGACGAGCTTGGCAGCGGCGGCTGCACCGACGGAGTGAGAGCGCGAGCTCACGAGCGGGTGAGGCGTGCGGCCGAGACGGACATTTTGAGGTCGTTTGGTGCGTTGGGCGCCTCCAACTCTATCCGGACATGCATGTCCATTTTGCCACCCTTTCTCACCCCAAATGGACAGAATCCGGATAAACCGGACGTCCGTTTGAGGTCGTGCGGTGGAGTTGTCCTGAGTGGTGTATGTCTGGACTCAGGAGCCGGGTGTGCCTGACCGGGTCGGCGTGTTGCATGGCTGGACTTGCCGTGTGGGGTTGCTAGGGGCTTGGCTGTTCAGCACTGCCCGGTCCACCATGGCGCTTGCGCGTGGCGTGTGCCACATCGGTTTTTTTTTGTCGCACCTGCGTGTGCTGTTTTGCCCGCTGCCCCGCGCGTGTTGGTTGAGGCCAGCCGGCCAGGGTGTGTTTGGTTGGATTCTCATCTCAATATAGTTGTTCCCTTTTCGTGCATGTTCATCTCAGCACCCCTCTTCGTGCATGCTTCTAGTGTATTTGTGCTAAGCTAGTGTGGACTCGCGCACCCTTCATATACTTTACCAAACACCCAAAAGTGGGTCGATAAGGGAACTTTTTCTCTCATGCTGTCGGCATCCTGGGAACGGGGGTCTCCAGACTTGCCTGCCTGTGGCCCATGGCGTGGCTCCTCTAGCGGCATGGTACGGTCCATCTTCACCAGCAAACACTAAGGACACTCGCGAGGGGCCAAGCCTCACGAGGCGGACGATAGAAGACCTCCTCAGGGGCAGCCTCGCTAGGCTGGCTCGCGAGGAGCGGAGAGATCAAGGCAAGGGGCACCTCGCGAGGTTTTCATGACGTGAGCCATGACGACCAAGGCCAGGAGGGCGCAGAGCACCAGTTGCCTCTTTGGTGCTACGGGAGCAGGCGCATGCGAGGAGTCCCTAGGCATCAAGCAAAGGTTTCCATATCGATGCAACAAGACCAAGATCATCAGGACGGCAGGACGGAGGTCACCGTGGAGCCCAGGACGGCGTCACCACCAGAGCCTTTGGCAGGCGAAGACCACTTTTTGTCAGGATAGCTTATACTAGTTGCCCCCCTTCAAATTGGTTGTTGTGGGACCCCTTCCCGCCTAACATTTGGGAAGAGGATTAGGGACTCTATAAATAGGACTAGCCACCATAGTAGGAGGCAACTCATCTTGGATCAGATCCATTCCATCCTCAACCACACAAGCTCATCGAGCCCAAGAACACCTCTTCTCAGGAGGCTGTTCTTCCCTTGTACTTGCTCATCCTCAGCGCAAGAGGCAATCCACCACACCATACTAGAGTAGGGTATTACACCACATCGGTGGCCCGAACCAGTATAAACCCTGTGTCCCTTGTTCTTCGGGTTCGGCGAGTTAGGTTCTAAGATCGTTGCGAGAGCGTGAGCTGGGGGGAAAGATCTTCGTGCGCACCCCAGTGTTCGAACCTCAAGGGTTTTGTCGGAACCCAAAATCCGACATTTGGCGCGCCAGGTAGGGGTGCGCCGAGGTTTTCTTCCCCATCGACCGATCCGCCGTCACCCGCATCTCCGATGTCTGACGATCCGAGGGCCCAGACCGACCGCTGGGCGGCCCGGCCAGCTCGAGGACCTCCATCCATTCCAGAAGACCTCAACTCCGCACTCCAGGCGGCCGGCGCGCCGCCCAACGCCCGCGGATGGGGCAGCACAGATCGGCGTCCGCCGCCCTCACGCCGTGGCGCGCACGGGCCGCCGCAAGATCCGCGAGCTATGCAGCAGCGACGGCGCCACACACTCAACGGGAACATGCCAACATGCGAGCTGCACGCGTGATGGCACGGGAGCTGCTGCGGTGCCGGCTGATGGAGAGCGGCCGCGACGCACTGCTGGAACGCGTCCCCGAGCTATTGGATGCTGCGCCCGGGGGTAAGCTGCCTTTCTGCTCCCTACTCGCATCTCAAGTTGTGGCCGGGTCACATGACGGGCCCTGTTGCGCCTGCGCGCTCCCAGGTGCACCAGGAGGGCTCGCTAGCGCTGGCACGACCGGCGGTGTCGGGCACCCGGCCGCCCCCTTGATACGTTTCCGTCGTATCTACTTTTCCAAACACTTTTGCCCTTGTTTTGGACTCTAACTTGTATGATTTGAATGGAACTAACCCGGACTGACGCTGTTTTCAGCAGAATTGCCATGATGTTGTTTTATGTGCAGAAAACAAATATTCTCGGAATGACCTGAAACTCCACGAAACATCTCAGAAAAAATAATAAAAAATCCTCGCCAAAGATGAAGACCAAGGGGCCCACACCCTTCTCACGAGGGTGGGGGGCGTGCCCCTACCTCATGGGCCCCTGGAAACCCTTCGACGCCAACTCCAACTCTATATATTTGCTTTCGGAGAGAAAAAAATCAGAGAGAAGAAATCATCACGTTTTACGATACGGAGCCGCCGCCAAGCCCTAAAACCTCTTGGGAGGGCTGATCTGGAGTCCGTTCGGGGCTCCGGAGAGGGGAATTCGTCGCCGTCGTCATCATCAACCATCCTCCATCACCAATTTCATGATGCTCACCGCCGTGCGTGAGTAATTGCATCGTAGGCTTGCTGGACGGTGATGGGTTGGATGAGATTTATCATGTAATCGAATAGTTTTGTTAGGGTTTGATCCCTAGCATCCATTATGTTCTGAGATTGATGTTGCTATGACTTTGCTATGCTTAATGCTTGTCACTAGGGACCGAGTGCCATGATTTCAGATCTGAACCTATTATGTTTTCATGAATATATTTATGTTCTTGATCCTATCTTGCAAGTCTATAGTCACCTACTATGTGTTATGATCCGGCAACCCCGAAGTGACAATAATCGGGACCACTCCCGGTGATGACCATAGTTTGAGGAGTTCATGTATTCAATCTGTGCTAATGCTTTGTTCCGATTCTCTATTAAAAGGAGGCCTCAATATCCCTTAGTTTCCAATAGGACCCCGCTACCACGGGAGGGTAGGACAAAATATGTCATGCAAGTTCTTTTCCATAAGCACGTATGACTATATACGGAATACATGCCTACATTAAATTGATGAATTGGAGCTAGTTCTGTGTCACCCAATGTTATGACTATTACATGATGAACCACATCCGGCATAATTATCCATCACTGATCCGGTGCCTACGAGTTTTCTATATACTGGTTCTCGCTTATTTACTTTCCCGCTGCTACTGTTACAATAACTACAAAATACCAAAAACATTACTTTTGCTGTCTTTACTTTTGTTGCCGCTACCACCACTATCATATTACTTTGCTACTAAACACTTTGCTGCAGATACTAAGTTTCCAGGTGTGGTTGAATTGACAACTCAGCTGCTAATACTTGAGAATATTATTTGGCTCCCCTTGTGTCGAATCAATAAATCTGGGTTGAATACTCTACCCTCGAAAGCTGTTGTGATCCCCTATACTTGTGGGTTATGAAGACTAATTTCCGGCGTCGTTGCCGGGGAGCATAGCTCTATTCTTTGAGTCACTTGGGATTTATATCTGCTGGACACTATGAAGAACTTGAGAGATCCAAAAACCAAGATCTATCCCTCAACTACGATGGGAGGTAAGGAACTGCCATCTAGCTCTGCACTTGATTCACCTTCTGTTATGAGTAAGTTTGCGACACCTACACCTGCTTCTGCTATTCGTTCTGATATGTCGCATGTTATTGATGATGCCACTTATGCTATGGATGATACTTATGATGAAACTGCTTCTATGCCTGATACTACTGTGCCCCTTAGTGAATTTATTGATGAACAAATTGCTAGAGCTAGAGAAAAAGAAATTATTGAATCTGAATACAATGATGATAGTGATGATGAAAATATGCCTGTTATTCCTGAGGGCTATCTTTTTGATATGGAATCTTCTGCCGCTATTTTAGCTTGCAAAGATAGATATGGGCTTAAGAGGTTATTAATTAAATGGAACAAAGAATCACTTAGAGATAAAATGAAACCCGACCCTGCTTTTGCTACTTCACCTATATGTGTTCCTAAAAAGGATTATGAATTCGCTGTTGATCCTGATATAATTACTTTGGTTGAATCTGATCCGTTTTATGGCTATGAATCTGAAACTGTTGTGGCACATCTTACTAAGTTAAATGATATAGCTGCCCTGTTCACTAATGATGAGAGATCGCGTTACTTCTATATACTAAAATATTTCCGTTCTCATTAAAGGGTGATGCTAAGATATGGTTTAATTCTCTTGATCCTGGTTATGTGCGTAGTCCCGAGGATATGATTTATTACTTCTCTGCTAAATATTTCCCTGCTCATAAGAAACAAGCTGCTTTGAGGGAAATATACAACTTCGTGCAAATTAAAGAAGAGAGTCTCCCGCAAGCTTGGGGGAGGCTTCTCAAGTTACTTAATGCTTTGCCCGATCATCCTCTTAAGAAACCCGAAATACTTGATATATTTTATAATGGACTAACCGATGCTTTCAGAGATTACCTGGATAGTTGTGCTGGTTCTATTTTTAGGGAAAGAACACCGGATGAAGCTGAAATTCTATTGAATAATATGTTGACAAATAAAAATAATTGGGCACCTCCTGAGCCAGCTCCTGAGCCATCTCCTGCTCCAATTACTGAGCCTATTCCTAAACCAACTCCGAAGAAGAGAGGTGTTCTATTTCTTAGTCCCGAAGATATGCAAGAGGCAAAGAAATCTATGAAAGAAAAAAGTATTAAAGCTGAAGATGTTAAGAATTTACCTCCTATTGAAGAAATACATGGTATTAATTCACCGCCTATTGAAGAAACATATGATCTTAATTATTTATTTACTGAAGAACCTCCTGATCCCGATATCCCGACACAGGTAGTAAAGGTAAATTCTCTCTATAGATTTGATGAAGGTGATATCCCTCACTATAAGCCTGCTAGGCAATGCTTTGATGAGTTTGATAATTTTATTGTCAAACAAGAAAATTTCAATGCTTATTTTGGTAGACAATTGAAATATGATTCCGATATGCTTAAATACTTGGGTGATTATATGGCTAATATTAAAGGTGAACTTAAACTTGTTAGCAAACATGCTTCTATGGTTACCACTCAAGTAGAACAAGTACTTAAGGCTCAAAAGAAGTGCTTGATGACATGAATAGTAAGAAAAATGATTATGCTGTTAGAGTGGCTACTAGAACTGGTAGAATGACTCAGGAACCTTTGTATCCTGAAGGCCACCCTAAGAGAATCGAGCAAGATTCTCAAAGAAATAATATTGATGTTCCTAGTTCTTCTAAAAAGAAAAAGAAGAAAAATGATAGAACTATGCAAACTTCTAGTGAACCTATTGCTGAACCACCTGATAATCCAAATGATATATCTATGTCTGATGCTAAAACAGAATCTGGTAATGAACATGAACCTAGTAAAAATATTAATGATGATGTTCATGATGATGCTCAACCTAGAAATGATAATGACATAGAAATTGAACCTGATGTTGATCTTGATAACCCACAATCAAAGAATCAATGTTATGATAAAAGAGACTTTGTTGCTAGGAAACATGGTAAAGAAAGGGAACCTTGGGTTCAGAAACCCATGCCCTTTCCTCCGAAACCATCCAAGAAAAAGGATGACGAGGATTTTGAGCGATTTGCTGAAATGATTAGGCCTATGTTTTTGCGTATGCGATTAACTGATGTGCTCAAAACAAATCCTTATGCTAAATATATGAAGGATATCATTACTAATAAAAGAAAGATACCGGAAGCTGAGATTTTCACCATGCTTGCTAATTATACTTTTAAGGGTGGAATACCAAAGAAACTTGGAGACCCCAGAGTACCTACTATACCTTGCTCCATTAAAAGAAATTATATTAAAACTGCTTTATGTGATCTTGGAGCCGGTGTTAGTGTTATGCCTCTCTCTTTATATCGTAGACTTAACTTGAATAAGCTGACACCTACTGAAATATCTTTGCAAATGGCTGATAAATCAACTGCTATACCTGTCGGTATTTGTGAGGATGTGCCTGTTGTGGTTGCAAACATTACTATCTTAACGGACTTTGTTATACTTGATATTCCCGAGGATGATAGTATGTCTATTATTCTTGGAAGACCTTTTCTTAATACTGCAGGGGCTGTTATTGATTGCAACAAAGGCAATGTCACTTTTCATGTCAATGGTAATGAGCATACGGTACACTTTCTAAGGAAACAACCTCAAGTTCATAGTATCAACTCTATTGGAAAAATTCCATCGATTATATTTGGAGGTTTTGAATTTCCTCTACCAACTGTCAAGAAGAAATATGATATTCTTATTATTGGGGATGTGCATATCCCCGTTGAGGTAACCTAGTGTTATTTGAAATTTCTCCGGTTTCATGATTATCGGAATGAGTTTGTTAACAAGACTTGATCAACCTTGTTAGTGGATTCTTTTTGATAAGCATGAGAGGGATGAAACTAGAAGCACAACCTTCTGTACCCTCTCTATACTTTCTGTTATTTATATTAAATAAAGTAAAAATAGTATTTTTTTTGTCTGTTTCCTGACTTATCCATGCAATATAAAAATATCCCGAAAATAAAAGTCCTCAGAATGCCATGCCAATTTAATATGATTTTTTCGGGAATATTTGAGGATTTACTGTGCAAAAATTACCGTGGGAGGAGCTGCCACCTGGCCACGAGGGTGGTGGGTGCGCCCCCTGCCTCGTGGGCCCACGGTGGCCCTCCTCCACTTATCCTAGCACCCATCTTCTTCCTCTATCTCACACAAAACCGAAAAACCAACTCAAGCACGAGTTCCAGCCACTTTTGCTGTGATTTTTGATCTCCTTGCTCAAAGCACCTCTCGCAAAACTGCTTGGGGAGATTGTTCCTTGGTATGTGACTCCTCCATTTGTCCAATCAGTTTTTGTTCTAGTGCTTTATTCTTTGCAAATTTATGCTGCATAGGTGACCATGTTCTTGAGCTTGCATGTCAAATTTATATGGTTCTAAGTAGTTCTAATGCTTGATATAGGCTCTAGGCACTTGTAGGAGTAGTTGCTATCAATATTATTGAGTTTGGTTTACTTTTATTTTGAAGTTACTAAAAATTTCAGAATTTTTCAGAGAAAAACAATAAGCTTAGGAAGATGTTCCAAGGTGGTTCTTCTAAGAAGCAAGGACCCAGGATTGCTATGCGCGATTGTCGGCGTCAAAACCGGCGGATCTCGGGTAGGGGGTCCCGAACTGTGCGTCTAGGCCGGATGGTTACAGGAGGCAGGGGACACGAAGTTTTACCCAGGTTCGGGCCCTCTTGATGGAGGTAAAACCCTACGTCCTGCTTGATTAATATTGATGATATGGGTAGTACAAGAGTAGATCTACCACGAGATCAGAGAGGCTAAACCCTAGAAGCTAGCCTATGGTATGATTGTATGTTATGATTGTTGTCCTACGGACTGAAACCCTTCGGTTTATATAGACACCGGAGAGGGTTAGGGTTACACAAGGTCGGTTACAAAGGAGGAGATATCCATATCCGTACTGCCTAGCTTGCCTTCCACGCCAAGTAGAGTCCCATCCGGACATGAGACGAAGTCTTCAATCTTGTATCTTCATAGTCTAACAGTCCGGCCAATGGAGACAGTCCGGCTGTCCGGAGACCCCCTAATCCAGGACTCCCTTAGTAGCCCCTGAACCAGGCTTCAATGACGATGAATCTGGCGCGTAGTATTGTCTTCGGCATTGCAAGGCGGGTTCCTTCCCCGAATACATCACAGAAGAATTTGAATACGAGGATAGTGTCCGACCCTGCAAAATAAGTTCCACATTCCACCGTAGAGAGAATAATATTTTCGCAAATCTAATTTGCTGGCTTGTTTTGGCAACATGACGTTATGTCATGGCCCGGTGATTATTCGAACCGTTTCTTTTAACCAGCCCCGCACATAACTCGAGGCAGTTTTTCGACACGTCTTGTCAAAGCAGAGATCGTGTCCCCTTATTACGGGATTCTCATCAATACGGGCGTGGGTAACCCAACCGCGCCATCAATTGTGGCGCTTGGGGGATAAGCGAGTTTTACCAGGCAAGTGGGGACGCTTAGTTTCGTCCGCCCATATAAAGGGATAAGGATCCACCTTTCTATCCACGCCTTCTTCCTCCTTTGCTCATCCGTTTTCGCACACTCGAGCTCTAGCGCCCAAGTCCGCACTTCCCACCTCGACCTTCTCCAATCATGTCCAGAGCGGGAGGAAAGTGGATGGTCTCCTCCGTCACGGAGGGAGACATCAAGAAACTAAGGAGACCCGGATACCTGCCCGACGACATCGCGCACCGGCTCCCAGATGAGGGGCAGCTCATCCCCACCCCCAGGCCCCATGAGAGTGTTGGAAATATGCCCTAGAGGCAATAATAAATTAGTTATTATTATATTTCCTTGTTCATGATAATCGTTTATTATCCATGCTAGAATTGTATTGATAGGAAACTCAGATACATGTGTGGATACATAGACAACACCATGTCCCTAGTAAGCCTCTAGTTGACTAGCTCGTTGATCAATAGATGGTTACGGTTTCCTGACCATGGACATTGGATGTCATTCATAACGGGATCACATCATTAGAAGAATGATGTGATGGACAAGACCCAATCCTAAGCATATCACAAGATCGTGTAGTTCGCATGCTAAAGCTTTTCTAATGTCAAGTATCATTTCCTTAGACCATGAGATTGTGCAACTCCCAGATACCGTAGGAATACTTTGGGTGTGCCAAACGTCACAACGTAACTGGGTGGCTATAAAGGTGCACTACGGGTATCTCCGAAAGTGTCTGTTGGGTTGGCATGAATCGAGACTAGGATTTGTCACTCCGTGTGACGGAGAGGTATCTCTGGGCCCACTCGGTAGGACATCATCATAATGTGCACAATGTGATCAAGGAGTTGATCACAGGATGATGTGTTACGGAACGAGTAAAGAGACTTGCCGGTAACAAGATTGAACAAGGTATCGGGATACCGACGATCGAATCTCGGGCAAGTATCGTACCGCTAGACAAAGGGAATTGTATACGGGATTGATCGAATCCTCGACATCGTAGTTCATCCGATGAGATCATCGTGGAACATGTGGGAACCAACATGGGTATCCAGATCCCGTTGTTGGTTATTGACCGGAGAACGTCTCGGTCATGTCTGCATGGTTCCCGAACCCGTAGGGTCTACACACTTAAGGTTCGATGACGCTAGGGTTATAAAGGAAGTTTGTATGTGGTTACCGAATGTTGTTCGGAGTCCCGGATGAGATCCCGGACGTCACGAGGAGTTCCGGAATGGTCCGGAGGTAAAGATTTATATATGGGAAGTCCTGTTTTGGTCACCGGAAAAGTTTCGGGTTTTATCGGTAACATACCAGGACCACCGGGAGGGTCCCAGGGGTCCACCAAGTGGGGCCACATGCCCCGGAGGGCTGCATGGGCCAAGTGTGGGAGGGGACCAGCCCTAGGTGGGCTGGTGCGCCCCCCACAAGGGCCCAAGGCGCCTAAGGGGAGGAGGGGCAAACCCTAAGGGCAGATGGGCCTTAGGGCCCATGCCTGGTGCGCCTCCCTCTCCCCCTCCACCCGGCCGCCACCCAGATGGGATCTGGGGGCTGCCGCCACCCCTAGGGAGGGAACCCTAGGTGGGGGCGCAGCCCCTCCCATCCCCCTATATATACTTGAGGTTTGGGCTGCCCAAGACACACGAGTTCCTCTCCTTCTTGGCGCAGCCCTACCCCTCTCCCTCCTCGTCTCTTGTGGTGCTTGGCAAAGCCCTGCTGGAGTACCACGCTCCTCCACCACCACCACGCCGTTGTGCTGCTGCTGGATGGAGTCTTCCTCAACCTCTCCCTCTCTCCGTGCTGGATCAAGGCATGGGAGACGTCACCGGGCTGTACATGTGTTGAACGCGGAGGTGCCGTCCATTCGGCACTAGGATCTCCGGTGATTTGGATCACGACGAGTACGACTCCTTCAACCCCGTTCTCTTGAACGCTTCTGCTTAGCGATCTACAAGGGTATGTAGATGCACTCTCCTTCCCCTCGTTGCTGGTCTCTCCATAGATAGATCTTGGTGACACGTAGGAAAATTTTGAATTTCTGCTACGTAACCCAATAGAGAGGGTAGTATTCCTCACCCATTTCCTCCGTGGACTGGGATTCCCTCTCCATCCATTCGCCCGGGGGCTCA
This sequence comes from Triticum aestivum, assembly GCF_018294505.1. Classification (NCBI taxonomy): domain Eukaryota; kingdom Viridiplantae; phylum Streptophyta; class Magnoliopsida; order Poales; family Poaceae; genus Triticum; species Triticum aestivum. The sequence goes on along the minus strand of NC_057797.1, from coordinate 538,985,948 downwards.
TGTTCTATTACAGCCTGGATTTCCACGATCTGGCCCCGAAATTCGTCCTCAACATCTCGGCGTTTATCATCGTGTGCGAGGCCTTCCTCCGCATCAAGCCCCACTTCGGCTTATGGCTGAAGACCTTCAATATCAAGCCGAAGGTGGTGGGCGGCGGCCAGGCGGAGTGCGGAGACGCCATGGTGGGCAAGATGCCCAACATAACATGGCTCGAGGGCTCCTTTGTGGAAACCATAAAGGGGTGGCAATCGGGGTGGTTCTATATCACCGAGCCGCGTGACCCCGCATGGGTAGCGGCCTCCGAGTTCCGATCTGGCATCCCCATGCGGCTCACCTCCTGGAAAGAGAAGGGCCTGTCCTGGGGTAGTTCGAAAGAGCTGACCGGACTCCAAACATGTATTCAAAACATGGTGGACAAGAAGCTCAAGCTTGTCAATATAGTCCAGGTTATGCTCATCCGCCGGATACTCCCGTGCCAACAACGGGAGTTCACCTTGTGGGAGTTCAACTCGGCGCAGCACCGGACTCTGAACAGGCTCTTCAACACGACTCATGAAGACGCCTGGAGGGTGTTGTTCAAAAGTGCCGAGGTCCCTCCCCCTATTACCGAGGATCGCGGATTCAGCGCGAAGCGCCAAGCCAGTGCGGTAAGCTGCTTTACCTTTCACAGGATACTTTTTATATAGATTGACTCTATGCAGGATCTAAACTCCCGTACCTTTGACAGGACTGCCAGAAGATGGCCGAACAGATCGACTGTCCGGCTCCTTTGCCCGAAGGCCCCGCAGACGCTCTTCTGGCGAAGATGTTGACTCCGGCCCCTTATAAGGTGCCGGAGAAGACCAAGAAGGCCAAGGGAGCTCGAAAGAGTTCCCGACGCCAGGCGTCGTCGGACTCACCGTCTGATGACTCTGCGGCGCACTCTTCCCCCGAAGACGAGGAAGAAGAAGAAGAAGATGCTCCCCCACCGACTGGGGGAGACAGAAAAAGGAAGGCCGCCCCAACTGGGGGGGGGGGCGAAGGGTCCAAGAAGGGAAGGACTCTCCTTCCGGACAGCTCCACCGCCGCCGACGAAGGCGAAGACGAGTGGTTGCCCAGGGCCAAGCCCTCGGGGAGATCGTAAGTATTCGGATACCAAAGTAACCCATAGGATTCCTTTGTCGCACTGCTTTCCCTAATCGCCGAACATAATTACGTAGGCCGCCACGAGCCAATATCAAGGTATCATTGGACGACTCCCTGGGCTCGTCGGACATGGATAGCGATCCAGTCCCGACCACCACCTCCCCTCATCCTGCCGACGACCCCGAGGTGTTGTCTCAAGAGGCACCGGATCGAGGGGAGACAGTCCCTGAGGCGCCTCAAGGCAACCTTCCGGACTCTGGGAGCCGCGGGGACGGGGCCCCCGAGAGCTCCGAGTTCGGTCCTCAGCCGAACACCGTGCCAGACCCTGCAGCGGTTCCGGACTCGGGCAGGCGGCCTCCTTCTAAGAGGGGAAAAACGCCTGTGCCGGTGACCTCTGTCCATCCAGAGGCACCGGACAATCTGCTGGAAGCGCTTCGCAGTGCTTCCATCGACGAGGAGCACCACACTATCATGGGTGCGGTGATCCAGAAGGTTCAGTCCGCCAAGAGCGGATTGACTAAAGCCTGTGCCAGCCTTCTAACAGGCTTTGAGGTAAGTGTGTTTAAAATGTAGTAGAAATATGACCGCATAGACAGTAGCCCCTGATGCTTTGTTCGGTGTTCACAAAGAAAAGCCGAACAGAGGATCAAATAATATCGCAGGAGTCTAATATAAGTATGTCAATATGCATATGCAGGCTTCACTGCTGGCGTCTGCTGCACTAACTGCGGAGGTCTCCGTACTGAAGCAGGACCTCGAGGGGTCCAAGAAAGAGCTCGGCCTTGCCAAGAGGCAGCTCGAGGAGAACAAGGGTAAGTAATACCCCGTCTATAGATATGTATATAAAAAAGAACGCGATTGCAAAATGACAGGATCATTGTATGTTTGCCAGGGGCCACGACCGAGGTGGCGACCCTGAAGCAAGCACTAACCAAGGCCGAAGATACAGTGGCCAAGGAGCGCACCGAGCGAGAGAAGCACGAGGCTCGGGTGGGCGAGGTGCAGCAAGAGCTCCAGGCTCTCGTGACGAAGCATGAGGCGTTGGAGCTTGACTTGAAGACGCGAGAGTTTGAGCTTGCCACGGCCCGTGAGAGCGCAAAGAGTGCCAAGGCCGAGGCCCAGAAGGACCTTCAGGAGATCGACGCGATGAAGAAGATAGCGGCGGTAAGGCTTTATATATGCAAAGAAAGCATGTAAAAGTGAATTACCGATTACTTACCCGAATCCGGAGCTCTTCAGGAGCATTCGCAGATTTGCCCCGTAGTGTGTCCGATGCCGCACAATTTTACCAGGCCGAGGACGGAAGCTCGACGGAGAAGCTGTTCTGGTCTCAGTATGCTGAGGCCGAACATCCGGTGCTGATGAGCGACCAGCTGAAGCAGATGGTCGAGCTACATAAGGCGGCCGATCAGGCCATGAAGAGCTTTATAGTCCGGTTGTGGCCTGGTGACGCCCTTCCGAACAGCTTCTTCGGCCTGGTGAGGCGGCTTGTGGATGCCTGCCCACGGCTGGAGGTCGTCGAGCGATCTGTCTGCATTGAAGGTGCACGTCGAGCTTTCGCCCGTGTAAAAATGCAGTGGGTCAAGCTAGACGTCGTGAAGCTGATCAAGGAGGGGCCGCCAGAGGGCAAGGAGCACCACCACCCCGAGATGTACTATGAGGGTGTTCTACCGGATGCCCGTCTTATCGTGGACGAGTGTTCAAAAGATGTAATATTTGAATGAGACTTGCTCGTTTTATCCTGTATGTACGAAAACTTGTTTCATATGCGCTATGCAACGCTTGTTAGAATTTAAAATATTACCTTATGTTTGGCTGTTTATCCAATCTAAGAGATGGCTAGTCCTCGGCTTCTACCCCCATGCCACGAGTGCTGGGGTGTTCAGGATAAACCTGAGCACTCTTGTTCTTATGTTTGGGTCCTTCGAGGGAGGTGCTCAGCACAACGAACAAGGCAACCAGACTAATAATGCTTTATCACTCTCACTTAGCCATAGAATTCTATAATTTTAAATTTCGGCGAAGTCCCTGGTATTTGGAAGGCCGAATTCGGGGCGCGATACACGCCTGTAAGCCGGACAGGGCCGACCCCTTGCCCTAAGCGGCATAAGTCTTTAGGGACTCGAAAAACCTCGCCGAACAGCGACCAGTCTCTCGCCTTATCATGACAGTCAGTTTTAGCTTTCTCTACTGAGGTGCTCAGCCCGGCAGAACCGGGGCACAATCGCAGTAGTTCTCCTAGCGCTACCTTAGCCGATAGAGCAGAATGTAAGGTACCAAAACATAGGAGCCGGGCAAACCCAACATTTGACCAAATACATGATTCGGAGCTGATGCATATAGTGCTATAAGTTCGGGGTGCCGCACTTGTGAAAGTGTTCGGACTTTTCACACCGCATTGTGGGGTACGTAAGCCCCTGGTGTATTGGCCGTACCAGAGTGTACGGTTGCAAGGCGTCATTAATGAACACATAGGTATATATATATATATATATATATATATATATATATATATATATATAACAAGAATGCAATAATAGTCGTAATGTCATGCATGGTTTATGGAAAAATTGCATTAAAGCAGAGTGATACAGATAGAGCGATAAGAAAAGAGTAGGACTATGTCCCTTCCAAGGGCGGGCTGAGAAATGATATGAAATCTATAATCAACCTGGGAATTCCGTTGTATAATGTAGCTGTCTGCCTCCTTGGTTGCTGCATCATGTGTTCGGCAATAGTGCTGCCGGACAGTGTTTCCAGAGATTAAGGTCCTGAAAGAAAAAGAAAAATAACCAAACGGGAAGCCCCTAGTGCGGTTTAGGCCGCGTTTTGGGGCTTGCCGCAGTTGTGCCCCCTCCCCACATGTGCCCATGGTATTTTTAATGCGTAATTATGTTCTTCTTTTGCTTGTTGGGAGCTTTCCCGTGTAAATAGTTTTATTTCTTTTCTTTTCTTTTCTTTGGGGGTCAGTAGGAGAATACCATGATTAAATTGTTGAAGTGGCTCTTATATGCTTTATTGTTGATTTAACCAAGAGCCCATATTGCTTTGTCTTCTCCTGTTTATTGAATGCTCGCATATTCCAACTTAGTCCAATGCACGTGCACTCTTATTATTATTCACATCGTTCGGTCGTGCAAGTAAAAGGCAATTATGATGATATATGATGGACTGATTGAGATGAGAAAAGCTGGTACGAACTCGACCTCTTTTTTTGTAAATATGATGAGTTCATCGTTCTTGATTCAGCTTGTTATGAATAAAAATGTTTGCAATGACAATTAGAGATCATAGTTGCTTGTGCCATGCTTGATTAGTTATGAGTTATAATGGATTACCTTGCGTGCCAACATGCTATTGAGATGGTTATGATGTGGTATGATGGGGTGGTATCCTCCTTTGAATGATTTAAGTGACTTGACTTGGCACATGTTCACGCATGTAGTTGAAACAAATCAACATAGCCTTCACGATATTTATATTTATGGTGGATTATATCCTACTCATGCTTGCATCCAATGTTTATTAATTTTAATGCATGTACATGGCTGTCGTCGCTCTCTAGTTGGTCGCTTCCCAGTCTTTTGCTAGCCTTCACCTGTACTAAGCGGGAATACTGCTTGTGCATCCAAACTCCTTAAACCCCAAAGTTATTCCACATGAGTCCACTATACCATCCTATATGCGGTATCTACCTGCCGTTCCAAGTAAATTTGTATGTGCCAAACTCTAAACCTTCAAATAATCATCCTGTTTTGTATGCTCGAATAGCTCATGTATCAACTAGGGCTTCCTGTATCTTCCATGCTAGGCGGGTTATTCTCAAGAGGAGTGGACTCTGCTCCTCACTCACAAGAAAATGGCTGGTCACCGGGATGCCCAGTCCCATGCTTTATGCAAACTAAATCAAAATAATTGCAAAACAAAACTCCCCCTGGGACCTGATGTATGTTGGAGGCACTTGTTGTTTCGAGCAAGCCATGGATTGATGCTTGTTGGTGGAGGGGGAGTATAAACTTTACCATTCTGTTTGGGAACCGCCTATAATGTGTTTAACATGGAAGATATAACCATCTCTTAGTTGTTACGTTGACAATGAAAGTATACTGCTCAAAATACAATTTATCTCTATTTCAAAATCGAGCTCTGGACCTCTACAAATCCCTGCTTCCCTCTGCGAAGGGCCTATCCATTTACTTTTATGTTGAGTCATCACCCTCTTATTAAAAAGCACTAGCTGGAGAGCACAGCTGTCATTTGCATTCATCATTGTTAATTTATATTGGGTATGACTATGATTGGATCTCTTTTACCATGAATTACAATATCTAGTCAGTCCTTGATCTTTAAAGGTGCTCTGCATTTATGTTTTGCGGTCTCAGAAAGGGCTAGCGAGATACCATCTTGTTATATCATATTATGATTGTTTTGAGAAAGTGTTGCCATCCGAGATTTATTATTATGGATTGCTAGTTGATTATGCTATTGATATGAGTAATTGTGAGACCTGAGAATTATAGAAAATGTGGTTAGTTATGATCTATGCTGAAAACTTGAATGTTGGCTTGACATAGTTACAACAACAAGAGCAAACAGAGTTTGTAAAAGTTTTTCTTTATTTCTTTTAGTTTGTCAACTGAATTGCTTGAGGACAAGCAAGGGTTTAAGCTTGGGGGAGTTGATACGTCTCCGTCGTATCTACTTTTCCAAACACTTTTGCCCTTGTTTTGGACTCTAACTTGTATGATTTGAATGGAACTAACCCGGACTGACGCTATTTTCAGCAGAATTGCCATGATGTTGTTTTATGTGCAGAAAACAAATATTCTCGGAATGACCTGAAACTCCACGGAACATCTTAGAAAAAATAATAAAAAATCATTGCCAAAGATGAAGACCAGGGAGGCCACACCCTTCTCACGAGGGTGGGGGGCGCGCCCCCTACCTCATGGCCCCCTGGAAACCCTCCGAGGCCAACTCCAACTCTATATATTTGCTTTCGGAGAGAAAAAATCAGAGAGAAGAAATCATCGCGTTTTACGATACGGAGCCGCTGTCAAGCCCTAAAACCTCTCGGGAGGGCTGATCTGGAGTCCGTTCGGGGCTCCGGAGAGGGGGATTCATCGCCATCGTCATCATCAACCATCCTCCATCACCAATTTCATGATGCTCACCGCCGTGCGTGAGAAATTGCATCTTAGGCTTGTTGGACGGTGATGGGTTGGATGAGATTTATCATGTAATCGAGTTAGTTTTGTTAGGGTTTGATCCCTAGTATCCATTATGTTCTGAGAATGATGTTGCTATGACTTTTCTATGCTTAATGCTTGTCACTAGGGCCCGAGTGCCATGATTTCAGATCTGAACCTATTATGTTTTCATGAATATATGTGAGTTCTTCATCCTATCTTGCAAGTCTATAGTCACCTACTATGTGTTATGATCCGGCAACCCCGAAGTGACAATAATCGGGACCACTCCCAGTGATGACCATAATTTGAGGAGTTCATGTATTCACTATGTGCTAATGCTTTGTTCCGGTTCTCTATTAAAAGGAGGCCTTAATATCCCTTAGTTTCCAATAGGACCCCGCTGCCATGGGAGGGTAGGACAAAAGATGTCAGGCAAGTTCTTTTCCATAAGTATGTATGACTATATAACGAATACATGCCTACATTACATTGATGAATTGGAGCTAGTTCTGTGTCACCCTATGTTATGACTGTTACATGATGAACCACATCCGGCATAATTATCCATCACTGATCCGGTGCCTACGAGTTCTCTATATACTGGTTTATGCTTATTTACTTTCCCGCTGCTACTGTTACAATCACTACAAAATACCAAAAACATTACTTTTGTTGTCTTTACTTTTGTTGCCGCTACCGCCACTATCATATTACTTTGCTACTAAACACTTTGTTGTAGATACTAAGTTTCTAGGTGTGGTTGAATTGACAACTCAGCTGCTAATACTTGAGAATATTCTTTGGCTCCCCTTGTGTCGAATCAATAAATTTGGGTTGAATACTCTACCCTCGAAAGCTGTTGCGATCCCCTATACTTGTGGGTTATCACCCCTCGCCTCAAGGGTTTTGCCGGAACCTGAAATCCGACACATGCACCCTTCATACACCCTACCAAACACACCCTCAGTGTCGCTCGCCTCGTGATGAGTTGTTTCGCTCACGTGAGAGGCTCGATGTGTGAGCGGTGCGTGACCGGACTCGTGAGTCGGGTGCACCCATCCGGCCGGGTCGATGTGTTGCATGGCCAACCTTGCCGTGTGGAGTTTCGATGGTCTTGGACTCTTGGTTGTTCAGTGCTTTCTGATCATGCGCGACACTTGTGTGCGTCGTATGCCGGGTCAGTGTTTTTCTCTATGATATGCCGCTTGTCTTAGAGCATCTACAGCCGAACTTGGCAAATCCGCCCCGCCTATACGTCCACGGATGCACCTGGGCACGCCCGCGGTGGTATCCAGACGGACCCTCATATTTTGCTCCTGGCATTCACATATCTCAAATCCGGTCTCTCAAATCCATGCAAATGCATGCACGTCGATGATACATGCCAATGTCGCACATAAATAACAGATGTTGGTACCAAACATAACTAGTGTTTACATATAATTTATTTTAAGCGCACAACTCAACCATCAGCTCTTTGGTTTCCATTGTGGGTCCACATATGCTCCATAAGATCATTGAGTAGCTACGTGTGCACTTGATGATCTCAAAGATCCTTATGCATCTGTATAAAGTTCGTAAGCTGAGCTGCATCTTAATCTTCTGGGATTTCAACTTGTTCTTTAGGTGCTTCAAAATCATTGGTTTGGGCTACACCATCACCCTCATCCTCGACAATCATATTGTGCAAGATAACACAAGATGTCATGACCTACACAAAGTTTCAGATTCCCACATCATTGCAGCCCCCGAACAATTCCCCAACGAGCTTGAAGCATTCCAAATGCCCTCTCCATATCCTTCCTAGCTGCTTCCTGAATTGTCTCAAAGTGGCTCTATTTCTTGCCATGCAGTTCAGATATGGTCTTCACAAACGCCGCCTACTAAGGATAGATGCCATCAGCAAGATAGTATCACATGTTGTAGTCTCGGTCGTTGATAGTATAGTTGCACGGTGACGATTCTCCATTGCAAAGCCTCCTGAACACCAGAGATCGTTGAAGCACGTTGATGTCGTTGAGAGAACTTGACATTCCAAACAAAGCAAGCCAAATCCATAAGTCACGTGATACCACCGCTTCTAGTATGATGGTGGACTCTTTGGTGTGATCTTGAGACATTCCCCTCAAACCTTTTGAGGCAGTTCTTCCATTGCCAATGCATGCAATCAATTGATCTGAGCATTCCTGAAACCCCTGGCCTCTTCAATAGCCAACAACTTCTTCGTGTCCCGCACATTTGATTCTCTGAGTTACTCAGCTCCAAACACCTACACCATGGGGCAAGCAAACTTGACAGTAGTCTTCAGGCATGTGATATCCCCCATCCTGACCATCTCACCAACGGCATCTGCGGCAATACCAAGTGCGAGCATCCTCAAAGCAGCAGTGCACTTCTGCTTGGTAGAGAAAGAAAGTTGACCGCAATAATCCCTTGTGAGCTTGAATTAGTCATCGTGTGCCTTCACTCCCTCCACAATGCGCAAAAACAATGGTTTCCGCATGCAAAATGGAGACGAAACCATGGATCATCAGGGAAAATAGGCTTCGAAGAAAACTAGTCCCTGTGCAGTAGCCATGCTCCACAGCTCCAGACACCCTATCCCGATTGATCACTCTTATCCCTTTGATTGAGCCCTTAAAGTTGAGAATACACTCCACTTGCCGGTCCATTTCCTCTTGCATGCTCATGAGCATGATCATATCCACTTCTTCGCCCGAATCCGAGGAATCAAAGAACTCATCTTCAATCATTTCATCAAGCTCTGTCGGTCCATACTACCCGTCCAACGAAGCATCAGAATCCATCCTTTTCCATAATAAAATCATAAAAAATCTGGTTAGACAATGTGTAAAACACACGAAGCACAAGGCGGAGCCAAAGAGTTGCCGGGCGTATGATACATCTCCAATGTATCTATAATTTTTGATTGTTCCATGCTGTTTTATTATAAATCTTGGATGTTTTATAATCATTTTATAGTCATTTTGTATCATTTTTGGTACTAACCTATTGATATAGTGCCAAGTGCCAGTTGCTGTTTTTTCCATGTTTTTTACATCGTAGAAAAACAATATCAAACGGAGTCCAAATGCCCCAAAACTTTACGGAGATTTTTTATGGACCAGAAGGAAGATGTTGGGCCCTGGTTGCCCCGAGGGAGTCCCAAGGAGGGGACAACCCACCAGGGCGCGCCAGGAGGCTCATGCGTGCCCTGGTGGGTTGTGCAGACCTTGGGTGCCCCCCGGACCGCCTCTTTTATCTATAAATACCCCAATATTCCAAAAACCCTAGGGGAGTCAACGAAATATTCATGCAGCCGCCGCAGAGTCCAGAACCACCGGATCCAATCTAGACATCATCACGGAGGGGTTCACCACTTCCATTGGTGCCTCTCCGATGATGCATGGTAGTTCTTTGTAGACCTTCGGGTCCGTAGTTAGTAGCTAGATGGCTTCATCTCTCTCTCTCTTGATTCTCAATACAATGGTCTCTTGGAGATCCATATGATGTAACTCTTTTGCAGTGTGTTTGTTGGGATCGATGAACTTTGAGTTTATGATCAGATCTATGTTTTTATATCCATGAAAGTAATTTAGTTTCTTTGATCTCTTTTATGCATGATCTCTTATAGCCTCGTATTTCTTCTACGATATTTTGGTTTTGTTTGGCCAACTTGATCTATTTATCTTGCAATGGGAAGAGGTTCCTGGTAGTGGGTTCAATCTTACGGTGCTTGATCCCAATGAAATAAAGGGAACCGACACGTACGTATCATTGCTACTAAGGATAAAAAGATGGGATGTATATCTACTGCCATAGATAAACGGATCTCGTCTACATCATGTCATCCTTCTTATTGCATTACTCCCTTTTTCCATGAACTTAATACACTAGATGCATGCTGGATAGCGGTTGATGTGTGGAGTAATAGTACTAGATGCAGGCAGGAGTCGGTCTACTAATATTGGACGTGATGCCTATGTAATTATCATCGCCTGGATATCGTCATAATTATTTGAGGTTCTATCAATTTCCCAACAATAATTTGTTTACCCACCGTTTGCTATTTTTCTCGAGAGAAGCCACTAGTGAAACCTACGGCCCCCAGGTCTTCTTTCTCATATATTTGCCTTTGTGATCTATTTTTATTTGCTTTTACTTTCAGATCTATTAAACCAAAAATACAAAAATACCTTGCTGCAATTTATTCTATTTGGTGTTGGATCTATCAATATTTATAACTTTCTCCCATCCATGTGCCATTTCTGGCGCCGTTACCCGAAAGGGATTGACAACCCCTTTAACATGTCGGGTTGCAAGGATTTGTTATCTGTGTGTAGGGGTTGTTTACGTTGTGTTGCTTGGTTCCCCTACTGGTTCGATAACCTTGTTTTCATATCTAAGGGAAATACCTACCACCGCTATGCTGCATCATCCCTTCCTCTTTGGAGAAAAAATCGACGTAGCTTCAAGCGACATCAAAAGGAATTTCATGCACCATTGCCGGGGAGGATTTATACGTCTCCATCGTATCTACTTTTCCAAACACTTTTGCCCTTGTTTTGGACTCTAACTTGCATGATTTGAATGGAACTAACCCGGACTGACGTTGTTTTCAGCAGAATTGCCATGGTGTTATTTTTGTGCAGAAATAAAAGTTCTCGGAATGACCTGAAAATCAATGGAGAATTATTTTGGAATATATAAAAAATACTGGAAGAAGAATCGACGTCAGGGGGGCCTCCACCTGTCCACGAGGGTGGGGGGCGCGCCTACCCCCCTGGGCGCACCCCCTGCCTCGTGGCCCCCCTGACGCTCCACCGACCTCAACCCCGACTCCATATATTCACTTTCGGGGAGAAAAAAATCAGAGAGAAGGAATCATCGCGTTTTACGACACGGAGCCGCTGCCAAGCCCTAAACTCTCTCGCGAGGGCTGATCTGGAGTCCGTTCGGGGCTCCAGAGAGGGGAATCCATCACCATCATCATCATCAACCATCCTCCAACACCAATTTCATGATGTCACCACCGTGCGTGAGTAATTCCATTGAAGGCTTGCTGGACGGTGATGGGTTGGATGAGATTTATCATGTAATCGAGTTAGTTTTGGTAGGGTTTGATCCCTAGTATCCACTATGTTCTGAGATTGATGTTGCTATGACTTTCCTATGCTTAATGCTTGACACTATGGCCCAAGTTTCATGATTCCAGATCTGAACCTATTATGTTTTCATCAATATATGAGAGTTCTTGATCCTATCTTGCAAGTCTATAGTCACCTACTATGTGTTATGATCCGGCAACCCCGAAGTGACAATAATAGGGACCACTCCCGGTGATGATCGTAGTTTGAGGAGTTGTATTCACTATGGGTTAATGCTTTGGTCCGGTACTCTATTAAAAGGAGGCCTTAATATCCATTAGTTTCCATTAGGACCCTGCTGCCAGAGGAGGGCAGGACAAAAGATGTCATGCAAGTTCTTTCCATAAGCACGTATGACTATATTCGGAATACATGCCTACATTACATTGATGAATTGGAGCTAGTTCCATGTCACCCGATGTTATAATTGTTGCATGAATAATCCCGTCCGGCATAATTCTCCATCACCGATCCATTGCCTACGAGCTTTCCATATATTGTTCTTTGCTTATTTACTTTTCCGTTGCTACTGTTACAATTACTATAAAATACCAAAAATATTACTTTTGTACCGTTACTTTTGCTACCGTTACCACTACTATCATATTACTTTGCTACTAAATACTTTGTTGCAGATATTAAGTTTCCAGGTGTGGTTGAATTGACAACTCAGCTGCTAATACTTGAGAATATTTTTTGGCTCCCCTTGTGTTGAATCAATAAATTTGGGTTGAATACTCTACCCTCGAATTGTTGCGATCCCCTATACTTGTGGGTTATCAAGACTATTTTCTGGCGCCGTTGCCGGGGAGCATAGCTCTATTCTTTGAGTCACTTGGGATTTATATCTGTTTATTACTATGAAGAACTTGAAAGATCAAAGAACCAAGATTTTTCCCTCAACTACGAGGGGAGATAAGGAACTGCCATCTAGCTCTGCACTTGATTCACCTTCTGTTTTGAGTAAACTTGCGACACCTAAACCTGCTTCTGCTATTAATTATGATATGTCGCATGTTATTGATGATGCCACTTCTTCTATGCATGATAGTTATGATGAAACTACTTCTATGCTTGATACCACTTTGCCACTTGGTGAATTTCTTGATGAACAACTTGCTAGGGATAGAGAGAATGAAATTATTAAAACTGATAATATTTATGAAAGTGATGATGAAGATTCTCCCCTAGATATGAATTACCTGTTGTTCCTAAGGGTTATGTTATGGATGAAGAAACTTCTAGAGATTTTCTTGCTTGCAATGATAGGAGTGATCTTAAGAAACTATTAGCTAAGCTGAAACAAAAATCTCTGAATGCTAGAATGAAATATGATCCTGCTTTTGCTACTTCACCTATCTTTGTTACTAAAAAGGATTATGAATTCTCTGTCGACCCTGATATAATTACTTTGGTTGAATATGATCCTTTCTATGGCTACGAATCTGAAACTGTTGTGGCACATCTTACTAAATTAAATGATATAGCCACCCTGTTCACTAATGATGAGAAAACTCACTACTACTATATCCTTAAAATATTTCCGTTCTCATTAAAGGGTGATGCTAAGATATGGTTTAATTCTCTTGATCATGGTTGTGTGTGTAGTCCCCAGGATATGATTTATTACTTCTCTGCTAAATATTTCCCTGCTCATAAGAAACAAGCTGCTTTAAGGGAAATATATAATTTTGTGCAAATTGAAGAATAGAGTCTCCCACAAGCTTGGGGGAGGCTTCTCCAATTTAATAATGCTTTGCCTGATCATCCTCTCAAGAAAAATGAAATACTTGATATCTTTTATAATGGACTAACTGATGCTTCCAGAGACCACCTGGATAGTTGTGCTGGTTGTGTTTTCAGGGAAAGAACTGTTGATCAAGCTAAAATTCTATTGAATAATATGTTGACTAATGAAAACAATTGGACACTTCCTGAACCAACTCCTAAGCCAACTCTAAAGAAAAGGGGTATTCTATTTCTCAGTCCTGAAGATATGCAAGAGGCAAAGAAATCTATGAAAGAAAAAGGTATTAAAGCTGAGGATGTTAAGAATTCACCTCCTGTTGAAAAATACATGGTCTTAATTTACCGCCTGTTGAAGAAACACATGGTCTTGATAACCTGACACAGGTAGTAAAGGTAAATTCTCTCTATAGATATGATAACGCTGAAATCCCTCCTACTAAGTTTGCTAGCCAATGCTTAGATGAGTTTGATAATTTTATGGTTAAACAAGAAGACTTCAATGCTTATGTTGGTAGACAATTGAACATAATTCTTATATGATTGAACACTAGTGTGATTATATGGCTAGTGTTAAAGGAGAACTTAAACTTATTAGTAAACATGCTTCTATGGTTACCACTCAAGTAGAACAAGTACTTAAAGCTCAGAATGATTTGCTCAGTGAATTAAATAGTAAGAAGAATAATAATGTTGTTAGAGTTGTGACTAGAGGTGGTAAAATGACTCAGGAACCTTTGTATCCTGAAAGCCATCCTAAGAGAATTGAGCAAGATTCTCAGAGAACTAATGTAGATGCACCTAGTCCTTCTAAGAGGAAGAAAAATAAAAATGATAGGACTTTGCATGCTTCTAGTGAACCTGTTATTGACACATCTGAGAATCCCAATGATATTTCTATTTCTGATGCTGAAAAACAATCTGGTAATGAATATGAACCTAGTGATAATGTTAATGATGACGTTCATGTTGATGTTCAACCTAGTAATGACAATGATGTAGAGATTGAACCTGCTGTTGATCTTGACAAACCACAATCGAAGAATCAACGTTATGATAAGAGAGACTTTGTTGCTAGGTAGCACGGTAAAGAAAGAGAACCATGGGTTCAGAAACCCATGCCTTTTCCTCCTAAACCATCCAAGAAAAAGGATGATGAGGATTTTGAGCGCTTTGCTGAAATGATTAGACCTATCTTTTTGCGTATGCGTTTGACTCATATGCTTAAAATGAATCCTTATGCTAACTACATGAAGGATATTGTTACTAATAAAAGAAAGATACCGGAAGCTGAAATTTCCACCATGCTTGCTAATTATACTTCTAAGGGTGGAATACCAAAGAAACTTGGAGATCCAGGAGTACCAACTATACCATGCTCCATTAAAAGAAACTATTTAAAACTGCTTTATGTGATCTTGGAGCCAGTGTTAGTGTTATGCCTCTCTCATTATATCGTAGACTTGATCTGAATAAGTTGACACCTACTGAAATATCTTTGCGACTGGCTGATAAATCAATTGCTATACCTGTCAGTATTTGTGAGGATGTGCCTGTTGTGGTTGCAAATATTACTATTTTAATGGACTTTGTTATTCTTGATATTCCCGAGGACGATAGTATGTCTATTATTCTGGGAAGACCCTTTTTGAATACTACAGGGGCTGTTATTGATTGCAACAAAGGCAATGTCACTTTTCATGTTAATGGCAATGAGCATACGGTACACTTTCCGATGAAACAACCTCAAGTTCATAGTATAAACTCTATTGGAAAAATTCCATCGATTATTTTTGGAGGTTTTGAATTTCCTCTACCTACTGTCAAGAAGAAATGTGATATTCTTATTATTGGGGATGTGCATATCCCCGTTGAGGTAACATAGTGTTATTCGAAATTTCTCTGGTTTCATGTTACTCGAAATCAGTTTGTTAACAAGACCTGATCAACCTTGTTAGTGGATTCCTTTTATTGAGCATGAGATGGATGAAGTTAGAAAACACAACTCCCTGTACCCTCCTTTTACTTTCTTTATTTATATTAAATAAAGAAAAAATAGTATTTTTCTGTCTGTTTCCTGAATTATCCATGCAATAAAAAATACCCCGAAAATGAAAGTTCTCCAAATGCCCAGAAATTTAAATATGATTTTTTTGGAATATTTGAAGATATCTGGCACTGAGAACTCATCAGGGGGAGCAAGCACCTGGCCACGAGGGTCCAGGGCGCGCTCACCCCTTGGGCACGCCCCTGCCTCGTGGGCCCATGGTGGCTCCCCTCCACTTATTGCAGCCACCACACACTCCTTCTTCCTCCCCAAAAAATCACTAACCAGCTCAAGCACGAGTTCTAGCTCATCTTGCTGCCATTTTCGATCTCCTTGCTCAAAGCTCCATTCACAAAACTGCTTTGGGGGATTGTTCTTTGGTATGTGACTCCTCCAATGGTTCAATTAGTTTTTGTTCTAGTGCTTTATTTATTGCAAAATTTTGCTGCTTAGGTGACCCTGTTCTTGAGCTTGCATGTCAAATTTATATGGTCAAAAGTAGTTTTAATGCATGATATAGCCTCTAGGCACTTGTAGGAGTAGTTGCTATCAATTTTGTTGAGTTTGGTTCACTTTTATTTTGAAGTTACTAAAAATTTCAGAAATTTTCAGAAAAAGATGAAGAGATTTTTTTAGGGGCTCATCGAGCCGAAGCTCGAAGGATAAACAAAGTGAAGGGAACAAGAAGCCCAAGTATAATCTCCCTCGCACCGCGGAGGTTCGGCCGTGTGAATGGCCTTGTGATGATTTCTTGAGATCAGCCGGGATTTATGATGATTTCTATGAATTGGCTGAGAATGCAGGCCTCACCGCCTTCCTCCACGACCAACGCGAACAATATCTCTTACTCACCAATATATTTGTCAAAATTTCCATTTCCATGCTAGGAGCTCACCACCTACGGTGGAGTTTTATTTATATGATGAGCATAAGGAGATGTCATTTCATGATTTTTGTCGGGTTTGTTTGATACCTTTTGAGGGCAGCGTAGAGGAACCACATCGCGACGATGCGGAAGGGTTTATTGATACAATTGCTGTAGGGGAAACGAGGAAAGTTTCTGATGCAAGAATTACTAGCATACATTTTCCTGTTTTATGTTACTTCGCAATATTTGCTAGTATATGCTTAATTGGTCGCGGAAACTGTGGCAACCTTAGTGCCCCTGATATTGTTATTTTGTGCCATGCCTTGTTCCGTGATGACACATTTAGTATGGGCGCTATTGTTGCAAAGCGGTTAAATCTTATCCGTACTAAGGGCCCCGTCCTTGGAGGCATCTTTGCCTCGCTCCTCGCTGCACACTTTAACATACCTATTAGGCATTATGAGAAGGAAGAGAAGTTGTTGCCTCCTGTTTTTCTAGACTATAAGAGTATGGTAGCACATGATTTTATCGTTAAGAATAAGGAAAAGATGCTTAAGTACAAGCTGATATTTGATAAAAATCACCCTGAGACTATTACTTTGCCTGCTCCTTCCTTGTTTGACTTATCTGCAGGCAAGTACCTTGTTCCGCCGGAGGCCATTCATGCCTACTGAAACCCCACACCACCTACAGAGCCGGAACCGGAACCACATTTGATCCTCACCGGCAGTCTGTTTATCAATGGAATCCGGAAGAGATCGCCAACCAGTGGCACCAGGGGGATTCTTCTCAGTACGACCCCAACTATTGCTTTGGATATCCGCCAGGCCAGCTGTGGCCATAGACCAACTTAGGCCAAAAGCCTAAGCTTTGGGGACTACATATTTCACACCGACATTACATTTATGTTCACACACTCATGCTAGTTGTCGGTGCTCATACTTTTTCACTGTATCATCCATGCTAGTTTATTTTCCCTTTTTATGTTTTCTTCTTGTGTGTTTGATACACCTTAAGAAAAACCAAAAAAAATTAGTTGTAGCTTTTAGCTAGTTTACTTTCTTGCTTGTAGTAGTAATTAAAAGAAGACCCAAAAAGATTTCATGTTCTTCTTTTGCTTGTTGGGAGCTTTCCCGTGTAAATAGTTTTACTTCTTTTCTTTTCTTTGGGGGTCGATAGGAGAAGACCATGATTAAAATGTTGAGTGGACCATATTACGTTGTCTTCTCTCTTGAATTGAATGCCTGTAGATTCTAGCTTAGTCCAATGCACGTGCACTATTGTTATTTTGCACACTATTCGGTCATGCAAGTGAAAGGCAAAAATGATGATTATATGATGAAATGATTGAGATGAGAGAAGCTGGTATGAACTCGACCTCTCTTGTTTTTATAACTATGATTAGTTCATCGTTCCTGATTCAGCCTATTATGAATAAACATGTTTGCAATGACAATTAGAGATTGTGGTTGCTTATGCCATGTTTAATTAGCTAGGAGCTTAAAATGGTTTACCATGCGTGCCAACATGCTACTAAAATGGTTGTGATGTGGTATGATAGGGTGGTATCCTCTTTTGAACGATTCGAGTGGCTTGCCTTGACACATGTTCACGCATGTAGTTGAAACAAAATCAACATAGCCTCTACGATATTTATGTTCATGGTGCATTATATCCTACTCATGCTTGCATTCAGTATTGATTAATTTTAATGCATGTTCATGACTATTGTCGCTCTCTAGCTGGTTGCTTCCCAATCTTTTTCTAGCCTTCACTTGTACTAAGCGGGAATACTGCTTGTGCATCCAATTCCATAAACCTCAAAGTTGTTCCATATGATTCCACCATACCTACCTATATACGGTATCTACGTGCCGTTCCAAGTAAATTTGTATGTGCCAAACTCTGAACCTTCAAATAAACATTCTGTTTTGTATGCTCAAATAGCTCATGTAGCAACCAGGGTTGTCTGTATCTTCCATGCTAGGTGGGTTATTCTCAGGAGGAGTGGACTCCGCTCCTCACTCACGAGAACATGGCTGGTCACCGGGATGCACAGTCCCATGCTTTATGCAAATAAAATCAAAATCACTGCAAACAAAACTCCCCCAGGATTGTTGTTAGTTGGAGGCACTCGTTGTTTCGAGCAAGCCATGGATTGATGCTTGTTGGTGGAGGGGGTATAGACTTTACCATTCTGTTTGGGAACCGCCTATAATGTGTGTAGCATGGAAGATATCGAGATCTCTCGGTTGTTATGTTGACAATGAAAGTATACCACTCAAAATATTATTCATATCTATTTCAAAACCGAGCTCTGGCACCTCTACAAATCCCTGCTTCCCTCCGCGAAGGGCCTATCCATTTACTTTTATGTTGAGTCATCATCCTCTTATTAAAAAGCACCAGTTGGAGAGCACCACTGTCATTTGCATTCATTACTGTTAGTTTACATTGAGCATGACTTGACTGGATCTCTTTTACCATGAATTACAATGTCTATTCATTCCTTGATCTTTAAAGGTGTTTTGCATTTATGTTTTGTGGTCTCAGAAAGGGCTAGCGAGATGCCATCTTGTTATATCATATCATGATTGTTTTGAGAAAGTGTTGTCATCCAAGATTTATTATTATTGCTCGCTAGTTCATTATGCCATTGATATGAGTAAACATGAAACCTAAATGTTATTGTGAATATGGTTAGTTCATAATCTTTGCTGAAAACTTGAATGCCGGCTTTACATATTTACAACAACAAGAGCAAACAGAGTGTGTAAAAGTTTTTCTTTATCACTTTTAGTTTATCAACTGAATTGCTTGAGGACAAGCAAAGGTTTAAGCTTGGGGGAGTTGATATGTCTCCGTCGTATCTACTTTTCCAAACACTTTGCCCTTGTTTTGGACTCTAACTTGCATGATTTGAATGGAACTAACCCGGACTGACGTTGTTTTCAGCAGAATTGCCATGGTGTTATTTTTGTGCAGAAATAAAAGTTCTCGGAATGACCTGAAAATCAACAAAGAATTATTTTGGAATATATATAAAATACTGGAAGAAGAATCCATGCCAGGGGGGCCTCCACCTGTCCACGAGGGTGGGGGGCACGCCTTCCCCCTGGGCGTGCCCCCTGCCTCGTGGGCCCCCTGACGCTCCATCGACCTCAACCTTGACTCCATATATTCACTTTCGGGGAGAGAAAAATCAGAGAGAAGGAATCATCGCATTTTACGATACGGAGCCGGCGCCAAGCCCTAAACTCTCTCGGGAGGGCTGATCAGGAGTCCGTTCGGGGCTCCGGAGAGGGGAATCCGTCGCCATCGTCATCATCAACCATCCTCCATCACCAATTTCATGATGTTCACCGCCGTGCGTGAGTAATTCCATCATAGGCTTGCTGGACGGTGATGGGTTGGATGAGATTTATCATGAAATCGAGTTAGTTTTGTTAGGGTTTGATCCCTAGTATCCACTATGTTCTGAGATTGATGTTGCTATGACTTTGCTATGCTTAATGCTTGTCACTAGGGCCCGAGTGCCATGATTTCATATCTGAACCTATTATGTTTTCATCAATATATGAGAGTTCTTGATCCTATCTTGCAAGTCTATAGTCACCTACTATGTGTTATGATACGGCAACCCCGAAGTGACAATAATCGGGACCACTCCCGGTGATGACCGTAGTTTGAGGAGTTCATGTATTCACTATGTGTTAATGCTTTGGTCCGGTACTCTATTAAAAGGAGGCCTTAATATCCCTTAGTTTCCATTAGGACCCCGCTGCCACGGGAGGGTAGGACAAAAGATGTCATGCAAGTTCTTTCCATAAGCACGTATGACTATATTCGGAATACATGCCTACACTACATTGATGAATTGAAGCTAGTTCTGTGTCACCCTATGTTATAACTGTTGCATGAATAATCGCGTCCGGCATAATTCTCCATCACCGATCCATTGCCTACGAGCTTTCCATATATTGTTCTTCGCTTATTTACTTTTCCGTTGCTACTGTTACAATTACTATAAAATACCCAAAATATTACTTTTGCTACCGTTACCACTACTACCATATTACTTTGATACTAAATACTTTGCTGCAGATATTAAGTTTCCAGGTGTGGTTGAATTGACAACTTAGCTGCTAATACTTGAGAATATTCTTTGGCCCCCCTTGTGTCGAATCAATAAATTTGGGTTGAATACTCTACCCTCGAAAACTGTTGCGATCCCCTATACTTGTGGGTTATCAAGGATCTTCAACATATACCAGGTTCCTAATCACAAATCTCATTTCCATGCAATTTACATTATTTTCCATTTGCCTCTCGTTTTCCTCTCCCCACTTCACAAAAATTTGCCGTTTTATTCGCCTCTCTTTTTTGTTCGCCGTTTTTCTTGCCGGATTTGTTTTTGAGTGCAATCTTGTTGTGTAGTTGATACGTCTCCAACGTATCTATAATTTTTGACTGTTCCATGCTATTATGTTATCTATTTTGGATGTTTAATGGGCTTTAATATGCTCTTTTATATTATTTTGGGACTAACCTATTAACCGGAGGCCTAGTGCGAGTTTCTATTTTTTTTGCCTATTTTAGTGTTTCACAGAAAAGGAATACCAAACGGAATGAAACCTTCGCGATGATCTTTCTTGGACCGAAAGCAAACCAGGAGACTTGGAGTGGAAGTCTGGAACTCCGTGAGGCGGCCACGAGGCAGGTGGGCGCGCCCAGGTGGGGTACACGCACCCCCACCCTCGTGGGCCCCACGGAGCTCCACCGACGTACTTTTTCACCTATATATACCCTTATAACCTAGAAACGTCAGGGGAGCCACGAAACCACTTTTCCACCGCCGCAACCTTTTGTACCCATGAGATCCCATCTTGGGGCCTTTTTCGGCGATCTGCCGGAGGGGGGATCGATGACGGAGGGTTCTACGTCAACACCATAGCCTCTCCGATGAAGTGTGAGTAGTTTACCACAGACCTTCGGGTCCATAGTTATTAGCTTAGATGATGTCTTCTCTCTCTTTGATCTTCAATACAAAGTTCTCCTCGATGTTCTTGGAGATCTATTCGATGTAATACTCTTTTGCGGTGTGTTTGCCAAGATCCGATGAATTGTGGGTTTATGAACTTGATTATCTATGAATATTATTTGGTTCTTCTCTGAATTCTTATATGCATGATTTGATATCTTTGCAAGTCTCTTCGAATTATCGGTTTAGTTTGGCCTACTAGATTGATCTTTCTTGCAATGGGAGAAGTGCTTAGCTTTGGGTTCAATCTTGCGGTGTCCTTTCTCAGCGATAGTAGGGGCAGCAAGGCACGTATTGTATTGTTACCATCGAGGATAAAAAGATGGGGTTTATGTCATATTTCTTGAGTTTATCCCTCTACATCATGTCATCTTGCTTAATGCGTTACTCTGTTCTTATGAACTTAATACTCTAGATGCATGCTGGATAGCGGTCGATGTGTGGAGTAATAGTAGTAGATGTAGAATCGTTTCGATCTACTTGACATGGATGTGATGCCTATATTCATGATCATTGCCTTAGATATCTTCATAACTATGCACTTTTCTATCAATTGCTCGACAGTAATTTGTTCACCCACCGTAATACATGCTATCATGAAAGAAGCCACTAGCTATGGCCCCCGCGTCTCTTTCTTATTATACTATATCTCTTTTATTATCGCATCTCATTTACTATTTTGCAATCTTTACTTTCCAATCTATACAACAAAATACCAAAAATATTGATCTTACTATCTCCATCAGATATCACTTTGGCAAGTGACCATGAAGGGATTGACAACCCCTTTATCATGTTGGTTGTGAGGTTCTTGATTGTTTGTGCAGGTACTAGGTGACATGTGCGTTGTCTCTTACTGGATTGATACCTTGGTTCTCAAAAACTGAGGGAAATACTTACGCTACTTTGCTGCATCACCCTTTCTTCTTCAAGGGAAAACCAATGCATGCTCAAGAGGTAGCAAGAAGGATTTCTGGCGCCGTTGTCGGGGAGATCTACGCCAAGTCAAGACATACCAAGTACCCATCATAAACTATTCTCCCTCGCATTACATTATTTGCCATTCGCCTCTTGTTTTCCTCTCCCCCACTTCACAAAATTTGCCCTTTTCTTCGCCCTTGTTCCGTTCGTCCTTCTGTTTGCTCGTATTACCATGTGCCTTCTATTTGCTTGCATCCTCGCTTGCTAAAAATCTATTGATCCAATTATGAGGGACCAATTGCTAGTGAGTTGAGTGCACTAGATTATCTTTATTAGGTTTTGCTTGAAATTCGTGAATCTGAAAACTTTGATGAAGTGTTGAAAGAAGAAAATTATAAAGTGATTCACGATAGCCCCTTGAATGAAGAGCATGATTGCAATGATGTTATTATAAAATCTATTAATGTGAATTGTGTTAATGATATGCAAAACCCTAATCTTGGGGATGCTAGTTTTCCTATGTCCACTACTTGTTGCAATGATCATGATTGGGGTGATTCTTCTTATGATCTCAAAAATTTATTTAAGTCCTATGATGAATATGAGATTGATAATAATGTTTGCAATAATACTGAAAGTGGGTTTGGAAGAGTGTCAACTTTAGATCCCACATATTTGGATAATGTTCAATCTTATGAAGATTTTGATAAAAGTGGGTTTGGAGAGGTCATGACTTTAGTTAATGATATTCCCACTATTTTGGAAGAGTGTCAACTTTGCATACATGTGGATCATGTAGAGAAAATTTTATGTGATAGCTATATTGTTGAATTTTAATATGATCCTACATGCAATTATTATGAGAGAGGAAAATATGCTTGTAGAAATTTTCATGTTAGTAAATTACCTCTCTTCATGTTGAGATTGCTATTGTTTTCTTCCATGCATATGCTAGATCTTGCTTGTCTTGCTAATTTGTTTTCCTATACAATTCCTATGCTAGAAAGTATGTTAGACTTAAATGTGTTCGTCACATGTTTTATGATGCTCTCTTGGTGTTTCAGTTATTATCATCCTTGTGAGCATCAATAAAAATTATGCCTAGCTAAGGGCGTAAAACGATAGCGCTTGTTGGGAGGCAACCCAATTTTATTTTTGTTCTTTGTTTTTTGTCCCTGTTTAGTAATAAATAATCCATGTTGCATCTATTATGATTGTATATTTTTATGTTTTAATTAGTGTTTGTGCCAAGTAAAGCCTTTAGGATCTTCTTGGGTGATTATTGTTTGATCTTGCTGATAAAAACAGAACATATGCACTCACGAAAATAATTTTCGTCTTTACTAGATAGCGATAAAATACCAATTCCAACTGCAGTATATCAATATACAAATTTTCGTAGTCGCCCTAATTTTTCAGAATTTTTGGAGTTACAGAAGTATTCGAAACCTACAAATTGCTAGAGACTATCCTGTTTTTTGACAGATTCTATTTTGTGTGTGTTGTTTGCTTATTTTGATGAATCTATGGCTAGCATCGGGGGTATGAACCACAGAGAAGTTGGAATACGGTAGGCTTAACACCAATATAAATAAAGAATGAGTTAATTATAGTACCTTAAAGTGGTTGTTTATTTTCATATACTAATGGAGCTCACAAGATTTTCTGTTGAGTTTTGTGTTGTGAAGTTTTCAAGTTTTTGGGTAAAGATTTGATGGATTTTCGAACAAGGACTGGCAAGAGCCTAAGCTTGGGGATGCCCAAGGCACCCCAAGGTAAAATTCAAGGACAACCAAAAGCCTAAGCTTGGGGATGCCTGATAACCCACAAGTATAGGGGATCGCAACAGTTTTCGAGGGTAGAGTATTCAACCCAAATTTATTGATTCAACACAAGGGGAGCCAAAGAATATTCTCAAGTATTAGCAGCTGAGTTGTCAATTCAACCACACCTGGATAACTTAGTATTTGCAGCAAAGTATTTAGTAGCAAAGTAATATGATAGTGGTGGTAACGATAGCAAAAGTAATATTTTTGGGGTTTGTAGTGATTGTAACAATAGCAACAGAAAAGTAAATAAGCGAAGAACAATATATGGAAAGCTCGTAGGCATTGGATCAGTGATGGAGAATTATGCCGGATGCGGTTCATCATGCAACAGTCATAACATAGGGTGACACAGAACTAGCTCCAATCCATCAATGTAATGTAGGCATGTATTCCGAATATAGTCATACGTGCTTATGGAAAGAACTTGCATGACATCTTTTGTCATACCCTCCCGTGGCAGCGGGGTCCTATTGGAAACTAAGGGATATTAAGGCCTCCTTTTAATAGAGTACCAGACCAAAGCATTAACACATAGTGAATACATGAACTCCTCAAACTACGGTCATCATCGGGAGTGGTCCGACTATTGTCACTTTGGGGTTGCCGGATCATAACACATAGTAGGTGACTATAGACTTGCAAGATAGGATCAAGAACTCTCATATATTGATGAAAACATAATAGGTTCATATCTGAAATCATGGCACTCGGGCCCTAGTGACAAGCATTAAGCATAGCAAAGTCATATCAACATCAATCTTAGAACATAGTGGATACTAGGGATCAAACCCTAACAAAACTAACTCGATTACATGATAAATCTCATCCAACCCATCACCGTCCAGCAAGCCTACGACGGAATTACTCACGCACGGCGGTGAGCATCATGAAATTGGTGATGGAGGAAGGTTCATGATGACGATGGCGACGGATTCCCCTCTCCGGAGCCCCGAACGGACTCCAGATCAGCCCTCCCGAGAAAGTTTATGGCTTGGCGGCGGCTCCGTATCGTAAAACGTGATGAATCCTTCTCTCTGGGTTTTTTATCCCCAAAAGTGAATATATGGAGTCAAGGTTGAGGTCGGTGGAGCGCCAGGGGGCCCACGAGGCAGGGGAGCGCGCCCAGGGGGTAGGGCACGCCCCCACCCTCGTGGATAGGTGGAGGCCCCCCTGATGTGGATCTTCCTTCCAGTATTTTTTATATATTCCAAAATAATTCTCCGTTGATTTTCAGGTCATTCCGAGAACTTTTATTTCTGCACAAAAATAACACCATCGCAATTCTGCTGAAAACAGCGTCACTCTGGGTTAGTTCCATTCAAATCATGCAAGTTAGAGTCGAAAACAAGGGCAAAAGTGTTTGGAAAAGTAGATACGACGGAGACGTATCAATGCCCCGAAAGACATCCCCTCTTTCGTCTTCGTCTATCGGTAACTTTACTTGAGGCTATATTTTTATTCACCACATGATATGTGTTTTGCTTAAAGCGGCTTGTATGATTTGAGTCTTTGGTTTTTAGTTTACCACAATCATCCTTGTTGTACACACCTTTTGGGAGAGACACGCATGAATCCGAATTTATTAGAATACTCTATGTGCTTCACTTATGTCTTTTGAGCTATACAATTTTGCTCTAGTGCTTCACTTATATCATTTTAGAGCATGGTGGTGGTTTTATTTTATAGAAATTATTGATCTCTAATGCTTCACTTATATTATTTTGAGAGTCTTTTAGAACAGCATGGTAATTTGCTTTGGTTATAAAATTAGTCCTAATATGATGGGCATCCAAGATGGGTATAATAAAAACTTTCATATAAATTGCGTTGAATAGTAGGAGAAGTTTGATACTTGATGATTGTTTTGAGACACGAGGATGGTGATATTAGAGTCATGCTAGTTGAGTAATTGTGAATTTGAGAAATACTTGTGTTGAGGTTTGCAAGTCTGGTAGCATGCACGTATGGTAACCATTGTGCAATTAATTTGAAGCATGAGGTATTTCTTTGATTGTCTTCCTTATGAGTGGCGGTCGGGGACGAGCGATGGTCTTTTCCTAACAATCTATGCCCCTAGGAGCATGCGCGTAGTGCTTGGCTTTTTATGACTTGTAGATTTTTGCAATAAGTATGTGAGTTCTTTATGACTAATGTTGAGTCCATGGATTATACGAACTCTCTCCCTTCCACCATTGCTAGCCTCTCTAGTACCACACAACTTTCGCTGGTACCATAAACCCACCATTTACCTTCCTCAAAACAACCTCCATACCTACCTATTATGACATTTCCATAGTCATTCCAAGATATATTGCCATGCAACTTTCCACCTTTCCGTTTATTATGACACGATCCATCATTGTCATATTGCCTTGCATGATCATGTAGTTGACACCATATTTGTGGCAAAGCCACCATTCATAATTTTTTCATACATGTCACTCTTGATTCATTGCACATCCCGGTACACCGCCGGAGGCACGCATATAGAGTCATATTTTTGTTCTAAGTATCGAGTTGTAATCTTTGAGTTGTAAATAAATAGAAGTGTGATGATCATCATTATTAGAGCATTGTCCCATGTGAGGAAAAAAAGAGAAAGGCCAAAAAAAGGGAAGGCCCAAAAAAAGAAAAAGAAAAAGGAAAAAATGAGAGAAAAGAGAGAAGGGACAATTCTACTATCCTTTTTCCACACTTGTGCTTCAAAGTAGCACATGATCTTCATGATAGAGAGTCTCTTATTTTGTCACTTTCATATACTAGTGGGAAATTTTCATTATAGAACTTGGCTTGTATATTCCAATGATGGGCTTCCTCAAATGCCCTAGGTCTTATTGAGCAAGCAAGTTAGATGCACACCCACTTACTTTCTTTTGTTGAGCTTTCATACATTTATAGCTCTAGTGCATCCGTTGCATGGCAATCCTTAATCACTCACATTGACATCTATTGCTGGGCATCTCCATAGCCCATGGATACGCCTAGTTGATGTGAGACCATCTTCCTCCTTTTTTCTCCACAACCACCACTCTATTCCACCTATAGTGCTATGTCCATGGCTCACGCTCATGTATTGCGTGAAAGTTGAAAAGTTTTGAGATTACTAAAGTATGAAACAATTGCTTGTCTTGTTATCGGGGTTGTGCATGATTTGAGTATTTAGTGTGACGAAGATGGAGCATGACCAAATTGTATGATTTTGTGGGGATGAACTTTCTTTGGCCATGTTATTTTGAGAGGACATAATTACTTTGTTAGTACGCTTGAAGTATTATTATTTTTATGTCAATATTAAACTGTTGTCTTGAATCATTCGGATCTGAACATTCATGCCACAATAAAGAAAATTACATTGATAAATATGTTAGGTAGCATTCCACATCAAAAATTCTGTTTTTATCATTGACCTACTCGAGGGAGAGCAGGAATTGAGCTTGGGGATGCTTGATACGTCTCCAACGTATCTATAATTTTTGATTGTTCCATGCTATTATATTATATATTTTGGATGTTTAATGGGCTTTAATATGCTCTTTTATATTATTTTTGGGACAAACCTATTAACCGGAGGCCCAGTGCCAGTTTCTGTTTTTTTGCCTATTTCAATGTTTCACAGAAAAGGAATACCAAACGGAATCCAAATGAAATGAAACCTTCAAGATGATCTTCTTGGACCAAAAGCAAACCAGGAGACTTGGAGTGGAAGTCTGGAACTCCGTGAGGCGGCCAGGAGGCAGGAGGGCGCGCACAGGGGGGTAGGCGCGTCTCCCACCCTCGTGGGCCCCACGGAGCTCCATCGGCATACTTCTTTCACCTATATATACCCTTATATGCTAGAAATATCAGGGGGAGCTACGAAACCACTTTTCCACCGCCGCAACCTTCTGTACCCATGAGATCCCATCTTGGGGCCTTTTCCGGCGATTTGCCGGAGGGGGAATCGATCATGGAGGGCTTCTACATCAACACCATAGCCTCTCCGATGAAGCGTGAGTAGTTTACCACAGACCTTCGGGTCCATAGTTATTAGATAGATGGCTTCTTCTCTCTCTTTGATCTTCAATACAAAGTTCTCCTCGATGTTCTTGGAGATCTATTCGATTTAATACTCTTTTGTGGTGTGTTTGCCGAGATCCGATGAATTGTGGGTTTATGAACTTGATTATCTATGAATATTATTTGGTTCGTCTCTGAATTCTTATATGCATGATTTGATATCGTTGCAAGTATCTTCGAATTATCGGTTTAGTTTGGCCTACTAGATCGATCTTTCTTGCAATGGGAGAAGTGCTTAGCTTTGTGTTCAATCTTGCGGTGTTCGTTTCCAGTGACAGTAGGGGCAGCAAGGCACGTATTGTATTGTAGCCATCGAGGATAAAAGATGGGGTTTATGTCATATTGCTTGAGTTTGTCCCTCTACATCATGTCATCTTGCTTAATGCATTACTCTGTTCTTATAAACTTAATACTCTAGATGCATGCTGGATAGCGGTCGATGTGTGGAGTAATAGTAGTAGATGTAGAATCGTTTCGATCTACTTGACATGGACGTGATGCCTATATTCATGATCATTGCCTTAGATATCTTCATAACTATGCACTTTTCTATCAATTGCTCGACAGTAATTTGTTCACCCACCGTAATACATGCTATCATGAAAGAAGCCACTAGTGAAACCTATGGCCCCCGGGTCTCTTTCTTATTATATTGCATCTCTTTTATTATCGCATCTCGTTTACTATTTTGCAATCTTTACTTTCCAATCTATACAACAAAATACCAAAAATATTTATCTTACTATCTCTATCAGATCTCACTTTTCCAAGTGACCGTGAAGGGATTGACAACCCCTTTATCGCGTTGGTTGCGAGGTTCTTGATTGTTTATGCAGGTACTAGGTGACTTGTGCGTTGTCTCCTACTAGATTTATACCTTGGTTCTCAAAAACTGAGGGAAATACTTATGCTACTTTGCTGCATCACCCTTTCCTCTCAAGGGAAAACCAACACATGCTGAAGAGGTAGCAGTAGTCATCATGACTCAAGAGAACACCAAGTTATGTGATTTCTCAAATACCAACAACAATGATTTTATCGGCACTCCGCTTGCTCCTTCCGCCACTAGTGCGGGGACTTGTGATATTAATATTGCTTTGCTAAATCTTGTTATGAAAGACCAATTTTCTGGTACTCCTAATGAGGATGCCGTGTCCCATCTTAATACCTTCATGGAATTATGCAATATGCAAAAGAAAAAAAGATGTGGACAATGATGTGGTCAAGATGAAACTAATTCCGTTTTCCTTGCGTGATTCTACAAAAAATTTGGTTCTCTTCTTTGCCTCGCAATAGTATCAATTCTTGGAATAAGTGCAAAGATGCTTTTATCACTAACACTACTGCAGGATGCTGCTAACGCGACACTACGATTAGAGACCCTTCGAGAAACTGTGTGTGATGCCATAATCGCAAACGGTGTTGTATGAAAATCATCAAAAAAGGTGAAAACGTTTGCGATGGAGGATGCATCAAACACGGTTCAGATTTTAGTTGCATGTGCGATACAGGGCATACGGTTCAGTCCAATGAACTGTTCGCGATGAGGCGGAACAAAAGTAATGGGCAGCCTGATGAAGGCGTGTGCGATATAGAGCATACGGTTCACTCGGATGAACTGTTTGTGATTAGGCAACACAAAAGAAACGGACAGCCAGATGAAGGTGTGTGCGATATAGAGCATACAGTTCACTTGGATGAACTGTTTGTGATCAGGCAACACAAAAGAAACGGCCAACCAGATCAAGGTGCGTGTGATTGCGGGCATACGCTTCAGAAGGATTAACTGTTTGAGATTAGGCAATAGAACAGAAACATGTAAGCTAGATCAAAGTGTCTGCGATTGATGGCATACACTTGTCATCGATGAACCGTTTGCAATTAGCCACAACAAACTGAAACAGTTAGATAGATCAACGTGTGTGCGCTAGATGGGCACACCCATTCTAATTAAAAGATGTGTGCTGACATTGCCTATTGCGGTGCACCCTATGGTGCAAACGCCACGTACGCGGCCGAGAAGGCGTACGTGCCCATGTTACGCCTTCCGGGAATAGTGCCGCACTTATAACCGTCAGTAAATTTTGAGCATGCGTCCCGTCACATTCCAAATTGCAAACCTGTTCACACCGATCAAAACCTAAACGCTTTCCCACTTAGGAGCGTATTACTACGCAGTTATAAATACTACTACTCCAAGATGACTGCACATTCCTCCTCAACTCTTCATCCACAAAAAGTCAAAAACAAACAAGTCATTCATCATCGTTCCCTTGCGTCCGCCATGGCCAGCGTGAGTTCTGGGTCGAGAGATTGCGACCAGGGAGAGGCGAGCCTGGAAGCGGGAGAATGAGAGATGTCCCGCCTCGCCGCGATAGCAGCCAAGATGTCCCGCCGTATGGCCGTAGCAGCAGAGAGGTCCCGCCATGGCGCCGAAGCAGCACAGAGGACCCGACGCGCCGTCGATGCAGCAGACAGGTCCGGCTGCGCCGCGGAAGCAGAAGAGATGTCCCGCCGCGCTGCAAATGCAGCAGAGATGTCCTCCCTTGCCGCATCGGCCTGGGAAAATGCCTCGCGGGTAGGCGAGGACTCTTACAGGCGCATGCATGCCCTTGTCCATAGGCAGATGGATCAGATCTCTAGGTGGGCGGGGTTGCAGGATGACCTGCAAGCCTCGTTTCAACATTCTACCCACGTCATCCGGCAACTAATGAGAGCAATGCGAAGCTCCAGGCCGAGCGCGACCTGCTAAGGGCGAAGATCGTGGGAAGTGCGGAGTAGCAGGAGCAGACCACTGCCTTGTTGAAGAGGACCGGTGTCATCCTCGAGAAACTTATGGACGAGAATAACAAGTTGCGCATCGAGCGCAAAAGGCTGGTGGAGGAATCCGTGGATGCTCTCATGCAGCATCTTGAGGACAAGAAAGAGCTCGTCGCCGCTCGCCGCGGAGACTTGTTTCCGCGGCCTACAGCAACGCATCAAGAAAGTAGATATCAACAAGCCAGATCGTTGTCTTCCTTCTTCTTTTGCCCTTGTGTATTTCGGGCGTTGCCGCATGTGGCTTTTTTAATTATGTTTCTAAATATGTAAGACAATTATTATCCACTGTCATCGTCCTTATATTCATTATGCTTGCTATAAGTTGCAGTCGATGCTATATAGGTCCGTCGGATCTTACGTCAAGATCCGTGCAAAACTTTATTTTTCAGATTTTCATTTTTCTCTCTTAAATCTCAGTCCAGTGAGACATATAGCCACGCCATAGAACAGGTGCTCGGGCGCCATTAATGGAGACATTGGGAGGGAGGTGCGCGGCGGGTAGCGGTCAAAGGGCTCTCCTCCCGATGAGCACGCGCAGGGGTCTGATCGCACGCCTCCCGTACTCAAATAGCTACCCCGCACGGCACCTCCTAGCCAATAAAAAAAGGGGACGCGTGGCCGCACGTAATTGGTAAGTCGAACGCCCACGGTTTCAATAATACTTGTGTTTCTGATCTGTAACATGACATCACTTGTTCCAAAATGACTTTGTTTATTGTTAATGTGTGGGCCTTCGCAAATTAGATATAAAAATTACCACAACATGTTGGTTCCATGTCATGAGACCATGCCAAGTTTCATGACTTTCAGGCGTGTGTTGGAATTACAGGAATTAAAAAACCAAGTTTCTCAATCTTTCTGGCCGAGCCACGACGCCCAGATGTTTGAATTTCACTCCCATCTCTTGCATGGGACCTAAAAATTTATCCAAGGATGCACATGTGATTTTTCAAACAACTTTGGTGCACTGGAGCATGTGCTTGTAGTTCAAATTTGAATTATGCACATTAAATGCCCAGAAACTCAATTAATGTATAAAAGGCCAAACGAACCCAGAATAATTCCAAAATTTAGCACGATACTTCTATTTTGTCTAATCTGGCTGTGAAAAAAATAAGGTGGGAGAAGGCAGTGTACGTATGTCGTTTCGCACACGGAGGTGACACGTTCCCTCTCGGAACCACGAGCCTTCTTGACGGAAGCTCCGGTTTGCAAGAAGCTTACACCAAAGCTTGTCCCAATTCGGCCAAAAATATTACCGCAACATGTTGGTGCCATGTCATGACACCATGCCAAGTTTCATGATTTTCAGGCGTGTTTTGGAATTACAGGAATTAAAAGACCAAGTTTCTCAATCTTTCCGGCAGAGCCACGACGCCCAGATGTTTGAATTTCACTCCCATCTCTTGCATGGGACCTAGAAATTCACCCAAGGACACACATGTGATTTTTCAAACAACTTTGGTGCACTGGAGCATGTGCTTGTAGTTCAAATTTGAATTATGCACATTAAATGCCCAGAAACTCAATTAATGTATAAAAAGGCGAACAAGCCTGGAATAATTCCAAAATTTAGCACGGTACTTCTATTTGGTCTAATCTGGCTGTGTAAAAATAATAACGTGGGAGACGGCAGTGTACGTATGTTGTTTCGCACACAGAGGTGACACGTTCCCTCTCGGAACCATGAGCCTTCCTGAAGGAAGCCCCGGTTTGCAAGAAGCTTACACCAAAGCTTGTCCCAATTCGGCCAAAAAATTACCCCAGCATGTTCGTGCCATGTCATGACACCATGCCAAGTTTCATGATTTTCAGGCGTGTTTTGGCATTACAGGAATTAAAAAACCAAGTTTCTTAATCTTTCCGGCCGAGCCACAACGCCCAGATGTTTGAATTTCACTCCAATCTCTTGCATGGGACCTAGAAATTCACCCAAGGGCACACATGTGATTTTTCAAACAACTTTGGTGCATTGGAGCCTGTGCTTGTAGTTAAAATTTTAATTATGCACATTAAATGCCCAGAAACTCAATTAATGTATTAAAAAGGCGAAACGAGCCTGGAATAATTCCAAAATTTAGCACGGTACTTCTATTTGGTCTAATCTGATTGTGCAAAAAAAATTAAGGCGGGAGAGGGCAGTGTACGTATGTCGTTTCGCACACGGAGGTGACACGTTCCCTCTCGGAACCACGAGCCTTCTTGACGGAAGCTCCGGTTTGCAAGAAGCTTACACCAAAGCTTGTCCCAATTCGGCCAAAAAAATTAACACAACATGTTCGTGCCATGTCATGACACCATGCCAAGTTTCATGATTTTTGGGCGTGTTTTGGAATTACAGGAATTAAAAAAGCAAGTTTCTCAATCTTTCCGGCCGAGCCATGACGCCGAGATGTTTGAATTTCACTCCAATCTCTTGCATGGGACCTAGAAATTCACCCAAGGACACACATGTGATTTTTCAAACAAGTTTGGTGCACTGGAGCCTGTGCTTGTAGTTCAAATTTGAATTATGCACATTAAATGCCCAGAAACTCAATTAATGTATAAAAAAGGCGAAACAAGCCCGGAATAATTCCAAAATTTAGCACGGTACTTCTCTTTGGTCTAATGTGGCTGTGCAAAAAAAAGGTGAGAGAAGGCAGTGTACGTATGTCGTTTTGCACACGGAGGTGACACGTTCCCTCTCGGAACCACGAGCCTTCTTGAGGGAAGCTCCGGTTTACAAGAAGCTTACACCAAAGCTTGTCCCAATTCGGCCAAAAAATTTACCGCAGCATGTTCGTGCCATGTCATGACACCATGCCAAGTTTCATGCTTTTCAGGCGTGTTTTGGAATTACAGGAATTAAAAATCAAGTTTCTCAATCTTTTCGGCCGAGCCACGACACCCAGATGTTTGAATTTTATTCCCATTTCTTGCATGGGACCTATAAATTCACCCAAAGACACACATGTGATTTTTTAGCAAACTTTGGTGCATTGGAGCATGTGCTTGTAGTTCAAATTTGAATTATGCACATTAAATGCCCCAAAACTCAATTAATGCACAAAAATGCCAAACGAACCCAGAATAATTCCAAATTTAAACATGACACTCATGTATTAGTTGCATGTTCACTGTACGTAAATGTTCTAGCAATTCAAACACCATCCTTTCCCTCCATAACACCATTTTGTCTTTCAAAACATAATGAAAAAAATCAGGTATACCATAAACAGTTTACTAGAAAGAATCGTGTGGGATGCGATATAAAATATCTTGGCGCACCGTCTTGTTTGGCTTACGCAGGAAGCTTCGTTGTCTACAGTCCACCGCCCCCACTTGAACCACACTTGCGTGCCAGTTTCTCGCGGCACCGAGCGAATTTTTTTTGCCACCGCAGAAATATCTATCTGCCCGCCCCCTCCCTCCTACCAAAAGCCACATTTCAACTGTTCCTCCTTACTTTCCAAGTTCAAACTTTCACTGCTGATTACTGGCAGCTCAGTCTCCTTGCCGGCGACCCTTCTTCTTGCAGCGCCGCCTCCTCGTCGGCTACCCTTCTTCTTGCAGCGCCGCCTCCTCGCCGGCGACCATTCTTCTTGCACCGCCGCCTCCTCATCGGTGACCCTTCTTCTTGCACTGCGCGACCTCGTCGATATGGTCAGGTAATCCACACCCCACCCACACCATCCTCCTCCTTTCCTGTCCCACATGCCCCGACTGATGGAGCGACACTTTCCACCGAAATCACCGCCCCCCTCCTCCAATTAAGCACCGCCCACAGCCATTTTACACGCCGTATAACATGGAGCTGAGTAGCATGCAGCCGCACGCATGAATGCGGTCGCTATGGATGACATGCATGTCGACCGCCAGATCTTGGCGGAGCACCTCGTCGTTGAGGCCACCGTCGACACCGCCGCACGGTTGTCTACTTTATAATATAGTTCATGATGTTTTCTCAAGGCCACCGCCAGTGCCTTCTAGTGATTTGTCCTCTGTAATTTTAATATGCAATCTGATGTTCAGTTAACAGTTTGGTCCTATGAAATGTGATGTTCAGTTAACACTCTGGTCCAACAATTGCTACATTTTGTAGTACTATTCTCAAGCATTCTTTGTTTTGTTAACTGTCTTATCTTCTAGTACATGTTTCTATTTTGCAATGTCGTGCTCAGTTAACTATTCTAGTTTATTTGGTCTGTTGTCCATTCAACTGTTTGGTTCAGTTCTACAATTTGATTTTCATTTGCTGTGGGTACAATTTTGTATTGTTATGCATGTGACACCAATCGAATTTGGTTGTACTCAATACATATTCTACTGATAGTATGGCAACTCTCAGTTAACCTGATCAAGATCTTCCTTATGTGAGTTGCAGGGAAACAATGGGAGACACTGCGGTTTACCATCGAGGTTTGTTCAAGCAGGGTCCTTTGGCTAATAGCGCATTATTGTGCAGTTGCAGGAATCATTCTAATATTTAGGTTTCTTACAATTTGGTCTTGCACATGTAGGTCCTGCTGTCAGAGCCTTAGACCCACTCTTCGACCCATTTTGCATATGGGGAAATGAGATGTCCATGAATATCAGTCAAGTCAAGAAACTCAGAAAGATTGTTAGGATGAAGAAACTTGCGACAAATAACAGCAAAATCTTTGTTTGCACAATGAAGAAGACATCAGTCAACTATCGGATGGTACCAACTCTTTTACCTTATTTTTACCCCTTGCGCCATTTCAAAATTTAGAACAACGATTTATGCATAGCATTGTTTTCAGTACTTTTCAAAGCAGTTCACCAATGATTACCTCTCAAACCACCTGCATGGTCAAGAGGCTAGGAAGGTATTCATTCAACACCCACGGTACAATATTGAAGTCTTGCTGAAGAGGACGAAGGTTGGGCGGGCAATTATCCATAGCCACTGGCTTAAAGTTGCAAGGACATTTAACATCACTAAAGGCTCAATATTTGCCTTCCGCTTCTACAGTTTCCCAGATGAGATTCGTCTGTCTATTTACCATGTATGATGCTACTTTCAAAGGTTTTTGATGCTACATGTGAAACTTGGTGCTATTGTGTAATGGCGTAACTGAGTGCCAAAGCTATCTGATGTAATTCGATTATGAAATCCTGGTTGCTTTTATACGAATATGAAATATCTGGCGTGTTTTATAAGAAATATCAGTTTGATTAGTACATGGATTATCAATAATAGGCTAATTAATGAGAGCGACATTTTGGCACCTAGGAGCATATGCTCCTGTTTTTTCAAATGTGTTTTAAACGTATTTTAAAATGTCACAAAATTTTGGCAAAATGTTTTGGGTGTACATCTCGACATTCTACATACTCACAAAGTTGTTTCATGGAAGAACAAATATTTTTTGTGTTGCGTGTGAGAAAGATAGAATTTGGTGTTACAAAGGGCTTTTTACTAGACATTTTTTCTGTCTTTTTACACAAACCACAAAAATGCTGGTTTTATGTGAAACTTGGCGTGCCTGCATAGAATATCAAGATGTACACACTAAATTTTTGTTTGAATTTTTTTGACATTTTGAAATATTTTTCCAATAGCAGGAGCATATGCTCCCATGTGCCTAAGTGAACTTCCAGCTAATTACCCTGCTTATTGGGGTTTTCTATTGCAAACGGTTACTCAGACAGCACCGTGGGCGATGAACTCAAACAACCCGCACGGTTTCTAGAAAGTAGGTTTGTTCGATCAACTCATGATCACACACGGCTTCCGGCAACGAACTGTTTGCATTAGGCCACCTTGCACACACGTTTCCACACAAGAACTGTGTGGGATGTACATACCTAAGGAAATGATTTTTTGGGATTCACCGTGTGGGATGTACATACCTACGGAAATGATTTCTGGGATTCACCGTGTGGGATGAACATACCTACGGAAATGATTTCTAGGATTTACCGTGTGGGATGTACATACCTACGGAAATGATTTCTGGGATTCATCGTGTGGGATGTACATACCTACGGAAATAATTTCTAGGATTCACCATGTGGTATGTCCATACCTACAGAAATGATTGGGTTTCCATGCCTCGCCCGATCACACATGGCCCCAGCCTGGGTCCCACGAGGGCCTATCCCCGACGATTTCTGGGTCGTGTGGGAAGGGCCCCCTATCGCCCACACTCACTTGGAGACGGTTCCAAATGCCGCCGCGGAAAGGGGTTTTAAACCGTTTGTTTAGGAGCTCGCTGTACCAGTGTAAGTATTTTCCTCCCCCAAAAATTATTTCCCTTAGAACCCAGATCATGAGCTTGAACATGAGCATGTTGCACAATCTTGGGAAAGGATGAAAATGATGCTAAGGAATTGCCCAACTCATGGTTAAATCTTTGGATGATCATACAAAAATTTTATGCGGGGTTGAATTTTGTTTCTCGTAATCTTTTAGATTCCGTTGCGGGTGGTACTTTTATGGAAATTACTTTGGGTGAAGCCACAAAATTGCTTGATAATATTATGGCAAATTATTCGCAATGGCATACCGAAAGAGCTCCTACTAGTAAAAAAAGTTAATTCGGTTGAAGAAATTCCTTCTTTGAGTGAAAAAGTCGACGCTCTTGTGAAATTGGTCGCTAGTAGAAGTGCTCCCATTGATCTTAATGATATGCCTTTGTCTCCTTTGATTGAGCAAAATAGTGATACCATAGATGTGAATTTTATCTCTCGAAATAATTTCAACAACAATGCTTAGAGAGGTAATTTTAATCCTAGGCCTTTTCCTAGTAATTCCTCTAATAATTATGGTAATTCATATGGAAATCAATCTTATAATAATAATAGGAACACCTCTGATCTTCAGAATAATATTAAAGAATTTATCAACACTCAAAAAGTTTTCAACACTTCCATAGAAGAAAAGTTGAGTAAGATTGATAATTTGTCTAGAAGGGTTGATAGAATTGCTCATGATGTGGAAAATCTCAATATGAAAATTTTTGTGCATAAAGTAGATGAATCAATTAAAGCTCTTTATGTTTCTATGGATGAAAGTAAGAGAAGAACCGCTATGATTAGAGCTAAAAGAGAATATTTTTGAAAAAGCTTTTTCTAGCGATTTCTTTCGCAAAAGTGATGAAGATCTTAAAATGATTGGTATTTCTTCTATTTATTCCTTGTTTAGTAAAGTTAAGATTGATGAAAAAGGGACTGGAGAAGAGTCAACTTTAGGTAGAAGGCGTCCCAATATTTCGGAGGGTGAAAATCTTGTTGAAAAAATTGATGAAAGTGGGTTTGGAGAGGTCAAAACTTTAGCTAGTGATGTGCCCACTCTTTTGGATTAAAGACTTTAATTATGATAGTTTCTCTTTGATTGATTGTATTTCTTTGTTGCAATCCATGATAAATTCACCCCATGCTTATGAACAAAATAAAGCTTTTACTAAACATATTGTTGATGCTATGATGAAAGCTTTTGAAGAAAAAAATGGAATGAGAAGTTTAAATTCCTAGAAAATTGCATGATGAATGGGAACCTACTATCAAAGTCAAGATTAAAAGTTATGCGTGTTTTAGTTTGTGTGACTTGGGTGCTAGTGTTTCTACAATCCCGAAATCTTTATGTGATGTGCTTGGTCTTACTAATCTTGAAGAATGTTCTTTGAATTTGCACTTGGCGGATTCTACTATTAAAAAACCTATGGGAAGAATTAATGATGTTCTTATTCTTTCAAATAGGAATTATGTTCCCATAGAGTTTATTGTTCTTGATATTGATTGCAATCCGTCTTGTCCAATTATTCTTGGTAGACCGTTTTTACGCACTATTGGTGCCGTGATTGATATGAAAGAAGGCAATATTAAGTTCCAATTTCCTTGAGAAGGGTATGAACACTTTCCTAGAACAAGAATTAGGCCACCCTATGAATCAATTATGAGGGAATCTTATGGATCTTGAACCAAAGATGACAAAACTTAGATCCTTGCCTTATGCCTAGCTAAAGGCATAAAACTATAGCGCTTATTGGGAGGCAATCCAATGAATAGTTTTTTTGCTTCCTGTTTTTGAGTGTTAGCACAATTATGCTATTGTTATGATTGTGTTTTTTATGTTTCAATTAGTGTTTGTGCCAAGTAAATCCTTTAGGATCTTCTTGGGTGATAGTTGTTTGATCTTGCTGAAAAACAGAAACTTTTGTGCTAATGAAATTAATTTTCATTTTTTACCAGAGAGCAATAAAATACCCATTCCACTTTCTGTATGTAAATATACAAACTTCTCAGGTCTTCCTAATTTTTCAGAATTTTTGGAGTTACAGAAGTATTCGAAATAGTCAGATTGCTACAGTCTGTTCTGTTTTGACAGATTCTGTTTTCTTTGTGTTGTGTGCTTATTTTGATGGCTCTATGGTTTTCTTTGATGAGTATTTGCCATAGAAAAGTTGTAATACATTAGATATAATACAAAAACAAAATATGAATTGGTTTGATACAACACTTATGGTAGTGATTTATTATTCTTATACTAACGGATCTCATGAAGGCTTTGTTGAGTTTTGTGTGATTGAAGTTTTCAAGTTTTGGGTTTTCTTACGATGGATGAAGGAATGATGTAAGAGCCTAAGCTTGGGATGTCCCGGCATCCCAAGCTATTAT
This sequence comes from Triticum aestivum, assembly GCF_018294505.1. Classification (NCBI taxonomy): domain Eukaryota; kingdom Viridiplantae; phylum Streptophyta; class Magnoliopsida; order Poales; family Poaceae; genus Triticum; species Triticum aestivum. The sequence goes on along the minus strand of NC_057797.1, from coordinate 538,946,531 downwards.
CCAAGAATGAGCAACCAACTAAGCTTGGGGATGCCCCCGAGTGGCATTCCCGCTTTCTTCCAACAACTATTGTCATCAATCCTTGCTGGACACACCTATTTGAGAGAGCCCAAATTATGTCATGACTTGTTAGAATTTCTCTCTATGCTTCACTTAAATTTTTATGAGCAATGGACTTGCTCTAGTGCTTCACTTATATCTTTTTGAGCATGGTGTGCTTTGTTATTTTTGAAGAAATGCTCTCTTGCTTCACTTGGATTTATTTGAGAGTTAGTAAAATTTTGAATAAATTCTCTCTTGCTTCACTTAAATTATTTTGAGAGAAAGAAAATTTGTTATGCTCATTATCTTTACTTATATTTGTTTGAGCTTATGAAAAGCAACACATGAAAATTAGTCCCAAAGTGATAGATATCCAAGAAGGATAAAGAAAAGAAAAAAATGTCATGAATATCATTGGACAAAATAAACTTGATTCTTAGTAATAGTTTTGAAATATGATGATGTGATATGTTAGTCATCTTGATGAGTAATTATGCTTTAGTAAGAATATTGGCGTTAAGGTTTGTGATTCCCTATGCATGCACGAAAGTCAATAATCATGCAATGAAATTATATCCTACTTGTGGTGTATTATTCGGTGTTAATTATGCTTAATGCTTGCTAATGAGATTATTCGTTTCTTGGTTGGTCGCTTCCCAATCTTTTGCTAGCCTTCATTTTGCACTAAGTATGATCACTACTTGCGCATCCAAAATCCTTTAAACCAGTTTTGCCACATGAGTCCACCATATCTACCTATATGCGGTATTCTTTTGCCGTTCTAAGCAAATTTGCATGTGCCATATCTAATTTTCAAAATAAACTTCTCTTTTGTGTGTTTGTTTCGCTCGCGGAGCGGTGAGGGGTGGCTAATATTTTCCATTGCACGAGAGTAAGGCAAAGGTATTAGGGATGCCAAAAAATGAATTTACTTTATGTTGTCCAATAATAAATTTCTTGAAAAGTGTTGGTATGGAGGGCACCCGTGGATACAGTTAGCCATGGAAAGTGAAAGTTATGGTGGAAAAAGGAATAAACTTTATTTTCTGTTAGGGAACCACCTATAATATATCTATGCATGGAAAGTATTGGGAACTCTAAGTCATTTTCGTGGGTGGGATGGATACACCTCCCAAAAATGTTTTTATCTCAAATTTTTCACTTTGAGCTCTGGCACCTCTACAAATCCCTACTTACCTCGGCGAAGGGCCTTTCTTTTACTTTATCCAATTTTTATTTTGATTCTCCATCTTCTCTTATAAAAGCACCAACTAGGAGGCAATATGATCGTGCTTAAGTATTGGGTGTAATTAATATTCAAGTGTGTTTCATGAATAGATCAATGTTTGAGCATGATGGGCTAAGGATAACTTATTTTAGCATTGATATTTTCAAAGACATGGTTTCTTGTTGATATGCTTGAGTATCTAAATTATTATGTCAAAACTAGACTATTGCTTCGAATCACATAAAAGTCCAAATATAAAGAAAAGAATATGATATGACATGATGAACAACACTCCACATCAAAAATTCTGTTTTTATCACTTACCTACTCGAGGACGAGTAGGAGTTAAGCTTGGGGATGCTGATACGTCTCCAATGTATCTATAATTTTTGATGGTTCCATGCTGTTTTATTATCAATCTTGGGTGTTTTATAATCTTTTTATAGTCATTTTATATCATTTTTTGGTACTAACCTATTGACATAGTGCCAAGTGTCACTTGCTATTTTCCCATGTTTTTTACATCGCAGAAAATCAATATCAAACGGAGTCCAAATGCCACGAAACTTTATAGAGATTTTTTATGGACCAGAAGGAAGATGTTGGGCCCTGGTTGCACCTGGGGGGAGTCCCGAGGAGGGCACAACCCACCAGGGCATGCCAGGAGGCCCAGGTGCGCACTGGTGGGTTGTGCCCACCTCGGGTGCCCCCCAGACCACCTCTTTGCTCTATAAATACCCCAATAATCCCAAAGCCCTAGGGGAGTCGATGGAATATTCATCCAGCCGCCGCAGAGTCAAGAACCACCAGATCTAATCTAGACGCCATCACGAAGGGGTTCACCACTTCCATTGGTGCCTCTTCGATGATGCATGAGTAGTTCTTTGTAGACCTTAGGGTCCATAGTTAGTAGCTAGATGGCTTCATCTCTTTCTCTTGATTCTCAATACAATAGTCTCTTGGAGATTCATATGATGTAACTCTTTTGCGGCGTGTTTGTTGGATCGATGAACTTTGAGTTTATGATCAGATATATCTTTTTATATCCATGAAATTATTCGAGTTTCTTTGATCTCTTTTATGCATGATCTCTTATAGCCTTGTATTTCTTCTTTGATATTTTGGGTTTTTTTGGCCAACTTGATCTATTTATCTTGCAACGGGAAGAGGTGGCCGGTAGTGGGTTCGATCTTACGGTGCTTGATCCCAGTGACAGAAAGGGAACTGACACGTATGTATCATTGCTACTAAGGATAAAAAGATGGGATCTATATCCCCCGCCATAGATAAACGGATCTCCTCTACATCATGTCATCGTTCTTATTGCATTAGTCCGTTTTTCCATGAACTTAATATACTAGATGCATGTTGGATAGCGGTCGATGTGTGGAGTAATAGTAGTAGATGTAGGCAGGAGTCGGTCTACTAATCTTGGACGTGATGCCTATGTAATGATCATTGCCTGTATATCATCATAATTATTTGAGGTTCTATCAATTGCCCAACAGCAATTTGTTCACCCACCGTTTGCTATTTTTCTCGATAGAAGCCACTAGTGAAACCTACGGCCTCCGGGTCTTCTTTCTCATATATTTGCCTTTCCGATCTATTTTCATTTGCTTTTATTTCCAGATCTATTAAACCAAAAATACAAAATACCTTACTGCAATTTATTTTATTTTGCGTTCGATCTATCAATATTAATAACTTTCTCCCGCCCACGTGTCATTTCTGGCGCCGTTACCCGGAAGGGATTGACAACCCCTTTAACATGTCGGGTTGCGAGGATTTGTTATCTGTCTGCAGGGGCTATTTACATTGTGTTGCTTGGTTCGATAATGTCAGGACCCTGATTCCAAGTCACATCGATCTAGCCGGTAACACCTCATATCACTTTGCAACCTCACGCACGGTATTCTCATGGGTGTCGCCTTACCATGGCCCGGGACCGTTTGCGCCTTTTGGCTCACGTATATGATAGTGTCGCTAGCATCCATATGACAGAGAACCCGGGCTGACATGGCTAGTCGTGGACCCAAAGCAGCACCAACCTATGGGGACAGGCATACATGAATCACATCGAGCATGTCAGTCAGCAGCGTGTCAATCCGGGCTGTAGCACTGGGCTAACAGGACTCCGGGAACCCGGGCTGTAGCAGGCTAGGCAAGACTCCGAATGTCACCGCATGACATTTCCTCGAAGGGACAGACACAGGAACGAAGTGAAATACATGCCGGCCAGTCAAGTGTCCTGAGCAGTAGTGCTGGGCTAGCAGGACTCCGGTGAACTGGCTGTAGCGGACTACTATGGCTCATGGAAGCACTAGACTACATTTCCCCATCAGAGAGGCTGCCAAGGATAAACAACTAGGTTGTCGGATCCCACACTTACCAAGCATTTCAATCATACACATAATATGCTCGATATGTGTAAATACAACATGGCATCACAACATAACTCTACGACTCAAGTATTATTCATTAGGCTCCGAGGAGCGAGATATACAAACATGGGTCTCATGACCCAACAATCATAGCATACAAATCAAAGCACATGCGGAAGCTTAACATGTCTGAGTACAAACATCTAAAAATGAAAAAGGCTAAGAAGCCTGACTATCTACCAGATCCTGCGGAGGGCACAAGCTCGTAGCTGAGGTATCAAGCTAAACGTCGAAGTCCACGCGGAACTACTAGCGAGACTGAAGTCTCTCTGCAAAACATAAATTAAGCAAACGTGAGTACAAATGTACCCAGTAACACTTACATCAGAACTAACTACATATGCAGTGGTATCAACAAAGGGGTAATGGAGTTTAACTACAGCAAGCCAGCTTTGACTCAGTGGCTAACCTGAACTATGACTACAAGCAACTCTTTTGAGGTGGCGCACACGAGTCCACATATTAACCATATCAATACACCACTATGGATCCGCTTCCGTCTCCCTACGAGAAGGCCATCCATAGCACTCACGCTTATCTTGCGAGTTTTAGAGTATCCACTTCAAGTTATCTATGAACTGTATAGGCAACTAAGCAGTCCTTTACCGCTGACGCGGCTATTCGAATAGATGATGTTAACCCTGCAGGGGTGTACTTCTTCATACACGCTCTCACCACTTATCGTCGTTTACATGACATGTACTCGGCAACCTTCAAGCGGAAGCCCAACGAGGGTGTCGGCCACGGCCTACCTAAACACTCAAGTCTCTAGTCCAGGTTTATCGCCTATCCGGGTTCCATCCACAGGGAGTCCGGCCGAGGTTTCCACATACGGCCCCGAACGATGTGAACAGGGTTCCCGAGACACCAAACGGGTGACTTGGTACACCATGCCACAGTGTATCTACCGCATCATAGCCCACCCCTAGGGTCAGCGCTACGCACGGCCGCCAACAGATAACCTACAAACGCCAGAAACTAGTTGCAACTCCTAGATAGAGTACTAGGGTGATTAAGAAGCCGAGAGGGTCAATTAAGGATCCCAATGCATGGTAGTAACTGATTCTTAAATCACACATACATATCTCAGTTCTTAGGGACGGCCTCAATGAAACAACCCACCATGTACTCCTACATGGCCTCTCATCGATACCTTTACCAAATCATGTTCAACACATCCCTCACATTACCGACATAATCATTTCACTCTAGCCCATCACCCAGATGAACCAAACCTGACACAACTCTAAGCATAGCAGGCACAGCAAGGTAGGAAACACATACATGGCTCAATCAACTCCTACACATGCTAGTGGGTTTCATCTAGTTACTGTGGCAATGACAGGTAATGCAGAGGATAAGGGTTCAACTACCGTAGCACACAGCAGTTTGAAATGTTGTTGTCTTAATGCAGTAAATGAGAGCAGAAGCGAGAACATGGGATTGTATCGATATGATCAATGGGGTTGCTTGCCTGATGGAGTAGTAGTAGGGTACTGCCCTTCAGCTGGATACTCAGAAATATCCTCGGAGGCAGAACCTACCACGAAAGACACCACAGAATACAATCATCACATGGCAATATGCAACAATATGATGCATGCTATGAATGGCAATATGAGGTGTCATGCCTAATGCAATGTGAAACAAGTTGGATTGGGTCCATTTGAATCAAAGATTAAAATGGAAGCTTATGTTTTTAAGCTTTATAAGTGTATTATCTTGTTTCACCTAAACAGCAAGGTTAAAGTGTTTTGTCATGCATGAAACCATTATTGATGGAAAGATTGAATTTTTCTGATCAAATTTCATATATAATTTGTTTGATTTGGAGTTACGGTTGATTTTCTATGGATTTTTGAAGTTTTAAACATTTTCTGGGATTTTTTGAATTATAAATAATCCAGAATTATAAATAATCCAGAAAATGAGTTATGGCATTAGCGCTACGTCATTGTGACGTCAGCAGGTCAATTGACCCGGTCTAGGTCAAACCTGACCAGTGGGGTCGACACGTCAGTGACACAATTAACTAACAGGGTTAATTGAATCTAACTAATCAAATTAACAGCCACTGGGCCCACTGTCAGTGTCAGCGGGGGGGGGGGGGGGAATTAGTCCTAAACTTATCTAGTCAGGGGCGGGGCCCACGTGTGTTGACCCTAGGGTGGTCAAACCCCGGGTCGAATAGGTCAAACCTGCCGGCGACTCGACGCCGGCGAGGCCAGACACGGCGGCGAGGCTCGGAAAACTTCCTCCGGCGACCAAATCAACGACAGAGCCCTTATACGAGTAGCTGGAGCTCACGCGCGTCGAGTGGTGCTCTCAGCTTCACCGGAGATAGCCCGGAACGATGGCGGCGACAACGGCAGCGGCGGCCGAAGTTCGGCCAAGCTCGGGGGCACGGCTGCAGCGGGCAAAAGCGCAAACTAAAGCGTGGGCAAGGCACTACGTTGTGCGGAGGGCGTGTTTGGCACATTGGCGCAACCAAATGGTCGCCGGAGCAACGCCGGCGATGAGCTCTCGCGGCGGAGCGTCTCGGCTCTGGTGGAGGAGGCGGTTAGAGGGTGCAAACTAAGCAAAGAAGAGGGGGAGGCGGCGTAGAAGCTCATGACGGATCCAGCAGAGGCGACGACGAGGCCGGGGAGAGGCTGGAGCTCGCGAATCCCCGGCGAGTCCGCCGGCGGTCAGAGGTTGAAGACGAGGTTTGGGACGATGCTGCAGGGCTTCCGGAGGGGCGTGGCTCGGTGGGGAGGGAGAGGGGGTCGAGGCGGAGCTCCTGAGCTCAGTGGCAGGGCGAGGGGTGGCTGGTGGCCGCAGGAACGGCGAGCGGTGGCGACGGGCTCCGTTCGGGAAGAGAGCAGAGGATGGGGAAAATGCGTGAGAGAGTGAGAGAGGGGTCGGGACTGCATGGCGTCGCGAGGGAGGCCCAGGGCGACGAGGGGGGCGGCAAGCAGGAGGTGGCCGGGGCGCGCGCCGGGGTGCGTCGGCCACGCGCCCATCCTCCTGGCAAAGGAGGAAGACGACAGGGGAGGGGGCAGGTGGGCTGGGCCGGCCACTTGGGCCACCAGGTGGCTGCACATGTGAGGTAAGCCCAGGTAAGTTCTAACCCTTTTTCTATTTTTGTTTCTGTTTTCTAATTTGCAGTTTGTTTTAATTTGGTTTTCAAAACCAAACTATTTTATATACTTCTGGAAATTCATATGTGGCCAGTTAGGATATATTTAGAGCCACTCACAGGTTTCTAGAATTATTGGACTTTTAATTCTTTTATAGAAGAATTAAATCCAACTCAAATATTTATTGAGTTAAATCCAAATGTCCAAAATAATTCCTCAAAAATGTTCCATATTTTTGGTTTGGATCAAAACCCTTTCCAAAATTATCAAAACATCATTGAAGAACATTTTCGAAACATTTGATGCAATTTCCAGGGTTATTTGCCCTTCTTTTAATTAAATTTTTGAGGCTTTCAAATTTCCTTAGCTCAACTTTCAGAATTTAGACATGATGCAAGGATGCAATGCCACTAAGTACAAGCATTATTCTAGGGTTGTGACAACTCACCCCCACTAAACAAGAATCTCGTCCCGAGATTCAAGCGTAGGGTAAGAAGAAGGGGGGACGCAGACTAACACAATCTTCACGATCCAGGTTGCATTTCGTAAGAACGTTGATTTGTCACCATCTTTGTCTCGACGTCTTGCTTCGGAAACTTCAACCAACACGACAACGAGAGAGAGAAAAAAAGGAAAACTCTAGAAGAATCGATCTTCTCGAGGATCGAACAATTCAGGATCAACTCGGAATGAGACGTTGAACATTTCTCGAGCTGAGACATGAAACATACATCCAGAGGAATGGAGTGTAACAAAGGATGAAGGTTCACTAGGTAGACAACAATTCTCGCTTAAGAAGGTGGTGAACGGTTGTCAATGTAGCGAGGAGTTGAGTTTCCATGATACCATAATGAGACATCTTAGAGGAAGGTGACTCGCAAACCTGGATACAAAGATCATTGAAACTCTCTATACCAGCCTAAGGCAATTCTCAAACGATCGTCTGGAAGAGTTCGAAGGAGTGGCATACTCAGACTAGGATGGATGATGTGGACTACCTTGTTGAAGACAACGCGATGGATGATTTTTGCTTATCATCAGAAATGGATGGGACCTGTGGTAGGACCACTTTTGAAGATGATCCCAAATAGCAATCACTGAAAAGGCAGACCATAGGTAAAATGGGACAAAGGTGGGTGCAATCTAGGAACAGAATGCTAATGCTAGGAATGATTCTACTAACTGGGGAGAAACCCAACAGTAGAGAGAGATTCCACTATTTGAAAGGTTATGGCATAATCAAAGAAGCTGAGAACGGATCCTAATTAATGCCAACGATAAATCCTAGTGCTTGCGCGTGCTCTCAAGAACTTGAGCATTTCCGTATTCATCAAGGTTTTACCAATATCCGTGTCAAGGATCCTGGCAACACAACATGCTACCATGATGAATAATGGAGGAATATGCAGATGCAAAGAAAGATAACACTTTCTCAGATTTCACCTTAGCGAGTCCAAGGGATCAAAATCTGGATGATCGACCGAGAGACAATTAGCACTCCGCTTCTAATGTTCTCCTTGATGTGCTAGCATAACCCATTTATTGATATGGTTTGGTATCTAGGACGTCAAGTAAAAGGTCGGACTTTGGAAACACAAAAATCCATAAGGAACTACTATTGGAATAAATTCTATGAGATCCTTATGGGGAGGTGACCAACTTCTTCAAACAAGATACTACAATAGTAGGCCTTCCGGCTAGGTGTGTTGGCCACGACATCCACGTTACCGGGTTACCGAGAGACCAATATTATAATTCTTGGGACACGTTCCAACCATCATATCTGCCTGAGATTCAGATCTAGTTGGTGTCAGGATATTCCAGACTCAACGAATCTAGAAAGAAAAGTGAAAGTTTGCAACACAAATCGACAAGATGACGTTGCGAGATTCTCGGGAAATGAACTACGATAGCAAGCTTCAAAACATGAGCTGGTCCTGCTAAACACATGTGAACATGCTGTCCTAGACAAGCATGGCCACATAGTATGTCGGGGGAAACTGATCCACGAACACCTATGGGGCCGGCGGACCGGGCCCCTTTCGGTTCGGCGGGGGGCGGAGATCGCACGAAGAGCAGATCGAGGCAAAGCACACGAGCAGTTTACCCAACTTCGGAGCTCTCCGGAGAGATAACACTCCTACTGCTGCTTATCTGGTTCTATTATGTTCTTGCTCGCGAGAGCTAAGTGTTTTCTGGCTCCCGAATGAATCGAACCCCCTCTACGTTGCGCATGGGCCTCCTTTTATACGCTAAAGGGGTCACCGACAGGTGGCAACGCAGAGAAGGGTACAAATGTAAAAAGTGGGGTGGTTGGTACAGTTACTTGTACAGTGCACCCTACCTAACTCTGACGGCAGGGGACAAGGGCATTAAATGCCCGTCTGGGTCGCCCAAACAGTGCAGAAAAGGACCGTTAGGGGCGCCACCGTTCGCCACGATGGCGATCTTGTCAGCTTCGCATGCCACTGCGCACCGCTGGCTGCACAGCCTCCCACCACGCGCGCCCAAAGAGGCCCCCAGAGCGACATGTTGGTGGATGCGCCGGAGCGTGGGCACAGAGTGGCCGCCTGCCGCGGCAAGCGCCTTGCCGCTGCTTCTATCTTGTCGGGTCCGGAAGCTTGTCGCTCATCGGGCTTCGAGGTACCTTGGTTGGTCTTCCCGGCAAGCTCCTCTTGCCGGGGCCTTGTTGCCTTGCCGGAGTGCGTGGCGCGTCGTGGCAAATTCCTTGGAGTGCCTTGGTTGGCCTTCCCAGCAAGCTCCTCTTGTCGGGGCCTTGTCTCCTGAGCTTAAATACTTTGTTCTTGAATGGCCCCAAGGGAACCATGGAGGATCTTGGCGTTCGCCCGGCAAGCCTTGCCACGGGGTGCTCCAACTGCCCGTGCACAAGTTCGGGGTACTAGGGTACCCCTATTCTAGTACACCGACAGGAGCCCCCGGGCCTGGGCCAGACACGGTGCCGAGCGCTGTTGGGCCAGGCCCAAGACAGGGCACGGGCACACGCGGACTGGGCCACGCCGAATCTTGCTCCGTATCCACCGCGCTCTCCTCTAACGGCACGCGTTGAATGCGGCGTCGTGGGAGAGATCGTGGGTGGTTCTTTATTCGGAAGGGCGAAACGTCCGCCCCGTCCCTCTTTATAAGCAGAGGAAATAGGGGCAGTTCGTTCCCCCTCGCTGGTTGCTACTACTCCATCTTCACGAACCTCCGCCGCTCCCCCCTTCTCCTCGAAGCCGAGAGAGCAGCGCTCCGCACCCCATTGCCACCAGCATCACCAACGCCGTTGACCTCCCCCACCACCTCCGCCATGGCTCCGAAAGCCGATAAGGGAAAGGGCGTGAAGTCGGCCGAGGCGCAGCGGCTCGCGGCGCTGTGGAAGAAGCGGGCGATCTTCTCCCCCCAGCTCGGCGTGAAGGAGCTGAGGGAGTACTTCTACCTCTTTTGGGCGACGGAGACGCGGGCGCATCCGCGCACGAGGGTACTCCCGACCGCTGCTTCGGAACTGGCTCCAAACGGGTACCCATTCTTCGCGCTGTTCTTCTATTGCGGGCTCTGCCCGCCCTTCTCGGAGTTCTTCTGCGATATCATGAACACCTACGGCTTTCGCCTTCTTGATTTCACCCCCAACGCCGTTCTGACTATGGCAGTTTTCGCACACTTGTGCGAAAACTTTGTCGGAGTCCACCCCAATGTTGCCCTTTTCTGCCACTTCTTCATACCTCGGGTAGAGAGAGGAGAGCCGCTTGCCGGAGGGATCGCCTGGATCTCGAGAGTCGGCAAGAAGGAGGCGTACTTGGAGGGTGAGCTCCGCAGCAAGTGGGATGAGTGGAGAGCGGAGTGGTGCTGGATCGTCGAGGAGAATCCGCAGCCCTTCACCGCCGTGCGCCAAGCTCCAATAGTGCGCGGCAATGACTGGAGCAACGTGGCCCCGGAAGACGAGAGGCTGAAGATCGCCATTACTAGGATCCTTCGCCTCAGGCTTGCCGGGCTCACTGTAGGCGCTGTAGGCGCAGATTTCCTCCGCCGCCGCATCGCCCCCCTGCAGGAGAGGGGGAGGCCCGCCTGGGAATTCAAGAACTCGGCGGACATCATGAGGCTGCGGCCGGGCCTCAACTACAACTTCACCGTCTTGGAGCTGGATGCAATGCTCCTGGAGTTGTTCAAACGCGACCCCCAGCACCCATTCACGCTGCCGAGGGGCGTCGTTCCATTGTGCAACAATTCTTCGCTTGACCGGATCCGCGCCATGATGCCGTTGTGCGATTCACACGGAATCGTTCCAACTTGGCAAGAGCCTGCGGATGACGTCGTGCAAGCGTTCTTCGACAACTTGGAAGAAGTGCCGGTCCACGCTGACGAGCAGAAGAGCCTCACCCGTGACACCACCGACGAGGAGCTGCAGCGCATCGCCACTAGGGCGGAAGAGGTTGCGGCCGCAGCTGCCGCGGGCGCGTTCGGGTTCACTGTGGAGGAGGCGGAGGCTGCAGAGGCGGCAAACCTCGCCGAGCGCGCGGAGTTCATTGGCGAGGAAGAGCCTGCCAGTTCTGAAGCTGAGCCGAGCGAGGCCGGCGAGGAAGAGCCCGAGCCTTCAGAAGGCTTGCCGCAGGCGGAGCCCCCGGCCCCGCCAAGAAGGCGTCTTCGCAGGGCCGCGGACGTAGCGGGGCGGCAGCCGGGTCAACAGCCGCCAAGCCGTGCGACACGCTCTACTGCGGCAAGCAATGTTGCCGCGGGAGCGCCCCACGCAGCAGCAGCAACTGGAGCGGGATCTTCCTGGGCCACCGCCATCGTCCCCGCCAAGCGGGCAAGGGATCCTACTCCTCCGCCTCGCCGCGCCAGAGGGGGGCCGGACTTCGACCTTTCCGCGCTCAGCTCCGACGAGGAGGAAGAAGAGTAAGTTTCTTTGGTGCTCTTGTAGTTCTTCAATCTTGCTGTTTTTATCTTGTATCTGACTTGCTTCAATCTGGACTCCTTTCTTTTCAGGGTTGTGGCCCAGAGAGCGGCGAAGAGGGCCAAGGCCGCGGTGATTGTCATCGAGGATGACCCCACCGTGTCAGCAGGAGGTGCGTCCGAGACCACCTTGAAGGACCCGGCAACCACTCCTCAAAGCAGCCCCAGCGCAGCCCCCAGCGTAAGTTCATAGTTAGCTTTCTGCTGTCGGGCGCGCATGAGTGCGTTTTCCTTTGTTGATATCTTGCTTGTTGATTTGTGTAGGAGCAGAGCAGCCACATCAGGACCGCCCGGAAGCTGGTCCCGAAGTGCCATCTGCTTTGACTACGCCGCCAAGGGAGGGGTTCCCAGTAAGGGAGCGCTCTCCGGCAAGGGAGAACTCTCCGGCAAGGGGCAGCACCGTCGATCCTGCGGCGGCCGAGACCGCAACTGCAGATCTTGGCATAGGTAATTCACTTGTCCAAAAACTTTCACTTGGGTTCTTCTTCTTCTGATTTTCTTCTCTTGGATTTTTGATTGATTTTTCTCCCTTCTTCGTTCTTCAGACCCATCTGCGGCTGAGCCAATGGAGACAGAGGGTGCCGACGAGGAAGGGACCGGTGCTGATGAGGCCGCCGGCGAGGAGGCCGCCAAGGCTGCCACCGCAGAAGCCGGCGAGGGGTCGGGCGATTGCACTGACGACCCTGAGGCCGCAGGAGCGCTAGGCGCTGCGCTGACCGCCGATCCTTCTGTCGCTGCTGCGGGGCTGGGCTCCGAGGAGCCCCAGCCCGGCGCCTACTTGAAGGCCGGCGACGATATCTTCATCAAGCTACCCTAGGCGTCGAGCTCCAGGGCGCTGGTCGAGGGGGAAACTTTTGATGAGGAGGTGCTCGCCTCTGCTGGACTGTCGTTGGTCGACGCGCCCAGCAGCAGCAGTGGCGAGCCTGAGGAGGAGCAACTACTGCGAAAGCTGCTGTCACTCTACCGCGCACGGCAAGCCAAGCTGGCTTCCCGGGAAGCGCTTGTCGCGAAGGTGGGAGTTGACATGGAGAAGCGTGCGGAGGAGCTCCGGGGCCACAATCAAGAGGCTCTCCGGTCCCTGGCACAGAAGCGGGAGCGACTCGATGAGGAGCGCACGGCCTTCCTTCTCGAGAAGGCCGAAGCTGAGGAGGAGCAAAGGCTGGCCGCCGAGAAGCAGTCCGTGCGAGAAAGCGAATTGGTGCAGCGGAAGGCCAACCTCGACAGCTACGAGGAGGAGCTCGCCGAGCGCGAGCAAGCACTTGGCGGGGCGCTCAAGGAGGCAAAGGACGCTGCCGCAATCGCAGAGGCTGCCAAGAAAGAGCTGGAGGAGAAGGTGGCGCAGCTGGAGGCCAACATTGGGAAGAGCGGCGAGGAGCTTGCCGCGCTCAAGCGTGAGCGTGAGAAGGATGCTGCCGCCCACGATGAGCTGCAAGGTCTTCTCGCTGAGAGGGGCAAGGAGCTCAGCGCCGCCAAGGATTCCAATGCGGACCTGGAGTTGAAGCTGGCCACGCTGATGCAGACGCTGGAGGCCGCCAAGGAGCGGGAGAAGACCTTGTCGGAGAAGGTCAAAGCTGACAAGGCGCTGCTGGAGAGCATCGCAGTTACCCAGAACTCGTTCAGAGATACTGTGGAGCACTGGACCGAGGGTCTGGTGAATATTGCCGCAGTCATCAACGAGGAGCTGGCGCAGCTGGGGATGGAGGACTTTGGGTATCCCTCCGACGAGAATCTCCAACCCAGCGCCAAGCTCAGCCTGTTCTTCAAGGGCGTGGCGACGGCACTCCAGCGGCTCCGGGAAAGGATCCCAAAGCAGCTGGCCGACGAGTCGCGCAAAATCTGCGCCGGGGTTCTCCAGAAGGTGCTGATGAAGGTGGCCTTCCGCAATCCAGGCCTCAGCTTCACCAACGTCCTCAAGTCCTTGCCGCCAGACGCCGATCGGGACGCACTCAAGGCCCTTGTCGCACCCATTGTGGACAAGGTGAGCGAGATCAAGAGGGTTGAGGGCGACCGCGTAGACTAGGCCGCCCATTTCTTCTTTTCCCTTGTCGCTGCTAATCATGTTATGAAAACAGTCTGTTAGAGCTGCGACAAGTTATCTTGTAATATAACTTTATTTCTGTTATCAATTGCTATGTTATTTCCTCTACTAGATTCCTTCCTTTGTATGTTTTTACCCTACGCTTCTAGGGAACTTGTCGGCGCAGGCACCCGAGCCGCGAGCGCTGAGTGCGGAACTTCAGTAGCCTGCTGGCGGCGCTGCTTCCGACAAGAAACCTTGTCGCGACTAGATGCAGCACACTTAAGTTGTTGAGCGGACTCAAAACAAAGTAAGGGCGCAACTAGCCACGAGTTGGTTCCTCCGCGCACAGGTTTTCCATACAAAGCAGGGTCGTTCGAGGAAGATAACTCAAAAATTTAAAAACTGATTGCTCAAACTTTGGCGACTTAGCTTTTCTGTCGTTTGCTTCCCGGCAAGGCAAAACTTTGCTTGAACGACGCCTGGTCCATACCACAATCTTCTCCTTCCCCCCGGCAAACTTGTGTGCGAGGGAACCTTCTTTTCCTTTGTTGAAAAAGAAGAAAGAAGAGAAAATAATGATATGGAGCCCTTCGGCTCGTTATTGCTTACCGAATGTAGGTGCTGCACAAAGTGTCAGATAACGCATGCAAGAAAGAAACTAATGCATGAAATGGACAAGTTGTGCGGAGCACATGGGGTTCTATTTATGCACGGGATCTGCGCCCGGCTTTGTACAAAGGATTACATGCAACAGCGGCAAGACTTGTACAAAAGGTGGTTGCCGGAACGGGTTCCGGCAACCGCGCCCTATGGGAAAAACTTACGAAGATGTTCTATGTTCCAGGAGTTGCTCACCGGAATGCCATCTTCGGTCTCAAGGCGGACAGCGCCGGGCCTTGTGACTCGTTTCACCCGATAAGGGCCTTCCCACTTCGGCGTCAACTTGTTGGAATTCTTGGCGGACTGAACGCGCCGAAGAACAAGGTCGCCTTCCTCGAAGCTTCTGGCTTTAACTTTGCGGCTATGGTAGCGGTGCAAAGCTTGCTGGTATCGAGCAGCTCGTACAGCAGCCTGAAGACGATCTTCCTCAAGGAGCAGCGTGTCGTCTTGTCGCAGCTGTTCTTTCTCAAGCTCATCATAAGCGAGCACTCGAGGCGATCTGTATACGAGTTTCATGGGGAGAACTGCCTCTGCTCCATAGACTAGAGCGAAAGGCGTCTGGCCAGTGGCTCGATTTGGCGTCGTTCTGATCGACCAAAGAACCACCGGCAGCTCCTCGATCCAGTTTCTTCCGCACTTGCACAGCCTGTCGAAAGTCCTGGTCTTGAGCCCGCGCAGCACTACAGCATTTGCCCTCTCTACTTGACCATTGCTTCTTGGATGAGCAACAGAAGCGAAGCAGACCTTGGCGCCAAGGTCTTGGACGTACTGCATGAAGGTGTGGCTCGTGAATTGCGTGCCGTTGTCGGTGATAATCCTGTTAGGGATCCCGATTCGGCAAACAATTGACCTGAAGAACTTGACTGCTGACTGTGCTGTCACCTTCCTCACTGGCTGCACTTCCGGCCACTTTGTGAACTTGTCGATTGCGACGTACAAGTACTCAAAGCCCCCGACAGCTCGGGGGAAGGGCCGAGGATATCGAGCCCCCAGACCGAAAATGGCCAGGATAAAGGGATCGTCTGGAGAGCTTGAGCTGGCTGGTGTATCTGTTTGGAGTGGAACTGGCACGCTTCACACTTGGTTACTTGTGCAGTTGCATCCTGGAGGGCTGTCGGCCAAAAGAAACCTTGCCGGAAAGCTTTGCCGGCAAGTGCTCTTGCGCCAATGTGGTGGCCACATATGCCTCCATGTATCTCTGCCAATAGCTTTTGTCCATCTTCCCGGCAAATACACTTCAATTTCACACCGTTGAGTCTTCTTCTGTACAGTATGCTATCGACAAACTGGTACATACTTGACTGCCGGGCTACTTTTTCCGCTTCTTCTTGCTCTTCGGGAAGTTCTCCTGTCTGAAGGAAATGGACAATCTGATGTGCCCATGCTGGAGCTTGTGGCTCGACAACAAGGACTAAAGGCACATCTGCTGCTACGGAAACATCCGCTTCTACGGCAAGGACTTGCGGCCCTGCCGGAGCTTGATGTTCCCCGGCAAGCTTGCCGGAGCAAAACTTGTCGGGAGCGTCTGCTTCAACGGAACAAACCATAAGGCTTGCCGGAGCAGACTGCCCCTCAGCAACCTTGGTGTTGATCTTGGGGACTTTCTTGGCGGCGGCTTCGGGGAGCTCTGCCGGAAAGTAGTCACCAGAAATCAACTTCCTCTTCTTGCTTTGTCCAGTTGATGGTGTTACGGATGGTTGAGTCAACTTGAGCACAAAGATCCCTGGTTCCACAGGTAAATTCAGTGCAGCGCACTTTGACATGCCATCAGCAATGACATTCTGAGCTCTTGGGATATGCTCCATCTGTAGGCCGTCAAAGTGCTCTTCTAGCTTCCTCACTTCATCAACATATGCTTCCATCAATGGACTCTGGTAGTTCTTGTTCACTTGGCAGACGACAAGCTGTGAGTCACCCCTGACAATGAGCTTCTTGATCCCAAGGTCTGCTGCGATTCTGAGACCGGCAAGCAATCCTTCATACTCTGCAGTATTGTTGGTTGCTTGCTCCTTGGGAAAGTGCATCTGGACTATGTACTTGAGGTGCTCTCCGGTGGGCGCGACAAGCAGCACGCCCGCACCGGCGCCTTGCAGCGAGAAGGCACCATCAAAGTACATCAGCCACTCTCTGCTTGCCTCTTTGACGGGGATGCTCGTCTCTGGAATTTCTTCATCTGGGGTTGGCGTCCATTCTGCTATGAACTCTACCAATGCTCTGCTTTGGATATTTGAAGTGCTCTCAAACTTGAGGCCAAAGCTTGACAGTTCCAGTGCCCACTCGACAATCCTGCCTGTCGCTTCTGGATTTTGCAGTATCCTTTTCAGCGGAAAGCGAGTGACGACTGTGATCTCATGTGCTTGGAAGTAATGGCGCAGCTTTCTCGAGGCCATGAGGAGGCCGAAAAGCAACTTCTGCACACCAGAGTACCTTGATCTAGCCCCCTGTAGAAGGGAACTGACAAAGTAAACTGGACGCTGCACCATTCTCTTCTGCATCTTATCATGCTCCTGCGCAGATCCATCTCTGTCGGGACCAGAGCTTGTCGGCGAAGCCCCCTGCTTGTCGCTGGATGCATCTGCCGTGGTTGCTGGCTCATCATCCGCCTCCCTCTCCGCCACTAACGCAGCACTAACCACTTGATTGGTTGCCGCTATATACAGCAACAACTTCTCTTGCGGCTTAGGTGCGACAAGTATTGGAGTGGAGGACAGGTATCTCTTCAAGTCCTGCAGCGCAGCCTCCGCCTCCGGAGTCCATCTCATTGGACCTGCCTTTTTCAAAATTTTGAAAAATGGCAGGGCGCGCTCAGCAGATCTAGAGTTAAACCTGCTGAGAGCAGCCACGCAACCGGCAAGCCTTCGTACATCCTTGACGCGCTTTGGTGCTTCGATCTGCTCAATGGCCTTGATCTTGTCGGGATTGGCTTCAATTCCCCGCTGAGACACGAAGAACCCGAGAAGCTTGCCGGATGGGACTCCAAACACGCATTTCTCGGGGTTAAGCTTGAGGTTGATCCTGCGCAGATTTGCAAATGTTTCGTATAAATCTTGAATCAGGGTCGCCTTGTTCTTGCTTTTGACCACTATGTCATCCATGTAGGCTTCCACATTTCTGTGCATCTGCGGCTCAAAAGCGTGGTGGACTACCCTTGCGAATGTTGAACCAGCATTCTTCAAACCGAAAGGCATCCGTATGAAGCAGTACGTGCCACACGGGGTGATAAATGCGGTTTTCTCTTCATCCTCTTCTGCCATGAAGATCTGATGGTATCCTGAGTATGCATCAAGAAATGAAAGCAAATCACATCCGGCTGTGGAGCCAACAACCTGGTCAATGCGCGGCAAGGGAAATGGGTCTTTGGGACAAGCTTTATCAACATCAGTGAAGTCAATACAAAGCCTCCATTTCCCGTTAGCCTTGCGCACGACAACAGGATTGGCCAACCACGTGGGATGGAGCACTCCTCTGACAAGGCCTGCTGCTTCCAACTTCTTGATTTCTTCTGCGATGAATTCTTGGCGCTCCACTGCCTGTTTCCCGACTTTTTGCTTGACAGGCCGCGCATGAGGACAAACAGCAAGGTGGTGCTCAATTACTTTCCTGGGAACACCGGGGATATCAGACGGTTGCCACGCAAACACGTCGACATTCGCCCGCAGGAAAGCAACGAGCGTGCTTTCCTATTTGGGGTCAAGAGTGGCGCTGATGGTGAAGGTACCACCAGTGCCGTCCTCCTTGGAAGACACCTTCTTGGTCTCAGGTGGAGCTGCCATTGCCTTCTTACACTTGCCGGTGGAGCTCGATGGTGCGTCCTCGACGGTAGCGTAGCACTCCGAAGAGGTGCGCTTGCCGGAGTGGGCATCAGAGCTCTTGCCGGAGTTGGTCTTCTTCTTCCCCCCGGGAGCTTCAGCGGCAAGTGTCTTGTGTTCTGCTGCGGCTGCTGCTTCCCGGTAGATCTTGTCGGCACAGATAAGAGCATCCTTCTTGTCGTGTGACGCCCGGATAATTAAGCTGCAGTGAACCTCTGCTAATGATGCCATGTCACCTCGATTATAATTGCTAATCTCGAGTTAGTTCGAAACCGATTCAAATTCAAATTTAAATTAAAGACAAACAACAAAAGTTTTCAAACATTAAAACTAAAATGTTCTAAATATGACGAATAGTTCACGAGTAATAATGGTGGAGAAACCAACATTTCCTATAATATTTAATTTCACTAAAATAACCAAAGCTTAGGGCAAAACAATTACTTTAATGCCTTTTATAAAGATATAGTAATATAACTAAATTAATAGTGTGCCAAAATAATTATGGCAGAGGCCTAATTAGTAATACTAATTTAGGTGCTAACTTGGTATT